>NC_083584.1:42804227-44004227 GCF_027579695.1 Neoarius graeffei | reverse complement strand
ACAATAACATGTATATGGTCATGTTGACATTGCTTCTAATAAAAAGAAAAAAAATCCAAAATTAACATACACCTGTCAGAGGTGATGGCAATATGATGAACCACTAATCATCTCTCACACCTTCACTCACTGAGAAGCAAAAAGAGGTGCCCCCTGACAGACTGAAAGCAGTATCTAGAGCAATCTGCTGTACTTTAGCTAGGTCATGAAGTTATTCTTAGACCTATATGGGTTTGTTTTCAGCCTGCTCTGTCACTGTCTATCTCCTCTGCTGATTTTGAGATTATAAATGTATGGTGCATGACTATCAATAAGCAAGTTGTATTTGAGAAGGTTTTTACGTTCTAAGTAGTCTATGTAGCACTGACCCAGGTGAAGATGGAGAAGAAGGAGAAGGCTATGGCAGCTCTGGCTGCATCAGCTCCCTGGTTCAGTGGCAGCTTGTCTGATGTGGTACGTTGCCACTGGTTAGCCAAGAAACAGAAACCAACAAACCACAGGAATGTCCATAAGCCTAAAAACAACAACAAAAAAGCATCAAATATGTTAAATAGATCTCCAAAGACACACAGGTACATGCTTAATAAAATGCAAATGAACAGCATGCATAAAAAAACTTTTATGACACCTCATCAAATATCCATATACGAGGGTAAGTCAAAAAGTTCTAAGACAAATTAAAAAAAAATATTTATTTATGAAAATAACAAAGCTATTTCTCTACATATCCTCCATTTAAGGCTAAACACTTCTGCAAGTGATGTTTCCATCGAAGAATTCCTTCTTTGTATTCTTTTGAATTCCTTTTGAAATTATAACATCTGTCTGAGAACTTTTTGACTTACCCTCATATATATATTTTTTACAAGCTTTACCTGAAAATCCAATCTCCAGCAAGACTGCCTTCTTCCTGTCTTTAACACTGCTGATTTGTTGGAACTTCATGTCAAGGACAAAAAAGAAGATGCATGCCAAAAAGGCTATGAGCCCAATGGTGATACCATAATTGCAGACATCATTGTTCTTGTTGAAAACACAATGGAGTGTCTCGCTTCTGATGTTTATGTAGCCTTCATTTATTATGGAGCCAAATACCACCATTGAGAAAATCTAGAGTGGGGAAGAGAAACATAAAAATAATAAAGACTGATCGTCAATTCAAGTATTTATTAGTCGTTAAAGCTGGACATGGTTCTTTACTCAATCCGCATTTTTCTGTGGTAATAAATGATATTATTATTATTTAAGTAGACTAATAGGTAAGTGATACATGACACTACTGGATAAACCAGAATTGTAATTGGAGTCAATAAATCATGGTGTGTTTTTCCACTTTCAGGTGAGGTACCTTGACATTAAGAAATCATACCATACCATACTATACCAGTCTACTACATACAGGTATACTACATCCCAGTATACTATTGGTATACTCTTCCATCACTGTGGCATGGGTGTTGGTGCCAGATGAACTGGTTTGAGTATTTCAGAAACTGCTGATCTCCTGGGGTTTTCACACACAACAGTCTTTGGAGTTTACACAGAATGGTGCAAAAAACAAAAATCATTGAGTGATTGAGTGACAGTTCTGTGGGTGGAAACGCCTTGTTGATAAGAGAGATCAGAGGAAAATGGCCAGATTGGTTTGAGCTAACAGGAAGGATATAGCAACTCATATAATCACTCTTTACAACCGTGGTGAGCAGAAAAGCATCTCAGTATGCAACAGCAGAAGATCACACTGGGTTCCACTCCTGCAGCCAAGAACAGGAACCTTAGAATCAAGAACAAGTTCCTATTAAAGTGGCTGGTCAGTGTATACTGGTATACTTTTTGAGTATACTATGTACAGGTATAATACATCCCAGCATACTATATATACCATCCCAGTATACTATATACCGATCAGCCATCGGTCATCTAGCCATCACAATTTGGCGCTTGTCAAAGTCACTCAGATCCTTACACTTGCCCATTTTTCCTGCTTCCAGCTCATCAACTTTGAGAACTGACTGTTCGCTTGCTGCCTAATATTAATATATCCCATGCCTTGACAGATGCCATTGTAACAACATAATCAGTGTAATTCATGTCACTTGTCAGTGTTTTTAATTTTATGGCTGATCGGTATATTGGTCTACTATTCCAGTATATTATGTACAGGTATACTGGTACAGTATACTTATTCGGCAGTCCATCATTATGATGATGACTGTGAAGTCGTGATTTAAAAAAATATTAAAATTATGCTTGGCATGCTCGTTTGTGGGCTACAAGACCCACTTTTGAGCGACAGCGATCTTTCGCATCTTTCACACTTGAAAGATGTGGCCAGTGGGGGGGGTTGAGTGTCTGATTTTATGTCTTCCCAAGTACTTTTCCTCTCTAGCTTTATCCACCTCTTTGATGGCCGTCACAGTAACAGAATGCCAATGGCTTCTGTCCATAGCTTCACATTCCCATGTTGAGTGACAAATGCTACTAGTCTTCTTATGACGCTTCAGTACATCTTTGAAACGAAGTTTTGGGCGACCACACTTCCTTGTTCCACAACTTAACTCACCATAGGTATACATGTATTAGGCATCATTTGCGGGACGCTGTTATAATAGCGTCAACACTAACGGTTTTGGCTCATCTGAGAACTTCCATCCATCCATTATCTGTAGCCGCTTATCCTGTCCTACAGGGTCGCAGGCAAGCTGGAGCCTATCCCAGCTGACTATGGGCAAGAGGCGGGATACACCCTGGACAAGTCACCAGGTTATCACAAGGCTGACACATAGACACCCAGTCAATTTAGAGCCACCAACTAGCCCAACCTGCATGTCTTTGGCCCGTGGGGGAAACCGGAGCACCCGGAGGAAACCCACGCGGGCACAGGGAGAACATACAAACTCTACACAGAAAGGCTGGGCTCAAACCCAGAACCTTCTTGCTGTGAGGCGACAGTGCTAACCACTACACCACCGTGCCGCCCCTCGTCTGAGAACTTCCACATCAGGGATTTTATCTTGCCATTTTATATGGTACAGTATACTACACACCTGTATACTATTCTCCAGTGTAGGTACCGGTACATTATACTTTATACCAGTACACCAATTTTCCAAGACTGATGAGAAGCACAAATGTATAAGTATCCTAATCGTTGATCCAGGACGAGATTGTGATGCTGTCTGTCAGAGCCAGATGAAGCAGCAGAAGAAGCCACTGGCCTTTTTCCTCACAGCGACATGATGCCTTCTTATAAAGCATCCGTTTTAAAGCACAGGCCTGGTGCAATAGATATTCAACAGCTCGTTCATGGTTCTATACAACAAACACTTTCTCCAACTCTAATATATTATACTCCTATAATGTACGGTTTATATTATGATAATATTGTGTGTTGTCAGTGAGCTGTGTCTCAGCCTCTGAGCAGAAATCAGGCGCACTCTGACCACCACCACCACCACCACCACCTCCTCCTCCTCCACCTCTATTATACATCAACAAAAACATCGCATCCCAAAGATATTACACAGGATCCATGAACAGATCCAGGAATCATACAAACTCCACATGATGAATGAAATAAACACTATGCCTAGTTTGTGCTCAGCTGTTCTTCTGGAGCGGATAAATGAGACCCCAGTGCGTTAAAAGCGCAACCCGGGCTGAATGAGACTCACCCATGCTAATATCCTGAGAAGGGTCTGCGGCTGGTGGAGAAAAGAGATGGGGTCGAATTCAGCCCCAGCTCTTCCAGCGCCGAAAGACCCCACTCCGTCCATTTTCCCCCCTTCTGCTATGATTCAGGTTGAAGGCTGTGCGGCTCGAGATGGATACACACTTGCGCGCATACGCACGCACACACACACGCACAGAGGTCTGCTGCGACACAGCAGCATCTACAGGCAGCAGCATGCTCTTTTCACTGGAATGACATTTTATTTGGTCAAATAATCAGGAATTATGATACACAGATCAGCCATGACATCATGACCACTGACAGGTGAAGAAGTGAATATCATTGATTGTTTCATTATAATAGCGCCTGTGGTGTAGTGGTTAGCACTGTCGCCTCACAGCAAGAAGGTTCTGGGTTCGAGCCCAGGGGCCTTTCTGTGTACACTACCGTCCAAAAGTTTGGGGTCACTTTGAAATGTCCTTATTTTTGAAAGAAAAGCACTGTTCTTTTCAATGAAGATTACTTTAAACTAATCAGAAATACTGGGTGGCACGGTGGTGTAGTGGTTAGCGCTGTCGCCTCACAGCAAGAAGGTTCTGGGTTCGAGCCCCGGGGCCGGTGAGGGCCTTTCTGTGCGGAGTTTGGATGTTCTCCCCGTGGGTTTCCTCCGGGTGCTCTGGTTTCCCCCACAGTCCAAAGACATGCAGGTTAGGTTAACTGGTGACTCTAAATTGACCGTAGGTGTGAGTGTGAATGGTTGTCTGTGTCTATGTGTCAGCCCTGTGATGACCTGGCGACTTGTCCAGGGTGTACCCCGCCTCTCGCCCGTAGTCAGCTGGGATAGGCTCCAGCTTGCCTGCGACCCTGTAGAAGGATAAAGTGGCTAGAGATAATGAATGAATAATCAGAAATACAGTCTATACATTGGTAATGTGCTAAATGACTATTCTAGCTGCAAATGTCTGGTTTTTGGTGCAATATCTCCATAGGTGTATAGAGGCCCATTTCCAGCAACTCTCACTCCAGTGTTCTAATGGTACAATGTGTTTGCTCATTGCCTCAGAAGGCTAATGGATGATTAGAAAACCCTTGTACAATCATGTTAGCACAGCTGAAAACAGTTTAGCTCTTTAGAGAAGCTATAAAACTGACCTTCCTTTGAGCAGATTGAGTTTCTGGAGCATCACATTTGTGGGGTCGATTAAATGCTCAAAATGGCCAGAAAAATGTCTTGACTATATTTTCTATTCATTTTACAACTTATGGTGGTAAATAAAAGTGTGACTTTTCATGGAAAACACAAAATTGTCTGGGTGACCCCAAACTTTTGAACGGTAGTGTAGAGTTTGCATGTTCTCCCCGTGGGTTTCCTCCGGGTACTCCAGTTTCCCCCACAGTCCAAAGGCATGCAGTTAGGTTAACATAGGGCTGAAGTGCCCAAGAGTGGTGGCACGTATGTATGCAGCGGCTTTGCTCTCCTGTGATGAACTAAATTTCGTTGCACTTTTGTGCAGTGACAATAAAGGCATTCTATCTATTCAATGGGTAGCAGTCAGTTCTTGAAGCTGATGTGTTGGAAGCAGGAAAAATGGGCAAGCGGAAGGATCTGATTGACTCTGATACGAGCAAATTGTGATGGTTAGATGACTGGGTCTCAGCATCTCCAAAACAGCATATCTTGTCGGGTGTTCCTGGTATGCAGTGGTTAGTACCTACCAAAAGTGGTCCAAGGAAGGACAAAGGGTGAACCTGTGACAGGGTCATGGGTGTTGAAAGTTCATTGATTCGCATATATGGCCCAGTCCCACAGAAGAGGTCCTGTAGCACAAACTGCTGAAAAAGTTCATGCTGACACCTTTCTGTTTTAGCCAGTTTGTGCTACAGTCGCTCTTCTGTGGGACTGGACCATACGGGCTGTCCTTCGTACCCCATGCGAATCAATGAGCCTGCAACACCCATGACCCTGTCGCCAGTTCACCGGCTATCCTTCCTTCCCATTCTGATGTTTGAAGTCAACATTAACTGAAGCTGTTGATTTTTATCTGCGTGATTTGATGCATTGTGCTGCTGTCAGGGGATTAGCTGATTAGAGAACTGAATAAACAGCAGGTGCATGGGTGTACCTAATAAAGTGGCCAGTGAGTATATATGGTAGGTGTATTGGATAAAATGGCCAGTAGATAGATAGATAGATAGATAGATAGATAGATAGATAGATAGATAGATAGATAGAAGGAAGGTCCCTAATATGCCCCTTGGCCATAATTTTGTGTCCTCAGAAATCTTTTGTGGCTTTTATAACATTTGATTCTAAGTGATTCATAGTGCATTTCCTTTATCACAAATTATTACCTTTGACAAATTGCAGTAATAGCATTTTTAGGTGTATTAGAATCATTATACCTTTTAAAAATCAGTAACGCATACACTGACTATCCAGCAGAATTTGAATTAGAAACAGACAGTACATCAATAAAATTATGAATGATCATAAATTAGGTGAAAGAGCAGTGCATTATTTCTATATGACACACAGTAGGCCACAATTATTACAAGCAAAGGCTGAAAGGTCAAAGAAAATTATAAGTCTGTTTTATTTTCCTCTGTAAAGTGATTCAGCTTGGGCTTGTCAATCACAAGAGCCGTCTTTCCAGCCATCTCGCCACCTTTCGTCCACTTTGCTGCAGTCAAACTCCGGCTTTCCTAACCGGACATTGATGCCGTTATGGAGATGACAAAGCCATTGTGAGAGATGGTGACGGCTGCTGGTGTCTGGTTGGTTTGTTTTCAATCTGACAAGAGATTTTAAAAATATTAATGCACTCAGGAAAAGAAAAAAAAACAAACACTTAGCACAACATGTAAGGCAAACTAAGTAGATGTCCATTTTGGGCTTAATATTACTGTATTAATATAATTAATTAATTGCAATACTGCAGTCTGTGTTTCCTATAAATTTTCAATTTCAGTATTCCATAATTTTTCCATGCTTTCTGTGGATTCAGGGACATGCTGTGTAATAATCTAGGAAATAATTAATACAGATCCATTATTACTTTAAAAACAGTGATGAGTGTAATATGAGTGACTTTTCAAATAACTTTTCATACTGAGGACGACTCAAATCCTTCCTAGTCTATGGTTTTGGTTTTAAATCAGCTTGCTGAGGTCTTGTTCACTGTTCTCATAAAAAGCAGAGATTGTTTGAAACTAGTGAAACCATGAGGAATTTAAACTCCCCGATGCAATAAACTGATTTATACAAACCCTTTAATGAATGAGTGATAAAAAGAGGAATAAATAAAATGGAAATAAAAATATTTTCTTTTATTTTTTTCGCGGTCCAAATCCTGCGCTCCGATTGGCTGGCGAGTGGGTCTGTATCCTGCGCTGATTGGTTGGCGAGCGGGTCTGTATCCTACAATATGGACCCCGGTTACGGACCTCTGGCGACTCGCTCGTTCACAACAACAACAAACATGTTAGCATTTTTTGTTAACATTTATCTTTTTTTTAATAAGATTTATTTATAAGATTATCAAAAATCTTATACATTTTTGCCAGCATTTCTCAGGAGAATAGCATTAATAGCGATAACGACAGTGTTCACAGCGAAAGCGAGTTTTACTACCCTGAGGAAGAAGAAATAAAACATTTTAGGAAGCTAAAACCTGTAACTTGCTAACGCCGAGCAAAAACATGGCTGAATCCTGAATGACTCCTATTTGTATAAATAGGGGACTACATAGGCGGCAAAATGTAGGTTTTTTTCCTGCCATGGAAGTGCACTTGTATACCGAGGAGGAAGCCAGTTGCATTACAGCAGTGAATGAGGATTCAAAATGGCGGCTCGGCTCGATTTTCCCTTTTGGGCACTCTCGTTTTCTGTTAGAATTTGGTAAAGGAAAAAAAAAATTATTTACCAGCTTAAGGTCGGTCCGTATGGTGAAAATACCGTGACCTCGATCACGGTATTTCATGATACGGACCTCCCAGCTGGTAAATAACATGTTTACTTCTAATATTTACAGACATGCTTACATAACTCACTGACATCATGATATAAGAATTCCCAGAAAGAGAGTGAACATACTTTTTATATTACTTTTTTAAAAAAAAGTGTAATTTAGACTCCTTAATATTTCCCTTTAGGGGAACATTAAGGTACTATATAGAACTTTTCTCTTTTAAAGAGGGCGCCAATCAATCCAAAGAACCCTTGAGAAACTCCTATTTCCAAGAGTGTAGGTCATCATTTTCAATCATCTAAACTACACTCACAGGACACTTTAACTTGTTCTTGATTCTAAGATTCCTGTTCTTGGCTGCAGGAGTGGAACCCAATGTGGTCTTCTCCTGTTACATGTTGAGATGCTTTTCTGCTCATCACGGTTGTAAAGAGTTGCTATATCCTTCCTGGCAGCTCAAACCAAATCTGGCCATTTTCCTCTGACTTCTCTTAACAAGACGTTTCCACCCACAGAACTGTCGCTCACTCTGTTTTTCGTGCCATTCTGTGTAAACTCTAGAGACTGTTGTGTGTGAAAACCCCAGGAGATCAGCAGTTTCTGAAATACTCAAACCAGTCCATCTGGCACCAACACCCATGCCACAGTGATCACAATTTTTCCCGTTCTGATATTTGAAATGAACATTAACTGAAGCTCTTGATTTGTGTCTGCATGATTTTATGCATTGTGCTGCTGTCAAGGGATCGGCTGATTAGAGAACTGCATCAGACAGCAGGTGGACGGGTATTCCTAATAAAAAGTAGCCAGTGAGCGCAGTGCTTCCCAACCCTACATCCATCCATCATCTGTAACCGCTGATCCTGTGCAGGGTGGCAGGCAAGCTGGAGCCTATCCCAGCTGACTATAGGTGAGAGGCGGGGTACAACCTGGACAAGTCGCCAGATCATCGCAGGCAGGGCTGACACACAGAGACAAACAACCATTCACATTCACACCTACGGTCAATTTAGAGCCACCAATTAGCCTAACCTGCATGTCTTTGGACTGTGGAGGAAACCGGAGCACCCAGAGGAAACCCACACAGACATGGGAAGAACATGCAAACTCCACACAGAAAGGCCCCCGCCGGCCTCGAACCCAGAACCTTCTTGCTGTAAGGCGACAGTGTTAACCACTACACCACTGTCTAATCTATCTACTTATCTAATCAATCCTGTCTAATCTAATGCTTTTCTCTCCTATAACTCACCAAGTTCTATCCAATGTTTTTAATTATCTGATGAACAGAATCAAGTGAGTTTAGTGGAAGGAAAATCCCCCAATTATGCTGTGTGGTGATGGTCCAGGACCAGTACTGGTTCAGGGAAATGATAGCTTAGTAGTCAAGGCATTGGGCTACTGACTGGAAGATCATGAGTTCAAAGTCCAGCATTAGCAAACTGCTGCTGGGTCTTTGTACAAAACCCTTTACACTCACCTGCTCACAGTAGATTAAATGTACTTTCTTACATTCCACAAGTACTGTACTTCAGCACAAATTCAAGTTCTCATCTCATCTCATTATCTCTAGCCGCTTTATCCTTCTACAGGGTCGCAGGCAAGCTGGAGCCTATCCCAGCTGACTACGGGCGAAAGGCGGGGTACACCCTGGACAAGTCGCCAGGTCATCACAGGGCTGACACATAGACACAGACAACCATTCACACTCACATTCACACCTACGCTCAATTTAGAGTCACCAGTTAACCTAACCTGCATGTCTTTGGACTGTGGGGGAAACCGGAGCACCCGGAGGAAACCCACGCGGACACGGGGAGAACATGCAAACTCCACACAGAAAGGCCCTCGCCGGCCACGGGGCTCGAACCCGGACCTTCTTGCTGTGAGGCGACAGCGCTAACCACTACACCACCGTGCTGCCCCAAATTCAAGTTACTTGAGAATTTCCACATTATGCAACTTTATACTTCTACTCCACTACATCTCAGAGGCAAATAATATACTTTTTACTCCACTACATTTGTCCGAGAGCTGTAGTTACTAGTTACTTTTAACATTACAATTTTTCATCCACTTCCCGTCCAGTGAAAACTGTACATCTCCAAATGTGGCGATTTTGAATGTTTGTGATAAACCGAAGGATTAAGTGTCCCTTTATGGTTTGAGAAAACTGTCTGATTTCTTAAGCAAGATAAACTATTAAAAAACCTTCTTGGATCAGCTGGAAAATGCATCGTCACAAAGCTGAAACAGGGCTGTATCTGAGCTCATGAAAAGTTTACTTTTTAGAGATGGTTTTCGACATGCTTATCACAGGACAATGATGCTACAATAATGGAGGATCTTATAGAATGTAATGTAATGCAATGCTGTAGATTAAACTACCCAGGCGTATATAAAATAGTTAGAATTAACTCAACCATAAACAACTACAGCAGTAAAATGCACATACAGTATAACAGTAAAACAATGGCAGGGACCGTTTTTCTGCAGAATGATTACTTTTGATACTTTAAGTAGCTACATTTTACTGATTACTTACTTTTACTTCAGTAAAGTTTTGAATGCAGGACTTTTACTTGTACTGGAGTATTATCCATCCACCCATCCATTATCTGTAGCCGCTTATCCTGTTCTACAGGATCGCAGGCAAGCTGGAGCCTATCCCAGCTGACTACGGGCGAAAGGCGGGGTACACCCTGGACAAGTTGCCAGGTCATCACAGGGCTGACAGACACAGACAACCATTCACACTCACATTCACACCTACGGTCAATTTAGAGCCACCAGTTAGCCTAACCTGCATGTCTTTGGACTGTGGGGGAAACCGGAGCACCCGGAAGAAACCCAGGCGGACACGGGGAGAACATGCAAACTCTGCACAGAAAGGCCCTCGTCAGCTGCTGGGCTTGAACCCGGACCTTCTTGCTGTGAGGCAACAGTGCTAACCACTACGCCACCGTGCCGCCCTGGAGTATTATCACCATGTGATATTGCTACTCTTATATAAGTAATGGACCAGACTACTTCTCCCACCACTGCCTGCTCAGCTGTGCTTCAGCCAAATGAGTTACGATTGAGAAACACTGATCTAAACAATATACAATACATACCTGGATCTTAGGTCCTCAGCACATTCTTCACATGGGAAGAATTTCGAAAAGAGGTTGATGAATTGAGTCATCTCTTGTTGCTGTGTTTTGGTGGGCGTATCAGGATAATACGCAGCCATGGTGTGAAGAACAGACCAAGAGTTCCTCCCCAGTTCCTCTCTGTCTAGGGGACACTCCACAAGTTTCTCGTTCTCCTCAGCTCCCTGTGTCTCCTGGTCAAAGAGGAACATTTTTTTCTAGTCTAGTCTTTTCATTCAGTCTATAGATTCCAGACTGTAATATCAAACAGCTTCAAGACATGATCTATAAAGCTCTTAGTGATGTTTGGGCTTCCATACCGGGAACTAGGGCTGTGCGATATGGGAAAAAATTAATATCCCGATACATTTTCTCCATTTCACGATATACGATATATCTCTCGATATATTTAAATCTCCTCTAAAGGACCCCATGAAATCTAACTTTTACTCTTTACTGTTTTCACTACAGTCCCTGCAGATTAAATAACATTCTTGGTTAACTTTACAGGTGGTTTTCAACAACACATTTTACATTTTCATGTTGGTGATTAATAACAATTGAATTGAAATAAGACTATTTTTATTCAACAAAGATGTGGCACAAACTGAAAAAACAATCTTGAAAATTGCAACAAAGGGGCAACACAATACAGAGCTGCTCAGAGCTCAAACCAATAAAGTGCAAGCTCAACACTGAGAAAGACATTTAGCCTAAATAAGAAAAGTGCTCATTCATTAAATTATTTTAAAAAATAGAGGTAGATCTCCAAGCTATTAACCTGACTACTGAGAACCACTGGAACATTCACAATAGAGAGAGAGAGATTGAGGGAGAGAAGAGAGAGATCTGCAAAACATAATTTTTCTCTTTGCACACTTTTGAACTGAATATTTTCTGGCTCTGCCTCTCAGATGTGTAGAATTCCGGCTGCTGCCTTTCGTGATGACAGGTTTTTTTTGCACACTTTACAAACTGGCATTTGCTGCTCCACGTCCTCCTCACGATATCCAAAAAATGCCAGATGACTGACCCCTTACTAGTTCTTTTAGGAACCAATTCATCCGCTTCCATTTTTAATTTGTCGCTGAAATGGCCAGAGCTTACACGGTAGCCTATGCAACACCAGCGATTGCACGAACTGAGTCAGCGCTGTAAACCGGAACCAGGAAATTGTTGCCAGATACTGCTGACGTTTTCCAGCCCAAAATATGTTCAAAACCAGCCAAAACGCACTTAAAACCGCCCAATCTGGCAACACAACGGCGAAACTAGAAAATCTTCCCGGAAGTTCCTTTCAGCACCGAGATGTCACCTGGGATTGGTTGGCGAGTGCGTGACGTTATTGTTTTCTTTACCCTTAGGCAGCCTCTCACGTTACTGCCTGAGGGACAGGGAGAAAACCACCGGGAAATGTTTTAAACAAACACAAAACGAACGCAAGTCGGAAGATGACCATAAAATACTCAATAGTTACGATATAATAATTTTATGTATCGCACACAGAGAATTTTCGGCGATATCTCATCTCATCTCATTATCTCTAGCCGCTTTATCCTTCTACAGGGTCGCAGGCAAGCTGGAGCCTATCCCAGCTGACTACGGGCGAAAGGCGGGGTACACCCTGGACAAGTCGCCAGGTCATCACAGGGCTGATACCGGTACATAGACACAGACAACCATTCACACTCACATTCACACCTACGGTCAATTTAGAGTCACCAGTTAACCTAACCTGCATGTCTTTGGACTGTGGGGGAAACCGGAGCACCCGGAGGAAACCCACACGGACACGGGGAGAACATGCAAACTCCGCACAGAAAGGCCCTCGCCGGCCCTGGGGCTCGAACCCAGGACCTTCTTGCTGTGAGGCGACAGCGCTAACCACTACACCACCGTGCCGCCATTTTTGGCGATATATCGAGTATATTCGATATATCGCACAGCCCTACCTGGAACAATATACATTGTTCCTGGAGCATATTCCTTAACCTAGGCTTGAGAAGTGGTTGATACTGGTTTTTGATGTCAAGTCAAGTCAACTTTATTGTCAAATATGCTATACATGCTCGACATACAGCACAGATGAAATTTCAGTCCTCTCTGACCCACGGTGCAAACAGGCAATGCAAAAAATAAAAATAGAATAATTGAAAAAACAAACAGTATAAACACTCTAGATAAGAACTAGACATAGACTAAACACTCAGACAATATAAACAGTATAAACACTAGATAAGAACTAGACAGACTAAACACTCAAACAATATGAACAGTATAAACACTCTAGATAAGAACTAGACAAAGACTAAACACTCAAACAAACAATATAAACAGTATAAACACTAGATAAGAATTAGACATAGACTAAACACTCAGACAGTATAAACACTCTAGATAAGAATGAGACAAAGACTAAACACTCAAACAGACAATATAAACAGTATAAACACTAGATAAGAACTAGACAGACTAAACACTCAAACAATATAAACAGTATAAACACTCTAGATAAGAACTAGACAAAGACTAAACACTCAAACAAACAATATAAACAGTATAAACACTAGATAAGAACTAGACAGACTAAACACTCAAACAATATGAACAGTATAAACACTCTAGATAAGAACTAGACAAAGACTAAACACTCAAACAAACAATATAAACAGTATAAACACTAGATAAGAATTAGACATAGACTAAACACTCAAACAAACAATATAAACAGTATAAACACTCTAGATAAGAACTAGACATGGACTAAACACTCAGAAAATATAAACAGTATAGACACTAGATAAGAACTAGACAGACTAAACACTCAGACAGTATAAACACTCTAGATAAGAACTAGACAAAGACTAAACACTCATAAAAAGACAATATAAACAGTATAAACACTAGATAAGAACTAGACAGACTAAACACTCAAACAATATAAACAGTATATACATAGACTAAGCACTCATATATACATACACACACGTAAATTGGTGCAAATAAACAAACAGTCAAGGGCACTTGAGTTACTTGATGTTACTAATCTGTCATGACCGTGAGGTCTTAGATCATTACTACATTATTACAGATTCTTAAACATGTCAAAGATAAGATCTGCTCACCTGTGCTGCTGTGAATGAAGACGACTGCTTCTTCTGAGACGCCACCCATGATTTAAAGTCTGTACACGCTCTGCAACGTTTCTCTTTCGTCCCTCCACTGGCTCCCTGCTCTTTTCCTGAACTTCCCTCAGACAGCTTTCCAGCTACAGGGAATGGGAAGCCCTCCATGTTAGAGTAACTTTCAGATTCCACTCACAGCGCTGCCATGTTTTAGTACTTAGCATCATGGGATTGGTCATGACTTGCTTTCGTAATATTTCAAAATAAAATATTCTTAACTCACCTGTTATCTTATTAGACGCGTCACCTAATTTTAATCAAAACATTCTAGTTGACTGATTTCTTCCAAACCCGCAAAATTTCGTTTAAAATCAGCTTTTATTTGTATCACCGGAACTACAAACCCCTACAACCGTTTCCACCCGGATGATATTATGCGGTGCACCACCGTCTTTCTTTCGGGTGGTGATGGTGACGTCATCACCTGGTCATGCTGCAGACTTCGATTTGTTCAAAACTATTATTTTTACAACGTTTCTTGTGCGTGAGTGTTTTGTATGTGATATAAACGACACGTTTCTGTTTTGTATGTTTATTTATGTTATTATTGTTTGGTTGCTAATGGAGCTCATGAGTTGCTAAAAAAAAAAAGAAAGCCCTACTTGCTAATTTTGCTAGCTAGCCATAGAGCAGATTGTTATGGCTGTACAACTAATAACAGGTTTCATGTCATTGCTGCTTTCACAGGTTACCTGTTTCTGAAGGTCTTGTACCTGTGGGACGATGGGTATTCTGGAGAAGATAGCCGAGATTGAGCGAGAAATCGCTCGAACTCAGAAAAATAAAGGTAGACAGCTTTATGAGCTACTATATTAGATATACATGTGATCCATTATAGCTCAGTATGGACTATGAGACTGACTAATGTGATGATCTTAGAAAGCCAGGTTTGTTGTCTGAGAGTTAAAGAGAGTTGTTCAGTTGAGGGTTAGAGGAATGTGGTAGATGTTTCACGAGGAACAACAAAATTAGGAGCAGTATTGTTTAATTAATGTATATGGAGTTCTCAGTACTGACACTGACTGTTTATGTACTACAGGATTAATTTAACTTGTGATAACCAGACACCAGCTGTTTCACAATCATGGTTGTCTTTTTGAATAACACCAACTAGGTCCTCTGTGTGTGTGTGTGTGTGTGTGTGTGTGTGTACCTTGCGTTACAGGGACATACCAGTCCTACTTACAGCAGTAATGTCTGTTTATAAGTTCTTATCACAGACATTACTGAAAGTTAAAGACTCAAACATTTGTTTGAGTCAAATGTAGGCTCAGTTTTGACCTTTTGGCCATTTCATTTAATTCTACTTTAAAAGTAGACTGCCTTTTGATTTCATAAAATCGGTGAAATTTAGTTCCCTCTGAAATTTGGTCATTGTGATATGTTTATTTCTGTAATATCTTTAAAAAAAACCCAGGCCTTTCTGTGGCTGGGAAGTTATTTAATTTGAGGGGATTCCTGAGCAAATAATGTGCATGAAATCACTCCCTTCGCGCAGTCAAGCAGGCAGAGCAAGTCGATGTGCAGGTTTACCTCGACCGTGCACTGATAGTTACATCATCTTGTCACAAAACGAACAGCTGATCATACCGAGGTGCTCGCTGACTGCTGATATTTATTTATTTGGTCCTGCGTTTCTTTTCCTTCGCAACATAACGTCTTTTCTTCTCGCTTTCCGTTACTGCAGTCGGTCTTTCTCGTTTCATTCGTGCACTCGCATGCTCCATTTTTCTCTCCTGTTTCAAATTTGTATCCCACAATGCCATGCGCAAACGGGGAAAGCCCACCATGTGATGCATGATGTAGTGTCTTGTTTTGCGTCACGGTGAAGCAGGAAAAAATAGCAGAGAATTTAGGGCCACGTGGCCACCTTATACCAACCGATTGAGATGATGGAAGCACAACACAACTCGAGCAAAACTCATGGTTTTATTCCGACATTGGAAATTGGTTTGCGAAAGTGAAATCGCTTTTAGTCATTTGGTGTAAGGTTGGCATTAGTGTTGTGTTTGAGACCGGGGTCAAGACCACTATTTGAAGGTCTCAGTCTTGTCTCGGAATCAACCACATTTTTACTGGGTCTCGTCTCAGTCTCGGACATAGACTCGGGATTTTATTTCAAGACCACAACTGTGGGAATTTCACGAAATTGTCTGTGCATTGTCTGATTTATTTGTTAACATTGTCTCTGTGTTTGGGTGTAAAACTTCCTGCTTCAAATGCAACCAATAACGTGACTCATTGCTAATTTGAAATTTTTCTTCCTGTTAATGGCTGTCACCCCTCCCCACCCCCTTTACACACACACCGGCCTGGTTCTGGTTTTGACTCAGTCTCAACCTGTCTTGGTCTTGACTTCATCTCAACCTGTCAAAGTCTTGGTCTTGATACACTCTGATCTCAGTCATGACTTGGTCTTGGTTTAGGTGGTCTTGACTACAACACTAGCTGGCATTAGTATGTTCAGGGGACAAGACCTTAAAGTGCACATCTTGGGTAAATTCAGGAGCAAGATCAATGTAATTCTCCTATTTTATATTAAACTTTGGTCAAATATCTGTAACATTTTGCATTTTGTGCAATTTTTTACCTTGCGCAATACCAGAGAAATTCAGTTGAAATCAAGCCATTTGAGGCGAATTGGTCCGCCTCTGAAAAAACTCGCCATTTGGATTTCCCAGCAAACATTGATTTTTGTGATGCCTCCCTCTGAATCCTACGTCAGCGCTGATTTGTTTATGAGGAAACGACCTGTGGTTTTCTGCAAATTTCTTCAACGTTATCGCGTAATTATTAAAATGGTTAACAGATGTATCGTAGGAGGGTGTAGCAACACCAATCTTGATGGGATTAGTACTCATTGTTTTCCAAAATACCGGACAATGAGGGAGAAATGGGAGCGCTTCGTCTACACAGGCTGTGCACTGAGACTGCGCAAAGCTCTCGCAGCCTGCTGGCGCTTCCGCAGGTGACGTCACGAATCTAGCTCCAGACTCCCTTGGGATTTTTCCAGACATGTTTTATTTTATTTTTTTCTGCTGTAGACAGATGACCTTGTGCAAAATTACCCTTCTGGATGAGTGTGTAAAGGGACATACTTTCATATAAAAAAAACAGAAAATTGGTCCAGAATATGCACTTTAATATTTTGGGGTTCTTGGTTTGTCACGTTTGGCTGACAATATTCTCATCACATCATTTTGTAAAGAAACATGAAATCCTAAAGCCTTTAAACGAGCCAAATGAACATGAACATCATCTTACCACTTTTGAAAATCATTTGTAAATTTGTTTTATTTATTTATTTATTTATTTATTTTTTGCTCTAGTCATTCAAACTATGAAACAGCAGGAAGAATTGAAATGTACTTGTGAAATACAGCAGAACCAGAACAATCATGATTTAAATGTGCAGTGCTTAATGAAGTCAAGGATTTGGATGATTAAAGCAGAATGAGTGGAGTTTGTATAGATGGGATGTGTCAAGTGGAGAATAATAGTCAGAATAAGTTTTCAAAAAATTTTCATTTACAAGGATACACACAAGGCGGCACGGTGGTGTAGTGGTTAGCGCTGTCGCCTCACAGCAAGAAGGTCCGGGTTCGAGCCCCGTGGCCGGCGAGGGCCTTTCTGTGCGGAGTTTGCATGTTCTCTCCGTGTCCGCGTGGGTTTCCTCCGGGTGCTCCGGTTTCCCCCACAGTCCAAAGACATGCAGGTTAGGTTAACTGGTGACTCTAAATTGAGCGTAGGTGTGAATGTGAGTGTGAATGGTTGTCTGTGTCTATGTGTCAGCCCTGTGATGACCTGGCGACTTGTCCAGGGTGTACCCCGCCTTTCGCCCGTAGTCAGCTGGGATAGGCTCCAGCTTGCCTGCGACCCTGTAGAAGGATAAAGCGGCTAGAGATGATGAGATGAGGATACACACACAAAAATGTTGCTGTATTTGAAATGTTTTACGTTTTCACCAGTCTGTACTAACAGATTTAGTTCAGCTCTTCTGGTTATTCACATAAACCCCCTAATCTCCCTCACCATCTGCTTCTAATCTCTCCTACTTGTTTGTAGCAACTGAGTACCATCTTGGTTTGTTAAAAGCCAAGCTCGCCAAGTACAGAGCCCAGCTTCTGGAGCCTTCCAAATCAGCCGGAGCCAAAGGTGAAGGCTTTGATGTTATGAAGTCGGGTGATGCCAGGGTTGCTCTAATTGGATTTCCATCAGTAGGCAAGGTAATGATGGTATAATTTGATGAACGGTGCAATCCTGTAACCTTAATACAGCTTCATGTGCAGTCTTTTACAAACTGATGTTTTTAAATATATATATTTTTCTTTTAGTCCACCTTTCTGAGCTTAATGACCTCAACAGAAAGTGAAGCAGCTTCTTATGAGTTCACGACACTGACCTGCATCCCGGGTGTTATTGAGGTAGATATTTGTATTTATTTACTTCCAATACACCAACTGAGTTTTTTTTAATTTGAATTTAAAATATTACTTCATTTTTAAAACCTTCATCTTTCATGACATCTTCCACCAGTATAAAGGTGCCAACATACAGCTGCTGGATTTGCCTGGGATTATTGAAGGAGCAGCTCAAGGTATGTGATTTTTTTTTTTTTTAAAAAAGAGGTTAATATAATTTGTTTATACCTCTCTTCCTCGCTTGTAATATGTTGCTGGTGTTTTGAAAGGAAAGGGTCGAGGCAGACAGGTGATAGCTGTAGCCAGAACAGCAGATGTGGTCATCATGATGCTGGATGCAACCAAAGGTGATGTGCAGAGGTAAGTGTTCTGTCTCATGGGCTTTAAAATCAGTTTATCCTCTTTTTTTTTTTTTTAACATTCCTTCCATCTACTGTCTTTTAGGAAACTTCTGGAAAAAGAACTTGAATCTGTTGGGATCAGACTCAACCGGTCCAAACCCAATATTTACTTTAAGGTGCACCTTCTTTTCTTTCTGACTAATCACATGAATATTTACTGTGTTCTAGGTAAAGTTTTAACAACGTAATGAAAAATGATACCTTCAGTCACACAAAGGAGCTTTTTCTCATCTTTTTAGCCTAAGAAAGGTGGTGGTCTGTCCTTCAATTCGACAGTTCCTCTCACACATTGCTCTGAGAAACTTGTGCAGCTCATTCTTCACGAGTATAGTATCCTTTATCAGCTTTGCCGTAGCTGGGCTCTTCTTGGCGCATATGTCTGTGAAAAGGATATTCCCTTAACCTGATTTTTTTTTAGAAATCTTCAATGCTGAGGTTTTGTTTAGAGAAGACTGTACCTCAGACGAATTTATTGATGTCCTTGTGGGCAACAGAGTGTACATGCCTTGTTTATATGTGAGTATCAGTTTGCCTCTGTGAGATTAGCCGTCTTCACCAAATCTTACTTTATAATCGTCGCACTACAGTATATGGAACATGTATTTTAATGGAAATGCTCTGAAAATGGAATGTCTGCTTATTTCTGAAAATGTTACAGGTGTACAACAAAGTGGACCAGATTTCAATAGAAGAAGTAGACCGTCTCGCCCGTCAGTCTAACAGTGTCGTGATCAGCTGCGGCATGAAGCTGAATCTAGACTATCTCCTGGAGCAGCTGTGGGAATACCTGGCTCTGATCTGTCTCTACACCAAGAAGAGAGGAGGTCATTTTTGAATTTGATCACAGATAGACAAAACTACCAAAGTAGCAATAATTATTTAAGTTATTCATAGAAGGTGACGTGAATATTGGTGAATAATAACGGAGATGAAGTCGAGGTCATTATTCACTGAGCCTGAGGTGGATAATTGTTTTAGTATAAATACACAGGTGATTTAATTTAAAAAAACTGTATTAAAAATAATTTATTTCAACCTTCAAAAACGGCATACAAATCTAATAAAGGTGCAGCGCAGATTTGTCACTTATCTACGCCGACTCACGTAAAATACTTTGCTTTGAAACACATAAATCACAATTCCACCTTACCTTTGAATAGTTTTAGACCAAACTTCATAGCATCTTTAGTGCTTTTAGAAACAGCATTTTCTTTCATAATTTGTAATTCTTTCTCACTTATAGTGACTAAGTGATCGGCCGCCATTTTGCTGAGTCACTCGAGGCAATTATTGAGAAATTGGTCAAGAGATTCGAACTATCAGCAGACGCAATTTCCTATAATCACCTCTGTATTTATACTAAATTTCATTTTTCGTTATACACGTGTGAAGAGTGGCGTGCACTGATGTTTTTGGTATTTAAGTGTTGTGATGTTTAGTGGTTATATCATAATTGTGTACAGAGTTGAAATACCTTGAAAAAATATTGGTGAATTAGTACTAAATATTATCATGCCCCATTAAAGTTACTAAGAGTACTTTTTTTTAATTTCTTGCCAGATACTCAATTAACAAGACACCCACTGAAAGTGCCACAAATGACCAACCTTCTTTCCCCCCTTATTTATTTATTTTCTATTTTATTTATTTTTGTCTCACAGAGCGACCAGATTTTAGTGACCCAATCATCATGAGAAGAAGCGCATCAGTAGAACATGTGGTATGCCGTTATTGTTCTTTTATATTATGAGAGAGAGAGGATATTACAAAGTTGTGCGAAGATATGAAGTTTATCTTTGAGTGGTGAATTTTTTATATATATTTATTTTCAACATGAAGATTAACTTCATATCTTTGCACCACAGTGTCATGCTCTTTATATTACAGTGGGGCAAAAAAGTATTTAGTCAGTCACCAATTGTGCAAGTTCTCCCACTTAAAAAGATGAGAGAGGCCTGTAATTTTCATCATAGGTACACTTCAACTATGAGAGACAGAATGAGAAAAAAAATCCAGAAAATCACATTGTCTGATTTTTAAAGAATTTATTTGCAAATTATGGTGGAAAATAAGTATTTAGTCAATAACAAAAGTTCATCTCAATACTTTGTTATATACCCTTTGTTGGCAATGACAGAGGTCAAACGTTTTCTGTAAGTCTTCACAAGGTTTTCACACACTGTTGCTGGTATTTTGGCCCATTCCTCCATGCAGACCTCCTCTAGAGCAGTGATGTTTTGGGGCTGTCGCTGGGCAACACGGACTTTCAACTCCCTCCAAAGATTTTCTATGGGGTTGAGATCTGGAGACTGGCTAGGCCACTCCAGGACCTTGAAATGCTTCTTACGAAGCCACTCCTTCGTTGCCCAGGCGGTGTGTCTGGGATCATTGTCGTGCTGAAAGACCCAGCCACGTTTCATCTTCAATGCCCTTGCTGATGGAAGGAGGTTTTCACTCAGAATCTCACGATACATGGCCCCATTCATTCTTTCCTTTACACGGATCAGTCGTCCTGGTCCCTTTGCAGAAAAACAGCCCCAAAGCATGATGTTTCCACCCCCATGCTTCACAGTAGGTATGGTGTTCTTTGGATGCAACTCAGCATTCTTTCTCCTCCAAACACGACAAGTTGAGTTTTTACCAAAAAGTTCATTTTGGTTTCATCTGACCATATGACATTCTCCCAACCCTCTTCTGGATCATCCAAATGCTCTCTCGCAAACTTCAGACGGGCCTGGACATGTACTGGCTTAAGCAGGGGGACACATCTGGCACTGCAGGATTTGAGTCCCTGGCGGCGTAGTGTGTTACTGATGGTAGCCTTTGTTACTTTGGTCCCAGCTCTCTGCAGGTCATTCACTAGGTCCCCCCGTGTGGTTCTGGGATTTTTGCTCACTGTTCTTGTGATCATTTTGACCCCACGGGGTGAGATCTTGCGTGGAGCCCCAGATCGAGGGAGATTATCAGTGGTCTTGTATGTCTTCCATTTTCTAATAATTGCTCCCACAGTTGATTTCTTCACACCAAGCTGCTTACCTATTGCAGATTCAGTCTTCCCAGCCTGGTGCAGGTCTACAATTTTGTTTCTGGTGTCCTTTGACAGCTCTTTGGTCTTGGCCATAGTGGAGTTTGGAATGTGACTATTTGAAGTTGTGGACAGGTGTCTTTTATACTGATAATGAGTTCAAACAGGTGCCATTAATACAGGTAACGAGTGGAGGACAGAGGAGCCTCTTAAAGAAGTTGTTACAGGTCTGTGAGAGCCAGAAATCTTGCTTGTTTGTAGGTGACCAAATACTTATTTTACCGAGGAATTTACCAATTGATTCATTAAAAATCCTACAATGTGATTTCCTGGATTCTTTCCCCCCATTCTGTCTCTCATAGTTGAAGTGTACCTATGATGAAAATTACAGGCCTCTCTCATCTTTTTAAGTGGGAGAACTTGCACAATTGGTGGCTGACTAAATACTTTTTTGCCCCACTGTATATGGACACATCAACAAAAAATATGCAAGTTAATCAAAAGAATTGTAATTTTGAAATGGTTCTCCATTTTGCCAACGTGAGTATCCATCCATCCATTATCTGTAGCCGCTTTATCCTGTTCTACAGGGTCGCAGGCAAGCTGGAGCCTATCCCAGCTGACTACAGGCGAAAGGTGGGGTACACCCTGGACAAGTCGCCAGGTCATCACAGGGCTGACACATAGACACAGACAACCATTCACACTCACATTCACACCTACGGTCAATTTAGAGTCACCAGTTAACCTAACCTGCATATCTTTGGACTGTGGGGGAAACCGGAGCACCCGGAGGAAACCCACGCAGACATGGGGAGAACATGCAAACTCTGCACAGAAAGGCCTTTGCCGGCTGCTGGGCTTGAACCCAGGAACTTCTTGCTGTGAGGTGACAGCGCTAACCACTACACCACCGTGCCGCCCCCAACGTGAGTCTACTCACCAGGAAAACACTAGGAGTGATGTCATCAGAGTGAAATACAGGGAATTGTCACTCATCTGCCATGTATTTTATATGAATGAGTTTTTCAACACGAAGATATGAAGTTTATCTTCTCAAGCCAGCATGTGATTTTTCTTTTTATTATATCGACACATTCACAAATTTATCAAAACAACTCATCGATTTCCTCACGAGTGATGTATAGAGATTTATGTCACGGTTTTGGTTCTCCATGTCCTGGATGGAGCTCATATGAAAAATACAAGTGGCCTATTTCCCAGTAAAACACTCATGTCCATATAATAGATTCACTTATTGCCCACAAATATGATCTCGGTAACACTGACTGTGACTTGATCAGTGAGTCGGTTCCCACTGAAGCCTCAGGTTCCTGTTCTTGTCTGGCAGGAGTGGAACCCAATGTAGTCTTTTACTGCAGGCCATCAGCATCAACATTCAGTGTGTTCTGAGATGCTTTTCTGTTCACCATGGTTGTGAAGAGTAGTTATTTGAGTTACTGTAGCCTGCGTGTCAGCTCAAAACACCTCTCGTTAACAAGCCGTTTCCCCCTGCGGAGCTGCCGCTTGCTGAATAATCTTTGCACCCGCTGTCTAGTCAGTGTTTGAAAATCTGAGATTAACAGTTTCTGAAATACTCAAGCAGCTCAACTGGCAAAAACTGCCATGCCACAAAGTCACTGAGATCATGCATTAACTTTAACTCTTGTTAAGCTCTTGTTTTGTATCTGTATGATTTTATGCACTGTGGTGCTGCCACATGATTGGCTGATTTTAGATAATAGCATGAATGTATGGCTGTTCCTACTAAACTGGACAGTAAGAAAGTCTTCACATCTCTTACAACACAATATAAAGAATTCAGTCTATGAAAAAACTTGCAAGAGCTGTTTTTCAGTTATGTTTTGAAAATGACCACTCGTAATGCTTCCATTTAGACCAAGATTATTTTATTTTAAAAATGAAGAATGTTGCAAAAGTAAAATATTGCAAACCTGAATCATGCTTAGAGAGAATCCCTTGCGCTTTATTTTTTTAATGCCCCCCCCCCAGCTGTCTTAGATACAGTACCAGTATTTAACACAGTTTGTTATTTCCTGTTGTTTACAGTGCCACCGAATCCACAGGACATTAGCCAGCCAGTTCAAATACGCACTTGTCTGGGTAAGTTTGCAAATCTTCAGAAGTAAAATGCAACTGAATGTTTGTGGTGTTCAGTTTGCAGGAGACTTTTCTGTTTTTGCGCTCTACAGGGCACGAGCACGAAGTACAGCCCGCAGAGAGTAGGACTGACGCACATTATGGAACATGAGGATGTGATTCAGATTGTGAAGAAATAATCTCATGTCTTCAATCATAGTCATTGTACAATTACAAAAGATTACATTTTTTACCCTATACACAACTGCTTCATGCATTTACTTTACCCAGATGACATTAGAAAGAGCCTTTATTGATCATTTTGTTAAAAAAAACCCAACCAAAACCAAGGATGGATTGCAGATTTGGTGCCCATATAAAACAAAGCAGAAGTATTTTAATGGTTTTATTTTCATCACTGATTAGGGATATTGATTATATATAATTTGAGTCATGCATGAAACTTGAATTTGGCAACAGGTTGATATTTTTCTTGCTTACAATCCAGTACTCCTGTTGAATTTAAAAAAAAAATGTCAAATTGAAAGCAATAAAAATGAATCACTTCCGAGGTTCAGACACTTGTCGGTATGTTAAAAGGGATACGAGAACACCAGTATGACTGAAGCTTGTTAAAATAGTAACTGCAGGGGCGGTGGATTGCTTTTGGTAAAGTGATAAAGGAATATTTCACACAGTCGTCGTCTTAACAATGATATTTTTATATACAGTGTAGCCATTTTAAAGCAAGCTTAATGTGCATTAGATAGCAATTAAAACAGGCCACAAAGGAGAAAAACATTACCAGTATTGTGTGCTGTTGTGGAAAAGTACAGTACCAGTCAAAAGTTTGTACACCCCTACTACTACTCCTTCATAGTGGTGTTTTTTTTTGTTTTTTGTTTTTAACCTGTATTTTCTACATCATAGAAAAATACTGAAGACATCAAAACTATGAAATAACGTATGGAATTGTGGTTAAAAAAAAAAAAGTTTCATATTTTCGCTTCTTCAAAGTATCCAGTGTTTACCTTGATGATGCTTTGCACACTATTTGCATTATCTTAACCAGTTTCATGAGGTTGTCACCTGGAATGCTCTTCAATTAACAGGTGCCTCGTCAAAAGTTAATTAATGCAATTTCTTGCCGCCTTAATGTGTTTGAGATCAAACAGTAAATAATAAATACAGTAAATAGCCCTATTCCACAACTGTATTAATCCATATTATGTCAAGAACCGCTCAACTAAGTAAAGAGAAACGACATCCATCATCACTTTAAGACATGAAGTGTCTTTTAATTAATAAAAATAAATAACATTGAATTAGAAGGTGTGTCCAAACTTTAGACTGGTACTGTACACTATTAAATACAACACCAGTATTTGTTGCCTTAGTTTTTAGTGACTGTATTACATTAAAGCCTTATGTGTCAGGCTGTTTTAAAAATTCGTATAAGAGTAACAATGGAGAGTCTTTATCAGGGCTTCAGGAAAAAAAAATTGTTCAGACTTCAAATTTGGAAAATGCAGCTTTCATTTTGACGCTGATGTTATTGTTCGGCTCCTGTAGGTGTTATTGTGCTTAATTGTACACTTACAAGATGCCAACTGTTACCTTCCCTTTATTCATCTGAAAACCTAGAGCTGCTGCTTCTATTCATTAGTGAAAACTAGTATAATACACATCATTAAATATGCATGTGGAGGCACTCGGGCCATACAACACAGCGAGCAAGTGGAGTGTGGGGAATGAGCAAAACCTTTAAGCAGGACCACTTTAGGCCTTGGGTCTTCTGTAACTAATATAATAATAATCATAATAAGGATAAGCAAAATGGAGAGACTTTGTTTTGGAATTACTTGAGGAGCAGCGATATCCTACTCGGTGCAGTGAAGGTAAGGGGGTTTGATGCCATGCTACAGGTTTGGATATTTGATGCTGGAACCATATGGCACAACATGACAGGTGTGTGGGGCTAGTTCACCTGCAGCTTTTGCTAAAATACTTTGTTTTTTAAAATGGCATAAGTGTTGCATAAACACCAATCTTGGATAATAAGTTGATTTTACCATTTCTACATTTTCAGACCTTTAACTATAGGAATATTTGTCTACAAATTATTATTTATATTCCATATCAAGCTTCGATACATCTCTCTTTTCTTGGTTATAGCCATCTATGGATAATGTAAATGATCCATATTTTGAAAATTGTCAGTTGAAATCCAATACTTTAAGAAACCCCCCCAAATTAAAAGTTTTGTATGGTTTTTGGGACACAGAGTGGAATGTTTTAAGAATAGACTGTCAGTTTTTGGGGTCATATGTGATTAGTGGCTGAATGTAGAATAAGTCACTTGTGCAGCACTTGTCATTTTGTAAACAAGCACATTGAAAACCATGAAGTACTGCTTATCTGATAGTGTATCAGTCAAACGTGCCATTTGATGCAACATTTTTCACAATCCCCACCAGCATTATAAGTTGATTTTTAAGTAAAATGTCCATTGTTTTTATGAGGGCTTATAACCTGCACAGTCATGTTGACTAACCTAGACAACTGTGGAACTCTGCTGCCCTCTACTGCAAAAAACAAGTGCTGATGGTGATGGACTTTCCCTTGGTAAAGACACTATAACCTCACAAGGTCAATAAAAGAGTTGTGATTGCTTCCACTGCAGACAACAGAGGGTTTTGAACCAAGTATTTTTAACAAGTACTACTAAATATTTTATCATATCTTCTTACCTTTGAAGTGAGCAGTCTGATTCTGGCTATTTATCATTTAGGCCAGCTTGAATCAAGCTCGATATGTGTTTTAGAATCTCATGTTAGGTCTAGCCGGAGTTATTAATGCTAATCCATTGCAGATTGTTACATTTTGCTTAATCAGTATTTATCAGTGCCTGTAGGTAGTTAAATAAATCTTGAGAGAAATAAGTTTTGGGGCTATTTATTTGTTTGGCATCACAATGTGAACATTTGATAGGCTTTCTGATGCAGTAAACAGTGTCTGGACAGTGGTGGGATCCAAAAGTGGGCATCTATCCCTTCATCTTTTATTTTTTACACCCTTTATTATGGGGGCAGCCTTGGGCCTAAAGGATCGCCAGTTTGATTCACAGGACCGACAGGAAAAATGTGAGGGAGAGTTGAGTCAATGAACAGCACTTTCTCCTCCCTCTGTATCATGGCTGAAGTGTCCTTGAGAAAGGCACCTAACCCCCAACTGCTTCCCGGGCACTGTAGCATAGCTGCTCACTACTGAGTGTGTGTGTGTGTGTGTGCGCTCATTGCTCACTTGTGTGCGCATGTGTGTGTTCACTGCTTCAGATGGGTGAAATGCAGAGGAGGAATTTCGCTGTGCTTGAGTGTACATGTGGCAAAATAAAGGCTTCTTCTGTTATCAAGTTCTAATTTTAGGTGACATGATCGGATATATACTGTAAACAGTATTTACATGTATTATTTATTTGTTATAGGATACTCTATTTGTAACTTCCTTAGCTGCTTTACAGCCACAAGGTAGTGTATACAGGAATAAATACTAGAATAAATGCAGATTTATTGTGAATAAACTATAAAAATGAAACTGATTAACACAATGTGTTTTGTTTAATTTGACAGCAATATGGACTTGAATGCTGTACTGTTGATCAAAAGTAGCAAATGCAATAGGTTTAAAGCAATGGAAGCAACATAGAACATTTCACATGATACAGTATAATGTATCAACAATTGGTAAATATATATTATTAGTTGTCAACCAATAAATATACCATGGAAACAACATACCGGTATGTCTGTAACTGGCTTTGCATCCATGTATGGCAATGATCAGTTTTAATTTCACACATTTGAGCTACTGAATGAAATTCAAGACAGAGTTTCCCTGTAACACTTGACTGCAACGCAACACCTTGGCTTTTGGCTGACGTAAATAACTAAGTCTATATTTGGACTAAATTATTTTAGGATTTTCAACTCCGTCTTGAATTGCATGGAATAGCTGGAATGTGTGGAAAAAAAACCCCTAAACGTTAATCTTTAAAATCCGAGATGTTTAGTGCTAATCCTCATTTATATCTATAGTATATTAATGTATTTCTGTATTCAAATATCTAATGGGAAGTGTTTTGTACTTTAGTACTGTTGCACAGTCATAGTAATGGAATGGGATGGTCACTGAACTTTCTGGAATAAAACCTGACAAAAAAAGATTACTGTAGATATATTTAGAGCTTTTTCAATTAATATTTCATCATTTCTTAGTAAGCTGAACACAGGCTAGCCATTAAGAATTTATTACTCTCAGTGCCATGAACTCTTAGAATATTAACCTATCATCAATGAATTAAAACAAATCCCTCAAAACAAAAATTTAAACTAGACAAAAATTAAACATCAACAACAGCAAAATATTTCAGGCAACACCTTAATAGCAAGAGCACAAAACAGTGATGGGCAAATTCAAGCAAGGTCTTCAGAGCTCTCTTTCTGAACAAACTGAAAAAAAAGAACATAAGATAATGTATAAGTAATGAGTATAAGACTACATTTTAAGCATTGCTTTTTTTTGTAATAAGTGACAATGTATTTGTGGTTATTATTTTCTGAACATCTTACAACAATAAAACCCGATGCTCAAAGTAGACAATTAGATCACTGGTTTTGTAATATGACAGAACAAATGTGTACAAATCGTAGATCTTTCTATAAAAAGTATTAAAAAGAAAAAAAATTAGACGACGACAACAACAACAAGCATTTACCTCAGCAAAAGGCCGTAATGCCAAAATACACAATGCTGTATTTATTTTTTGCAGTGTTTTCACTCACCTCTTAAGCTGGACTTTATTTCTCTTTACTCTGCATCACAGCCATATTCTTCTGCTCTTTGGAAATGTTTCTCAGACAGTTTAGTAACAGCTCACTGAACTGCATAATTTATACAGAAACGAACCAAAGAGATAATGTTACTCTAAGTGAGTGTAGTTGATACATTTAAGGTGCCCTTTCCAACTGTAACAGGGAGTCCTCACATGCTTTCAGACACGTTTCCAGACTTTTACGAGAACGCTACCTGAGACTCGCCAAGGACAAATACGTGATTGGAGTACCTTTATGAAGAGAAAATTCAAAGAGCTGCAGCACATGATGAAAGGGATGCTAACACAGAGGTCATTTTGCCTATGGGAAATCTTTTTACCAATATCAGCACAACAGCTGAAGGATAGAATCTGTTCCATTGGACATTTCTTAGATGAGGAATCTAACCATGCAAGGTAGAGTCCCGAATGAGTGTAACATTTGCACCCTTGAGGAAAACATGCTTCTGATTTGCAGCATTGAAGAAAACCTGCTTCTGATTTTGGACTGTAATAAATAAAACTAGATTACATTAGATAAGAAACAGACTTTTGTCATTTGGAGGTGATTTTTTTTTCCGTCTTTGCCATTGAGAGTGATTTTTCTTGTGATGGATTTGTGCTCCAAATGCACCAGTTTTGTTAATATTTAAGTTTTCTGTCATTATTTTTGACATAGTGACATAAAGTAGCATAAGATGCCTCCAAAGAAAGGTGATAAAACAGCAGCTGCACAAGGAGCAAAAAATGGACAAAGAGCGGCTAAGGCAGGACCTCCTGGAAAAGGCAAAGTAAAAGAAGATCCTAAGAAGGCAAAAGGAAAAGGAAAGCAAGCTGTTACCAGTGAATCTGAAGAAGGCTCAGATGCAGAGTTATTAAAGGCAGGAGCAAAGGCCCAAACACCAGCACCAAAGCCTAAAAGAGGTCTTAAAACTACATCGAGGCTTTTTATGCGACTATCGAAGAAAAAAAAAGATACCACTTTTAAGGCTTTCCAAAATCCAACAAAGTTGCTTGCAGGACTTGGCAAGTCTAAACCTGAAGATCTAAAGAATGCATCTAAATTCATGTCAGGTTTTCTAAGTGGTGGAAAAAATAAAACTGAGAAGAAAGAAGGTGAAAAATCTCTTTTATTGATCAATATTGGTGGAAATGCAAAAAAGACTGCAGCTGCGACTTCTGGGCTAGGGGGCAAATTGAAAGGGTTTATGGGCAAAAAGACTACTCCACCTGCAAGATTCAAGAGTAAAGGATGGGCTTTGGGAAAGATGTCAGGAGCTACCAATTGGCTCATTAGTAAATTCATAGCATCTAAAACTTCTCGGGGAAGAAAAGCTCGTTCGACTCGTCGCCGCAGGTCAAGCATGGATAGATATGATTATGAGAATGGAGGATATGAGTATGATGAGGCAGAATTTAGCTATGGGGAAGATGAGTATGACTTCAGAAGCTATGGAAGAAACAGCCTCCGGGGGAGATATTTGGACCAAAATGAATATGGTCATGGACGATTCAGAAGACCATATCTCTATGACTGTCTTGATGAAGAGTATTATTCTTATCCTGAAGATGAATTTGGTTTCTATGGTGAAGAGAGTGATTACTATGATCCTCTTTATGCAGATGAATATGGCTATTATGTTGACGACTACCTTGACCAGTGCCAGGAAAGACCATATGACTATTATGATACTGGAATAGATTACTATGATCCTAGACAGCAAAGAATGGATGAATATGGTTATTTTGATAGTGGCATTGAGTATTATAATGAAGCTGGGTATCCAGTTGAAGATACATATGACTACTATGGAAATGATGTGGAATACTACAATTATGGTGGTTACCCAGAGCAGTTTGATTATTATGGTGATCAGCAAAATTTTTATGGGAGCCAAGACTGGCTTCCAGATGCTTACACGATGTACACAAGTTACCCAAATCCATACCCAAATCCATACAACCAAAATCCATACAGCTATAGTGGAGAACCTACACCAATTTATCTAGAGCCTCTTTTAGGGGTTAATCAGCCATACACTTACCTATTGGGAGATATAATAGAACAAACTGAGCCATCTGAACTTGGTAATGAAAATGTACATCTAGCAATGGAAAATGCAATGATTGAAGATCAGTTTCGGCTCCCAAGACCACAAATCAAACTGTTTGGAAAAGAGAAACTTGATATTGTAAATCCACTATCTCCTCATATTGCTCTCAATGATTTAGAAGTGATGCCTGATATGCAACATGAAAACCTTCAAATATTTCCTCAACAGTCTTCCACAGCATCTATTATGCTAAACCAGCAAACACCAACAGCATTTCTTGCAGCAACAGGTGGCAGTCCTATTTTGGTCCAGCAAACACCAACAGCATTTCCTGCAGCAACAGTTGGCAGTCCTGTTTTGGTCCAGCAAACACCAACAGCATTTCCTGCAGCAACAGCTGGCAGTCCTGTTTTGGTCCAGCAAACACCAACAGCATTTCCTGCAGCAACAGCTGGCAGTCCTGTTTTGGTCCAGCAAACACCAACAGCATTTCCTGCAGCAAGAGCTGGCAGTCCTGTTTTGGTCCAGCAAACACCAACAGCATTTCCTGCAGCCACAGCTGGCAGCCCTGTTTTGGTCCAGCAAACACCAACAGCATTTCCTGCAGCAACAGTAGGCAGTCCTGTTTTGGTCCAGCAAACACCAACAGCATTTCCTTCATTACCTGGTGGGAGTCCTATTTTGGTCCAGTCATCGCAACTGCCATCCTCCCCAGTACTTCAAGCAAGGCCTCCTTTTCCTCCTCCTATGCCAGTATCACCCAGTCCAAGTAGACACTCTTTTGGACTTGTGGGGCACATGCCACTCTCAACACCAACGTCACCTGTTTTATCTGCAGGGAGGTTTGACCCAAGCTTTGTTGATAAAGGAAACCTCCCTTTCATCTATCCAGATCACATGTTTCAGAGACCTGAATTTCCATTTGAGACTATGCAACAAACACCACTAAGACGAAGAAGTCCCCATCTCTCACCTCAGCTTTCTATCAGGCGGGGTAGGATTTTACCAGGTAGAAGTAGCCCTCTGTCCCACCAAAGGTTTGATATCCAACCACAGGGAATAAGTCCAGGATTTTCACCAAGACAACAAAGAGCATTTGGTCAAGCATCGTGGAATACCAATATACAAAGACCACTATCACCTCTTCAAAAAAGAAGCTTTACACCCCCATCTTCCCCACAATTTTCAAGACGAGGACCATCTCCGACATTCACTTTGAAGGGAAAGTCTCCAGTCCCCCAGAGAAGACCTTTCTCTTCTAGAGGACACTCACCTAATGTTGTAGAAAGAAGGAGTCCACTAACTTCATTGCAAGGCTCATTAAGAAGGAAAAGCCCTCCTTTATCTCCAAGAGCAAATCTACGGCAAAGTCTCCATTCAGGCCCCCCTCCTAGTCCTTTCAGGCCAATTGGTGGAAAAAGGCATGACTCATTTATATCATCAAGATCAATTGCTTGTTCATCACAACCATCTTTAAGAAGAATGAGCCCTCCTTTATCTCCAAAAATTGATCACCAAACTGAATATTATCCACCAGGCTCACCTCCTACACAAAGAACAGGATCACCTAGACCAATATCCCCTTCTCCCACTGGATCTCAACGACCTCTCTCCCCTACACCATCAAGATTTTCTGCTAGACTCCAGCACGATACACAAAGTCTGTCTACGCATCCGTCCACACGCAGATTTAGAGGATTTGGTCGAAATAAAGTACCAATGGGTACTGTTAAACCATCCCCGGTCAATCCAGTTTTGCAACGAAGAAGCCACCAGGAACGTCCTCTAACACAAAATGTATCTCCATTCAGATCTTCCATTCATAATGGAGCAATAGGTTCAGGACCTATACATCAAAGTATAACCTCATCACCTGTTATGTCAACAAGACAAAGTTCTAGACCTACAGCAAAAAGATTTTTCCCACCAGGAACTCCAAATCCCCAGAGAAGTTTTCATAGGCCTGTTGGGAGAGGCCGTCCTGTTGTAAGAGTCCCAATAAATCCTGTTCCACTAAGGCAGCCAGTAAGGGGGACAAGCCAACCTATTTTAATGAATGGTGAAGCACATTTTCCTCAGCAAGTTTCAATGAATGGGCCAGGATTATCATTACCACAACTGCCCCTGAGGCATATACCAAATCAGGTATCAATGAGACCAGGTTCACCTCACCTAACAGCCAGACCTGGATCACCTCAGTTTCCAATGAGACCAGGCTCACCTTATTCCCCATTGAGACCTGGCTCACCTCATGTCCCAGTAATACCTGCCTCACTTCATATTCCACTACAGCCAGCCTCACCTCATCCTCTAGTGAGTCCTGGGACACCAGTGCTTGTGCACTCCCCACCACTTGGGAATCTTTCTTCTCCTGTAATAACAAATCCTTTGCATAATCAAGCCATCAACCTTACTTCCCTCACAGGTACACCTGGTAGTCAGCCTCAAGAGATAATATCAGTTGACCAGACAGTTGAGCAAGGCCCTTCTCTTCTTGTAACAAATGGTTTACAGAATCCAAATCTCTCTACTGCTTCATATAATTCACCACTTAAAAGCTTCAATCCTGCACAGTCTGCACTAATGGCACACATAAATCAGAGCGCAATTCAGTCTTCTTATAATTCAATAATACAGCAAGCTGCATCGCCTCATTCAATAGTGATACCTCCAAATGTTCAAGCTACTTATCAAGGGTCGCCAATGCTGAGTAATGCACTCCAAAATCCGTATCTTCATAATTCTTCATTCAGCTCCTCTTTACAAAGAGTTGCATCCTCACATCCGATGCTCACACAGCAAGTCTCACTGCATACTTCCCCAGGTCTAGCAAATGCATTGCAAAATTCTCATAAAAAAATTTCATCATCTTCACTGTCCAGTGCCCTACAGAACACTAATTTGCGCAATGCTTCATACATGTCTCCACTACAAAGAAGCCCTACACCCACCCCTCAGGTGCAAGGACATTCTTTTCTTTTATCAAGTGCATTAAAGAATCCAAACCTTCAGGGTGCTTCTTTTCAATTACCTAATGGAGCAATATTATTGAGAAATGTAGAGAACCAAAAAGAGGACACAACACCATCAGTATTGGCAAATGCTTTACAAAACCCAAGTCTCCGTAAAGCAACTTACAGGTTGCCAGATGGAACAATCATATCAAGAAATGAGGTAGAACAACCAACTTCACAACCTTCCCTCTTAACAAAAGCCTTTCAGAATGCCAATGTCAAAAACGCTTCTTACAGATTTCCTGAATCTCTTTTGATTCGGGGCTCTGATCAAGAAACTGAAACAAAACAATTTTCACCATACCTAGGAAATGCTCTACAGAATTCCAATCTTCGTGCAGCTTCTTATAAATTGCCAGGTGGAACTCTTCTTTCTCGGGACCAGAAGACTGAACAGTCCACCTCCCCTGTTCTTTCAAATGCACTTCAGAATGCTAACCTTCGTATGGCTTCCTACAGGCTCCCCGATGGAACACTTTTAAACAAGAGCTCAGGACAGGATTCAAAACAAAATATTTCTTCCCATCTGTCAAGTGCTTTGCAAAACACAAATATTCGTAATGTTAGACTCCCAAGTACCTCTGGCCTATTCAGAAATCCCAAAAAAGAACAAACTTCAGTGCTGTCCAGCGCACTTCAGAACCAAAATCTCCGTAAAGCTTCCTACAGACTGCCTGATGGAACAATTACTACCAGGCATAAAACAGCTGAAAGTGCTCAACCTACATCACCCTTTCTGGGAAATGCCCTGAAGAATGTGAATTTACACAAAGCCTCCTATAGGTTGCCCACAACTTTGAGGAGATCTCCAGAGGATCCAAGGTATGCAGTGGTGACACCTCAGGTTGAGGGTCAACCTGGTGAACATTGGGCTCAAGCCCACACAATAGATGGTCATGAGCCAGATGATGTTTGGGCCTCAGAAAGAGTCCTTCCACACCATACTGTACAGAACCTCATAAAATGGTCCATGTATAGGGATGAAGAACTGGTGGATTTTGCCATCCCAGTGTATCCTGGGCAAGATGCTGATGTTTCTGAGCCTGAGTGGTTACCAGACAGGGAAGGTGAACCTCAAGGGCAGTGGTATGATAAGGTACAAAGCTAAAAGTTTGGACATATATCAGTAAATTTTTTCTAGCTGGTAATTAGTCATTTTTAGACTTTTTAATGTACGAGTGTCTTGTAGATTCATGATCTTTTCCTATTTTGGGGCTTGTGTGAGTACAGTAGATACACAGTACACAGTCGTAGATTCAGTCTGTGCCATAAGTTTTCACATAACACTATTAAGTCAGTCACATTCATAGGATGTGATATAATGTCATACAATTTCTGGAGTAATATTCTTTTTCATGTCCTGAAGGGCCACAGCACTGGATAGTTTGGTGTTTCTCTGCAGTTTTGCATTTGCCCAGGACAAGAAATGAGCAGTGTATCATAGCTATTACATCTTTTACTACATTTAGCTGCAGTTCTTATTTCTCTGATTTATTTGAGGATGTGTATTTGCTTTGGCATGTAGATGTACTCTATCCGAAGTCTGCCCACAATGTTGTACCGAGAGCAAGCTGAAGAAGACGGGATTGAGGACATGATACAACTTGAGTACAAACTTTTTGAACTTATTTACCAGATCAGATAAGAATTACTTTATTAATCCCCAGAGGGAAATTCAAATTTGCTACAAAGCTCCTGAATCAGAGAAGAGGCAAACATGTCTGAAAATAGAAGATGAAATCGTCTGAGAAAATAAAATAAAATATATTTAAATAAGTTTAAATAAGGCAAAAAATATGTTTATATTTATGTTAAATAGTTTGGCGATTCACATCTACAACAAGTGGTTCTTACACAGGCAACCCCATAATGCATTGAAACTAAAACTCCTTTTTCCAGGGAACTTCATGAAGCTGCTGTTTTACTCAACCTTAAAAAAAGGTTTGAACGAGAACTGATTTACGTAAGTCTATTTTCAAACCTTTCCCAGGAATTTTCAACAATAGCATCCATTTAACAAACATTATTGAATATATTTTCATTTGTGATTATCATTTTGGTTTGTCATTTATGCATGGACAGTGCCTTGCTTGAATGATATGTGAGTTAGGCAAAAGTGTGTTTCCTCCCTAGACATACATTGGAAGTATTCTGGTAGCTGTGAATCCATACAAGATGTACAATATTTATGGGACGGACATGGTGCTTCAACACAAAGGACATGCCCTTGGTGAAAATCCTCCGTAAGCACTTAGTGTCTCCTTTCTTTTTTCTATCTAGTAGAAAGACTAGAGGAAGCTAGATTAACATCTCAAACATTTTCTTTTCAGGCATTTATTTGCTATAGCAAATGCTGCTTATGCAAAAATGATGGATGCCAAACAGAACCAATGCATTATTATCAGGTACTGTTGATTTACATAAAAGGAGATATTATAGAATCATCTATTATAGTAACTTTTTATACTTTTAATTTAGTATTAAACTACTTAAGCCTGTATTTTAATCAATTTATAAAGGAATCAGAGTCAATTGTGTTTGACACAACTGATCATCTGGAACATTTTAAACCTCCCTCAAAAGAAGATACTTGTAAGGAAAGACTGCTAGTGTCTGGGCTAGGACTGAAACTCCGGATCATGTCTCTGAAATGTACCCAGTGTCTTCTCAAGGAAGCTGGCATGACACATGCATTTTAGCATTTGATTTCACGTGTGTCTAACCAGACACCACACTCATTACTTAAATGCAAACTAAATGAAGTGGAAATCACTTCATTACATGCCAAGTGTCTGTGCCAGTTTACCTAACTGTGGTGTTAAATGGATAAGTAGGGATTTAGGAATGTGATTATTATCTTTCAGTGGGGAAAGTGGCTCTGGTAAGACTGAGGCCACAAAATTGGTCCTGCGCTATTTGGCTGCTATACAACACAAGCGCAACATTACACAGCAGGTATGACTAAACATGTGAGACTACTTTGCAGAAGATATATATATACGTACAGGGTGTTTCAAAAAATTTTTTATATCATTTTACAATCTAATAACTGCCAATTCCTGTTCAATTAACTTCAAATTTTAACATCATGTGTGGAAACAGGTCAAAATTTTATGTTTAATGTTTTTTTTTTATTTTTATCTTTTTAAGTATAGAAATGCCATTCACTGGAAGAGAAAACGTGTTTTGTGTGTTAGAGTACACTCAAACACAGTTGAACAAGACTGTGCAGCATGCATTTATGAGGGAATTCTCTAAAAATGCACCAAATACAATGCAGATTTGGACACGGCACAAAAGTTCAAAGAGGAAGGCTGGGTTAGGGTTAGGTGCGCATATTGAAAATTTGTGAAATCATTCATGGAATCCACGTACCTTTGAATTTCTCACTCAAATTTTGAGGAATAAATCTTATATTGCTCAACATTAAGCCTGTTCAGTTTCATTTGCCTAGACTATGTAGTTTCTGGGATATTTACATCTCAAATAATATTAAATTTTTTGAAACACCCTATATATATATATATATATATATATATATATATATATATATATATATATATATACACACACACACACACACACAGCATATTAGATCTAACAAATCTGCTTTATTTGTGTGTTTTCCTTCCACATGCTCTGAGACAGATTGAGGTATTGTTTGTATGTGTGCCTTGTTTGTATGTGTGCATCCTGAAAAAGAAAAAAATCTATTATGTGTGCAGTTATGTGCTTTATGGAGCATTATTTTAATTTATACCACAGCACTGCTCAAGTCTCCTTTCTATTGCCCAGTAGTTGGTGATAAATTTTCTATAACAGCAGCTTTAAAAGAAGAGCCAGCTACAAGATTTATATTAATGACTTTGTTCTAATGTGTTATCATTTCTGTAGTAACAAACTCTACAGGGACTTATATGGCAGATGCTCCACATGATGGATTTAACTGTGTGTGTAATTGTTGTTGGAGAGCTTTCTGTGAGGAGAATTTTATTTAGTATTTTTGGAGTTTCCAGTGTCAGTACTTTGTAACAGAGATAAAGTTTTCTGATGCTGGAAAAACTTTGCGCTTTTCATGTAAAATGATGAGCTGCATTTAAAAAAACCAACAACTTAAGGATGGAGTCCTGCAGTACTACAGTAAATGTGACAACAAATGAATAAAGAAGTATGTTTCTTTCTTTAATTAATAAAAATGTAAATGTTGCCAAATTGCGGTGGTGTAGTGGTTAGCACTGTCACCACACAGCAAGAAGGTTTTGGGTTTGAGCCCCATGGCCGGCAAGGGCCTTTCTGTGTGGAGTTTGCATGTTCTCCCCGTGTCTGCGTGGGTTTCCTCTGGGTGCTCCGGTTTCCCCCACAGTCCAAAGACATGCAGGTTAGGCTAATTGGTGGCGCTAAATTGACCGTAGGTGTGAATAGTTGTTTGTCTCTGTGAGGCTGTCCACACGGCAACAGATTCAGGTGAATCTGATAAAATTGTTTATTGTTTTGGCCTGGCGTCCACACGGCACCGGCGTTTTGGGTACCCTAAAACGATATTTTTTGAGAATGGGTTCCAGAGTGGAAAAATCTGGCAACGGCGCCGTTGCGAAGTCATCTGGATGAGTAGAACGGATTTGTTTACGATGACGTCACAACCACATGACTAGAACAAGCAGCACTCTCGCTGTTTTGTATGAACCACTGCATTGCATTCACTTTTGTATACAGCTTTTCTTTTAAATAAACAAGTAACTGAACCATTTCTTGAATTTCTTTTTTTATTGGATAAGACTGCTTTTCAAAATGTTCACACAATATAAAAAGTTATATAAATTATATAAAAATGCTTTTCAAAATGTTCACACACAATAAGAAAATTAAGTTATATAAAACTATGCACACTAATAAAACTAATTTGTACACACAGAAGGCACGATTTCCTCGTGTAGTCGCAGCCATCTTCTTCTTGTTGTTGTGTGTTTGTTTCTGAGTGCTTCACGTCGGGTAGAAGAAGGGGTTTATGCGCATGCGTCCTACTTCTTCTATTGTTCTGGTGTCTCCGATGGGACCGTCTTACAGCACACGTAGAGGTGTGGCATGTGTATTGCATCGTTTTCAGCAAGCGTTGCATTGCCATATGTACCTGATATTTTACTGATCCGTTGCCCATGTGGACGCGATATTTTTTTAAATAAAATCTCGTTGCCATTGTCGTGTGGATGTAGCCTGTGTCAGCCCTGCGATAACCTGGCGACTTGTCCAGGGTGTACCCCGCCTCTCGCCCATAGTCAGCTGGGATAGGCTCCAGCTTGCCTGCGACCCTGTAGAACAGGATAAGCGGCTACAGATAATGGATGGATGGATGTTGCCAAATTGCTGTGGTAGCAGAGGAATAAAACACTTCAGGATGTGTTGTTACTAGAAAATAGTCAATTCGGAAATGGAGCCATACCACCCCAGAAGGTCATGAATGATGATGGTTTAGAAACATTGTCTGTCACCTTTTTTGCTAATGGGCAGTAACAGAATTATATATGGATTTTCTTGTTGATGTGACCAACACTATATGACCAAAGGTTTGTGGACACCTGACCATCACACCCATATGTAGGCCATTCTCAAACTGTTGCCACAAAGCAAAGATTTTATAGAATGTCTTTGTATGCTGTAACATTACAGTTTCCCTTCACTGGAACTAAGAGGCCCAAACCTGTTCCAGCATTGCAGTGTCTCTGTGCACAAAGTGAGCGACACAAACACATGGTTTGGCAAGTTTGGACTGGAAGCACACAAGTATCCTGCACAGAGCCCTGACCTCAACCTCACTGAACACTTTTGGGATGAACTGGAATGCTGATTGTATCAAAAACTGCACCAGCAATGCTCCAGAATCTAGTGGAAAGTATTCCCAGGGGAGTGGAGGCAATTATAAAAGCGAAGGGGGAATAAATCTTGAGTGGGATGTCCAAAAACACATATAAAAGTGATAGGTGTCCACATACTTTTGACCATATAGTGTGTTTACAAAGGGTTACTGATGAAGAGATGTTTGACATAAATATTTAGTTAAACTGTTTTTTTTAATGGTCTACATAACTTTCTATGTTTAAATTTACAGATTCTTGAAGCTGCTCCACTCCTAGAGTCATTTGGAAATGCCAAAACTGTCAGGAATGATAACTCGAGTCGATTTGGGAAATACATCGAGATATTTTTGGAGGAGTGAGTGTGATATTTAAAAAGCATCCTTAAATGTCTGCAAGTTTGAACTGATACAAAGCCTCATATTATCCATCAGCTGATATTATTTTTATTAGGAATTCTCTCTTTATTGGAGTATTGTCTGTAATGATAATACTTTTATATTTTCTCTTTTTAATGAATGCAATAATTCAAAAATATTTAAAGTTTTTTTAACACAATATTTAAGACTAAACTATAATTCTCTCTTTTTTTTTTAATCAGGGGTGTGATTAGTGGTGCCATAACCTCACAGTATCTACTTGAAAAGTCAAGGATTGTGTTTCAGGTGATCTTCGCAGTTCTGTTATTCTAAATTTGCAGTTTTGGTTTAATTCTTTGTTTGCAAACTTAGCTGACATATTAGATTTTTTTTGTGCTATGTGTATTGTTCTTTCTAGGCCAAAGATGAAAGAAACTATCACATTTTTTACGAGATGCTTGCAGGCCTTCCTTCACAGCAAAAACACTCACTGTACCTCCAAGAGGCAGAGACCTATTATTACCTCAATCAGGTGAGTTTAGATGAAGACGATCATAAACAATGTGCAGTCTGAATCTGAACGTTTAATTTATAAAAACAAATATTATACTGGCTTACCTTTTGCTGGCTTTCATATAAATATGTGAATTTACATATAAACATAAATACTTGCCTTTAGTGCACAATAGTTTGCTTTGGATCATCACTGTTACATATTTATTTCTGTCTTTAATTGTCTTTCATGTGGTGTGATTTACTATTTTAATAATGTCATTAATAGTATATTTTCTTTTAATGAATTAATTCATCAGTCAGTCTTTCAGTGGGTGGCCTGGTGATTCAGTCGTTAGCACTGTTGCCTCACAGCAAGAAGTTTCTGGGTTTGAACCTTGTGGCCTACTGGGGCCTTTGTGTGTGTGGAGTTTGTATGTTCTCCTCGTCAAGTTTATTTCTATAGCTCTTTTAACAATAGACATTGTCGCAAAACAGCGTTACAGAATTTGTATGACTTTAAACATGAGCTAATTTTATCCCTAATCTATCCCCAATGAGCACGCCTGTGGCGCCGGTGGCAAGGAAAAACTCCCTCAGATGACATGAGGAAGAAACCTCAAGAGGAACCAGACTCAAAAGGGAACCCATCCTCATTTGGGTGGCTGCATGGGTTTCCTCCAAGTGCTCTGGTTTCTTCCCACAGTCCAAAAACATGCGGATTAGGTCAACTGGCTACTCTAAATTGCTCACAGGGTATGAGTGTGAATGGTTGTTCGTCTCTGGGTGAGGCATAGTGCCACCAAGTTTCGTTAAGGTACGCCAAAGGGCGGCCGAGATATGAGCACACTTCCTGTTTCGCGTCTGCGCAGCCAATTTTGATTGGCTGCCACGGCCAAACGGGCAAGTGTCCTGTGCAGCTCAGTCCAAAGAAGCCATATACCAAGTTTGGGAGAAATTGGTGGAAAATTGAGGGAGGAGAAGCATTATGATTGATTTTCACAAAACTCGAAATGGCGGGAAAACTTTCAGGGTTGAAAACGACGTCATAGGGTGCGCTGGATTTGTCATGGGCCAAGGATTCCAGGGATACCAAGTTTTTGAAAATCGGACCAACGATAGATTGGTAACCTGCCCAGGATGTACCCCGCCTCTCACCTGAAGTCAGCTGGGATTGACTCCAGGTTCCCCCTTAACCCTGATGAATAAGACTATAGATGATGGATGGATGGAAACTCTCTCAGATTGAAATCTAAGTTGTAAACAAATCTGACCTAATATTTACCTTAATCACACAAAAAGTTATCGTATCTTATTTTATTGGTCAGGGTGGGAATTGTGAGATCACTGGTAAGAATGATGGGGAGGACTTCCGCAGGCTTCTCAGTGCCATGGAAATCCTTCATTTCAACCCTGAAGATCAAAATGGCATCTTCAGGATTCTGTCATCTATTCTCCATCTGGGAAATGTCTTTTTTGAGAGATATGAGGTATGCAGACAGTACATCAATCCCTCATGTGTCACATGTTGACCTGCCATCACGAATTTCACACTTTTCTGTGCCAGTTATACAAATACTGTGACTTAATAGGAATGTTATATGTCCTTTGACATATAGACAGACTCTCGGGAGATGGTGTCAGTGGTGAGTGCTCAGGAGATCAGAGTGGTGGCAGAAATTTTACAAATTTCTCCTGAGGCCCTGCAGAAATCAATCACTTATAAAGTGACGGTAGGACATATGTGTGTAGAGAAAAATTCCAGGCATTAGTTTTGGATTTATTTATTTATTTGGTAATCAAAAAGTAGTATTGTTCATTATCATGGGGTTATTTTGTACACTTTATTATATGTTACACATCACGTTACAATTAAAATCCTTCTGCCGTAATCTGACTTTATTTTGCGCTGACCTCTTCCATTTCGCAGTCTTGGGCAGCACTGGATCATTACACACTCATCATCCAGTTTAATAGGAACACCTGTGCATCTGAACATTCATGCTGTTATCTAATCATTGAATCATGTGCGGGCGGCACGATTGTGTAGTGGTTAGCACTGTTGCCTCACAGCAAGAAGGTTCTGGGTTCAAGCCCAGTGGCTGACGAGGGCCTTTCTGTGCAGAGTTTGCATGTTCTCCCCGTGTCTGCGTGGGTTTCCTCCGGGTGCTCCAGTTTCCCCCACATGCAGGTTAGGTTAACTGGTGACTCTAAATTGAGCGTAGGTGTGAATGTGAGTGTGAATGGTTGTCTGTGTCTATGTGTCAGCCCTGTGATGACCTGGCGACTTGTCCAGGGTGTACCCCGCCTTTCGCCCGTAGTCAGCAGGGACAGGCTCCAGCTTGCCTGTGACCCTGTAGAACAGGATAAGCGGCTACAGATAATGGATGGATGGATGGATGGATGGATTAATCATGTGCAGCACAATGCATAAAATCATACAGATACAGGTTAAGAGCTTCGGGTAATGTTCACATCAAACATCAGAATGGGAAAAATTGTGATCTCTGTGACTTTCACTGTGGCATGGGTGTTGGTGCCAGATGGACTGGTTTGAGTATTTCAGAAACTGCTGATCTCCTGGGGTTTTCACACACAATAGTCTCTAGAGTTTACACAGAATGGTGCGAAAAACAGAAAACATCCTATGAGTGGAGGGTCTCCAGGCTGAAACACTTTGCTGATTTGGAGAAATCAGAGGAGAATGACCAGACTGATTTGAGCTGACAGGAAGTCTATGGTAACTCAAATAATCACTCTTTGTAACCGTGGTGAGCAGAAAAGCATCTCAGAATGCATAACACATGAAACCTTGAGGTGGATGAGCTACAACAGCAGAAGATGACATCACTGCATAAATCAGCAGGTGTACAGGTGTTCCTATTAAAGTGACCAGTGAGTGTATATAGTCGATGTAATAAAAGTTAAGCAAAGTACACAAAGTTTCTAGAGAAATAGGACGTTTTCAGACAATATTTCATCAGCTCTGTCAGCAAAAGTGCTTCTAAAAGTGTAGGTGGGACCAGAGTGGCACATTGGAGCAGCGGGTAGTGTTGCTGGCTCACAACTTCAGGGCCCCCAGTTTGATCCTGAGCTCGGGTTACTGTTTGCATGTTCTACCTGTGTCCATTTGGGTTTTCTCCCCCCAAAAATAAAAAATTGGCTATGCTAGTATGCTCCAGGTGTGAATTGATGTGTATGTACATGCATGCATGGTGCACTGCAATAGACTGGCATCCGATCTAGGGTGTATTCCCACCATATTATAACTGGTGTCATGTTTCTCGGTAGTCCTAGTCTACCTTGCTCAGAGCTCAGTTTAGTCAGTGATCACAGTGTCTGGACTATGTCTAAATGAAAAGATCCATTTGGATCACAATTTATCATTGCATAATGTTAGGCTTGTCCAGTTATAATTAAAATATAGCTTGCCGACGACAAACAAAGTGATTTAAAAAACTTAAGTTGTCACGATCTACGTATATCCTGCTATCACCGTGGATTATTTTTCTTAACAACTACAATATTATTGATAGAGTGTTTCCAGAATGTTTAGTTTGCTCTTTATGACCCCTTCTCTGAACTAATAACTGCTTGATTTTGAAAGAATTAGCTAACCCAAGTCAGTTTTCCATAATTCAGAAAATTAGCAGGGTAATGTGTGACATGTGCATGCAGAATTTGCATTTCTGCAGAATACCATTATTAGTTCTTAATACAGAAATTGTCTGTTACTATAGGAGACATTGAGGGAGAAGATCTTTACCCCTCTATCAGTGGAAAGTGCAGTTGATGCCAGGTAAGTCATAAAAATGGCTTTCTGGATCAGAAAAGAAGTTTACAATAATTAAAATGCAATTTCTGTCCTAAAAATCCAGAGATGCAGTTGCCAAGATCCTGTACTCCCTCCTTTTCAACTGGTTAACAGCAAGAATCAATACTTTGGTTTACCCAATGAACGACGCACTGTCTATCTCCATCCTTGATATCTATGGATTTGAGGTATTGTAATGAAGTTAGCTTGTTTTTTCTATATTTAAAGGTTCTCTACATGGTGCTTAAAAGACAACTGCTTGGTAAATCAAATCCTTTGTGCCTTACAGGACCTCTTTTTCAACAGCTTTGAACAGCTTTGCATAAACTATGCAAATGAGTACCTACAGTTCTTTTTCAACAGGGTCATTTTCAGGGAGGAGCAAGTAAGTCTTTTCAGTTCGTTCTAATCCTCAGAGCACAGTCTATACAGACTTCAAAATACATCTGAATAAATTACTTTCGTTATCTAAGGAGGAATACAGCAGAGAGGAAATTCCCTGGGAGGAAGTGTATTATAATGACAATCAGGCCTGCATTGACCTCATTTCAGCAAAGCCCCATGGAATACTTCGGATTTTGGATGACCAGAGTGGTTTTCCACAGGTGTGTTGGTCGTGATTTATCTTCCTCTAAGTTTCTGTGCTTGTGTTCTTCAGACTGTGATTGACCCGTTTTATCTTTAGGCTACAGATCACACCTTCCTTCAGAAATGTCACTATCATCATGGCCACAATCCATTGTATTTCAAGCCAAAAATGCCTCTTCCTGAATTTGCCATTAAACACTTTGCTGGAAAAGTCACCTATCAGGTACCGTTAATAGTTTATCCACATTTATTTGATCAGATACATATTTGAAAGACTGGACTGAGTATCTTTTTTACAGGTCCATAAATTTTTGGACAAAAATTATGATCAGGTTCGCCAGGAGGTGCTCGATCTTTTCATGCAAAGCAAAAACAAGGTAACACTGTCCAGGCATTACTGAGCACCCTCTTTGGATTTAACCTGAGGTTTAAGTTTATGTTTCTTTTGTTATAGATGGTTGCACATCTGTTCACAAACTATTCAGAAATTGTTAATCAACAGAAGAGTCATGTCAGAAAGAGCAGCACGGTTACACGCAGATACCAGCCATCTACAGTTGCTGCCAAGTTCCAGCTATCTCTTATGGAGCTTGTGGAAAAGATGGAGAGGTAGAGCATGTTTGGAATGTACTTTATTCCTAAAATAAAAATGCCTGTTCCTTTATCTAAACCTGTGATTTCTTTCATTTGATGCCAGATGCAACCCATTCTTTGTGCGCTGCATAAAGCCAAACAATAACAAGGTGAGGTACAAGGACATAGTAAAAGAAGCTCAAGTGTGTCAAGGTGTTGTGCTAAGAGGATGTAATACCTGTAGGAGCCTGGAGTGTTTGACATGGACCTGGTCAGCACTCAGCTTCGTTACTCTGGGATATTGGATACCATTCGTATCAGGAGACAGGGATATCCGATCAGAATACTCTTTGATGTCTTCCTTTTTAGGTAAAGCCCTGGGTGACTGTGGTTAAGCACTATCACACTGAACATATTTTCATCTCTCTCAGCAGTGACTTGTGACCATATATTTAGGTGGGGAAGGACAACATTAATAAAAAATGAAGTTAAGAGACTATCACATTCGACGTATGCTATATACACTACACTACAAAAAACTGAAAACTGAATTTGAGGAGAAAATTCCTTAATACTAGTGAAATTATCTTGCTGCATGGACAGATAATTTTACTTGCCAAGACATCTTGGAATAAATTGGTTACAATCTAGAACTAGTTTTAATAATCTCAGAGTTGGTGTCTTATATTCTTCTAATAGAAAACATCAGATTGTTTCAACTATATTCAAGATATTCTAACTTGTTAAGATATCATTTTTGCAGTGTAGAAGAATACAAGACACCAACTCTGAGATTATTAAAACTAGTTCTAGATTGTAACCAACTTATTCCAAGATGTCTTGTCAAGTAAAATTATCTGTACATGCAGCAAGATAATTTCACTAGTATTAAGGAATTTTCTCCTCAAATTCAGTTTTCGGGTTTTTTGCAGTGTACTATCTAGTGAATTAGATAAGATTAGATTAATAGAGTAATCTATTGAGGTATTTCACCTGACGTCACAGGGTCACGTGACGCCCCGGTGTCCGCCATTTTGAAGGTCAAGCTAGCTAATGTCAACAACATAGTAGCTAGTATGTTACTGTAGCAATGTTTACGTTCAGTCATTTAGATGACTGTTAAAACCTTTCAGTCTCAAGTTTTTCCTTTACTGTATTTACTAGTTTACTGTAATTATGATCCGGCAGCTATTTACACTGGATCCAGTGTAAATAGCTGCCGGAGCGCGCTCCGGCTTGCTCCCCCTCAAATTAAGCAGCACGCTCCGGCTTGCTCCCGGAGTGCTCCGGCCGAGGTTCCGGAGCGCGCTCCGGCTTGCTCCCCCTCAAATTAAGCAGCGCGCTCCGGCTTGCTCCCGGAGTGCTCCGGCCGAGGTTCAGGAGCGCGCTCCGGCTTGCTCCCCCTCAAATTAAGCAGCGCGCCCACCTGCTTAATTTGAGGGGGAGCAAGCCGGAGCGCGCTCCGGAACCTCGGCCGGAGCACTCCGGGAGCAAGCCGGAGCGCGCTGCTTAATTTGAGGGGGAGCAAGCCGGAGCGCGCTCCAGAACCTCGGCCGGAGCACTCCGGGAGCAGGCCGGAGCACGCTGCTTAATTTGAGGGGGAGCAAGCCAGAGCGCGCTCCGGAACCTCGGCCGGAGCACTCCGGGAGCAAGCCGGAGCGTGCTGCTTAATTTGAGGGGGAGCAAGCCGGAGCGCGCTCCGGCAGCTATTTACACTGGATCCGGTGTAAATAGCTGCCGGATCATAATTACAGTAAACTAGTAAATACAGTAAAGGAAAAACTTGAGACTGAAAGGTTTTAACAGTCATCCAAATGACTGAACGTAAACATTGCTACAGTAACATACTAGCTACTATGTTGTTGACATTAGCTAGTGCTAACAGCTAGCTGCTAGTACACTGCTACAACACAGACACCGACCCTAATAATACAGTTCTTGGTCATTGCCTGGTAACAGCAAATTTATAACGGGCCATGTCTCAACAGACTAAGAAGTTATTTCAATGACATTTAATAACATTTTGTTTATCCTGAGGACCAAAAGTAAATGAAAATGTGAACAAACCTTATCTGTAATAAGATGGCGACCACCGGCTCTAGGGACGACCCGCTGATGTGGGCATGTTACCCAGCCTGACACAAAATATTTGTAGGCATCCAAACTCTTATACGCTTTCAGATCAATACCTGTGTATGGCGATGGGTTTTTAACGACATAGGTATACAGATCATATGGGCCGAAGTCAGGTAAAGACAAGGGCTTCGTGTACTTCCGTACGTCAGTGAACAATCCTGGTGGAAGCAGGTAAACGTCGTTCTCTAAGCCTGCTAACCTCAATTTTTGCAAATACCTCTCCCTCTGCTCGCCCTGTAAATGCCCTACGTCGCTGGATAGTGAAGGTGTTTTCTGCATCTCGCTCCTTTTTCTTTTATGTTTTTCGTTTGTCGCCTTCCTCGCATTCAAACTGATTCGAGCCGTGACGTCCAAAATGGCAGCCTAATGATGCATCACATGACTTGGTCACGTGGGTGAAAAACCTCAATAGTAACCCATAATGGGCAGTTGAGAGTCAACAGCAGAAAGTCATGCATTGTACAGTCCAGCAGCTCATATTGGGTGGTTTTAGGCCTACCTTTGCTCTACAGCCTTTGAGGTGATATCATTAACCAGAGTTTCCAGCTTTCAGTAAAATTTCCATCCCAACTACATCTCAAAAAGTATACAATAGACCCAAAATTAGCCTCCCAAAAATATTGTAAAAGGGATGCATTGTTCTTCTTTTTTGTCAGCCTTTCTGTGAGGAAAAAAAATCTCTCATGTATTTCACACATATCTCTGATGTACGTACACTACCGTTCAAAAGTTTGGGGTCACCCAGACAATTTTGTGTTTCCCATGAAAAGTCACACTTTTATTTACCACCATAAGTTGTAAAATGAATAGAAAATATAGTCAAGACATTTTTCTGGCCATTTTGAGCATTTAATCGACCCCACAAATGTGATGCTCCAGAAACTCAATCTGCTCAAAGGAAGGTCAGTTTTATAGCTTCTCTAAAGAGCTCAACTGTTTTCAGCTGTGCTAACATGATTGTACAAGGGTTTTCTAATCATCCATTAGCCTTCTGAGGCAATGAGCAAACACATTGTACCATTAGAACACTGGAGTGAGAGTTGCTGGAAATGGGCCTCTATACACCTATGGAGATATTGCACCAAAAACCAGACATTTACAGCTAGAATAGTCATTCACCACATTAGCAATGTATAGAGTGGATTTCTGATTAGTTTAAAGTGATCTTCATTGAAAAGAACAGTGCTTTTCTTTCAAAAATAAGGACATTTCAAAGTGACCCCAAACTTTTGAACGGTAGTGTATGTCACTCAGTGTGGTTCCTTGAACAAGGAACAAATTGTTTCCCTTGAACCAATCCCTGTTTCCTTCTCCCAATCTTTGTAATATATCTTATAGTAAAATGGTATGTCACAAATACACCATGTAAACTTACACTTTGCCATTTTTGCAGAAATGCATTCATTTTACTTCCAATGATTTGCTCTAAAACAAGATCTTGGTGGCAGTGGAGTATCTTTAAAGCAACCTAATTTAACAACCCTTTCATTAATTGTTTTGTCTACTGCTCCTCCATTAAGCATGAAGAAGATTCTTGCTCCAATGGGCCTCTGCTTGTTAGTGCTTGTTGTAGTTCCCATTATTGACCACTAGGTGCAATAATAACCCCATGTCAGCTAAAATTGCACATCTTGAAAGGTGCACAAATCAATGGAACATCACCATATGTATATCAGTCAAATAGGGAAAAAAATGAAATCACTGGTCACTCAGAAGAAGTCATTAGTATTTATGAATACTACATACAGTACTATATTAGGACTTTATGAAGATTATCATTTGTTAAACATGCCCTAATGGACAAGTCATCACTGTATAAACGCTGCTAATTAATGCTATACCTTCAACTAAACTGAACATGAAACTTAACCACAGTAACCAAAATATAGCCTTTTGGCTCTTTCTTTCTTACTTTGAAATGTGTGTTTGTTACTCATCTCTTTCAGATACAAATCCTTGCTTGGCCTAAAGCAGGCTCCTCCTGCCACTGGGGAAAACTGTGTAATCATGCTTAGGAAGCTTTGCCCTGTAAGACCAGGAGCTTTTGAAGTGGGCCTCACCAAGGTGGGATTGTCTGGTCCAGATTTTTATTATCATCAATAACACAATACTCATGGCTTGAGTAAACTTGTTTGCCATGGTTAATTTCTCTTTATGTATATGTACATTAGCTATTCTTAAAAGAAGACATATATTACATGCTGGAGAGTAAGAGAGACAGAGTGAGGCATGTAGCTGCTCTGACCCTGCAACGCTACATTCGAATGTTCTTTGTGCGGAAACGCTATGTAGCCTTTCGCATGAAAATCATTCGATTGCAGGCGCACTGCCGAGGTTACATCATACGGTACAGATTCTCATTCCATTGTCATCAATCCATAGTCTTGTCTCTGGTTTAATTCTAATATGCATACATTCCTGTATGGGTTTTCACAGGAAACACTATGTAAAAATGCGAGCAAGTCTGGTCAGATTCCGCTCAGTGGTCCACATGTATGTAAATCAAAAGAGATACATTAAGGTACAGATGGTATGGCTTTTACTATGAATGTCAAGATGTTCATACTGTGTGTTAAATTCTGGTACCACATTGTGGCTATTATACATCTCTTTGCAGATGATATTAGATGCCAAGAGGAAGGCAGAAGAGGAGCGAATCCGAACAGAAATGGTTAGAATTAAAACTTAGCCTGTTTGGTCTGCCTAAAGTGTATCTTCATTTTAAAACATCTATCTTGAACTTGCAGGAGTTAGCAAAACGGGAAGTCGTCAATGTCACGCACTTGGTCATTCCAGCAGAACTTGGAGGGTTATTGCAAGCTGTTGCAGGTACAGCTATTGTAAACAGTTGCAGTTGCGGCTATTACCCTGAAACAACAACTGTAGAAAACATGGACAGCGTATCATCTCTAAAAAGTAAAGCTTTTCAAAGACAAAATGGCCTCCCCCCACCCCCAAGTCACTTTTCTCATCTAGTGTCTGATTCAAACAGTTATAGTTTCCCCTCTGCTGATATCTGTACTTTTTTGTTTTACCCCAGAAATTAGTTTTTTAAATGTCGTTCTAATATATCATAAGAAGGCATGGATATTTTGCAGGTAAAATTCGTTCTCAGGGTAAACCTGTGTTCAACCTAGGTTGAATTGGTGAACCACATTTTACCTAGGTTAAATATATAGACAGCATTCAATCTAGGTTAAATTTATAAATTTTGTATGTTTTGAGACAGTTAGCTTTTTGTTCAGGTTTGGGTTAGTTTTATTTTAGGGTTTGGGTTAGGGTTCAGGTCTGGTTTAGGGTCAAGGTTAACGATAGGGTTAGGTTTACCATTAGGTTTAGAGTTATGGTTAAGGTTATGATTAGGGTTAAGCTTAAGGTTCGGGTTAAGGTTAGGGTTAGGTTTAACGTTAGGGTTAGGCTTAGGGTTTAGGATAGGTTAAGGTTATGGTTAAGGTTAGGGTTTGCTTGCACAACACATGCGCAAAATAGTAACGGTAGAGTGGGGCCTGGTACCCTCTAAAGATATTGGTTGAGGTGAATCTGGGACCAAATGTTAGTAATAATACAAAGAAGTATGGGAGAATTTGCAACATTAACCTGTGTAGTGTAGTGGTAAACACTGTGGACTACCAATCTGGAGGGTGTAAGTTCAAATCCTGGTCAGTACAATAAAAATTCTTTATTTCATTGTGATTTGTTGAGTGTTTGTAGAGAAGTAGTTGAGAAGGTACGACATCAAGGGAAGGGAATCCAGGTGATGGGGACTAGAGAGGGGAAATTAGTGGGTAGAAAGAGGAGTGAGCGAAGATGACAATTTCCATTTTCTTCCTTTTTTTATTATTTCAACCCCCCCCCCCCCCCCCCCCCCCAAAAAAAAAAATCACACCCATATTTTTTTAATGACACCCCATAAAAAAATCCCTTTTCAGACAGTGGAACCTAGGTTGAATACACGTTTTACCTAGGTAAAATGTGGTTCACCAATTCTACCTAGGTTGAATACAGGTTTAACCTAAGACCGGATTTAACCTGCAAGAGATACACCTGGGAATGAAGTGACTGACAGCCTTGGCTGGAAGAGACCTGCTGTAGCACCTGCAACACATCCTATCTGTTCATTACATATTTGAACTTTTCTGGACACATGCACTAAGACAAACCGTTAACCATTTCTATTAAAACATTTGAAACATCAAGATGTTTAATAGGAAAAGGTTAGTTTAATCACACTAGCTACCTAGCCATACAGTATAACCACCTTGATAGCTATATTATTTCAGTATTAATGACATCCAGCCAGCCAGCTAGCTACTGAAATTTGTACAGAAGCCATTAGTTCCTCAGTGAACAGATACACTACCAATAACATTAGGATAGATTTTATAAGTAGGCTAATTAGCTTAGAGTGCGCTCAGAATAGCCCTGTGTCCCAAATAATGATTTATTAACTCATTGGTGATAATAAAGAGAATTTAAGAATGTGCTTGTATTCATTTGATTATTTCTATCACTGTACATTGGGAGAAGGGGGTGGAACTACCGAAGGAGTAGGTGTACTTGACTTCAGCTCTTGTCTCTACTGCACAGACTCTAGCAGGAGAAAGTCCCTACTGTGCAGACCTTGGCTCCAAATTTGACAACATGGCAGAGGTATTTTGGCTTCATTTCTATAGAACGGGAGGCAGTGGAGCCACGCTGTCCATGTTTTCTACAGTCGATGCCCCTAAGCAAAAGACAATGAGAAATCACAGCTTTATAGAATGTCATCAAAGGCAGTATCACTCTGGTGCTTCTTACAGATGAAGGATTTATTGCACATAATTATTTATACACTTTGTCTGTCTGTCTTTTGTGTTTTGCAGGAGGTAGAGAGCTTCATTCTGATTGCTTGGCTCTTGTACAGGCACCAACCATTCAGGTGGAATCTCAGCTCACACTACCCCTTGACATCAACAACTACCCCATTTCTAAATTCATCCAGCTTCATTTCAGAGTATGTTGTGCTTTCAGATTCATTCCTACATTACCATTAAAAGCTCGCAAACACCACTAAGAACATTGTAGCAGCACGTATTGGGAAATTTTATCGTATTATTTTTCAGAGACGGATTCCATTTTGCTTTACAGGAACCAATGTTTGGAATGTTGATGACACCTTTGAAAACGCCCTTGACTCATTTAGATGATGACCTCACACAAGAAGCTCTAGATGTCTTCATCATGGTAGAAATGTCATAAATATACCTTATACTGTTGTAGATATCAGGTCTGATAAATTCTGTCTGGTAAAATTATTAAAAATACTCAACGCCTTTGCAGATTTTGAGATTTATGGGTGACCCACATTTGAACGGTGCCCAAGAGAATTTACTTGGAAACTACATCATCCAGAAAGGGCTTTCCAGTCCTAGCTTACGAGACGAAATTTTGTGTCAAATTGCCAATCAAGTGTGGAGGAACAGCAACCCAGATAATGCCGAAAGGGGCTGGCTGCTGCTGCTCGGCTGCCTCAGTGCTTTTGCGCCTTCAGCCAAAATAGAGAAATACCTTCTGAAGTGAGATATGAACTACTTATGTGTTTGATTGTGCACATCATATTATATTACATTGGTCTACATTGTGGTATTCTGCATGCTACAGGTTTGTATCAGACAATGCCTATAATAACTATAAGGCAGTTTGCCAACATAAGCTGATCCAGGGCATGCAGAAGTCCATTTATGGACCAGAGACAGCAAGGACATACCCACTGTCCCTGCTGGAGTGGACTGCCAACAGAAAGAAAGCCAATATGGTGCTACAGGTGCACTGTTTTGATGGTGAGAGTAACATATCTTCATTTTTCAGAAGATTCTTGAAAGAGTAATATTGCTTGTCAAATTTATCTAGCTTTGGCCAGACTCTATTTGCAATACCGAGTCTTATCCCTCCATATTATCTTTCTTTTCTAATTTAGAACAGATATCACTGCTGTGTTTTTCATATGAAACCTAAGTGTGAAATAAGAGGAGGCCTGAGATGGCTTCTAAAGAAATGGAGAAACTAGGGTGTCAGTCTCCTTTAAGATTACCATCTGCAGTTTCTTACTGTTTTGGCATGGCTGGGATGTATAGGCACATTTCTATAACACAAACACACATAAGACAAGTGCGCACACAGAGCACACAAACAGCCTTGCCCATGTTTCTCCTCTCTTTGCCCATGTTTCTCACTCTCTTCTGTCTCAATTAGCCTAGCAGAATTTTTCCATCTCAGTAAACATTTTTAGGCAGTTATGTAGTGCTCAGCAAAATGAAGAGACACCTGATCTGTAGTGCTATACTGCATGGAAAAAAAGCACCAGAGGTGTTGTCTTACCTCTTCACCATCTCTCTCACTGTGGTTGTGAACATGGTTCTTTCCACAGGAACCTCCTTTCTGTGTCCTGTAAACTCATGGACCAGTGGAGAGGATCTGGCTGGGGACATCCTTCAGCACAGGTACATGCCAGAGAGAACATGTTGGTAAAACACTGGCTCCTGTCAAGCTTTGTAACAGTAGGGTCACTTTTGCCGCTTTTCCACTACAAACGCGGCTGAGCCGTGCCGTGCTGAGTCGGGCTGAGTCGAGCTGAGCGGGGCTGTTGGAGTTGCATTTCGACTACAACCGCGCTGAACCGTGCTGGCTGGAAGTGGGTGGACACATTGGGTGGAGTTAGCGAAAGTGGGTGGACGTCACGTGATGTCGTTAAGCAGCGCAAACAGTGACATCAGTGACAGTGGCGGAACAAGTCAGAGCCGGGCCGGGGGCGGGGCAAATGACCGGGCCCTTTATTAAAGCTTATCATAACATCATTTTAGGCTACAAAATGTCCGCAACTGCGGTGTTTACCAATTTCAACACTACCGGGTGCAACTATGTTATTTAGTACATCAAGTCCTTCAAACGAACATGTAACTCAGAAACAAAAAACATTAGGATACTGTACATGGCTCATAATAAAACATCAATAGCCTATACTGCGCACATTATTTGAAGGGCATACGAATGAGCGCTCAGAGGTTGCAACGGTGACAGGAAGAGTCAGAAATAAAAGGAGGGCGGTGCAAACCTCACTGAATGCACTGTGTTTACCAATTTCAACACTCCGGGGTGCAACTATGTTATTTTGTACATTAAGTCCTTCAAACGAACATGTAACTCAGAAACAAAAAAACATTAGGCGACATACTGTACATGGCTCATAATAAAACATCAATAGCCTACTGCGCGCATTATTTGAAGGGCATACGACGAGCCTTGCGCTCCGCAAACTCGTCCACGATGCTCTGTATGTCACTGATTCAGTGAGCTTTTAAGCGGTAGTCTCACGACCCGAATAGTAAACAATAAACATGGAGGACATGGAGTCGTTAGTGTTGCTGGTCTTGGTGCTGTGGCTTGTTGTCACTGACAACGCGGACAGATACTGGCAAGAGCGTATAGATGAGGCGAGGCGCATAAGGCTTCAGAAATTCTCGTAATTCGTAATTCTTCTCCTTCCGGGTTTGCGGTGTTTACAGATCCCAGCGCGCTCGCGGGGCGTGTGTGGGCATGTGAGGACACTCCTCCTCACCAATCAGTGCACAGGGGAGTGTCTGCTCACGCCCCCAGCCTCACTCGGCACGGTTTGGCTCGCTTCAGCCCCACTCCAAAACGGTGCGAGTTTTAGGGGCTAAGCAGGGCTGAAACGAGCCGAGTCGTGCTGGTTTTTGGTAGTCGAAACGCGAGCCGTGTCGGGCTGAAGTGAGCTGAAGCGAGCTGAAAAAGGGTAGTGGAAAAGGGCCAATAGAGCTCAGGTTCCCAACCCCTTGTCTTTGAGTACCTCCCGTCCTGCACCTTTTAGTATTTTCCCTGCTTTAAGACACCCACTTCAGCTCAACTCAACTGTCTGTCTGCTGCCGTCCTCATAGTTGAGGGTCGGCGATCCAGAAAGCCGTCAGCTGGCTTCCATGAATTCTCTTGGGTGATTGTAACATATCAGAGCGACCCAAACCCTCATCTGGTGGCTTGGGTACACATATGGCCCTTTTCCACTACCCTTTTTCAGCTCACTTCAGCTCACTTCAGCCCGACACAGCTCGCGTTTCGACTACCTCAGAGCAGCACGACTCAGCTCGCTTCAGCCCTACTCAGCACCCAAAACTCGCACGGTTTTGGAGTGGGGCTGAAGCGAGCCAAACCGAGCCGAGTGGGGCTAGGGGCGTGAGGAGACACTCCCCTGTGCACTGATTGGTGAGGAGGAGTGTCCTCACATGCCCACACACGCCCCGCGAACACGCTGGGATCTGTCAACACCGTAAACCCGGAAGAAGAAGAATTACGAATTACGAGAATTATGAAGCCTTATGCGCCTCGCCTCATCTATACGCTCTTGCCAGTATCTGTTGGCATTGTCACCGACAACAAGCCACAGCACCAAGACCGGCAACACTAACGACTCCATGTCCTCCATGTTTATTGTTTACTATCCGGGTCGTGAGACTACCGCTTAAAAGATCACTGATGTCACTGTTTGCGCCGCCTAACGACATCACGTGACGTCCACCCACTTTCGCTAACTCCACCCAATGTGTCCACCCACTTCCAGCCAGCACGGTTCAGCGCGGTTGTAGTCGAAATGCAACCCCAACAGCCCCACTCAGCCCAACTCAGCACGGCACGGCTCAGCCCAACTCAGCCGCATTGGTAGTGGAAAAGCGGCAATACAGAACTATGGGCAATTTAGAGTAGCCAATTGAACTAATTTGCACGTTTTTGGACTGTGGGAGGAAACCAGAGCACCCAGAGAAAACCCAAGCAAGCATGAGGAAAACATGCAAATTTCACACAAAAAGGCCCCAATTGGCCGCTGGGTGCAAACCCAGAACCTTCTTGCTGTGAGGCAACAGTGCTTACCACTGTGCTGCCCCTCAGCTCAACAAGGGCTGTTAATTTGCTGAATAGTCAAATTAAGCGTATTAGGAGCAGCGAACCCACTTAATTGTGCAGGACACAGGGTACTCCAGGACCAGAAATAGTGACATACTGTAGAGAATTCAATTCCTCTATTGTCCTGAACCAGTTATGGTTTTATCACTCTTTTTTCAGCTTTTATTAAGAATGTACACTGTGATCTCTAACTTTACTGAGCTGCATTTGCTTAAAGCATCGTAGCACAACAAATATACCGTAGTTCATTAGTAGCTTTTTAAAAAATCTCACACAGTGGACTGAAGTGTCTCTGTATTCGGTTTTGTAGGGGTGTTACAGAGTCTTGGAAGGGTTGTTCTGTCATCATGAAGGAGCATGGGCAATGGGCTGAGCTTGCAGGGCATGATTATGTGATGGACTTGATTGCAGACCTGGAGCTAATGCGAGATTTCCCAAAGCAAAAGTCCTATTTCATCATCTCAGCTGAGAGTCCCACCAGAACGAGACCCAATGCCAGCCTGTTAGTAATATTAATAGTAAAGATATTAGATTTTTTTTTCTTTTTTAAAATACTATGTCCACTTTAGAATCCAATATGTTGCATACACTACCGTTCAAAAGTTTGGGGTCACTTTGAAATTTCCTTATTTTTGAAAGAAAAGCACTGTTCTTTTCAATGAAGATCACTTTAAACTAATCAGAAATACACTCTATACATTGCTAATGTGGTAAATGACTATTCTAGCTAAATTCTACTAAATGTCTGGTTTTTGGTGCAATATCTCCATAGGTGTATAGAGGCCCATTTCCAGCAACTATCACTCCAGTGTTCTAATGGTACAATGTGTTTGCTCATTGCCTCAGAAGGCTAATGGATGATTAGAAAACCCTTGTACAATCATGTTAGCACAGCTGAAAACAGTTTAGCTCTTTAGAGAAGCTATAAAACTGACGTTCCTTTGAGCAGATTGAGTTTCTGGAGCATCACATTTGTGGGGTCAATTAAATGCTCAAAATGGCCAGAAAAATGTCTTGACTATATTTTCTATTCATTTTACAACTTATGGTGGTAAATAAAAGTGTGACTTTTCATGGAAAACACAAAATTGCCTGGGTGACCCCAAACTTTTGAATGGTAGTGTACAAGTAAGTTGATATATTTGAAATCATATTGTAATATACTGTACCACATTTGAATGAGTACAGTGGTGCTTAAAGGTTTGTGAACCCTTTAGAATTTTCTATATTTCTGCATAAATATGATCTAAAACATCATCAGATTTTCACACAAGTATTAAAAGTAGATAAAGAGAACCCAGTTTAAAAAATGAGACAAAAGTATTATACTTGGTCATTTATTTACTGAGGAAAATGATTCAATATTACATATCTGTGAGTGGCAAAAGTATGTGAACCTTTGCTTTCAGTATCTGGTGTGACCCTCTTGTGCAGCAATAACTGCAACTAAACGTTTCCAGTAACTGTTGATCAGTCCTGCACACCGGCTTGGAGGAATTTTAGCCCATTCCTCCGTACAGAACAGCTTCAGCTCTGGGATGTTGGTGGGTTTTCTCACATGAACTGCCCGCTTCAGGTCCTTCTACAACATTTCGATTGGATTAAGGTCAGGACTTTGACTTGGCCATTCCAAAACATTAACTTTATTCTTCTTTAACCATTCTTTGGTAGAATGACTTGTGTGCTTAGGGTCATTGTCTTGCTGCATGACCCACCTTCTCTTGAGATTCAGTTCATGGGCAGATGTCCTGACATTTTCCTTTAGAATTTGCTGGTATAATTCAGAATTCATTGTTCCATCAATGATGGCAAGCCATCCTGGCCCAGATGCAGCAAAACAGGCCCAAACCATGATACTACCACCACCACCATGTTTCACAGATGGGATAAGGTTCTTATGCTGGAATGCAGTGTTTTCCTTTCTCCAAACATAATGCAGCAATGTTCTTTTTGGAGAGCAGTAGCTTTCTCCTTGCAACCCTGCCATGCACACCATTATTGTTCAGTGTTCTCCTGATGGTGGACTCATGAATATTAACATTAGCCAATGTGAGAGAGGCCTTCAGTTGCTTAGAAGTTACCCTGGGGTCCTTTGTGACCTCGCCAACTATTACACGCCTTGCTCTTGGACTGATCTTTGTTGGTCGACCACTCCTGGGGAGGGTAACAATGGTCTTGAATTTGTACACAATCTGTCTGACTGTGGATTGGTGGAGTCCAAACTCTTTAGAGATGGTTTTGTAACCTTTTCCAGCCTGATGAGCATCAACAGCACTTTTTCTGAAGTCCTCAGAAATCTACTTTGTTCGTGCCATGATACACTTCCACAAACATGTGTTGTGAAGATCAGACTTTGATAGATCCCTGTTCTTTAAATAAAACAGGGGGCCCACTCACACCTGATTGTCATCCCATTGATTGAAAACACCTGACTCTAATTTCACCTTCAAATTAACTGCTAATCCTAGATGTTCGCATACTTTTGCCACTCACAGATATGTAATATTGGATCATTTTCCTCAATAAATAAATGACCAAGTATAATATTTTCATCTCATTTGTTTAACTGGGTTCTCTTTATCTACTTTTAGGACTTGTGTGAAAATCTGATGATGTTTTAGGTCATATTTATGCAGAAATATAGAAAATTCTAAAGGGTTCACAAACTTTCAAGCACCACTGTACATTTGGGCATAAGTGTTCTGTTTAAATGCATGTATGAGCAGCTTATAGAGTATTACTATTGAATAGAGATATACACAGACACTGATGCTTTGCTTTATCGTACCACAGTACTCTGTTTGGAAGTGGATTTGAGTCCGATGATGAAAGCCCACTCCTTAACCCACCAATGGCCAGCACTAGTCTACCAGAGTCTGATGGATACTACAGTCATGGTCAGATGCTTTATTTATTTATTTATTTATTTATTTATTTATTTTGCCTATTGTGTTCTTTCTAACATTGGATAGTCAGCTTTAAATGGTGATATTTTGTTACTGATAACTTAGTGGTTTAGAACTGAAGTTAGAATTGAGGTTTGATAAGTTGCCAAAGGTCAAAAGGCTTAATATAAGCTGTATACTCTATGACCAACAGTTTATGCACACATGATTATCACACTCCGGTGTTCTTGTTGAGCATCCCATCCCAGATTTAGTCACACCTTTGCTGTTATAATAACCCCCACTCTTCTAGGAAGTCTTTGCACTAGATTTTGGAACGTGGCTGTGGGGACTTTTGTTCATTCAGCCACAAGAGCATTTGTGAGATCAGGCAGTGATGTTGGGTGAGGAGATCTGGGGTGAAATTCAGTGTTCTAGTTCATCCCAAAGGGGTTCAGTGGGTTTGAGGTCAGGACTCTGTGCAGGACACTCTGAGTTCTTCCAGTCCAATCTTAGCAAACCATATCTTCATGGTACTCACTTTGTGCACAGGGGCATTGTCATGCTGGAACAGGTTTGGGCCCTTGGGCCTTTCAGTGAAGGAAAATTGTAATGCTACAGCATACAAAGACATTATGTAAAATTGTGTGATTCAAACTTTGTGCCAAAGTTTGGGGGTGGTTTTCATGTGCCCACATTTTAAAAAAAAATCATTTCCACGCTATTAACAGAATCCGATTTCAGTGAGGCTCCACCTCAGAGAGGTATGGACCGATATCTGGACAGCTTATTTGACCCCGTACTGTCTGATGGTAGTGGGGTAAGTCCCTTTAGCTTCTTCCCTCGAACTTGATTTTCCACTGTTGTATCAACATGATATTTGTCTTGACAATTCAAGTAACGAGTGAAAAGGTGTTTTTTAAATATAATTCACTAAACGTTATACTGACTTTATTTAACACACTGCTCATTGGAATTGCTCTTTGGTAAGCTATGAAATCAATTTATAGTATCCTGTATACATTTACAAATAGTATGAATACACCAGGTCAATTGTTATTTCTACTGGTTTCTGTGGATCATTTGAATCTAGTTGCGTGTAATTGATCGAGCATCAAATGTCCATTTGGCACCAGGTCCTCAGCATCAAAGGCAATCAAGTTACTGGATTACCGTATTTCTTACGGCATTAAGCGCAGTGTAATTTCTTAGCCAACTGCCATTAAACCATTATACCCTTAAAAGGTGTTTTCAAACTCTCTTAATGTAATGGTGGTCATCCAGAAACTCCCTTGCTGTCAGGTATTTATTTGCCAAAAAGATTGCCTAAGCCAAAAGGTTAATTTAAAACATCATTAACATTGTTGCCATAATTTTAAAAGTAGCATACTACACATAAATGGTCGATTTCTCCAGGTTGAAATGCTTCAATGTGGTAAATGGGAGCCAGATATTTGTGGTAATAGTTAATGGACTAAGCTGCTCTTAGAGAGTATAAGGTACTCCCTGGGGGAAGATTGATTTCTCGTGTGAGTGAACACAGAAGGGGCCCTGGCTGAGTTAAAGCCTGTTCCTCTCTGCTTTATCTCTGAGAATCAGGATCTGGAGAAGCCAGCCAGCATGTCAAGTCGGATGAAGGGAGCAGGTGGGATTGGAGGTGAGGATGGAGGAGAGGAAGAAAAAATGCAGGCCAGCAGGCCTTATCCCCCAGGACTGCAGCCTGGTGGTGAGTCATTCAGCTGCCTCCCTTCCTGCTCTTACTTCACCATTCATTAATTATGCATGGAAGCCATTGTGCCAATTGGTTCCTAAATGCAATCATCAGTCTGCAGGATCAAATTTAGACTTCCAGTCTGGCTGAATTTTTTTGGTGTGTTTTTCAGTAGGTTTTGCGAGGATCATGAGCAGCTTTTGCTAGGCTCTGTGTGATTGCACTGAATATAGTTGTCGCTGTTAAGGAAGTCCATGCTGATTTTTGTTACTAAGCAGTTTTTGCCTGCTGCCCGGTTGCCTGTGTGAAATATATTTCCGAGTTAGTTTGTTACCAAAATTAAGATATTTGGTTGCACATCATCTGACCTCCATTAAATATTTTAACATGATAGTTTACAATATAGTGCCAAAGTTTATTTTTGGTGAATACACTGGAGAATACATTCTTTGTCACCCTGGTCTGAAACAAAGTAGTAGCTTTTTTTTTTCTTAAATCTTTTCAGCGGTTCCTGTTCTACCTGTTATGGGGACTATGATGCCACCTATACCTATGCCAGCTATGCACTCTGTGCCTTCAACTCTTGCCCCAACATCTACAGCCTCTGTTCCCTCAGTAACCCCTGTTTCTCCAAAGCCATCAATGCCATCAGTACCATCAATGCCAGCTATGTCATCTATACCTTCTATGCCTGCCTTGCCTCCTTTACCACCTTTCTCAGTTTTACCTAATGTGCCACTGATGACTGATGGGGCAGGTATGAATGCAACAGATGACTCATGATATTACCTATATGGCAAAACTTTTTTTCCTGTGGATACTGTTAGAACATGAAAAGTAATTTTATATGAGATTTTTATGTATTGTACTCTTTCTAATATTCCAAATATAGCAGATCCCAATGTCCTTGCACAGCAGCAGCAAGCCCTCATCAGCCAGCAAGCGATCATACTTGTGAGTATTTTGAGCTCTAACATAAAGCCATCAGTCCACCAATGAGTCACAGTCTGTTGTGTAGATTTGATTTGAGGTTTGCACCGTTATATATCTAAATGCTGGTTTGTTATGCTGATTAATAGGCTCAGCAAATGACAATGCAAGCAATGGCCCTTCAACAGCAGATGTATAATTCAGCAGGCAGACCATACACTGGTCCATCTTATAACAATGAACATGTATCAGTGCCCCATTCTGGCCAATCAAGCCCAGTGAGTACCTCAAGACACATCAAATGTGCTTTTTATAAAGCTTTTTATTATAAATTACATACAGTACCAGTCAAAACATTTGGACGCACCCTGTATTTGCTGGATTTGCTTTATTTTTATTAATTAAAAGTCACTTCATGTCTTAAAGTAATGATGGATGTTGTTTCTTTTTACTTAGTTGAGCGGTTCTTGACATAATATGGATTAATACAGTTGTGGAATAGGGCTACTGTAATTTTATTATTTATTATTTACTGTTTGATCTAAAACGCATTAAAAAGGCAAGAAATTGCACTAATTAACTTTTGACGAAGCACCTGTTAATTGAAAAGCATTCCAGGTGACTAGTTCATAAAGCTGGTTAAAGTGCCATTCCACCATTGGATGTATTCTTTGGCATAAAATACAATATATTTTATGACAACATGACTAGACAGAGAAATCTTTTAGCTTCAAAATGATATATTAAACATAATTTTTTGACAACGACAAGTATATTAATTTTGCGACCAAAGTCACCTACCCTTTTAATTTCCGCGCGGTAGTGAAACGTGATGTCATCGGCAGGTTCCCCTTCTTGTGTACCACGTCACGTGTGACGTGGCACAGATTATCAGCAATGGCGGATAGAACGCGATTTCCACTTGTCGATTGCTGTGCCGATATTCACCATCGACCGTCTCCTTTGGGCATCACTTGCTATTTTCCTTTGCTTCTTTTCCGAAGCTGACAATCGCGTTCTATCCGCCATTGCTGATAATCTGTGCCACGTCACACGTGACGTGGTACACAAGAAGGGGAACCTGCCGATGACATCACGTTTCGCTACCGCGTGGAAATTAAAAGGGTAGGTGACTTTGGTCGCAAAATTAATATACTTGTCGTTGTCAAAAAATTGTTTGATATATCATTTTGAAGCTAAAAGATTTCTCTGTCTAGTCATGTTGTCATAAAATATATTGTATTTTATGCCAAAAAAATACATCCAATGGTGGAATGCCACTTTAAGATAGTGCGCAAAGCATCATCAAGGTAAACAATGGCTACGCTGAAGAGTCTAAAGTATCGAACATTTTTTGTTTTCTAACACTTTTTTGTTTACTGCATGATTCCATATATGTTCCAGATGTTATTTCATAGTTTTGATGTCTTCGGTATTGTTCTACAATGTATAAAATACAAAATACAGAAAACGCTGTGAATGAGTAGGGGTATACAAACTTTTGACTGGTACTGTATATTATTATAAATATAATTTAATGCACCATTAAAATTATTTTAATACCTTCATTGTATGTATAATATATAGTATTTATGAAACATTTTTTTATTCAATTTTTTTTCACCCAACCTATAGTTTTGTACTGAAAGACATGCATTATCATTATTTTTTTATTCTTAACACACAGTGCTATGCGGCACCATAGTCTTAAGCATTTTTTAAAGTATAAATATCATTTTTGTCTTAGATGTTTATTTTATGATTTCTGCATTATTGGGTCAGTAAAAAAATGATTTGCATTAAAAAAATTAAATCCTACAGACAAATGTTTGTATGTCAGTAATAAAAGTAACATATTACATCATAGACAGCTTAGCTTTACAGCAATGCTTTATATTTGCCTAAGACTTTTGCACAGTACTGTGTATAAGTAACCTCTCCAAAATAAAATATTAAATTAATCTTTATTTATTTCTAATGGCTAATTAAACTAATACAAGAGCCAATTATAAATGGTCTCTAATGACTTTATATCTTATTAATTATTTTTGTATATTGGCTCCTATTTGGTCTTAGCAGGTGAGTCACTTCCTTGCTCTTTATGTAGTGCTGTTATTAAATGTTTCCAGTAAATGATTAGCTTTATTTTAACAGAACAAATCTGAAACTGGACCTAGTCCACACACTCAAGTAACACCTGCCCCTGCACAGAGACCCTTCCGGCATCATTACAGTAAGGCAGAATCTCTATTCTAGAGTACAAGCTGAATGTTTGAAGTATTGGTAATTTTTGGGATTCAAATTGCCTGTTTATTACTATCTTCATTACATTTTAATGTAACTTGCTTTTTCCATATGTACAGTGGTGCTTGAAAGTTTGTGAACCCTTTGGAATTTTCTATATTTCTGCATAAATATGACCTAAAACATCATCATATTTTCACACAAGTCCTAAAAGTAGATAAAGAGAACCCAGTTAAACAAATGAGACAAAAATATTATACTTGGTCATTTATTTATTGAGGAAAATGATCCAATATTACGTATCTGTGAGTGGCAAAAGTATGTGAACCTTTGCTTTCAGTATCTGGTGTGACCCCCTTGTGCAGCAATAACTGCAACTAAACATTTCCGGTAACTGTTGATCAGTCCTGCACACCGGCTTGGAGGAATTTTAGCCCGTTTCTCCATACAGAACAGCTTCAACTCTGGGATGTTGGTGGGTTTCCTCACATGAACTGCTCGCGTCAGGTCCTTCCACAACATTTCGATTGGATTAAGGTCAGGACTTTGACTTGGCCATTCCAAAACATTAACTTTATTCTTCTTTAACCATTCTTTGGTAGAACGACTTGTGTGCTTAGGGTCGTTGTCTTGCTGCATGACCCACCTTCTCTCGAGATTCAGTTCATGGACAGATGTCCTGACATTTTCCTTTAGAAATCGCTGGTAAAATTCAAAATTCATTGTTCCATCAATGATGGCAAGCCGTCCTGGCCCAGATGCAGCAAAACAGGTCCAAACCATGATACTACCACCACCATGTTTCACAGATGGGATAAGGTTCTTATGCTGGAATGCAGTGTTTTCCTTTCTCCAGACATAACACTTCTCATTTAAACCAAAAAGTTCTATTTTGGTCTCATCCGTCCACAAAACATTTTTCCAATAGCCTCCTGGCTTGTCCGCGTGATCTTTAGCAAACTGCAGACGAGCAGCAATGTTCTTTTGAGAGCAGTGGCTTTCTCCTTGCAACCCTGCCATGCACACCATTGTTGTTCAGTGTTCTCCTGATGGTGGACTCATGAACATTAACATTAGCCAATGTGAGAGAGGCCTTCGGTTGCTTAGAAGTTACCCTGGGGTCCTTTGTGACTTCGCCGACTATTACACGCCTTGCTCTTGGAGTGATCTTTGTTGGTTGACCACTCCTGGGGAGGGTAACAATGGTCTTGAATTTCCTCCATTTGTACACAATCTGTCTGACTGTGGATTGGTGCAGTCCAAACTCTTTAGAGATGGTTTTGTAACCTTTTCCAGCCTGATGAGCATCAACAACACTTTTTCTGAGGTCCTCAGAAATCTCCTTTGTTCGTGCCATGATACACTTCCACAAACACGTGTTGTGAAGATCAGACTTTGACAGATCCCTGTTCTTTAAATAAAACAGGGTGCCCACTCACTCCTGATTGTCATCCCATTGATTGAAAACACCTGACTCTAATTTCTCCTTCAAATTAACTGCTAATCCTAGAGGTTCACATACTTTTGCCACTCACAGATATGTAATATTGGATCATTTTCCTCAATAAATAAATGACCAAGTACAATATTTTTGTCTCATTTGTTTAACTGGGTTCTCTTTATCTACTTTTAGGACTTGTGTGAAAATCTGATGTTTTAGGGCATATTTATGCAGAAATATAGAAAATTCTAAAGGGTTCACAAACTTTCAAGCACCACTGTAACTGAGTAGGTTGTACATATCATACCCAAGCAAGTCAATATAATCAATGCTTGAATATATTTTCTAAGGCCAGCCCAGGACAGTACCACCAGAAGATGTTGTGAGGTCCACCATCTCAAACTCAGAGTATATAGAACCAAGTCACAACATCAAAGACATCATTAAACAGTACCAGCCTGGGATACCCAAACCTGTAGAAGTACCAAGGTCTGTATATTCCTCCAACCAGTTTAACCATTATAACTGCCTTTACCTGACCTGATATTACAACATATAAAATATTCAGTACCTGAAATATCCTTCGAATATACTAAAGCTAAGTATGGCTTCATAAGTTGTGTGTGAAACTTGTTTTTTATCTGTAATCACAGAAGAGATGCTAAAGTATTTGTTAAGAAGCCAGACCCTCATGATGAAGCTATGATGATCCTTAAAGACCAGATGAATGCACCACCTACGCAGGTAGATCACTTAACAACAGCAAGTATTTGACACCTTACTACTATTACTAATAAATAATCTACCAAATTAAACAAATGTCAAGTGGCATGGTGGTGTAGTGGTTAGTGCTGTCGCCTCACAGCAAGAAGGTCCTGGGTTTAAGCCCAGCGGCCGGCGAGGGCCTTTCTCTGTGGAGTTTCTATGTGGGTTTCCTCCGGGTGCTCTGGTTTCCCCCACAGTCCAAAGACATGCAGGTTAGGCTAATTGGTGACTCTAAGGTGGTGTTTACATTAGACCGTATCCGTCTCGTTTTCGTCGCGGATGCACTGTCCGTTCACATTAAAACGCCGGGAAACGACTCCACAGGCGGAACAACTTGAATCCGCCAGGGCCCACGTATTCAACCCAGTTCATATCTGATCCGGTGCTGTGTAAACATTGAGATACGAGGAAACGCAGTGCTGAGCTCTAGCTGACGTCATCATTGGACAACTTCACTGTGACATCCACCTTCCTGATTTGCTGGCGTTGTTCATGCCACGTTGGTCATGTGACGCGACTGCTGAAAAACGGCACGGACTTCACTTCCTGCTATTGTTTCCGCCTTGTATCACCTTTTTGTTTTTCATTAAAGAGTATAAAAGTATGAATATAATGCTTTGCTTTGTCATTTTTAATAATGTTCATGGTAAGATGCAAATACTGCCCATTGTGTAGTTATGATTGTCTTTTGGCTTGCCATCCTTCCACTTGCAAGTGGTGAGTGACTTGCGCATGCCCGATATGCACTGGGATCTCACACACAGCGGCTCAGTCCCGAATCACTGCTCGTGCGCTTCACTCGCGCGCTCTGTGAGCTGCGCAGGGCTGGAGTGCGCACCCTCCAGAGGGCACTAGCTGTTCAGGGCGGAGTGATTTGGAGCGCAGCCGCTGAGGAGGAAGCACTGAGCTGCACTGACACATTTCAACTTACGTGCCGTCTAATTAGTCATGTGATTAGCGTATCCGTGTATTGGCGTTGCTGTGTGCACGCGAATCGTTTTAAAAATGTTAATCTGATGATCCGCTGATACGGTCTAATGTAAACACCACCTAAATTGACCGTGGGTGTGAATGGTTGTTTGTCTCTGTGTCCGCCCTGCAATAACCGGGCGACTTGTCCAGGGTGTACCCCGTCTCTCGCCCATAGTCAGCTGGGATAGGCTCCAGCTTGCCTGTGACCCTGTAGAACAGGATAAGTGGCTACAGATAATGGATGGATGGATGAAATAAATGTCTTCTATGTTTTCAACATACAGCAGAAAAAGACCTATACGCCAGGCCCTTCTACTTCAGGTGTCACAGAAATGGGAAGCCTACAACCATCAAAGAGCATAAAGATGAAAAGATCACCCCCAGTGCCTGTGATCAGTCAAAGGTCCCCAGCCCCACCACCCGGTCAGTACAATTCATTACAATACACAAGACAGACACTGGGCCTCATTTATCATACTTTATCATACCATAAAGCTTAAAACAAGGACAAATCAACAAGAGAAAAGGAATTTCTCAGAGGCAGAAGTGGAAGTTATTTTGACTCACATCTACACCAATAAACAAATAAATAAATTAGCAGCGCAATAGCACCTGCAAGTGCCAAAATTTGGAGATAAATTACAGAAAAGATGAATTAGGTGGGGCGGCACGGTGGTGTAGTGGTTAGCGCTGTCGCCTCACAGCAAGAAGGTCCTGGGTTCAAGCCCAGTGGCTGACGATGGCCTTTCTGTGTGGAGTTTGCATGTTCTCCCCGTGTCTGCATGGGTTTCCTCCGGGTGCTCCGGTTTCCCCCACAGTCCAAAGACATGCAGGTTAGGTTAATTGGTGTCTCTAAATTGACCGTAGGTGTGAATGGTTGTTTGTCTCTATATGTCAGCCCTGTGGTGACCTGGTGACTTGTCCAGGGTGTATCTCGCCCATAGTCAGCTGGGATAGGCTCCAGCTTTCCTGCGACCCTGTAGAACAGGATAAGTGGCTAGAGATAATGAGATGAGATGAATTACAGTGCCTTGAAAAAGTATTCATACCCCTTGAACTTTTTCACATTTTTCCACCTTACAACCACGAACTTAAAAGTTTTTTATTGAGATTTTATGTGATAGACCAACACAGAGTAGCACATAATTGTGAAGTGAAACAAAAATGATAAATGGTCTTCAAAATTTTAAACAAATAAAAATCTGAAAAATGTGGTGTGCATTAGTATTCAGCCCCCTGTACTCTGATACCTCTAAATACAATCCAGTACAATCAATTGCCTTCAGAAGTCATCTAATTACTGTGTGTAATTTACTCACAGCATAAATACACTTGTTCTGTGAAGGCCTCAGTGGTTTGTTAGAGAACACTGAAGAACAAACAGCATCATGAAGACCAAAGAACTCACCAGACAGGTCAGGGATAAAGTTCTGGAGAAGTTTAAAGCAGGGTTAGGTTATAAAAAAAAAATATCCCAAGCTCTGAACATCTCAAGAAGCACTGTTCAATCCATCATTCAAAAATGGAAAAAGTATGGCACAACTGCAAACCTACCAAGACATGGCCGTCCACCTAAACTGACAGAGCGAGCAAGGAGAGCACTGGTCAGAGAAGCAGCCAAGAGGCCCATGATCACTCTGGAGGAGCTGCAGAAATCCACAGCTCAGGTGGGAGAATCTGTACACAGGACAACTATAAGTCGTCCACTCCACAACTCTGGCCTTTTTGGAAGAGTGGCAAGAAGAAAGCCATTGTTGAAAGACAGGCATAAGAAGTCCCGTTTGCAGTTTGCCAGAAGCCATGTAGGGGACACAGCAAACATGTGAAAGAGGGTGCTTTGGTCAGATGAGACCAAAGTTGAACTTTTTGGCCTAAATGCAAAGCGCTATGTGTGGCGGAAAACTAACACTGCTCATCACCCTGCAGACACCATCCCCACTGTGAAACATGGTGGTGGCAGCATCATGCTATGGGGATGCTTTTCTTCAGCAGGGACAGGGAAGCTGGTCAGAGTTGATGGGAAGATGGATGGAGCTAAATACAGGGCAATCCTGGAAGAAAACCTGTTGGAGGCTGCAAAAGACTTGAGACTGGGAAAGAGATTCACCTTCCAGGAAGACAATGACCCTAAACATACAGCCAGAGCTACAATGGAATGGTTTAGATCAAAGAATATTCATGTTAGAATGGCCCAGTCAAAGTCCAGACCTAAATCCCTTTGAGCATCTGTGGCAAGACTTGAAAATTGTTGTTCACAGACGCTCTCCATCCAATCTGGCTGAGCTTGAGCTATTTTGCAAAGAAGAATGGGCAAAAATTTCAGTGTCTAGATGTGCAAAGCTGGTAGAGACGTACCACAAAAGACTTGCAGTTGTAATTGCAGCAAAAGGTGGCTCTACAAAGTATTGACGCAGGGGGGCTGAATACTAATGCACACCACATTTTTCAGATTTTTATTTGTTTAAAATTTTGAAGGCCATTTATAATTTTTACTTCACAATTATGTGCTACTCTGTGTTGGTCTATCACATAAAATCTCAATAAAAAACTTTTAAGTTCATGGTTGTAAGGTGGAAAAATGTGAAAAAGTTCAAGGGGTATGAATACTTTTTCAAGGCACTGTAGGTGTGAATTAAGTGAAGTGAAAAGAAAAATGGGGTGATGTAAAAACAAAGAGCAAAAAAGATATCTACACTGTACTCAGTTGTACTCCTGGACACCAAATACATCACACAGGAGAAGTGCTATGTTTAAAATCTCAGCCAGTGTCAGTCAGAAGCCTCTGACGCTGCATTTGAAAAGCAGGAGGCCATGAAGGTGTCATAAGGAAACCTGACATATTCGGGACGCCTGATGATGGCACACCAGCACGCTAGGGGGTATAAGGCTAATTCTGTGTTGAGGCATACCAGATTGGTCATTTATTTCTCTTTGATGTATCAGAAGCAGGAAATCCAAAAACTGACAAAACTTGGACATGCCTAGGAATGGCACAAGATCATTTTGTTCACTGAATTAGTGTTGGCATTGAAGTGTTGCACAGCAACATGCTGAGGATCCCGAGGCAAAGAGAACTAACTTATAAGCCAGCTTTCATCCCCTGAAAAAAATTAAATAAAAAACAAAAACATAATGTTCTTTAAATATCTGTTCCCCTTGGCAAGTGCTAAATCTTAAGCCACAACATGTTCTAAATTTTCCAGGAGCCTAATACCGAAAGCTACTGAATTTGAATCACAGAGTTCCAATTTTATTAGGTTTTTTTTTTTTAAATAGAACAATTAATGAATTTAGGCGGCACGGTGGTGTAGTGGTTAGCGCTGTCGCCTCACAGCAAGAAGGTCCTGGGTTCGAACCCCGGGTCCGGCGAGGGCCTTTCTGTGCGGAGTTTGCATGTTCTCCCCGTGTCTGCGTGGGTTTCCTCCGGGTGCTCCGGTTTCCCCCACAGTCCAAAGACATGCAGGTTAGGCTAACTGGTGACTCTAAATTGACCGTAGGTGTGAATGTGAGTGTGAATGGTTGTCTGTGTCTATGTGTCAGCCCTGTGATGACCTGGCGACTTGTCCAGGGTGTACCCCGCCTTTCGCCCGTAGTCAGCTGGGATAGGCTCCAGCTTGCCTGCGACCCTGTAGAAGGATAAAGCGGCTAGAGATAATGAGATGAGATGAATTAATGAATTTAGGGCCATGTGCTATTTTTTTTCTGCTTCAACATGACCCAATTCAAGATACTACGTCATGCATGATGTGGTGGGTTTTCCCTGTTCACGCAAGGCATTGTGGGATACAAATTTAAAACAGGAAAGGGAAATGGAGGACGCGAGTGTGCGAATGAAACGTGAAAGACCGACTACAGTAACGGAAAGCGAGAAGAAAAGACATTATGTTGCGAAGTAAAGGAAACGCAGGACCAAACTAATAAATATCGGCGGTCAGCGAGCACCTTGGTGTGATCAGCTGTTTGTTTAGCGACAGAATGATGGAACTGTCAGTGCACGGTCAAGGTAAACCTGTAGATGGCAGTAATGCAACACTGTGGATACCAGCTGCCATAAAACCCAGAAGAAGAAGGTGGTAAACCTGCGCATGCGCACACAGACTTTCTTTGTCTGCTTGACTGCGCAAAGCAAGTGATTTCATGCACATTATTTGCTCGTGAATCCCCTCAAATTAAATAACTTCCCAGCCACAGAATGGCCTAATATTTTGTGAGATATTACAGAAATAAACATATATCACAATGACCAAATTTCAGAGGGAACTAAATTTCACTGATTTTATGAAATCGAAAGTCCGTCTAGCTTTAATGTTCACTTCAAACATCAGAACGGGAAAAATTGTGATCTCTGTGACTTTCACTGTGGCATGGGTGTTGGTGCCAGATGGACTGGTTTGAGTATTTCAGAAACTGCTGATCTCCTGGGGTTTTCACACACAACAGTCTCTAGAGTTTACACAGAATGGTGCAAAAAACCAACCAAACAAAAAAACACTGAGTGAGTGACAGTTCTGTGGGTGGAAACGCCTTGTTGATAAAAGAGGTCAAAGGACAATGGGCAGATTGGTTCGAGCTACCAGGAAGGATATAGGAACTCACAGCAACTCTTTACAACCGTGGTGAGTAGAAAAGCATCTCAGCATGCAACAGCAGAAGAACACAATGGTTTCCACTCCTGCAGCCAAGAACAGTATACCTGTATATAAAATTGCAGTAACTCACTGTCAATTATCTGATTTGAAGCCTATAAATTGAGGTTCACACTAGCAATTCTTCTGATACATAAATTTAAAAGACAATCAGGATCTCTTGTAGGATATGAATATTTTTCCCAACTTATGTGATTTTCATGGATACCACATTTCTTGTGTAAATTGAGGTATTTCACCTGACGTCACAGGGTCACGTGATGCCCCGGTGTCCGCCATTTTGAAGGTCAAGCTAGCTAATGTCAACAACATAGTAGCTAGTATGTTACTGTAGCAATGTTTACGTTCAGTCATTTGGATGACTGTTAAAACCTTTCAGTCTCAAGTTTTTCCTTTACTGTATTTACTAGTTTACTGTAATTATGATCCGGCAGCTATTTACACCGGATCCAGTGTAAATAGCTGCTGGAGCGCGCTCCGGCTTGCTCCCCCTCAAATTAAGCAGCGCGCTCCGGCTTGCTCCCGGAGTGCTCCGGCCGAGATCCGGTATAAATAGCTGCCGGATCATAATTACAGTAAACTAGTAAATACAGTAAAGGAAAAACTTGAGACTGAAAGGTTTTAACAGTCATCCAAATGACTGAACGTAAACATTGCTACAGTAACATACTAGCTACTATGTTGTTGACATTAACTAGTGCTAACAGCTAGCTGCTAGTACACTGCTACAACACAGACACCGACCCTAATAATACAGTTCTTGGTCATTGCCTGGTAACAGCAAATTTATAACGGGCCATGTCTCAACAGACTAAGAAGTTATTTCAGTGACCTTTAATAACATTTTGTTTATCCTGAGGACCGAAAGTAAATGAAAATGTGAACAAACCTTAGCTGTAATAAGATGGCGACCACCGGCTCCAGGGACGACCCGCTGATGTAGGCATGTTACCCAGCCTGACACAAAATATTTGTAGGCATCCAAACTCTTATACGCTTTCAGATCAATACCTGTGTATGGCGATGGGTTTTTAACGACATAGGTATACAGATCATGTGGGCCGAAGTCAGGTAAAGACGAGGGCTTCGTGTACTTCCGTACGTCAGTGAACAATCCTGGTGGAAGCAGGTAAACGTCGTTCTCTAAGCCTGCTAACCTCAATTTTTGCAAATACCTCTCCCTCTGCTCGCCCTGTAAATGCCCTACGTCGCTGGATAGTGAAGGTGTTTTCTGCATCTCGCTCCTTTTTCTTTTATGTTTTTCGTTTGTCGCCTTCCTTGCATTCAAACTGATTCGAGCCGTGACGTCCAAAATGGCAGCCTAACGATGCATCACATGACTTGGTCACGTGGGTGAAAAACCTCAATACTCCTGCAAATGATTTCCAAAGCATCGTAAATGAGGCCCTTTTTATTATACGTATGTGGTTGGCGATCAAGAACAATGTTTACGGAACTTTATTACACTGTTGCAACTAACTACGAGTGGGTGGTCCAGTATCTCGAGACCTTCCAGTTGAAGAGGAGACCATTCAGACCCAGCTCCACAGAAGAAGCAGTGAGGAGCACTATACCTACACAAATGTACCTTGGAAGATCTACCTGAGAAAAGAGGTAAGGTCTTTGTGTGTGTGTGTGTGTGTGTGTGTGTGTAAGAGAGTAATATTCCAAATACTCTGTTCAGTAGTGTAGTGTCATGTTGTTTGGCTTGTTAGGTTTTCTATCCCAAGGACAGCTTTAACCATCCACTGGTGTTAGATCTCCTGTTCAAGCAGGTCTGTGCTTTTATTTCATGTATGTGTCTTATTTTTCCAAATCACCTAGATGGATAATTTTTCCTGCTGATGTACTTTCCATTTTAACAGTAGATTCTATTTCAGATCGTCCACGACACGTTCTCAGAGGCTTGCATTCGGATCACAAAGGAGGAGAGACAGAAAATGAAATCCCTTTTTGGTATGCCGCAGAAATCAAATACGGATTATAATAAGGAACCTAGTCTTTACGTTATTAATTCTACACCCTGGTGTATTTTTATACTTTAATAGCTGAGCACAACATTGATGCGGGTGCTACAACACAAGACGAGAATGTGAAAAAAAAGGTTGTTATTGCAGCAAGGGACACCTGGGAGATCTACTTCTCTCGTCTTTTCCCAGCATCTGTAAGGAACTCCTGTCACCTCTCCATCTCTTATTTCCTATTCAAAATCTTGGATTTCTCTAAATGGAGAGCTTTTGTCTGTGTGTGTGTGTTACAGGGCAGTGTGGGCACTGGTGTCCAGGTGCTTTCTGTATCGCACAGGGGAATTAAACTGCTAAAGATGGTGAGGAGCAGCGCTTTGGCCCCAGATTACTTCAGAGTTTTAAGACCTTACAGGTACGTTGCAGAAGAAGATAATATTTACCGGCCATCAAAAAATATTCTGGTTACACCGATGTGTGATTGTGTATGTTTGCTTCCACATACAGCTATACAGATATCATGTTTGTCACCATTCCTTCGAAGAACATGCTGGAGTTCAACCTCACCAATGAGAAACTGATTCTCTTCTCAGCCAAAGCTCCCCATGTCAAGACCATGATTGACTACTTCATCACAGAGTTGAAGAAGGTAAGCTTTCTCTTCTCACCTGCACTGGGTTCAGGGCAGAAAATGGTAGCTTTGTGGAGTAATCATATTCTTTTTTGCTCTAGGACTCAGACTATGTGGTTGCTGTGCGTAATTACGTTACAGATGACAGAACAGTGCTGAGTTTCCACAAAGGGGACATTATACGCTTGCAGAAAATGGAGGGGCTGGAGGAAGGTGAGGCAGTTTATGATCCAGTCTTTCACACATCATATGGAAAACACAGTTTTGCTGTGTGTGAGGTCTATGCAGCATCTAAACACTTCAAAGGTCTTAAGATTGCTTCATGGGGGCGTCGTGGCTCAGGTGGATAAGGCGCCATACCATAAATCCGGGGACCCGGGTTCGATTCTGATCCGAGGTCATTTCCCGATCCCTCCCCGTCTCTCTCTCTCTCCCACTCATTTCCTGTCTCTACACTGTCCTATCCAATAAAGGTGAAAAAAGCCCCCCCCCCCGCCCCCCCCCCCCAAAAAAAAAGATTGCTTCATAAATGAGATGTTGCCCAGTTGTTGCCTGGTAAACTGACTAACAGTGATGCTGTTTGGATGTTTATTTGAGACATTGTTTCACATCAAATCACTTTGGCTGTTCTGTAGGTCACTGCTATGGTTGCATAGTGAAAAAGAAGGTCATGCTTCTTGAGGAGATAAAACGAGACACATCTGACTTTGGTGGGTCGGTGTACACTGTGTGCATGGAGTGCAGCTGTTCAGCTTCTAGTTTTCCACTTTGCCATCTTTCTGTCTCTTCTTTTGTAGATAACTCCGTAATTACATGACTGAAATACTATTTTTGTTCCTTTGGCATGGTGCGGCATGGTGGTGTTAGCACTGTCGCCTCACAGCAAGAAGGTTCTGGGTTCAAGTCCAGTGGCCGACGGGTCTTTCTGTGTGGAGTTTGCATGTTCTCCCCGTGTCTGCGTGAGTTTCCTCCGGGTGCTCTGGTTTTACCCACAGTTCAAAGACATGTGGTTAGGTTAACATGGGGCAGCCTTGGGCTGAAGTGCCCTTGAGCAAGGCACCTAACCCCCAGCTGCTCCCTGGGTGCTGTAGCATAGCTGCCCACTGCTCTGGGTATATATATATGTGTGTGTGTGTGTGCGCGCGCGCATGTGCTCACTGCTTAAGATGGGTCAAATGCAGAGGAAGAATTTCACAGTGCTTGAGTGTGCATGTGACAAATAAAGGCTTCCTCTTCTTCTTCTTAGGAATCATAATGGGTCTCTCAGTGTATTTTCCCAGTAGTTGATTATATAATACACATTTCTATACAATTCCTTTGTATTACCTCAAGGCTGGAAATTTGGAGCGGTACACGGTCGTGCAGGGGTTTTCCCTGTGGAGTACGTCCAGCCAGTGGCTGCGCCAGACTTTATCAACCTCCCTGTGGACAAGAAAGATGAGCCCAAGAATAAGCAGGGTCACGTGGCAGTTTCTGGCACCGTAGCCGTAGCTGTAGGTTCCACCGTTGCAGCCCATGAGCTCGACCGCTCCATTGAAGTATGTTTTGCTGACATGAAAACATCTCATCTAGCAATACTGTATTTGGCAGCATTTTCTGCTTACTCTAGTCTACACCAATTCTATATACAGTATAACCTCTCACTGTTTAACATTTCATGAAGATATAGATCTTATAAACCGAATAAATATTGAAGTGTTGGACTCGTGTAGCAGGACTGTACATGTACATAAACCAGAAAAGTACTAAATATTGTATGGAACAATTGAAAAGCAGTATTCCTGCTTCTATGAAACTTTGGGTCGAGTTATATCAAACAATCTCCCTCCATCTATACTGATCCTGTTAAAAAATATTACTCTGTCTCCCCTCTAGGTGGCTTCACTGGTCAGTGATTATACTGAGGCCCATACAGACTACAATAACATGGAGATTGATGAGAGGATTCTGCAGGATAGCCAATACAACATGGTGGAGTTTGCCAAGAAATATTTCAGAGAGGCCCATAGGAAGACCAGGTCAGTGTTTTCCTTTAACTTTGGAACATATGTGTGAATGTAGACAGAAGAAACGGTATAGTAGACTCTCATGGCTTGTGAAAAAAGTATTTTTTTTTACTTAAATAAGTTACTTTTCCAGTGATTCCCAAAGGTCAAAGAAGGGGAAGGAAACCAAGGAATCATCAGATATGGTGAAATTTTCCAAGGTATAATCATACAGCTGGTGTACTATATAGAAATGCTTCCTTAGTTATTGTGTTAAAGACTCTGACTGAAAAGTTGGATTCTGGGCAAAATGTTCTATTTCTATTGCTGTTGGAGTTTTGAGATGTTTCGCTGCTGCACACACCGTGTAAATGTTTTGCCGAGATAAAAAGTGTCCTGCATTTTACGATTCTGGAGATTGCCGACGCAAGTGAGCAACAGTATTACATGACCACCATGGAGCATGTTTGACCTACTTTTAACCAAAACAAGTCGGTGTGGGCAAACATGGCAGACTCCGCTCTGCTGCCAGCAAAAAGCCAGCGGCAAAGCAAAGCCTGCCTAGTGAGTGCAACTGCAAGATAGAGCAAGGTTAGATGGCGTGCCATTTTTCTGGACAGATAACTAAATCATTCTAGTTAATGCTTAGTTATCTTAGCCTTAGGATGCATGGGCTCAACTCCACGGAAGCAAGTATGGAGTTATAGACCTAATGTTTTGATCTTACAGAGAAAGAAACAAGAACACAAAAGCAGTAACAGAGGAAAGATATATTTGTCTTTTATTTCACAGATCTACTTGTGAATGTCAACCACAAATTACATCCCTGCGACTCAAAACTCTCCGAGGTCGATGCAGAGTCATGATGTTTTCCGTGCGTCGCCATGTTAGTGTGACCCGGTTCCATAGTTATGCTAATTAGTTAAAGCGTCTCGCTTTCGGCCACACTGTTTACCTCAAAAGGGAGGAAAAAGGTCCCAAAATGGAGGAACGTTACCCTCGGCACATCAAAATTATCACATCTCATCCGCGTAATATTGTTCTTGTAAGACATAGGAGATTATCTTGCACAATAAAATAATTTGAAAATTTCAGATGACTTTGCAGTCAGCAGCTTTAAATATATTTATGTTAGAAGAACATTTTCATTTATGATTATTTGTACTCCCCATCAGTTATTGTATTTGGTGTGTTAAACAGTCTCCTATCCAAGAGTCCTTGATTGAGTTTACTGATGAAAACATGAACAAGATTGCTGCAGACATTTTCTTGGGTAAGCGAGAGACTTTCATATTTTTAATCTTCGTCATTATGAAAGTGCCTGCATTTATAAATTAACTTTCTGTGCATGGAGTCATTAAGAGGTCATCACTTGCAAATTAAATTGGATTGAATAAAATGTTTCTTAATCATTATGAAAGGTGTTCATCAAGTTTTGCATTTTAATGTTTGTGCATTTAGACAAACTCTGACACTGTATTCTAAATCGTAATTAAAAGCTAAATTACACTATAATTCTTTGTTTAACATATCAGGAAAAATATTTGGATCAGACACATATATGCCTTTCTATGTGTAACTGTGCTTTTTCCAGCTATAATGAAGTTCATGGGAGACTACCCAATCAAAGGCCAAACTGAGCAAGATATCATCAGCACCATCCTAAGGGTACTCAAGTAATCCTATTAGAATTTTTGTTAATAACCTATAAATAAAGAGACACAATGTCTCATTTAATATAAGTTACATTTCTGTTGTAGCTTACTGGCGAGTATGGTTTACTGAGGGATGAAGCGTACTGCCAGGTCCTCAAGCAGATCACTGAAAACACCAGTTCCAAAACGTATCATCTTACATTTCCCTGTTTTATAATATATAATGAATGTAATGCGCCTGGTAATACTGACATTAGAAATCTTCTGTTTTGCTGTGTTGCTCAGAGACAGTTGTCAAAGAGGCTGGAGGATCCTATACATCCTTACAGCATACTACCGATGTTCAGAAGTACTGAAGCCCTACCTACTGAAATACCTTCAAGATGCCTGTGCAGGTCCAGGGGTGCAATACCAAGGTCCAGTACTCTTATAGCCTAAGCATGAGCATGTACAGATCTTAGAAAATTGCATTAATTTGATTAAAGTCCTTGATTTTTCCAGGCATTGCCAAAGCATGCGAACAGAACTTAAGGAAGACGTTCCAATATGGTGGCCGCATTAAATACCCTAACACCATGGAACTAAAGGCTATGATGGTAAGTATTTTATACATTTAATAATTAATAAGCATTGGTGTTGTAGCTTTCCTTACTTAGATCCTTTCATGTTCTTGATCACTCTAGGCCAGCAGGAGCTCCAAACGGCAGCTATTCCTTCTCCCTGGTGGAATTGAGCGTCATCTGAAAATTAAGACCTGCTCAGTGAGTTGTCCTTTTCACATTATTTGAAATTTCCATTGTAATCAAGTTGCTTGGTTGAGAAGGACTGTCATATGTAGGTTGTTCTGGATGCCATTGAAGAGCTATGCTATGAGATGGGTCTGCACAGCATGGAGGGAATGGATGAATATGCCATATTTGTTGTCACAAACAGAGGTGAGAATGTATTCACCAGTGGACATCACTGGAACAATGGATTTTACTGACCAAATGGGTGAAGACAGTGTGGGCCATTTGATTGATAACAGTAACCTGTCAATCTATAGGCCAGAATGTTCAGCCACTGAGCAAAAGAGAGTACATTTTGGATGTGACTACAGAAGCAGAGCCTATTGATAGCAATTACAGCCTGTGGTTTAGAAGAGTGATCTGGAATCAGCCACTAAAATTCGATAATGAGCTTGGAGTCACCATGCATTATAATCAGGTACTGGATATGTCAAACCGCACTGGTTTTCATAAATAAAGCAACATTGGTATTTTTTTATTAATGTTTGTCTGTTTCACATCTTTAAATTTGTTCTGCAGGTTACCCCAGATTACTTAAAAGCCCTTCTGAATATTGTGCCACAGGGCAAGCTTAGTGAACAGCAGCTTCAGCAGGTGTCAAAACTAGCTGCCCTGCAACATCGCGCCAAGGACACCCTCTCTCTTCCTAACCTGTAATCCTACACCCACTAACACTAATCTGTACAACACATTACAGCGTCCTGTCAGTGCAAAACAAACCGAAACCGCAACCACAGCAGCAAAACCAAAACCACAAATTCAAAAACACATTAATATTAAGTCAAACTGTAAAGATTGAACATTACGTTTATTGGTAATTGTACTCAGTGTATAAATATCACAAAAGAAATTAGTCTATTACCTAGTTACCCGGTCAACACAATTTCATATGAAGGTACTGTTGTCATTAAAGCGAGGAGTGATTTCTTTCTTCTAAACCCCAGCTTCATTTAGGCGAGGTTTTTTTTTTTAGCATTATTAAAGCAGTAGACAGCATATCTAAAATAATCACATCAATGCCCTTGATAAAAATAAACACAAATAAAAAGCATTAGGAGACTCATTGTACTATTTCCCCATCGCAGTAAACATCCTCCATGATCCTTCAGGTTGACATGAGCTGTTTGCTGATGTGTTTTTGGTTTTGAAGTTGTGCTTTGCATTTATGGGCCATCATAACACTTCACACTTTTATAGATAGTCAGTCTCTCTCTCTCTCTCTCTCTCTCTCTCTCTCTCTCTCTCTCTCTGTGTGTGTGCAGTTATAATGAAATATATTAATTTACTCTATCCACATTCACTGGATATGAGCAATCGTGCGCTCTGATTGGCGACTCTACTACTAGGCTATCAGCTCATATACTGTGAGTAGAGAAAAAACAAAATGGCAGCGCATATTGCTGAACCAAACAAGAAATAACTAAAAGAATATAACCCCCCTGCTCCTGTTCCACACTTCAGCCCAGTCAGTGGCAGTAATGCACCTTTAAGTTGATTTGCCAATCGCCAAAAAAAAAACCTAAAGAAGAAGAAGAAAACCCCCAAAAATACAAACAAAGCAACAAAAATATGGAATAAAAGTATTTGATGGTAAAAACATATCTTTTTTATTTTTCAGTAATTATTATTATAGCATTTTCCACAAAATGATACTGTCATTTCACCGGTTTGTTTACATTCTAAGGCTACGTTCACACTGCAGGCTGAAGTGACTCAAATCCGATCTTTTCGCCCACATGTGACCTGTATCCGATCTTTTATTGACAATATGAACGACACAGATCCGATTTTTTTCAAATCCGACCCAGGCCGTTTGGATATGTGGTCCTAATTCCGATTCCTATCTGCTCTTTTCATATGCGACTTCAGTCTGAACCGCCAGGTCGCATTCATCCGACTTACACGTCATCAACAAGCCACAAACGTCACTATTCTGCGCTGAAGTAGGCGGCGGGTCTCTCAAAAAAAGTTACAACATGGCGCATATGACATCAATGCGAGGGACGCTTCGGGCTGTGAAGGTTCTGAATCTTCTCAATGGAAGGACGCAGAGGTTAGGGAGCTGATTTCCATTTGGGGGGATGCAGCTATTCAAGCTAGATTGGATGGGTCATACCGCAACCGGGCGGTTTTACTTCCGTAAACACTGGCCATGCTCACTGCGTGTGACGTCGTCGTATCCTGCAATGCGCATGCGGAACACTTTTAGGTCGCTTTTCGTTCATACTGAGGATCACATACAAGTCGCATATATTTGTGAATGTGAACGACCTCACAAAAAAAATCGGATTTCACAAAAAAATCGGAATTGAGCATTAAGCCTTGCAGTGTGAATGTAGCGTAAGTGTAAAGGATTTTGTTGGACGTTTTGTATGGAGTTTTTATTTATTGAGTTTGCAAAAAATAAAAAATGCTCTGTTTCTCAAAATCCAGTGAATCTGAATATAATAAAACAGTTATTCCACTCAATCTCGTTATACATGGCTTATAGCCAACTTGGCGCTACGTGCTTCGTCAGCTATCAGCTCATGTACGACTCGATTTCATGGAATAACTGTTAAATATTACATAGACATGAGTGTTTTACTGGGAAATATACCACTCGTATTTTTCATACAAACTACACCCGGGACATTGAGAACTACAATCGTGACATATTTTTCAATATCCTCACTCGTGAGGAAATTGATTAATTGTTTTGATAAATTTGCATAGTTTTTGTTTGTGAATGTGTCGATATAATAAAAAGAAAATCACATGTTGGCGTGGATATGGCATTTATCTCCTTGTGTTGAAAAACTTGTATTTTTCGTATGAAATACATCGCGGGTCTGATCTGAGTGACATATTTAAATAATATTGGCTGGCTTTGAGTGGTCTATCAGATATATTCCATTCAGCTAGCATGACATTGAACAAGTCGAAGACAAAAGTGTCCTGTATGTATAATAATTCCTGATATTTCACTCCAGTGATGTCCCTCCCAGTGTTTTCCTGCTGACTAGACACGCGTTGTCAAAATGGAGAACTGGTTCAAAATTAAAATTTATTGATTAACTTGTGTATTTTTTGTGGAGGGGCGGCACGGTGGTGTAGTGGTTAGCGCTGTCGCCTCACAGCAAGAAGGTCCGGGTTTGAGCCCCGTGGCCGGTGAGGGCCTTTCTGTGCGGAGTTTGCATGTTCTCCCCGTGTCCGCGTGGGTTTCCTCCGGGTGCTCCGGTTTCCCCCACAGTCCAAAGACATGCAGGTTAGGTTAACTGGTGACTCTAAATTGAGCGTAGGTGTGAATGTGAGTGTGAATGGTTGTCTGTGTCTGTGTCAGCCCTGCGATGACCTGGTGACTTGTCCAGGGTGTACCCCGCCTTTCGCCCGTAGTCAGCTGGGATAGGCTCCAGCTTGCCTGCGACCCTGTAGAACAGGATAAAGCGGCTACAGATAATGAGATGAGATTTTTTGTGGATGTGTCCATAGAATATAAAGAACATTACACAGTAGCATGAAGATATGAAGTTTTTCTCGTGTTGAAAAATATTTCACAAGTGAGTGACCCCTCGAAGATAAACTTCATATCTGCGCACCACTGTATAATATCCTATATATATTACACTGAGAAACAATGTCTATCATCTCTCTATGCTGTTAAAGCCGTGAGGTCCAGGACTGCATCCCTGTCCTTCTGTATGGACTACAGTTTTCCCAGCAATGGCTGAACATGGTGACCCAGAACATGCAGCAAGTCCAAGCACTGAGCCCACATCAGGCCAGAGCCCAATTCCTGGGTGAGGAGCTTACTTAACCGAATATTCATATACAGAATTACTACAGCATTTGCCATCGAGAGCATTAACTAGTGTATGTAGATAAGAGATCATGAATGAGTGTTCAACATGTACAGTACTGATAAACACTTTGTGACTTTGTGACTGTAGGGCTTGTAAGCGTTTTCCCCATGTTTGGTTCCTCATTCTTCTACATACAAAGCAGCAGTAACAGCTCTGTAGACTGCCCTTGCATATTAGCTGTCAATCAAAATGGCCTAAACTTTCTAAACAAAGACACACATGTAAGTAAATGTACAAGATTTTGATTTATAAACAAATAGACCTATTAGTGTAAAATCGATAGATAGATAGATAGATAGATAGATAGATAGATAGATAGATAGATAGATAGATAGATAGATAGATAGATAGATAGATAGATAGATAGATAGATAGATAGATAGATAGATATAAAATTCAGAAATGAATGCTCTCCTGTTTTCCAGGAGCTGATGGTGAAGTTTCCACTGAAAGAGGTGCAGTCCACACGGACACAGAGGCCTGTAGCTGGTTCCAGTTACCCTTATGTAGAGATAATGCTGGGGGATCTAACATCTCAGCGCATCACACAACTACAAGTAGACCAGGTATGACATGTTGACTTTTGAAAGTTACTACATGAGAAAACATAAATCGGGGAATGGATTCTATGGAAATGAATAAGCATTTTTTCCCCAGATGGTTTACTGAGTACTGAAAGATGCTTGTACGTGTGACCTTGTAGAGTCTGGAGCTGTGCCGTGTTATCGCCATGCACATGGACAACATGCTGTCCGTGCGAGAGAAGAGACTGACTCTGCCTCCCAGCGAGATCACGCTTCTTTAATATGCCTTCAAACAGCATGTCAATCTATTCCCTGTCTCATCAAAGTGTCATACAAGCTTTTCTTTCATATAACATCCTAATATGTTTTGTTAGCATACTACATCCAACTGGAATTCGACCAAAGTTAACCTCATCATTACAATGTTCAAGGTTCATTAACTAAAACCTCCTAGGAAAAAAATCCACAAAGCTTTGTTTCATGCTACTTGGAAACGAGAACATTTGTCGTAGAACCTACCTAGCACCTTTTTTTGTTCTAAGTGTATACTTTGTGGCTGAACATGATTCCATGGTTTTAAATATCAAGACTACCTCTCAAGATGTTGAAGAAATTCATTTCAAGGACTGTGATGTAACTTTGTCAAGGTCTAAAGGCTAGCACAAACTGAATATGAATGTAATTTTCTTAAGTATGCCATTTTTCTACTGCTGGATTGTGTTCAACATTATTTGCACTTTACTGTGCGGTTAACATGTACATAAAGTAATGCATGCATTCGTGTGCGTTTTAAAAAGACTGTTTCTAAAAAAAAATCCAGAGGTGTATAGGACCATTCTAGTATTAAAATGTTTACAAGCAGGGGTAAAACTGGGCAGGAACTCTCAGGAGCAGAGCTCAGGTACCTTTAGTTTATGTGAATGACAAGTGGAGCTCAGCTTCTGTGTTATGATTTATAATTTCCATCAAATTAAATCATGGCATATTAGTGATATTAATGATCATGTAATACATTTTCAAACTGCTTTATATTATAGAGAAATGCTTTCATTTCAAACTTCCATCCATCCAGCCATTATCTGTAGCCGTTTATCCTGTACAGGGTCGCAGGCAAGCTGGAGCCTATCCCAGCAGACTATGGGCGAGAGGTGGGGTACACCCTGGACAAGTCACCAGGTCATCACAGGGCTGGCACAGAGACAAACAACCATTCACACCTACGGTCAATTTAGAGCCACCAATTAACCTAACCTGCATGTCTTTGGACTGTGGGGGAAACTGGAGCACCCGGAGGAAACCCACACAGACACGGGGAGAACATGCAAACTCCGCACAGAAAGGCCCCTGTTGGCCACTGGGCTCAAACCCAGAACCTTCTTGCTGTGAAGCGACAGTGCTAACCACGACACAACCGTGCGACCCATTTCAAACTTGCCGAAAGCAATTATTAACTGCTTTTGATTATTTGATATTTGATTTTTAAAGAAAGTGTTAATTTTGTTAATTTTGCCTCAATTTATCATTTATCAAAACGATAAATGATTTAACTTCTGATTACAAGCCATCAAACTCTAAATTAATTTCTGTGATATTGTAAATTTATATTGAAAATTAAAGAATTTTGATGGGCGGCACGGTGGTGTAGTGGTTAGCGCTGTCGCCTCACAGCAAGAAGGTCCTGGGTTCGAGCCCCGGGGCCGGCGAGGGCCTTTCTGTGCGGAGTTTGCATGTTCTCCCCGTGTCCGCGTGGGTTTCCTCCGGGTGCTCCGGTTTCCCCCACAGTCCAAAGACAGGCAGGTTAGGTTAACTGGTGACTCTAAATTGACCGTAGGTGTGAGTGTGAATGGTTGTCTGTGTCTATGTGTCAGCCCTGTGATGACCTGGCGACTTGTCCAGGGTGTACCCTGCCTTTTGCCCATAGTCAGCTGGGATAGGCTCCAGCTTGCCTGCGACCCTGTAGAAGGATAAAGCGGCTAGAGATAATGAGATGAGATGAGAATTTTGATGCCACCAGGTTTAGAGGAAAGATGTTATTAAAGCAGTGGTTCTCAATGTGTGGTCCAAGGATTCCCCAGGGATCTATGATTTAAAAAAAAAAAATTAGAGTGGTGGAACTCACAATTATCGAAGTTATATTACATTATAACTATTATTGATTTCTTAGCTTCATTAGCCTGTTTGACTGTTCATGTGAATAAAATGGGATTTTTCCAAACCTCAGCGATGGACTTTTGTCCCATCCATGGTCTATTCACCTTATGCTCAGTATTCCTGGGATAAACTTCAGATCCACTGTGACCCTGATCGGAATCAATGGGTAACTGAAAGTTAGTAAGTCAGTAATCCAAATTTCAATAACTCAAACACAAGTAGACCTATAAATAATTTCAACTTGAATGGTGGAAAATTCAACAATAAAACGTTCTTTTCCTCCAATAACTAGTTCCTACAACTGTTTTTTGTTCGTTTGTTTTTTCCCCACAGCAAATCCAAAGACCAAAGCTGGCTTATACCTGGTATGGTTTTCACCCTAACAAACAAAAATCTCACATCATTAAAACATTATTTAATACTTCAGAGTATGAGCACTGCTATGACACTCATCTAAAAACAAAGCACATTTATGTTTATGGTGTTTTGCAGATGCCTTTATCCAGAGCGACTTACAGAATTGCTTTGAAGTCTCTATCAGTAAATTCATCCTGATACAGGTTCACTAGGTCAGGGACTAAGAATACCGTCAGTCGAAAACCTCTGTTGTGGAGGTAATATAGTAAGAAAAGCACACAGACAACATGCAATACTTTATCCAGCTGTGGCTTCTTAGGGAACTATTTTCACTGGTAGAGCAAAAATAAAAATAATATTTGGTCATACTGTGTCTAAAATGTGAGTTAAAATTCCACTTCCTAGTCTGAAACAGTTACTACAGTAGTGTTAGCAACATCATCAGCAGACATGGCAAATGATGATACATTTTTCATGAATATAACTTTTAACTTAAATATGGAAGCTTGTCTAATAAAGATGAGAAGATGCCAATTTCACAAGAAGCACTTTAGAGGGAATATACAAATCGATGTGAGCCAGCTAGCCACCAAGCCATAATATAGATATATAAGCACTGCCTAAAAGCGGAGCTCCTGATGAGTGTGTGAGCAAAATATTTGCAAGGGCACAAAATCAACCTGAAAAGAATAATAATATTATAGCATATTAATCACTGAATTGTGTAGTGTACATTACAGGCCATTCAGCAGGTGCTCTTATCCAGAGCAATGTACAACATACCCAGAGCAGCCTGGGGAGCAGTTGGGGGTTGGATGCCTTGCTCAAGGGCACTTCAACCATTCCTGCTGGTCTAAGGAATTGAACCAGTGACCTTTTGATCCCAAAGCTGCTTCTCTAACCATTAGGCCAGGGGTTCTCAACCTTTTGCAACCTGGGCCCCACCAAAGCTGGTTCATTGCAGTTGGGGGCCCCTCTTCTCGCCCCGCCCCCATCCCCCCCCCCCCCAAACACACTCACCCGCAGTGATGCCACCCGACCTACAGCACCTTATATCGACCGATAGATAGATAGATAGATAGATAGATAGATAGCCCTGGGCTAGATTATTATCATTATTATTATTATTAGTAGTAGTAGTAGCAGTAGCAGCAGTAGTAGCATTATCCATAGTAGACTAGCAGTAAGAAAACAACAAAAACAACAAATTATTTGGGTAGAGCTGAAATGGGGAAAGCAAAAATACAGTGTGGGGTAGTAGTCTTTAAAAAGACTGTTTGGGTTTTGCGCTGTATCGATGGATTGATGATCGTAGACTAGCGAGAGTCGGCACGAGTTAACTCGGCAAGAAACCAGACTAGTGTGTGTGTGGCAAGCACTCACATGGTGGCCACGGTATGCAGACTCACTCACGTGACGTTGCGTCATGTTCGCGTCACGGGCTTAAAATAACCTACACACAAGATTTTATGATAGATTGATGATAGATTTTATAATAGTATTGATTTGTATGTAATAGTCCAATGTCCTGCATTTTGACATGGGTAAATGTGTTGCATCTGCTTAGCTACTATAGCCTGTTAGCCCCAGATTTTTTTTTTCCTCCATACATGAAGCCTACTCGCGACCCCCCTGGAGTACCTCCGCGCCCCACCAGGGGGGCGCGCCCCCCCGGTTGAGAACCAATGCATTAGGCCATGGCTTCCCATAGTGTAGTGTATTTCATGTCAGTAAATTGCTACATTGTCTTGTGATAGTGATGCCAATAATGAGATACACATTGTAGTTACAATACATATTTATTCCTTTGACACCGTATGCCATGTGCCAGAAACAACACCACAGCATTTATTATGGTGTGACTTTTCTGGATGCCTGGTGGACAGCAGTGTACCAGTGCTTCCCCTTTACTTCATTACTGTATCGTTACGATCGAATATCAAACTTGATATGTCACACAGTGTCTGGTTACATCTGTCACATCCACGTGCATTGGCTCTCGGAGTGCATAGCCGCAGATTGCAAAGCGCATGTCATTAGGACTAATTACCATGCATCTGTTCCTGAGTAGAGCACAATCACAGCGCATACATATAAGGACTCTCAGTAACACACAGACTTTGTGAAAACCTTGCATTTTGTATCACTTTTCTGGTTTTGACCCTACTTGTATTTTTGGACTGTGAGTATTGTATTACCTCTGATATCCTGTCTGTGACTCACTCAATGACTGCCTGTTTTTCAACTCTGCCTGTGTCTATGTTTTGGATCTGTTTGCTAGCGTGCTTTCAGTAAAACTCTTCCTGCACTTACAGTTAGGTCCATAAATATTTGGACAGAGACAACATTTTTCTAATTTTGGTTCTGTACATTACCACAATGAATTTTGAACAAAACAATTCAGATGCAGTTGAAGTTCAGACTTTCAGCTTTAATTCAGTGGGTTGAACAAAATGATTGCATAAAAATGTGAGGAACTAAAGCATTTTTTAAAAAAACACAATCCCTTCATTTCAGGGGCTCAAAAGTAATTGGACAAATTAAATAATTGTAAATAAAATACTCATTTCTAATACTTGGTTGAAAACCCTTTGTTGGCAATGACTGCCTGAAGTCTTGAACTCATGGACATCACCAGACGCTGTGTTTCCTCCTTTTTAATGCTCTGCCAGGCCTTTACTGCAGCGGTTTTCAGTTGCTGTCTGTTTGTGGGCCTTTCTGTCTGAAGTTTAGTCTTTAACAAGTGAAATGCGTGCTCAATTGGGTTGAGATCAGGTGACTGACTTGGCCATTCAAGAATATTCCACTTCTTTGCTTTAATAAACTCCTGGGTTGCTTTGGCTTTATGTTTTGGGTCATTGTCCATCTGTATTATGAAATGCCGACCAATCAGTTTGGCTACATTTGCCTGGATTTGAGCACACAGTATGTCTCTGAATACCTCAGAATTCATCCGGCTGCTTCTGTCCTGTGTCACATCATCAATAAACACTAGTGACCCAGTGCCACTGGCAGCCATGCATGCCCAAGCCATCACACTGTCTCCGCCGTGTTTTACTGATGATGTGGTATGCTTTGGATCATGAGCTGTACCATGCCTTTGCCATACTTTTTTCTTTCCATCATTCTGGTCGAGGTTGATCTTGGTTTCATCTGTCCAAAGAATGTTCTTCCAGAACTGTGCTGGCTTTTTTAGATGTTTTTTAGCAAAGTCCAATCTAGCCTTTTTATTCTTGAGGCTTATGAGTGGCTTGCACCGTGCAGTGAACCCTCTGTATTTACTTTCATGCAGTCTTCTCTTTATGGTAGATTTGGATATTGATACGCCTACCTCCTGGAGAGTGTTGTTCACTTGGTTGGCTGTTGTGAAGGGGTTTCTCTTCACCATGGAAATTATTCTGCGATCATCCACCACTGTTGTCTTCTGTGGGCGTCCAGGTCTTTTTACATTGATGAGTTCACCAGTGCTTTCTTTCTTTCTCAGGATGTACCAAACTGTAGATTTTGCCACTCTTAATATTGTAGCAATTTCTCGGATGTTTTTTTTCTGTTTTCGCAGCTTAAGGATGGCTTGTTTCACCAGCATGGAGAGCTCCTTTGACCCAGTGACATGCGGTGAGGTTTGTGGCTAGTGAAGCACTGACTTTTTCAAAATCAGATTTTCAAATATGCACCAAAATAGGGATAACAGAAAAGGCGGTTTCTTGTAGCACAGCCACACAGCCAATCTTTTCGATTGCACCACTCACTTTGAAACGATCGGGTTATCTTCTGCCCAGTCCTTTGAAGTCATTCCTTTAGCTCCGGCGTCGGCCGTCCATTCTTTATCACGTCCCGTTTTCCTTGAAAGTCCAACTTTGAGAAACATTTCAGTTGAGCTATTACATCCTCCATTGTTGCAGTCAATCGGAACAAGCCAACAACAGTCCAAATTAAACTTTACGTGACGACGTAGAGAAGAAGCAACCACCAAACAAGAATAACTGAGCTCACGTACGCCCTCTGCACTGCGGCAGAGCTACTGCCTGCCTCACCTCATGTCTTTTCAGTGCGGCTTTATGTCAGATTGTTAACACTAAATAAGTGATACACATACGTAGAAAACATTACATATTATAAGGAAAGTGAGGACATATTATACACATGTCTACAATGTATAAAAAACATTTTAATACAGCATTACGTTGGTAGCATACACAGAGTAAGCAAAAGGCACGCACTCAACCCAGTTAACAAGGGATTGCGCAATCTGACGTGAGGCACGGCTTGGTGCTGCCTCACGTCGCTGCATATTCGCTGCAATTGAAAAGGAAATAGGCAAATACGGCGATTTTGATCGCAAAAATGATTGAAATTATTTGAATCATACAGAAATGGCATATATAGCACAGATGATTGGACAAATCTTTATTGTTATCATTATTTACATTCATTACATCTCATGATGGCTGGATGGTGACCGGTGAGGCCCTGTCTCACCTGCCGCCCCTGACCGCACGTCACTGCTTTGACCGCATGTTTTCTTCACAGCAAAATCTTCCAAATGCAAGCACCACACCTCAAATCAACTCCAGGCCTTTTATCTGCTTAATTGAGAATGACATAATGAAGGAATTGCCCACACCTGCCCATGAAATAGCCTTTGAGTCAATTGTCCAATTACTTTTGGTCCCTTTAAAAACAGGGTGGCACATGTTAAGGAGCTGAAACTCCTAAACCCTTCATCCAATTTTAATGTGGATACCCTCAAATGAAAGCTGAAAGTCTGGACTTTATGTCCATTATATAACTATAACTTGAATATGTTTCAGTAAACAGGTAAAAAAACAAAATTTGTGTCAGTGTCCAAATATATATGGACCTAACTGTACATCCGTCTATCACCTTCCATGACAGAAACTGTCAAGTTTCCAACAAGCTAGTGCACTAATAAAACTGCTTTAACTAGTTTTATATGAAACTGTTGTGAATATTTTCCGTAAAATGTATTAGTAAATAATCCCATGTTATTTAAAAAAAAAGCAAATTAAAAATAAGTGCTGGATAAAAACCCATCTATTTTACATAAATAAAGATACAAATTTCATTGTCCAGTGGTTAAGTGTTTATGAGATACGTTGCCTTGCACTTATGGTCAGGTTTCCTGTGGTGGTACACATATGTCGTTTGTACGTACGCATGTATGTTCTATGGTCAAAGCCATCAAAAATCAGGCTGATGCATTACCATATTCTCTTAAGCATGTATGGGGCTCTGCTCTGCACTCTTTGCGTGCATGAGGGGCTCTGCTATCACACTTGCAATCATGTGGTTATACTGAATATCGGCATAGCTATGATTAGCTACAACTCTCAGCCTGCAGCTTCATGCTGACACAAAATCACAGCCGTGTCAATTTTCAGTATAACCTCACACTTGCTTGTGCGATATTGCATAAATCACAATCACAATTGTACAGTTATACCAAATATTGGCACAGCTGTTGTGCTGATATGACAACAGCACTCTTGCTTGTGCGATATTGCTTAAAGCTGATATGGAGAACACGTTATGGGATACAAGATTTAACTCGGATCATCTCATACAAGTGTGACAAGTCATAATCTTAAAATGATGCTGAAAAATATAATAACATCAACTAAAAGCTTATTAAAACTCTCTTTTGATATGAGTTATTCTATTTGGTTGCTAGGGTAGGTCATTTTGGAGAAATCAGCAAGAGTAAGCTAGATTTTCAAAGTATTCAACCAAAAAAACCCCCCAACCCCTCCCTTTAGCCCTTCAGCATTGTTCTCAAAGCCATGCCTCCAAAACATATGAACGCACACCGCCTGATTACTGCTGGAGGACGAGTCGCTGAGAGAGAGACAGAGACAGCACTGAGGAGAGGAGCATAATGCACTGTTGTCATATCGAATTACCTCATGTTTCATTCACATGTAAGAAAACAACTAACATTATTAGCATAATGAATGTAAATAATGAACATGGCTATGGTTAGTACACTTTCAGAAAGTAAAGTACATTCTTGTACCTTTAGGGGTACAACAGTTTGTCACCGGGGCAGTACCCTCTAAAATACTTATTTGCACCCTTTATATACTGTTTGGGAACATGTACTATGTACCTTTTTGACCCTAAAAAGGTACACTCCCTTGAGGTCCAATAATGAGCCTTAGTGTAGATTGTACCTTGGGGGACAGAAATGGACTCCTAATATAACCCTATTTCTTACAGTGTACTTCCATCCATCCATCCATCCATCCATCCATTATCTGTAGCCGCTTATCCTGTTCTACAGGGTCGCAGGCAAGCTGGAGTCTATCCCAGCTGACTGTGGGCGAGAGGTGGGGTACACCCTGGACAAGTCACCAGATCATCGCAGGGCTGACATATAGAAACAAACATATAGAGACATTCACACTCATGTTCACACCTACGGTCAATATAGAGCCACTAATTAACCTAACCTGCATGTCTTTGGACTGTGGGGGAAACCGGAGCACCCGGAGGAAACCCACGCAGACACGGGGAGAACATGCAAACTCCACACAGAAAGGCCCTCGTCAGCCGCTGGGCTCGAACCTTCTTGCTGTGAGGTGACAGTGCTAACCACTACACCACTGTGCTGCCCCACAGTGTACTTGCATCTGTTACCTACCTTGCCAGCTTTAGCAACATAGCCTTGTGGAAGATTCTGGTCATGTGCAGTGAATGCACGGGCAGAGTGTGTGGATACGTAGACAGGCAGGTAGGGTATCCAGTCATTTCATTTAGACCGGACAAAATGATTTGATTGGATGGGCTTTTTACAGCCCTGCGACTACTACAGATGATGGATTTTTTTTCTTTTTAGTGATTTATTCATTGCTATCAGGATATGAAGAGAATTTCAAGAAATATGACATCAAATGCTTCTTGAAAATTACCCACCTACCGGTACCTACCTACTTTAGCTTTCCTTGGCTTGTGAACATAGATGTAGAATTGGGTATAGATGGTATGGACGTGTCCCTGCTAATATCAAACGACGGCTGATATGTCCCTACCAATATTTCTGATTGAAGAAAAAAAAATCATGCTCCGTGAACAGTACACAAATGGTTACTGTAGGTTTCCACTGGGCAAAACACCATGCAAAATTCGCTCATGAATATTCGCTCTGGGGGCGTGGTTGCAAAAACAGCAAGCAAGATTGGCTACCATGTCAATTAGCAAGTGTGTTTGCAGTGCAGTGACCAGCTGCTAGCTAGCAAGCTAGCAAACTGTCCTTGAGGAATGTAACGTTAGATTAGCTTGTAAAATTAACACCAGTTAACACCAGTTCGTATTCAGTGTGTAAAACGACAACAACAGTATACGAATATGACTGTTTTCTAAGTTTGTGTGGCATGTAAATAATAATCCGACTTGATACTGACAACAACTGGTGTTCATTAAGGTCACAAAGACATTATTAAATCATATCAAATTGTGCTAATGTTGGCTAATATTGCACCTAGTCTTGCTTGTGAAGTGCCTGCAAACTTTAGCAGCCCGCTAACCTTTAATTTGAAGTGCTTAAGTTAAGACCTGCAGAGAGCCCTTACCAAGTTTGTGTAACATGACACAAGTAAACAACAACCCGATGGTGATGTGGATATTGTTCGTGACCCAGACACCTTTTAATCAAATCAAACATTTTCACATAATCAGCATAACAGCCTCCGCCTTCTTGATCAGAAATTTTTGGTTACTCCCGCTTCACTTTTGAAAACGTCACATATACCAAGTACACACATCTGCTGAACTGATTGGTTTTTGAGGGGGTTCATTTGAAAGTGGTAGGCTAAAAACTTTTCTCGTGCGAACATTGTAGAGTGAACAGTGTGAACGGCGAAGAGATCTTCGAGCGAGATGTCAGGAAAGAAAAGAAGCTGGACATTCGCAGGTATTTTTCAAAACAAAGTGTAAGTCACTCGAGGAAAATACCGCTAATGAATCCATCCCATCCATCCATTATCTGTAGCCGCTTATCCTGTTCTACAGGGTTGCAGGCAAGCTGGAGCCCATCCCAGCTGACTATGGGTGAGAGGCGGGGTACACTCTGGACAAGTCACCAGGTCATCACAGGGCTGACACATAGACAAACAACCATTCACGGTCGATTTAGAGCCACCAATTAGCCTAACCTGCATGTCTTTGGGGGAAACCGGAGCACCCAGAGGAAACCCATGCAGACACAGGGAGAACATTGCAAACTCCACACAGAAAGGCTCTCACCAGCTGCTGGGTTTGAACCCAGGACTTTCTTGCTGTGAGGCGACAGTGCTAACCACTACACCACCATGCCGCCCAAATACATTACAATGGCACAAGGAACTATGAAGAATAGATTATTATTTATAGTTATGTGCAAATCTTGTGTGTGCAACATGTAAGGAAAAAACGAACAGAAAAACAAACATCTCTGTTTTCTACCGTACCGGCTGCTATTTGGAATGGTCCAAATAACCGTCTCTCAGAAGAACTTTCAGAAGAGCTCGAGCTCCGTTGACGACGAGACTTGCGACCATATACTGTCCGTGCTTGCGACTGAAGAAATTTGCTTCAACAACACTGGCCAGTTCTCCCCTTTGTGGTAAGTGTATAGGCTTTGTAGTAGTGAAATGGTAGCTATAAAAGGACAGCCCTCTGTGACAATTAACCTGACCTGTATTATCGTGATTTTCATAAGGTGAGGCGGGTCTGCTATGCTAGAAATGGCTAGGCTTACCCAGCAGGCCTTCAGCGAATTGGTGAAAAATTGGCTTCGGTACGCCCCTTGGCGTGTCGGGGGAAAGAAAAGGAACTAGATGTAAGTGAACTTGATATTCCTAAATTGCTGTTTTGTAAAAGTAAGAGGTGATTTGTAGTATTTGCTGTCTGCAAAACGTTCTATCATGAGCACTGACATAAATGTTCCCTCTGCTTCTCCCACAGCCTCCACTTCAGGATTGAAGTCTTTTTTTTTTTCTGTTGTTACTGACACAATAAAAAAACAATAACAAACAATCCCTCTTCTGTTATTTCATTCAGTAATTGACAAATATGTATGTATGTATGTATGTATGTATGTATGTATGTATGTATGTATGTATGTATGTATGAATGTATGTGGTTGTATGCAGTGTTTGATCTGTCTGTGTAGGCTGATAGACACCCATGAAGTAACTCTGAATGAATAATAAAAGTAATTATACTCTATTAGCATATGTACCTTTTAGATAATGGTCAAACAGATATCAATTCAGTGTCATGACATGTCGATTTCCATTTAGATGATGGTTGAATCACCATTGATTCAGTATATTATTTCAACATGAAATCAACGGAAATTTAAATGTAAGTTTCTATTTAGATGATGGTTGAATCACTATTGATTCAATGCTGATAGGGTTGAAAATTCAATGTTGATTCAACCCAAATTCAAGGGGACACTTTCAATATCATTTCAACATTATTTCAATGTTTTCTGCCAAACGCTATTTCAATGTTGATTCAACTGATTTTTGCTATCTGGGTTTGGACTGTGGGGGAAACCGGAGCACCTGGAGGAAACCCATGCAGACACGGGGAGAACATGCAAACTCCGCACAGAAAGGCTCTCACCAGCTGCTGGGTTTGAACCCAGGACTTTCTTGCTATGAGGCGACAGTGCTAACCACTACACCACCATGCCGCCCAAATACATTACAATGGCATCTTATCCAAGGCATTGGGTTTATGTCTCCACCAATCATCTCATTTCATCATCTCATTATCTCTAGCCGCTTTATCCTGTTCTACAGGGTCGCAGGCAAGCTGGAGCCTATCCCAGCTGACTACGGGCGAAAGGCGGGGTACACCCTGGACAAGTCGCCAGATCATCACAGGGCTGACACATAGACACAGACAACCATTCACATTCATTCACACCTACGGTCAATTCAGAGTCACCAGTTAACCTAACCTGCATGTCTTTGGACTGTGGGGGAAACCGGAGCACCCGGAGGAAACCCACGCGGACACGGGGTAAACATGCAAACTCCACACAGAAAGGCTCTCGCCGGCCGCTGGGCTCGAACCCAGGACTTTCTTGCTGTGAAGCGACAGCGCTAACCACTACACCAATACATTACAATGGCATCTTATCCAAGGCATTGGGTTTATGTCCCCACCAGTGGCGGCTCCTGAATTTTTTTTTAGGGGGGGCAATTTTCCCCCGTTATGTCTATACGGACCGTAAATGTCCACAGGACTGAAGTAAATTGACCTAGGTAGCAAATCAATTGGCCGAACTTGTTTTTGCCTGGTAAATTCAGATATCAATATAGACAATATCTCTTCTCTCCACTAGGTGGCAACACTAAACAAGTTAAAGGTGGCAAACTAAGGTAGCCTAGTAAACTAGACCCACCCGCCTAGCGGCCAAAAATATTTTTGCCTACGAGTGGCAAATATTCACATTTAGTCTGGCTTGCCAGGCTAAAACTAAGGAAGATTCATTGTGAAGCCTTCAAAGCAAAACATTTGGCATCACAATCAATTAATATTACATTACTCATTTATTTTCTCATATTATTCCAGTATTCTATAATAAGTAGACACAAATTCTTAATTATAAACATATTCTAATTTCTTCATTCTAAAGAATGCAATTAAAGTGGCAGGATATAAATCCAAAACAAGTGTTTATTTAAGTTTTGAAAAAGATGAAGAAAAGCATAACCATCAAACAAACATGTGCAGCTTAATTATGTGTTTTTTTTATATGGAATTGCACCATTTTAACAACAAATAATAATTCTAAATAAATTCTGCAGTTTTTTTCCCAAGAATTCCTCCAGAAAGCCATGCCTTAAAAGGAAATTTAAAGTATTACAAGCATGTCAATGAACACAAAAGGCTTTAGTTATTTAGCTATATACACACAAGGTTACACAAGGTTTTGTAGTCAGTGCAACTTGGCTTAACAAGTTGGAAAAAAGGTAAGGTGCTGCTGGCTCCAATGAACACATATACTGTACAATATATAAAAACTGAAAATATGCTTAATTTACACCAAGTCAGAGAGAACTTGAGGCTACTGAAATATTCCAAGCATGGCAATGTTAAACTGCCATTGGTAGCACACACACACACACACACACACACACACACAAACAACTTTTGCCTAGTAAATTCAAATATCAGATATCACTGTACCGTCTGCTGTGCTACTTCCAGGGTGGAAGAGAACGCAAGGGTAGCAAAAAAGAGCATTGACTACATCACAGCCAGCTAGCCAAGTTTTCCGGTGGTACCAGTTCTTGTTAAAACCTCTTGAGCAGGTCTTCTCCCCCTTCGTAGACACTTGCTTGATGTTTAAATTCGGTCTAGGAGGTCCTAGCTGTTTGATTGCCATTTTCTCCTCATTGGTACGACGACTAAAGGGAACTTCTTTCAGAGACGCTATCGTATTGTTGCACTCAACACTCGCCGCCATCTTCTTCATAGAATGTTCACACATTTCCTGCGCAAGTTGCGTTTTCCAGCCCAAAATTATGTTCAAAACCCGCCAAAATGCACTTAAAACCCCCCCAATCTGGCAACACTTGCGCGGCGCAACAGGCGTATGATGTAAGCACGCTGCTTGTGCGAGCACATAAAACCTAATAGAAAATGCATTGGGAGCATGATTTTCGAAAAAAACATACGTACCATTAGTGTCAATGGGAGATTTTGGGGCAAATCTGAACCTGACAGAAATCGCCCCAAAAGGGCGTGGCTACACCAGGCGCGACCTTAGCCTGATTGGACAATGACATTACTGTGGCCGTGGTAGTAGGAGTAGATAAAAAAAAAATCTCCCTCCCTGTTTGGGAGTGCGTCGCCCAAATCGCCCCAATTGAGGTATTTCACTCACGTGACCAAGTCATGTGATGCTGCCATTTTGGACGGCACGGCTCGAATCAGTTTGAATGCGAGGAAGGCGACAAACGAAAAACATAAAAGAAAAAGGAGCGAGATGCAGAAAACACCTTCACTATCCAGCGACGTAGGGCATTTACAGGGTGAGCAGAGAGAGAGGTATTTGCAAAAATTGAGGTTAGCAGGCTTAGAGAACGACGTTTACCCGCTTCCACCAGGATTGTTCACTGACGTACGGAAGTACACGAAGCCCTCGTCTTTACCTGACTTCGGCCCACATGATCTGTATACCTATGTCGTTAAAAACCCATCGCCATACACAGGTATTGATCTGAAAGCGTACACGAGTTTGGATGCCTACAAATATTTTGTGTCAGGCTGGGTAACATGCCTACATCAGCGGGTCGTCCCTGGAGCCGGTGGTCGCCATCTTATTACAGCTAAGGTTTGTTCACATTTTCATTTACTTTCGGTCCTCAGGATAAACAAAATGTTATTAAATGTCATTGAAATAACTTCTTAGTCTGTTGAGACATGGCCCGTTATAAATTTGCTGTTACCAGGCAATGACCAAGAACTGTATTATTAGGGTCGGTGTAGTTGTAGCAGTGTATTAGCAACTAGCTGTTAGCACTAGCTAATGTCAACAACATAGTAGCTGGTATGTTACTGTAGCAATGTTTACGTTCAGTCATTTGGATGACTGTTAAAACCTTTCGGTCTCAAGTTTTTCCTTTACTGGATTTACTAGTTTACTGAGCTAGCGCGCTCGGCCAAGCCGGGAGCCATCGCGCGCTCGCCGGCCAAGCCAGGAGCCATCGCGCGCTCGCCGGCCAAGCCGGGAGCCATCGCGCGCTAGCCGGCCAAGCTGGGAGCCATCGCGCGCTAGCTCAGTAAACTAGTAAATCCAGTAAAGGAAAAACTTGAGACTGAAAGGTTTTAACAGTCATCCAAATGACTGAACGTAAATATTGCTACAGTAACATACCAGCTACTGTTGTTGACATTAGCTAGCTTGCCGTCCAAAATGGTGGACACCGGGCGTCACGTGACCCTGTGACGTCAGGTGAAATACCTCAATTAACGAGCCGCCAGTGGTCCCCACCAATGTTAATGCCAAACCTACGTCCTTGCTTGAGAATGATTATTCTAATGAGGGTTAAGGGAAAACCCGGTCCTCACTGATCCAGCCCTTGTTTTGATTGCGCATTGTGGGCGTGGTCTAAGATGTTCTAGCGCACTGATTGGCTGTGAGCTCAGTGAGTCCTGTGAACTTAGCCTGGGCTCAAACTGCATGCACACACAGTGGAGTAGAGGAGAGAAGAGAAACAGGAGAGGAGAGGAGCTGAGCAAACCGGTGTTGTGTCCGCATGGGAGCTGATTACTGCTGTGCACTATTTCAGACTCGAGCGTGATTTCCCGGCCGCGGTTTGGAGACACTGTGCCGGATACAGGATGATGAAATTTCGGTTCAGGCGACAGGGCAATGACCCTCAGAGGGAGAAAGTCAAGCAGGACCTTTTTGCCTTTAATAAGGTATGTGAGCCACCGGGTGAGCTGCTTTTCCCCCTCGCGCGCTGAGCATGTGGGATCAGCCTGGGGTGCAAAGCTCCATCAAACATCAGGAAACATCTGGTTATTCTGTTACTCCAGGGTGTGAAAATGTTATGCATGAAGAGAAATGACCCAAATGCATTCTGGCTGCTCACAGCTGTCACATTTTGTCATAAATGAATGAATGAATGAATGAATGAATGAATGAAAGTTAACATAACTGATTCAAAGGTCTCTTGCAACACAGTATACTTTTGTTTTTGTTGTTGTTTGGTTGGATAACATCTCCAGTCACTGCTTCCATCTAAAAGACCTAATTTTTTTTTTTTTTTTTAGGTATTATGTAATCTTGAAACTAATTCTAAATCCTAAAACTATCCTTTACAAGATTTTCGGCTTAAAATACAAAAACTATGATCTAGACAAGTCAAGATTTGAGCCTAATTTGCATATCAAGAGCCTGTCTAAAGCTTTGAATGCCAAAAAGCTGAAGTCATGTTCTAGCTGCACAGCACAATAGAGAGGGAGGTGTGGACACTTCTCCCACCTGAGTTTAACTGGAACCATAGACCACACCATTACTGTGACTTCTTATTAAAAGTAGTCTTTTTTAAACTCTATTGGAGATCTCTGAGCTGTTAAGAAAAAAAAATCTTTCTGAAACATCCTCTGCACTGTCAATGTTTCTTTTTACACATATAATTTCCTCCTGTACTTTTTTTTTTTTTTAAATTAAGATGATTTACAAGTCAAGCCCAGTCTGATCTACTCGCTGTTTAAAGAGCTGCAGTGATGAAAGTGCTCAAGAGTGTTCCCAACAGCTGAACTAAAACAAAGCGACATAGTTGTGGGGAGAGCCACAAGTGCTAGAGCTGGACTGAAGACTGTAATAAACACACAGAGAGAGAGAGAGAATCCTAATGAAACACAAGTGCTCGTACTTCAGAAAGTCAAAACACTCATCACAGAGCAGTCATGTCACTGTGAATCCTATAATCAGAAGATCTGCAAAAGTGTCAAGTGATGCATGCAGCCCAGAGCTCCAGGGATCATTAATCATATCAACTGGTAGCGTGACATAATAAAATAGTATATAATATATCAACTGCATGAAGAGTGTGCTGTCTGTTATCGCTGAGCCATTGAGATGCTGTAATGATCCTATGATATCACACACTCTGTCATTAAATTTAATCATATCCGTTGTTTATACCTCTTATCCTGTTGCGGGTCGCAGGTGAGCTGGAGCCAATCCCAGCTGATGTTGGGCAAGTCACCAGTCTGTCGTGTGGATAATATAGAGACAGACAGCCATTCACATTCACACCTATGGGCAATTTAGGCCAAGTTTACATTAGACCGTATCTGTCTCGTTTTCTTCGCGGATGCACTGTCCGTTTACATTAAACCGCCTGGAAACGGGAATCCGCCAGGGTCCACGTATTCAATCCAGATCGTGTCTGATCCGGTGCTGTGTAAACATTGAGAATACGCGGATACGCTGTGCTGAGCTCTAGCTGGCGTCGTTATTGGACAACGTCACTGTGACATCCACCTTCCTGATTCGCTGGCATTGGTCATGTGACGCGACTGCTGAAAAACGGCGCGGACTTCCGCCTTGTATCACCTTTCATTAAAGAGTATAAAAGTATGAAAATACTGCAAATACTGATGCAAATACTGCCCATTGTGTAGTGATGATTGTCTTTAGGCTTGCCATCCTTCCACTTGCAAGTGGTAAGTGACTTGCGCACAGCGGCTCAGTCCCGAATCACTGCTCGTGCACTACACTCGCGCGCTCTGTGAGCTGCGCAGGGCCGGAGTGCGCACCCTCCAGAGGGCACTCGCTGTTCAGGGCGGAGTGATTTGGAGCGCAGCCGCTGAGGAGGAAGCGGTGAGCCGCACTGACACATTTCAACTTGCGTGCCGAATTAGTCATGTGATTAGCGTATCTGTGTATTGGCGTTGCTGTGTGCACGCGAATCGTGTATTGGCGTTGCTGTGTGCACACTAATCGTTTTTAAAAACGTTAATCTGATGATCCGCTGATACGGTCTAATGTAAACCCCACCTTAGAATAGCCAGTTGACCAAATCTGCATGTCTTTGGACTGTGGGAGGAAACTGGAGCACCCTGAGGAAACCCACACAGGTATAAGGAGAACATCAAACTTGACACAGAAAGGCCCTGGTCAACCAGCAGGTTCGAACCCAGAACCTTCTTGCTGTGAAGTGACGGTGCTAATTGCTACACCACCAAATTTTGGGGAGAGTTTTATTTATAATATTGTAAATGTATCCCTATTTCATCTTTTTTTTTTTTTTTCCATCACACAAAACAAGTGCTTGATTAGGTTTTGGATACATGTTCTGCAACGTCGTTTAATTATCAGTCAGAGATTTGCTGCCGTTAAATATTTAATATATTCCAGTCTTTGTGCTTTGATGGGAAAGCGTCGTGTTTGGAATGTCTTTATTTATGTGCTTATAAAATGTCTTGCCTTATTAGTCATAAAAACTGAAAGTCTGCTATTTTTTGCAGTTGATTTACTTACTGTACGTTTATGTTTATTTTGCCTGTCATACAGTGGAGTATAAACAGATGTGAGAATGCTGAGCTAGTGCCTTGCAGTCTGTCATGTGCATGAAATAATGTGATATGTGGACGTTTCCTCTTCCTTTCATCCAGACTGTTGAACATGGATTCCCCAGTCAGCCCAGTGCTCTGGCCTATGACCCCAAACTGCAACTAATGGCCATTGGAACTAAATCAGGAGCCATCAAAGTGTATCCTTTTCAAATATTTGGACTGTATTATGTTTCTGTACTGTGGATGTATGTTTTTTTTTTTTCTTTGTGGAAAGAAAGCTTTAATGAATATGGAATGATGTAAAAAGTGCATGAAGAAACCAAAACAAAATTGTTGCAGCATAGTTTATACAGGTTGTAAAGGAAAAACCCACCTTGAATATTAAATAAAAAAAGCTTGCATAGTAAATAAGAAGTGATCTCAGAATTTCTTTACTGGATAAATATCTGAATAGACTTTTTTTTTTTAATTTAAAAATGGACAAATTAGTTCATTTTTTACTTTTAGTAGTTTTCCTGCATGACCACTTGTGATTTAATAGCACTACTGGGATTTCGCTCTACTTAAAACGTGATGCAGCAGTGCTTTAATCTGTTCTGCTCTCTCACCTCTTCATCGATGCCCTCTACTCAAACATAAAGGGTTCCAAAACTTAAACTTTCACGCTAATACCACCATCAACAGCATCATGCTTGTCATCTTAGTGATTGCTGTCTATCTGATTTGAGTCTCTGCTGTAACGGTGTTGTGTAGCTGCATTGCATCCTGGAACTTCAAGTCCAACGTTTTGTCTCTAAATCTTCTGTAGATTTATGATGATTAGATTTTTAGTGATTGCACGATATACAACATTATTGATATTCTTTTCTTTAGTTTTCTTATTATTTTGCCATTATTTGGATGGTATCGCCTCTCGCATTTTGAGAGAGAGACCCCAAACTAACTTTAAACCGTGCGGTATGATCGGGAATGGTGTGTTTGTGTATAGCTTTTGGATTGACGCACCCGTTTTCTCGCTCTTGTGTTTTTTTTTGTTTTTTTTGTCCCGCCCCCCCATAGAGAATGAATAAGACTCACAAATCAAATCGTCTTGCTCGGACAAGCTTTATCAGAGATGCACCAAACTTGATGTGATACCTCAGGCCAACTCCCCCTATACGCACATGCAATCGTTATGACCCGCGCTCATCTTTTCTTTTTACCCATCCCTTTTTCCTCCATTCATGTCTGTCTATTCATTTTTGTCCCCGTTCAAATGAATGGCGTTTTGGGAGGAAAAACTTTCAGTCTCTGTCCAATTTTTTGCTGTTACCTTTGAAGAAAATAAAATGTATGTAAATATAAAATTTTGATTTTATTAATTTACTTTTTGTTTGGGAAATTCATGCTAATGATGCTGTGATGTTGAATAAATCTAATTTAAGTGACAACTTGCTACTGTCATTCAATAGTCCCATTTTTGGAAAGTACCGGTATATCCATTAACGGTCTGCTGCACCGGCATGGTCACCCTGCGGTGTCTTCAGAGAATGCACTTTCTAGTTTTATGTAATGTTAACATCCCTGGAAAATGCCCAGTGAGAAAAGAGGCTCTTGTTCTTTTGTTTTTCTGAGTTAACAGTGAAACCTGACCCTTATCCCTTATGTTTATGCCTCTTAATAAACATCATAACTGAACACAGCTGTAATGAAAATGCTACACCAAACAAAAATGTATCACCAGAATTGCATCATAAATATTTAATTATTCCCATCTTTAATGTTTCTCCAGATGAGGGTTTCCTCTAATTGGGACAGTATATATATATATATATATATATATATATATATATATATATATATATATATATATATATATATATATATAAGAGGTGTCATTTAACTACAGAGATTTTTCAGCTCTTGTGTGAAACTTTTTTTTTTTTTTCTCTCGAACAGTTTTGGCATTTAGGAAACGAGCCTGACGTGTCTCCCTGTTCCCATTGTGTTTTGTGTTGAAACAGTGGTTCATATTGTGCCTAAAGCATTGAAAAATGGTTTGAAGTATTCCCACAGTTAATGTGTTTTTCTTTTTCCTTTTTTCCCCTGGGTTGAATTCTTTCGTGTTGATTATATTGGACATGGCCATGCTCTGGGGTAAAGGAATGTTTAGGAGGGTGTAATTACTCCTATCAGGCTGTGTAGCTGGAGACTCCTTCAGCAGCCAGTGATTTATCTGGCTGGTTTGATTGGGCTAAACAGCACAGCAGGAATTATGGAGACATTCTCTCTGACATTTTTATTTTTAATCCTCTTGCTTTCATTTGGGACATGTGAGACGAGGATACAGAATGTATGCCCTTCTGTCTGGGTCAGGACATGCCCTGAGCCGTTATAGTGGTGGGCATCATGCACACAGTGCAGATCTTTGAGTCGCACTGAGGAGTGCTTAAAGGAGGCTGGTACTATCAGGCACAGCCGAGCCAAGAGGCTGACTCTGAAGCCCTGACTCTGAAGCCCTGACTCATCCTGAGCTCTGCTCGCCTTCGTATCTGTCCTCCAACTATCCTGAACAATCTGACTGCTGTCTCTGAATGAGGATCAGGGAGGAGAGTGGTGAGGTTGATGGGTGGGAAAGGAAGAGGCTGTCCTGAAGTTAGCTAATAAGTAGTTTAGTTTTGGGAGTGCATAATCTTCCTAGTCTTGCTACACATAGGGTTGTAGTGGAGGATTATAAGTTGGGTTTTTGCCATGCATGTGAGTGACCTGATCAGCCATAAAAGATTGCTTCTGAAAAGTCACTGTTTCACAGCTTGGGCCATCAGTGCCTTTTTTATGAATCCTGCTTCTGAAGAGCTTTTAGAAAGAAAAGTATGCCAGCTGTGAAACGTTATCTTGTTTCCTTGTTTACATTTGGGCCCTAAGGTGTTTTTCTTGTCTTCTAAGTAATGATTGGCATTCTGTTCTGCATTTAATAATAGAACCATAGCCTGCTTCTGACACTCGTGTGGTACTTCTGACTTTATCGAGTAACGTTATTCTGCACGCTTTGCCTGGAGTCCATCTTGAATTGGTTAGACGGCAGGAGCCCATAAATTCCTTCCTTCACCATCTCCCCATCACTCTGAACCTTAGATAAACATTGCTTTATCTGGCTTTGTTTTCAGCTGCTGATAGATGAAGATGGTACAATCAAAACTAGATAAGAACTAATATGATGTTTTCTTATTTTGGACTGCCATAGATGTTTGTTAATTTTGTCACTCGTTCGTGTGCATTTCCACAAGAAATTTGGCATTCATGAAAATCCTGTAAATTCAGAAAAGTGTTCATATTCTACTTCTGCTCCTGAGTGTGTGTACGTTTTATATGTAAGAAGACTAACTAATGTAAGCCTTGGAGTAGGGTTAAAAATCAAATCACATAATTTACATGGATTACTGGACTTATAAATCTGGAATATATTGTTGATTTTTTTAATTGTTTTACATTACGTTTCAATATTTAGTAGACACCCTTATCCGGACCAACTTTGAGTCTATCAAAACACATCCTCATGCTAGTTCACTAGGTCAGGGACTAAGAGTCCCATCAAGAACATTTAGTGAAACCAGTTGTTTTTATATTATTGGCATCAATTACAGAATAGGGTGGCACGGTGGTGTAGTGTTTAGCGCTGTCACCTCACAGCAAGAAGGTCCGGTTTCGAGCCCCGTGGCCGGCGAGGGCCTTTCTGTGCGGAGTTTGCATGTTCTCCCCGTGTCCACGTGGGTTTCCTCCGGGTGCTCCGGTTTCCCCCACAGTCCAAAGACATGCAGGTTAGGTTAACTGGTGACTCTAAATTGAGCGTAGGTGTGAATGTGAGTGTGAATGGTTGTCTGTGTCTATGTGTCAGCCCTGTGATGACCTGGCGACTTGTCCAGGGTGTACCCTGCCTTTCGCCCGTAGTCAGCTGGGATAGGCTCCAGCTTGCTTGTGACCCTGTAGAACAGGATAAAGCGGCTAGAGATGATATGAGATGAATTACGGAATATGAAAAAAGACCCAATGCAAACTCGTAAATTAAGACAAATAAAACTAATCATTTACATATGACAAAAGAAATTGTGCTGTATAACTAGAGGATGGGTCGGTCTACTTTTGCATAGCTGTAAACCATAAACAAATGCTTCAGCTGATGGAAGATTTAGTGGTCACTTGTTATTGGCATAGAATTGAGTCAAAATGACCTTCCACTTATGTCTTTTTTTCCTTTATCCTGACTGTTCATTTCATGCTCGCAGCTGTTTGTGCACTTGACCTTTTATGGAGTTTTATGGGTGTCACCACATGCAAATGAGCTGTAACAGGAATGTGCTTTGCACTTTGAGTGATCAACATACACAAACCAGTATAAAGAATCAATTTTTCTGTACCTTTTGTAAATCTGGATGAAAATTTTTGTTCCGTTTGGCTGATGCAAACATTTCCACATAGTTTGCTAAAAGATTGGGTAGTTAATGTTTGCTTAGATTTAGAATTGTCAATGTGCAGAGTATCATTCTTTGTACGTTGCTTAATAAATCCAATATGATGTGCTACATATACCAGATTTACTATTTATGGTTATTCCAAAAAGGGTAGCTTGGTTCTTTTGCTGCACACAAGAAACTGATTAGTGTAAGCTGATTTGCATTCCCTGGAAGTGGAAGATGTATTGAAATGATAACCAGTACCAATAAGAAATAGAAGTACAAAACTAATCTTATTAAAAATGAATGGCAATAAAATCCTTGGGCAAAAAGCCAAGAATGAAAAAGAAGTGAGGAGTATGAGACCGTTTAGGCTAAAACATGTCAGGTGCAGTGATGTTTTAACTGAGGAGTTAATCCAGTGCGCGTTTGTGTGCCCGCAGCTCTGTTATGCAGTTTATTCAACTAGGAAACATGTCAATTTACTTAAGTCACATTTAAATGATAATTTGGTGAGCAAGGATGTTTTATGTTCTTGTTTCCTCATCCTTGTTCCTTTTCTTTGCACCCTCTCGTTACTTATTTGGATGGAGGAGTGAAGGAGCCAGGAAAGGAAACAAAAAGGCACGATTACAGAAATGAGAAACGCCCACTGATCGTACAGAAGGCTGGAGAGGACATTTAAACGTTGGTGTGTCGTCCGTTTCCACCCCCCCACCCCCGCATATTTTAGTTAATGGGGTGGGATATTAAACTGGAGTCAGGAAACCAGTATGTGCAAGCAACATTATTTGTGGTTAATGTGCTCCATTTAAGTAGAAATAATAGTCTTTTTTTATAAATACGAGTAACAGTAATCCTCCTATAATTATAGTGTGACTATATGTCCCTCATTCTCTAATCTAATGGAGTCTTCCATCTTGAATTCCATTTAAGATCAAATTGTGCGAGCTTTTCTTTAGACAAGAGCACGGAATAACCAAAATGTGGAAAATATTGAGTTGAGGAACTTGCAGCAGCAATTTTCAGCTATTGACGACATGCATGACGACGTGATGAGCTTGATTTGAGAAATTGTATGCATAATGTACGTGCATGTAAACAAGTATGTTTAGAAGCGCATAGATAATCAACAATCCAATCCGGCTGCCTCAGTAATCCATGTCTGAAGAATGGGCCCTGAAGAGTCGTCTTCTCACTCTCTGTAGACCAATGTCTAAGCGAGATGTTTGTGTCCTTGTTGCTCGGTTTGGATTTGTGCAAACACTATGAAATACGAGCTTTGCTCTTCATAAACATGCTTTTGCTCCAACCGCACATTGAGGCACAGGGTTGGGGACTCTGCTGTAACTGTGTGTGTGTGTGTGTAGGGGAGTGAGGGAGAATGGAACGTAATGAGATGTCTGGAACAGAGGGGCTGTTGGAGGAGCCGGGTTCACCCATAAAGAATGTATGTTGACTTGCCCAGAGTTCATCCTCTGCAGTAAGGGGAGATTCTTCTGAGGCTTTGCCCTCGGCCTGGCCTCGCTGAAGGCGCCTTTTGAAACGGTTTCCAAGGCCACCGCTCTAGAGCTCAGATAATTGGGATGCACTGCTGCTTTCCACTTCTGAGCTTCGCTCCACCCTTTTTGTCGTTTAACTGTCAGAACGGTGCTTTGTGTGCTTCAGATTACAACGGTGCCAAAATGAAATGTCATCTCTTGCCGACACCCTCATCAGGTCGGTTTCCATCTGATTTGAGTCGTCAATTTAATTTGATCCAATTTTGGTCTCCCATAACTGTTTGCTGAGAGCTGTACAATCCTGTTGTGTTTAAACACATACAAAAAAGCGAGTTTGCTCTTTGCTGAAAGGAGCATGTTTGCACATTTCTGTCTCCGTCTCCAGAATGTCTGCCGAACTCCTCATATCTTGTATATTTAGATTTACTCCACAAGGACTTGGTGAGACCTCAAAGAGGTGTTTTGCTTTTAATTATTACTTTTTTGGACTTGTGGTGGCATGTGGTGATTTTCTGTACAGCTCAAAACCTTGCAGTGCCTGATCATCAAGAGGTTACAGACCAGTAAGAGTCAGAGTATTGGTTGCAGTAAAAGATCCTTGTGCAGAGTTTATTTTCAAAATCTATTAAAAAAAATGCCAAGAGCAATCTTTTATGAAGAAATCTTAAAGTATCAGTGGTTTGACCATTTGTGATATTGATGACTGTTTAATGCATTAAATAATTTTGTCTGTTTTGGCTAATACAGTAGCTAATGAAATGACAGTTTCTTGTAACACAACGCTGTTTAAAAGAGACATTTTACACCTTTTTTCCACAAGTTGACACAGTTCCCTGAGGTCTTAATGAAACGTCTATGCTATGCTTTGGTCAAAATATCGAATGGAGAAAACACCACAGCTCCCTTCTGACCCGGTCTTAACAGCCCTGTTCAAAACGACCGATTTTGAGCACCTGTTCTTTGAAGAAGAACTTTTATTCATCACACGTACACTTGTGAAATTCCTCTTTTGCATTTAACCCATCTGAAGCAGTGAACACACACGTGAGCAATGAGCACACGCATACCCAGAGCAGTGGGCAGCCATGCTAACAACGCCCGGGGAGCAGTAAATTATATCATTAAATGATAATGAGCCACTGCTCAGTCCACCCACCCCTTCTGCTGGCCAATCAGAGCACTTTCCTCATGAATATTCATTCACAAAGGCAGTTCTCAAGCCCTGAGTGGAGATATTCAGATGATGGGGCGGAATCATTCTAATGAGCTCCACTTGTGACATAGAAAGTGGAGCTGAATCTGAACGGCTTGTTGAAGCTCATGTTTTCTGAAATAGGCAGAACAAAAGAAACTGACCGGGTATCTTATTTCAGAGTTTGTTGGTTGTTAGACACTCCAGATACCCAAAAGTATCAGCACAAGCACTGAAAAAGTGAGTTGTTCATTTTTTGTAACCTGTCCCCTTTAATTCTCTGATATAATTAGACTGAAATGAATTTTCTGTAACAGCACAGTTCTAGCAGTAGTGCCAGCTGTAATTCAAACTACAGCGCTATATTAAAACACTCATTCTAATAAATTAATAATTTCTAGCGAAACAGCTTACAGAGGGGTTTATGGTATACAGCAGATGCTCCACATAATCTAATCTAACAAATCGAAATGTTTTGTCTCATCTCATCTCATTATCTCTAGCCGCTTTATCCTGTTCTACAGGGTCGCAGGCAAGCTGGAGCCTATCCCAGCTGACTACGGGCGAAAGGCGGGGTACACCCTGGACAAGTCGCCAGGTCATCACAGGGCTGACACATAGACACAGACAACCATTCACACTCACATTCACACCTACGGTCAATTTAGAGTCACCAGTTAACCTAACCTGCATGTCTTTGGACTGTGGGGGAAACCGGAGCACCCGGAGGAAACCCACGCGGACACGGGGAGAACATGCAAACTCCACACAGAAAGGCCCTCGCCGGCCCCGGGGCTCGAACCCAGGACCTTCTTGCTGTGAGGCGACAGCGCTAACCACTATACCACCGTGCCGCCCCCGAAATGTTTTGTGATTGAATAAATAAAACATTGATCTGGTGAATCTTTTTGTAAGGAGATGTTTGCTTAATGTTTATGAAAGGCTTCTCGGGTGTTAAGTCAGTAGGCCTTCAGGACAGAGGACTGCACTTTACAGTTAATTGGTAACAGAACAGCATTTCCTTTTTTTTTGGGGGGGGGGTCTTATTAATTTGGTGGGGGGCTAGTGAGGGACCAATTGGTGTAACGTATCCAGGTCAACGTTAAATGCAGCCATAAATGGTTAAAAAAAAAATGACTTTGACATGTTAAGTATGCCAGTTGTCAGACTATAGTTTATGTAGCATGTAATTACTTAAATTTATATTGGGTATTTATTTATTTATTTATTTATTTATTTATTTTTTACACATTTAACTAGCATACACTACCGTTCAAAAGTTTGGGGTCACTTTGAAATGTCCTTATTTTTGAAAGAAAAGCACTGTTCTTTTCAATGAAGATCATTTTAAACTAATCAGAAATCCACTCTATACATTGCTAATGTGGTAAATGACTATTCTAGCTGCAAATGTCTGGTTTTTGGTGCAATATCTCCATAGGTGTATAGAGGCCCATTTCCAGCAACTCTCACTCCAGTGTTCTAATGGTACAATGTGTTTGCTCATTGCCTCAGAAGGCTAATGGATGATTAGAAAACCCTTGTACAATCATGTTAGCACAGCTGAAAACAGTTGAGCTCTTTAGAGAAGCTATAAAACTGACCTTCCTTTGAGCAGATTGAGTTTCTGGAGCATCACATTTGTGGGGTCGATTAAATGCTCAAAATGGCCAGAAAAATGTCTTGACTATATTTTCTATTCATTTTACAACTTATGGTGGTAAATAAAAGTGTGACTTTTCATGGAAAACACAAAATTGTCTGGGTGACCCCAAACTTTTGAACGGTAGTGTATCAAATCATGGGAGGTGCATTTTTTTTGTGGCTAAGGAGAGCACTGTCAGAACCTTTTCTTCCTGGTGTGTACTACATACCTTTTTTAAAAGGTGTTGTCTTGATTGTGAATGTATCACAAACGCACGAACTCAACTACATTATGAATTGTCAGCATCCGCCTTTCGTTTTTTGGATTTTGCAATTATTACCGGAGCCCTATAGGCATAGAGTGTGGATACATAAACAAACCCATCGAGTTGTTTTCTGATGGTTTCGGTTCTGTGCGTGCATGCCTACCACCATAGGAAACCCAACAACTAGTGAAGTAGAGTAGTAGTTGGGACAGTATAGTAGTGAGTAACTTGTCGCTGTTGTCGCCTGACGTTTTGTACAACGTAAGGAAACAGTATAGTAACTATAACGGTAAAGGAATAAAACAAAAGAGGCTGGCTATGATGTAAGAAAATTCTACAACCCAGGAACAGATGGGAGCTCCGCTTTTAGGCAGTGCCTAAATCTCTATATATTTGTTTCATTGTGACATGAGTGCTTAGGACTGCTTTCCGAGTGTAGCATCCATCCATCCATCAAGTAGAACTTCTAAAATAATTGTAGCATTGCATTTCAGCTATTAAATGGTCTTATATGCTGTAAAAGTTCTGCTTTTAGGATGTTGGCAATCTAGTCAGCTGCATGAATTCCCATGAGGGTGTCCGCTGCAGAGGATTTGAGCTGCTTGAAGAATCAGCACTGACACAGCTGTAAGCAATGCAGGGAAATGGCCTTCCTCATGCTGTTTTCAGGGCACTTCAGGGAATCTCTTCCACTCTCCACCCTCAACATCACAGCAGAGCAACGCCGCTTCCTGTATGTTTTCATGTGTGAAGGGGTGCGACTGCAAAATCGCAAACTCTTGTCTGGCCTGAAAAGGTCTTCCAGTTCAGTTAAGCAAGGCGTTTTGTGAAGGACGGAGTCTCGTGTTTCATGGGCAACGCTGTTCTCACGTTGTACTGTGCTCATGTCTGATTGAATGCAGCTGAGGAAACAGCCTAGTAGATTTTCTCATTATGTCCCCACTCCTCTCTTCGCCCTGGTTTTGCTTAGTCCTCATTTTTATCCATTGTTGCGGCTATGCCGTGTTTATATTTCCAGAGTCTCTTTACATTTTCAGGAACTTTGACCTGTCTTGCATATTTGCTGTCCTCCTCACACTTTCTCTCTTGCGCTTATCTCTTTCTCCTCTCACTCATTCATGTGGAAGCATCGGTCACTAGCCATTAGTATTCTGATGCAGGCGTCCTGGGCACACAGAGAGGGCTTAAAATCCATCCCCTTCCCCCTCCGGTAGTGTACTTATTAGCCTGTGAGGACACTTCAGGTTTTTAAATGCACTCTGTTAGCTTTTGGAAACCTAAGGAGCACTAGCACAGCGCATTTGAATTTTCTTTAAACTGAAAGATCTGGCACCCATGAGCATTAGAGGCTTTGTGTGACTGAATTACAATAAGTTTAAATATAGCTTTGCTAAGCTTGTGAATCTTTCACGAATCTCATTTCAAAGCTGTGTATCACATCTAGTTTAAGCCTAAAAATAATGAAAAACTAACAATCTAAAACTTGGATGTGGATGTACAATTGGGTTGTGGCATGAACAAATTGCCAGTCCATGCTCTGGGTAACTGATACTTACTTTTTGTTTGTTCTCTCCAACTGAAACTGCTGACTCTGAGATCGTTTCTGAGGCCGAGTTCAGTATCGGGGGGTGGGGCAGTGGGGGTAGTGGGATTCGGGGGCAGATTAATAGTTTGTTTATACAATACAAGGTTTACAGAAAGTGAGGCCTTTAGATTTTAGATCAACAGTTTTTTTTTTTTTTTTTTTTTTTAAATTAAATGTCTGGAATTATTTTACTTCCGATACAATATAGGGTTCAGCAATAATACCTTCAAATGCTGATCAACCATTTTACAGTATTGAATGAATGATTCATTTATGCATTAGCTAATCTCTGAAGGGTTTCCTTAAAGGAACAGTCCACCATACTTCCATAATGAAATATGTTCTTATCTGAATTGAGACGAGCTGCTCCGTACCTCTCTGAGCTTTGCGCGACCTCCCAGTCAGTCAGACGCGCTGTCACTCCTGTTAGCAATGTAGCTAGGCTCAGCATGGCCAATGGTATTTTTTGGGGCTGTAGTTAGATGCGACCAAACTCTTCCGCGTTTTTCCTGTTTACATAGGTTTATATGACCAGTGACATGAAACAAGTTCAGTTACACAAATTGAAACGTAGCGATTTTCTATGCTATGGAAAGTCCGCACTATAATGACAGGCGTACTAACACCTTCTGCGCACTTCCGTATCAATGCGCTGCCGAAGTGCGCAGAAGGTGTTAGTACGCCTGTCATTATAGTGCGGACTTTCCATAGCATAGAAAATCGCTACGTTTCAATTTGTGTAACTGAACTTGTTTCATGTCACTGGTCATATAAACCTATGTAAACAGGAAAAACGTGGAAGAGTTTGGCCGCATCTAACTACAGCCCCAAAAAATACCATTGGCCATGCTGAGCCTAGCTACATTGCTAACAGGAGTGACAGCGCGTCTGACTGCGTCTGACTGACTGGGAGGTCGCGCAAAGCTCGGAGAGGTACGGAGCAGCTCGTCTCAATTCAGATAAGAGCATATTTCATTATGGAAGTACGGTGGACTGTTCCTTTAAATCTGGTGTATCATATCTGGTGGCCTAAGTTTTGCCCGTGTAGCTGTGCTGTCTCTGCTGACAGTCTCCGCTTGTCTTGGAATCAGAAAGTGGGAAATTGTGCCATGGTGGTTCAGTAAAGTTGCATGATGTGGGCAAATGATAGTTTGTTGGATCTTACGATTATGTGAGGTTTGATATGTTAATTTAATAAAAGTAGCTTTTTCCCTGGCATTAGGATGAGTTAATGACCTCATCGGTTCATTTTGACAACATTTTGTAAAAAAAAAAAATGTAAGCCTGTTTTATTTAAAAGACTTATTCACTACTCATGCCACTTACCTGTTATATAAGATGCTGTTATTGGTTTGTACATCCTACATAGTGCACACCTTTTTGGTATTCATCTGCCAAAATAAAAAAATGCTGGAAAAACCTATCTGAATGTAACCTGACGATAAGTCAATCTGTTTTCAGGAACGTCCGATTGGAAAAATTCATATTAAAACTACTTTTGCAAATACTTATTTTTATACTCAATCCAAAGCCTAGGACTTGTTTGAACCTGAAGTGCTGATAGTGATGTGTTGTGCTTCTCAGTACTTACTCTATTCTTCCTCCAGATCTTTTTCAGTCTAACGGTGGTCAGTGATGGCAGTGGTTTGTGGTTGATCACATAGTCCATGTTACTACTCTAATGATGACAGCATCAGTACATACCATGGAATAATGTAACGTGCTTTCAATTATATAGAAAAAATGAAAACTGAAAAAGTGGAGATGCGTGATTTTAAACAGACGGCGACGTGTTGCGATTTAAGAACCACAATCATTTGGCACCAGTTTAGACAAGCTCGTTAATGTCAGTCAGTTATGTTTAATCTACAGTACCAGTCAAAAGTTTGTACACCCCTACTCATTCATGGGGTTTTCTGTATTTTGACTCTTTTCTACATTGTAGAAGAATACTGAAGACAACAAAACTATGAAATAATGTATGGAATTATGTGGTTTTTTAAAAAAAAGTTTCAGTTAACAGGTGTGCCTCGTGAAAAGTTAATTAGTGGATGAGTTTCTTGCCTTCTTAATGCATTTTGAGATCAAATAGTATATAATAAAAATACGCTAAATGGCCTTATTCCACAGCTGTAGTAATCCATATTATATCAAGAACCGCTCAACTAAGTAAAGAGTAACGACATCATTAAGATATGACGTTTTTTTTAAAAATATAAATTAAAACTTGAATTAGATGGTGTGTCCAAACTTCTGATTGGTACTGTACATCATATTTCAATCATGACCACAGTTGTTGGCGTCCTCAAATAATTAATTATGCAGCCATAGTACACCGTTTAATTACTGAGGTTGTGCCATATAGAAGAGACATGGCAACATTGGATAACTGAAGTAGAGCTTGAACACAAAGCTCGCTGTCTGTCATGATTCAGACCGTGAAATTGCATTCTCTCTTGCTAGGTTTGCTGTGAGCGCTTCAATGGGTAATTGCCCAGCATTGTTGGGGGGGATTGAGGAGAGAGGACGGCTACTGTGGCCTTTGGGCCCTATTTTGTGTGTGTGTGGTTAGCACCATGAGCAATCAAGGGCCCAGGGGACTGCTTCACACTGAAAATGAGGAGCAGCCTAGGTCAGGCAGTTAATTATGTAATTATCTTATTAATCATTGAAATGTATTTTTCATTGGATGTCTATAGGATGTGTGAGTGTATAAGGTAAAAATGAAACTGAATATCAACTTGGATTTCAGAACTTGTAGAATCTGCAACTTCTCGTTAATTGACTCATTTTTATTTTAGAGTGAAGTGTGGGGGCGGCATGGTGGTGTAGTGGTTAGCGCTGTCGCCTCACAGCAAGAAGGTCCGGGTTCGAGCCCCGTGGCCGGCGAGGGCCTTTCTGTGCGGAGTTTGCATGTTCTCCCCGTGTCCGCGTGGGTTTCCTCCGGGTGCTCCGGTTTCCCCCACAGTCCAAAGACATGCAGGTTAGGTTAACTGGTGACACTAAATTGACCGTAGGTGTGAATGTGAGTGTGAATGGTTGTCTGTGTCTGTGTCAGCCCTGTGATGACCTGGCGACTTGTCCAGGGTGTACCCCGCCTTTCGCCCGTAGTCAGCTGGGATAGGCTCCAGCTTGCCTGCGACCCTGTAGAACAGGATAAAGTGGCTACAGATGATGAGATGAGTGAAGTGTACAAATGAGGACTATATACAATATAATGAGTGAAACCTTGATTTCGTTCAATAAATCAAATCTGTGGGGTTTTTTTAAATCAGAAAATATCTACATATCTAACGTGTATACTGAATTTGAATGTTTTTGCTAATGTTTTAGTAGGTAGAGAGATTAGAAGGAATAAAGTTAAGGCATAGTTTCGAAAATGAGGGATTAAATTTCAAGTATATTTCAAGTATATATATATTTTTTTCCTATGATGAATAAAGACCCCTTAAACTACTGTATTTATTCCTGGTATATAAATATAAAGATTGGTGAGTGGACTGTATGGATCAAGTTCTACTTTCCAATCTCCAATCTAATGTGCAAAAGCCTCGTTTAGGAGACGAGACGGGAATTTTTTTTTGGGGGGGGGGGGTTCCTACATTTCCTTTCCCACTTTATTAAACCGTGCTCTTTCATTGTTGCTAGACACTGCCAAGCTTTAAACTGTTTACCATTTAGATTTTGATCTGAACATACTGTACTCAAGAGCTTGGATTTTTATTTTTGATGATTGTTATTTTTAAGAGATGTGGTGCGATGAGTGATTTATTGAGGGGAAACCTAATTGATCATTTGACACGTTATCTCTTCTGTCTGGGGCAGTTGAGATCTGTGTCTTGTCTTGTGTCTCCTAATGGAACACAGCACTGATGTCAGGTGTGAGTTGAGATTCATCCTTAGGGTGGCCCTCATGGGGAAATGAAGAGCAGCCTTCCAGCAGAGGGGCTGAAGACTGCCAGAAGCCTCTTGCTGTCCTCAGTTTCACAAAGTGTGCTGGAATGTTCCTCATTCTCGGGTCAAAAAGTAGCCGGATACTTAAACAGGAAGTCGCTTATTTAATATCCCTTGTTCCATTTCAGGGAAACTAAGCTGCAGTGTTGTGTGAAGGACTTCCTTTATCTCTTTCAGATATGCTTGCCCAAAAAAGATCAACTTTTAAAATATTTAATTGTCTGAATGGATCCTGGGGGAAATTTTGGGAAAGGGGAATGGAATGAATTGTCTTCCAGAAAAGCGAAGGGCTTTCTGTTAATGATTATTGATTTGTGGTGTAATCAGTGCGGTTTCTAAAAGCTTCGTCCAGCTGCTCCTGACCCCCACCCCTCCTCCTTCCTCCTCCTACTGCTCATGTGTTTTAATCCCCACACACCCAGCACATTCCAGCACTGAGGCCCAGTTCACTGCCCCCCCCCCCCCCAATTCAGTCCCCAGCACATCCTCCTCACGTTCCACACATCCTCAGCCTCTCCCACTCCAGCCTTTAACTTTTCCATTAGATGAATGACATAATTATAAATAACAGAGCAGAAGGAGGGAAAAGGAAGTTTAACTGTGTTTGTTACTTTTGTCACCAGAAGTCTGTGCACAACTGCAGAGGATGTACGTTGGCGTGGCTCCCTTTCAAACAAACAGTAGAAGATACAAACGCATGATAAGATGGAGGTTTAATTTTGGTGTTTTTTTGTTTTGGTCAGCATCCTGATCCTTATTGTGAATCTCTACCGAGAGGAAGGCAGCATTCGCTGATACTTATCTTAATTTAAACTTCTTTAATATCCCAGGAGTTGTGTTATAAACAGTCGTTGTGATCAGTACCCCAAAATAAATTCATTGTTTTTTCTGGGTCTGCTGAAAATGTTTACCCTTCTACCCCAGGCCCAAGTAGATAATGTTTGCTTTTCAAACCCTTTATAATGTTTGCACAAGAGCAGCAGTACTGCCTTTGACTATGAGACCCCCCACTTCAAAGGATGCAGATGCGTACACGAGTCCCCAAGCGGCATAATAGCAGTGCAGCCATGGCAGCAGTAAAAGCTCCAAGTCAATGAAGCATAATGTCTTGTGTTAGCTATTGGACCCCAGTGTGAAGTGCTGGGTTTGTCGTCTTTAGGCTGTCTTTTGTTCTAGGTTCAACTTTCTGTCCTGCCTGGACGCCATGCCTGCATCTGTCTCCACTTCTTACACGCCTCCAGATGTTTGCAACTTCCCCTCTGTCTTTTAATAATAGCACTAGTCCACAAGAGGGACTTCATAAGCCTGAAGCTTGCAGACTTTTGTTATAGCACTGTCCTGTCTAGTTTTCATGTGTGAGAAAAATGTGAGAGGAAAACTGTGTTTATAGTTTTGTCTGTTAAACCTCCCTGCTCCTCCGACCCCCATCTGCAAGGAGCTTTATATGGTTAAAGCTGGAGAAAGGGGCAACGTAGATAGTCTTCATCTTGTTTGGCTTCTTATCCTTCTCGTTGTTGGTCTTTGTTGACGTCTTTGTCGCCTTCTTGTCCTATATTTAACTCTCATTCAGAGGTCTTGGTACAGCTTTAGGTCTGCTATCATCTGTCTAAAAAGGATGTGCTTCTGAATGTACAATACATGAGCTATACTGTGCCTCTGTTATTTTTTATTTACACACACACACACACACACACACACACACACACACACACACACACACACACACACAATGTTTTTGACTCCTTTTACATCTCATCTCATTATCTCTAGCTGCTTTATCCTGTTCTACAGGGTTGCAGGCAAGCTGGAGCCTATCCCAGCTGACTACGGGTGAAAGGCGGGGGTACACCCTGGACAAGTCGCCAGGTCATCACAGGGCTGACACATAGACACAGACAACCATTCACACTCACATTCACACCTACGGTCAATTTAGAGTCACCAGTTAACCTAACCTGCATGTCTTTGGACTGTGGGGGAAACCGGAGCACCCGGAGGAAACCCACGCGGACACGGGGAGAACATGCAAACTCCGCATAGAAAGGCCCTCGCCGGCCCCGGGGCTCGAACCCGGACCTTCTTGCTGTGAGGCGACAGCGCTAACCACAACACCACCGTGCCGCCCCTCCTTTTACATATTATGCCAAAAACAAACAAAGGTGTGTGTGTGTGTGTGTGTTAAATAAATACCTTAAGTACACTTTTGTTGGAAAGTAGATAGTTTGCTTCTTCCTAGTCATTATATATGCTCCATTTCTGCTGTCAGTCCAATTTTATATTTAAGTTATTCCACGAAATCGAGTCATGCATGAGCTGATAGCCAATGAGGCGTGTAGCACCGAGTTGGCTATAAGCCATGTACAGTGAGATTGTGGATATAATAAGTTATTCTACTCACAGTGGATTTTGAGAACTGAACATTATTTTTTGCAAAATCAATAAATAGCTTTTTATACAAAATGTCTGACCAAATAATTTATGCTTAGCTGACGCTTGACAAATTGCATACATGCGTAATTTTAATGCTTAAAGATGAAGAATGTAAACAAACCAGCGAAATAACAGTAGCAATTTGTGAAAAATGCCATAATAATTATTGAAAAAGAAAAAGATATGTTCTTACCATCGAATGCTTTAATTCCATATCTTGTTGCCTTTTTTTGGGGGGGGGGTTCGAGTAGTTTTCATTTCATCCTCGGTTGGTTCAGCAAAATGCTTCACCATTTTGTTTTTCTCTACTCGCAGTATATGAGCTGATAGCCTAGTAGTAGAGTAGCCAATCGGAGCACGCGATTGCTCATATCCAGTGAATGTGGATAGAATAATATCTGATCTATGAATTGAGGCAAAAATGTTACTGTTCATTTGAAAAACAAACAACAAAAAGTCTCTTTAAATCTACACTCAGATATGGGGCTCCTGGAGTGGAGTTCACTGGACTTCATAAGGAGATTGCTACTGTCACACAGATACACTTCCTCCATGGACAGGTAAAACCACTTCCATTTATTTATTAAGGTTTTAAAAAAGATGCAACGGTCGACCCCATTCAAGGAGTGGTTCAGGCTGCAGTTTTTGGACCTGGTTCAATTAGCATCATGCCTTTTAGATTAAGAAAAAAATGTGTAGTGGAGTTTTATTTATTTAATTGTATTTATTTATTTATGGTCATCATAGTGTGGTTCATTTTGTAGTTGTTAGGCCAAGGTTTATTTTCTATCATGTTTCAGATTAGGGAGAAATTAAATGTGGAAAGTTTTTATCATCTCCAATTTACTACAAGTATATTTCCAGTACCATAAGCCACACTGTGTCCTTCAGTTTTGCTTGTCCTTGATTAAAAGCAGTGCAAATTTTGCACTAGATCTTGCTGGATGGAAGCCTGTACCGGAGTTAGCACGCAAGTTTAAAGCTGTACTGCCTTTCGGATTTTTCAAGTGTAAGTCATAAAAAGAATTTTCCCTGGCACCCAGTTATTTTTGTTTAGTGGACTGAAAGCTATGAATTCGAATCACAGACTTCCCATTTTTAAAATAGAATGGTTAATGAATTTAGGGCCACATGGCCCTAAATTCTCTATTTTTCTTGCTTCACCATGACACAAAACAAGATACTACATCATGCATCTCATGGTGGGCTTTCCCCGTTCGTGCAAGGTGTTGTGGGATACAAATTTGAAACAGGAGAGAAAAATGGAGGACGTGAGTGTGCGAATGAAACGTGAAAGACCGATGATGGTAACGGAAAGCGACAAGAGAAAACGTTATGTTGCGAAGGAAAGGAAGCGCAGGACCAAATTAATAAATATTGGCGGTCAGTGAGCACCTTGGTGTGATCAGCCGTTTGTTTAGCGACAGAATGATGGAACTGTCAGTGCACGGTCAAGGTAAACCTGTAGATGGCAGTAATGCAACACTGTGGATACCATCTGCCATAAAACCCAGAAGAAAAAGAAGGTAAACCTGCACATGCTCACATGGACTTCCTCTGTCTGCTTGACTGTGCGAAGTGAGTGATTTCATGCACATTATTAGCTCAGGAATCCCCTCAAATTAAATAACTTTCCAGCCACAGAATGGCTTTTTTTTTTTTTTTGGATATTACAGAAATAAACATATATCCGAATGACCGAATTTCAGAGGGAACTAAATTTCAGTGATTTTATGAAATCGAAAGGCTGTCTAGCTTTTTTTTTTTTTTTTTTTTAAAAACCTGCCCTTTTTTTGGGGGGGGGGGAGTTTATGAAACATTTTTGCATGATACTATCAACCAATAGTGGTGCTTTTGGCAATTACTTGATTCCCATTCTCACAATGGTAATGTAAGTGAGGCAGCAGAAACCCAATTTCAGGGCTGTCAATCTCACCATTCTGCTAGCAGAAGTGCGAGACCGCTCTGTCTGATGCACATCAATCTGTATGCTGAGTAACTCTGCTACTCTGATGAACAAGTTGGCACTTACAGTAGCCTAGAGCTGAGGCATTCTGTGTTTTAATGTGGATTTACAAATTACAGTAGGAGTAGTGGGCTGTTGGGTTTGTTGCTATTTAAAATAGTCTTGATAAACTAATAATCATTAAGCTGTCTAGTCATTTTAAGCTTCGCTGCATCCATCATTTACTGAGAATAATGTAGCCTGTTTAATTGCCGTGAGAATGAATGCGTACGACCCTTTTATCTTGATTATTGATATGATTATGATAAAAGCTGCACTGTACAAGTGATAACAGGCTACAGGATAGTGACCGTCATTTAGCAACGCAAGAATGAGGTTGATTGCACATGAACTATGGAATTTTTTCTGTTTAAAAATGCTACATAACTAATTTTAAGTGGGTATTATTATAAATGAGATTTGATTGCTGGAATTCTCCACTTTTATGGTGCTTGTTTTCTGCAGTGTTCATTGGGAAGAGAGGAATGATTAGTTGATTGTGTGTGTGTGTGGCTGTCCTGCTGAAATTCTCAGCCTGAGTACATGTCTGAATTTCCAGGGAAGGATCGTGTCCCTGCTGGATGATAACACTTTACACTTGTGGGAGATTGTGCAGAAGGGTTTGTGCTCCCACCTGGAGGAGGTGCGCTGCTTCAGCCTCCCTGGCAGGCCTGGCATCGAGAGCACAAGGTGATGCCTCTACTCAGCCTTTTACTATTGTTTCCCCCATCCTCATTTCTTACGGAGTTAAAACAGTATATTAAGCATAGAGCTCTATTCTAATCTTTAGGCTAGGGGTTAGCCTTCATGTTGGTGTCTGTGTGAAGAGAGACCTTTTGAAGTAAAGTTATAGCAGCTGCTGTTTATGTATTTTATCATGTAATAAATATGACAAACAAAATAATGCATATCTTCATATCAGCTTTATTTGTAGCCTACAGACTGAATGAAGTCAAGTAATATCTTATTTAGGCAATATCACACGAGACTTTTTCAACCAACATTTGTTGGTTGAATTTTGGACACAATACGGCAGAAATGGATCCCGAAGAAGCCACACTCACTTTATAGCACATCGGTTAGCTGGATGTCTAGCTTACACTGGCTTGTACATTCCTATTAAAGGTGCTTCTGGTAAAATTGGCATGCTTTCTTCCTTTTCATCTTCATCTGACAAAGTTTCTTATAACTAACACTACACAACAGTTAGTTTGGGTCTGCTAATTTGATTTCATCAAGCGTACTGATGTTTCATGGTAACAGCACTGGGATGTTTCACTGCATCACATCACTCCGCTCATGCACGTAAAATTCTACTTCCTAACTGAAAACTGTTACTATGGCAGTGTTGGTGACCTCATCAGTGGACCTGGCAATCGATATATTCAGGAATATAACATTTATTTATTTATTTATCCATCCATCCCTAAAACTTAAAATATGACTGCTTGTCAGAAGAAGGGACAGTAATTTTAGCAGAAGCACCTTTAGCGAGAATGAACAAATCAATATGAACTAGATAGCTAGCTAGTCAACATGCAATAGAACGAGTGTAGCTTTTACAGGATCTATTCCTGTTTAGGGAGCAAAAATAAACAGAACGTTTGGCCATATTGTATCCAGGTGTCACTTACTTAATATTTAATTTCTTGTTTATAGAATTTTATTATTTAAAATTTTTTTATATATATACAGTGGTGCTTGAAAGTTTGTGAACCCTTTAGAATTTTCTATATTTCTGCATAAATATGACCAAAAACAACATCAGATTTTCACACAAGTCCTAAAAGTAGATAAAGAGAACCCAGTTAAACACATGAGACAAAAATATTATACTTGGTCATTTATTTATTGAGGAAAATGATCCAATATTCCATATCTGTGAGTGGAAAAAGTATGTGAACCTTTGCTTTCAGTATCTGGTGTGACCCCCTTGTGCAGCAATAACTGCAACTAAACGTTTGCGGTAACTGTTGATCAGTCCTGCACACCGGCTTGGAGAAATTTTAGCCCATTCCTCCGTACAGAACAGCTTCAACTCCGGGATGTTGGTGGGTTTCCTCACATGAACTGTTCGCTTCAGGTCCTTCCACAACATTTCCATTGGATTGTCAGGACTTTGACTTGGCCATTCCAAAACATTAACTTTATTCTTCTTTAACCATTCTTTGGTAGAACGACTTGTGTGCTTAGGGTCGTTGTCTTGCTGCATGACCCACCTTCTCTTGAGATTCAGTTCATGGACAGATGTCCTGACATTTTCCTTTAGAATTCGCTGGTATAATTCAGAATTCATTGTTCCATCAATGATGGCAAGCCGTCCTGGCCCAGATGCAGCAAAACAGGCCCAAACCATGGTACTACCACCACCATGTTTCACAGATGGGATAAGGTTCTTATGCTGGAATGCAGTGTTTTCCTTTCTCCAAACATAACGCTTCTCATTTAAACCAAAAAGTTCTATTTTGGTCTCATCCGTCCACAAAACATTTTTCCAATAGCCTTCTGGCTTGTCCACATGATCTTTAGCAAACTGCAGACGAGCAGCAATGTTCTTTTTGGAGAGCAGTGGCTTTCTCCTTGCAACCCTGCCATGCACACCATTGTTGTTCAGTGTTCTCCTGATGGTGGACTCATGAACATTAACATTAGCCGATGTGAGAGAGGCCTTCAGTTGCTTAGAAGTTACCCTGGGGTCCTTTGTGACCTCACCGACTATTACACACCTTGCTCTTGGAGTGATCTTTGTTGGTCAACCACTCCTGGGGAGAGTAACAATGATCTTGAATTTCCTCCATTTGTACACAATCTGTCTGACTGTGGATTGGTGGAGTCCAAACTCTTTGGTTTTGTAACCTTTTCCAGCCTGATGAGCATCAACAACGCTTTTTCTGAGGTCCTCAGAAATCTCCTTCGTTCATGCCATGATGCACTTCCGCAAACGTGTGTTGTGAAGATCAGACTTTGATAGATCCCTGTTCTTTAAATAAAACAGGGTGCCCACTCACACCTGATTGTCATCCCATTGATTGAAAACACCTGACTCTCATTTCTCCTTCAAATTAACTGCTAATCCTAGAGGTTCACATACTTTTGCCACTCACAGATATGTAATATTGGATCATTTTTTTCAATAAATAAATGACCAAGTACAATATTTTTGTCTCATTTGTTTAACTGGGTTCTCTTTTATCTACTTTTAGGACTTGTGTGAAAATCTGATGATGTTTTAGGTCATTTATGCAGAAATATAGAAAATTCTAAAGGGTTCACAAACTTTCAAGCATGTGTGTGTGTGTATGTGTGTGTGTGTGTGTGTATGTGTATATATATATATATATATATATATATATATATATATATATATATATATATATATATATATATATAAAAAATAATACACACACACACACACACACACACACACACACAACCCTGATTCCAAAAAAGTTGGGACAAAGTACAAATTGTAAATAAAAATGGAATGCAATGATGTGGAAGTTTCAAAATTCCATATTTTATTCAGAATAGAACATAGATGACATATCAAATGTTTAAACTGAGAAAATGTATCATTTAAAGAGAAAAATTAGGGGATTTTAAATTTCATGACAACAACACATCTCAAAAAAGTTGGGACAAGGCCATGTTTACCACTGTGAGACATCCGCTTTTCTCTTTACAACAGTCTGTAAACGTCTGGGGACTGAGGAGACAAGTTGCTCAAGTTTAGGGATAGGAATGTTAACCCATTCTTGTCTAATGTAGGATTCTAGTTGCTCAACTGTCTTAGGTCTTTTTTGTCATATCTTCCGTTTTATGATGCGCCAAATGTTTTCTATGGGTGAAAGATCTGGACTGCAGGCTGGCCAGTTCAGTACCCGGACCCTTCTTCTACGCAGCCATGATGCTGTAATTGATGCAGTATGTGGTTTGGCATTGTCGTGTTGGAAAATACAAGGTCTTCCCTGAAAGAGACGTCGTCTGGATGGGAGCATGTGTTGCTCTAGAACCTGGATATACCTTTCAGCATTGATGGTGTCTTTCCAGATGTGTAAGCTGCCCATGCCACATGCACTAATGCAACCCCATACCATCAGAGATGCAGGCTTCTGAACTGAGCGCTGATAACAACTTGGGTCGTCCTTCTCCTCTTTAGTCCGAATGACACGGCGTCCCTGATTTCCATAAAGAACTTCACATTTTGATTCGTCTGACCACAGAACAGTTTTCCACTTTGCCACAGTCCATTTTAAATGAGCCTTGGCCCAGAGAAGACGTCTGCGCTTCTGGATCATGTTTAGATACGGCTTCTTCTTTGAACTATAGAGTTTTAGCTGGCAACAGCGGATGGCACAGTGAATTGTGTTCACAGATAATGTTCTCTGGAAATATTCCTGAGCCCATTTTGTGATTTCCAATACAGAAGCATGCCTGTATGTGATGCAGTGCCGTCTAAGGGCCTGAGATCACGGGCACCCAGTATGGTTTTCCAGCCTTGACCCTTACGCACAAAGATTCTTCCAGATTCTCTGAATCTTTTGATGATATTATGCACTGTAGATGATATGTTCAAACTCTTTGCAATTTTACACTGTCAAACTCCTTTCTGATATTGCTCCACTATTTGTCGGCGCAGAATTAGGGGGATTGGTGATCCTCTTCCCATCTTTACTTCTGAGAGCCGCTGCCACTCCAAGATGCTCTTTTTATACCCAGTCATGTTAATGACCTATTGCCAATTGACCTAATGAGTTGCAATTTGGTCCTCCAGCTGTTCCTTTTTTGTACCTTTAACTTTTCCAGCCTCTTATTGCCCTGTCCCAACTTTTTTGAGATGTGTTGCTGTCATGAAATTTCAAATGAGCCAATATTTGGCATGAAATTTCAAAATGTCTCACTTTCGACATTTGATATGTTGTCTATGTTCTATTGTGAATACAATATCAGTTTTTGAGATTTGTAAATTATTGCATTCCATTTTTATTTACAATTTGTACTTTGTCCCAACTTTTTTGGAATCGGGGTTGTATGTATATATACATACATACATGCGTGCACGCGCGCGCACACACACACACACACACACACACACACACACACACACACACACACACACACACACACACACACAAAAATGTATGTATCTATAAATAAACACACGTGTATGTATATAAAAATAAAATTACACAGTTGCACTAAGATATGAAGTTTGTCTTTGAGTGGTGAAAATATTTTCAATATGAAGATAAACTTGATATCTTCAGGCCACCATGTAATGTTCTTTATATGATATGGACACAGCCACAAAAAAAAAAAAAAGTTAATCAAAAAAGTTTTAATTTTGAACTGGCTCGCCATTTTGACACCACACGTCTAGTCATCGGGAAAACACTGGGAGTGACGTCATCGGAGTGGAATATCAGGAAATGTCACTCAGATCCGTGATGTATTTTCTATGAAAAATGCGAGTTTTTCAACATGAGAAGATAAACTTTATATCTTCAAGCAAACGTCCCCCCCCCCCCATTTTATTATATCAGCACATTCACAAACAAAGTACCCAAATTTATCAAAACAATTAATCAATTTCCTCATGAGTGACACATAGAGATTTCTATCATAGTTTTGGCTCTCCATGTCCCAGATGGAGCGCGTATGAAAAATACAAGTGGCTTATTTTTCCAGTAAAACACTTGTCCGTATAAAAATATCATCACACTTCAGGTCGTGCTGTTGTACTGAATCAGTACGGCTGTGATTATTTATGGCTTTCATGCCTGCGAGTGAATTACAGCTGTGCTGATATTCAAGTTCAACAGCACTCCCTTTCGTGTGATATTGCTTAATTAAATAAATTCATATTTTATTTATTTTTTTTTCTGCTTCTTCCCCGTCATAAAAATGCCTTTGAGAATCCTGAGATGATCCCAGATTTTCTGCAGGCTGCCTAACAAATGTCAAGGCGTAGCTGTTTAGGCAGGAACGCTCTGGTTATGATGGCTGTGTTCACTTTTTACTACTGTAGTGCGACACGTGTGACTGTTCTTCTGACGAAACTGAGCTGTGATCGCTTGGCTGTGGGCACTGAGGGTGGTGGAATCCACTTCCTGGAGCTGCCCACTTTCTCACTGCTGAACAAGTCACTGTTCCAAGATGAAATCATACAGAGGTAATGGTATTACCCCCCCCCCCCCCCCCCCCCCCCGCCTTTCGATCCTGATCTTATTGCACCTATAGTACTGCAAAGCAGAAACATTAAACATAATAATGTTTAACTTTGATAATTAAAACTGTGTGCGAAATCAGAAATTTTTCTGTGTCTGCCAAAGAAACGTGTATGTTGTTGTACTTGTATAAATGTGGTTTGGACACATTCCACTGCCTGTGTTTATAAAATGAGCATCTGGGGACACTTCAGACTGAGAGAACTTTACACTGAGGGCAATGAACTTGCAGAGAACTCTCTATTGTTTCCTTCCTGCTTTGGCCGTGTGGTCTAGGATAATGGACTGTGGAGTGCCTATGTGGTCCAGTTTTCTCAGGGCAAAATTTCTAATCCTGCCTCCACCTGTGGCTGTCTATTACAGGCCCAGGATAGAAGCTTTGCAAGCTTGCATCTATCACAGCCAAGTTCCTCACTGCACAGTTTTACACACCTTTATGGAATAAAATGTCTGGAGACCTGAAGGGGTGTTTGTCTAGACGGATAAAACTTCTTTATGTAGGCATCCATGGGTACATTTGACAATTTCCCTGCCAAATACCTTTTAAGAGAATGGAAAGTAAAGTAAGTGTGTGTGTGTTGAGTTTGAGTATGTTACAAGGAATAGCCTGTTTTGCCAGGTGGCTATTAAAAGACAGAAAATCACACTTGTGTCTTGCTTGGCAAATTACAGCTTTCCCAGCCCCTCATTGTCAGCATGTATGTGTTATCTTTCGCAGGAAATGAAGATGAACCACTCATTAAGCAAGCACAATTTGGGCTAATGGGCGGCTTCTCTGAGCTACTGCTAATAAGTGTGTGTCAGCCAGGAAACTACAGAACAGAATGCTTTTGTACCGTTTGCCAACTCCTCCGAGCCCTAGTTGAAAGGGCATTTAATTCAGCCACTGCGTGCTTCACAGGCATATCACTCAGCATTTGTAGGACACTGGGATCTTTCTTCAGCCATGGATTAATTGTGCAATGTGCATTCTCAGAAATGTTTCTCCAGTCGAGATCAGGCTTGTGCTCTTTTCAAACATTTTAGTCCATCTAAATTAAAACCTTTTTATTAAGAGATCGTGTTGATGTGGGATGATGAGTTGGGTTGAGAATTCTTGGCGCTTGATTATTTTTATTTCCGTTCAAGTTCATTGTAATTGTAGATTGAAAGCATGTCGTTGTTGCTCCTCTGGAGGGATTTTGAGGTTTTCTGTTTTACATGGGAAATGCTGACAATGTGGTTGTAGCTGTTGTCTGTAACATTTGTCTCTCGTGGCTTTCAGTGCCAAGCCACTAAAAAGGCACTCTAGCCCCCACTTTTCCATGGTTTCCCCTTGCTTTCTCTCACTATTGTGGGTGCGTAACGACCTAACTGTGTCTGTACCATGCACATTCCACCACTTCAATGTGTGCCACAGCCACAGAGGAACCCCATACCCTGGTTTTTGATTGTTCATGCTTTCAAACAGTGTAAGCCTGTATTTGATGATGTTTGTATTTCGTGTTCTGTTTTTATAATTGCTCGCAAAATGCATTGTTCCGTTTCCAATACTAACAATAATACAAGGATGAAACTACCCCCGTCCCAGGGTGGTAATCTGACACCCTTGCCTGCATGCTCTATTTTGAATGTGTGTGTAGAATATATGAATGAGCTGTAACGTAGGGAGCAGCTTGTAATCTCTGCTGAAATATGCAGGACACCTGGAAGATGGAGGGAGGAAAGTGGGATCTGCATGCTTTGATCTCCCTAAAGAATCCAAATCCAAAGAAAATCTTAGACTTTGCCAAGCATATGTCTGTCCCTGGTTTTCTTTTGCTTTTACATTTGTCTTTGTTTCTACTACTTGGAAATAGTTGGCCCTCCAATGAATAGATGATCATTTTTATGGACCAGGAAAATGGATGCACAAGGTGCAGTGCTTTTTTATAAAGGAAAAATGTCAGTTGAATGCTTGCTGGCTGTCAAGTTTTCCCATCATGAACTGCTCTATCTTTCAGCCTTCCTGATAGTTACAAGTGTGGGAAGTCTCTGGGACCAGTGGAGTCCCTACAGGAGCATCCCCAGCATCCGGACAAAATCCTTATCGGTTATAGTAGAGGCCTTGTCGTGCTCTGGGACTTCCAAAGCCGACATGTAGACAACCTCTTCCTTGGAAAGCAGGTGTGTGGGTGGAACATCTTTACCGAATAGCACATGAATATTTTGAAATGTTTACTTAAAAATAAATGTTTGGGTTTCCATAAATTTTGATTAACTTGTGAATAATGGCTAATGCCTGTACTTTTTTTTTTTTTTTTTTAAAAGCAGTTTTGTTCGGATTTCTGTATGTGGATGATAGCTTGGTTGAGGGTTCATCTTTGTGTTCGTGGTAGTGTAGATCACATTCTGGTATATACAGTGTTTTGACTCTTTGAATCACTTTGTTGTGTGTTACCCTTGCAGCAGTTGGAGAGCTTGGTCTGGGTTCGATCTGGGAACAGCTTTGTCAGTTCCCATAGTGATGGTGGATACATGGTGTGGCCTGTTAGTAGCAGCACCGTCTGCACCAGTGAACCCATCTCTTCCACTATACCATATGGTGAGCCAGCACTCTTAGTACCTTTTATTAATAACAACAATCCACTTGCAGAAAACTACGTCCATTAAGTTTGTCCACTCACTAATCAAATCAAAGCAAGTCATGCTTATAGGCTGCTTCTCAAATTAGGCCCAAGTCAAGTCTTATAATGGAGACTGACTGAAGTCCTCTTGGGACGGCACGGTGGTGCAGTGGTTAGTACTGTCTCCTCACACTGGGTTCAAGCCCAGTGCCCGGCGAGGGCCTTTCTGTGTGGAGTTTGCATGTTGTCTGTGTGGGGTTCCTCCAGGTGCTCCGGTTTCAAAAGACATGCAGGTTAGGCTAATTGGTGGCTCTAAATTGACTGTAGGTGTGAATGTGAGTGTGACTGGTGGTTTGTCTCTGTGTCAGCCCTGCGACAACCTGGCAACTTGTAAGTGTATCAGAGTGTACCCCGCCTCTCGCCCATAGTCAGCTGGGATAGGCTGCAGCTTGCCTGCAACCCTGTAGAACAGGATAAGCAGCTACAGATAATGGATGGATGGATGAAGTCCTCTTGTTATCTTCGTGAGTAGTAGTGTAGATTAAGCTTGTTGGAGAAAGTTATTTGAATAGCTTATTTACACATCGTAAAATGCACAATTTGTACAAGGATTTGAGTGCAAGTTAGGTGGTGTTTACATTAGACCGTATCAGCGGATCATCAGATTAACGTTTTTAAAACGATTCGCATGCACACAGCAACGCCAATATACGATTCGCGTGCACACAGCAACGCCAATACACGGATACGCTAATCACATGACTAATTAGACGGCACATCACATGATCCCAGTGCATATCGGGCATGCGCAAGTCACTCACCACTTGCAAGTGGAAGGAAGGCAAGCGAACACCTTCTCCAGCAGATAAACACACCTGGCTGTGATGTTCATGTTCTCACTGAGTTTAAGCGCCTGAAGGAGGTAAATAAGTTGAAATGTGTAAATAAACCTCAGTGTGGCTCAGCGCTTCCTCCTGCGCTCCAAATCACTCCGCCCTGAACAGCGAGTGCCCTCTGGAGGGTGCGCACTCTGGCCCTGCGCAGCTCGCAGAGCGCGCAAGTGAAGCGCACGAGCAGTGATTCGGGACTGAGCTGCTGTGTGTGTGATTCCCAACGCCAGCGAATCAGGAAGGTGGATGTCACAGTGACGTTGTCCAATGACGACGTCAGCTAGAGCTCAGCACAGCGTTTCCTCGTTCCTCAATGTTTACACAGCACCAGATCAGATACGAACTGGGTTGAATACGTGGGCCCTGGCGGATTCAAGTTGTTCCGCCTGTGGAGTCGTTTCCCGGCATTTTAATGTGCACGGACAGTGCATCCGCGACGAAAACGAGACGGATACGGTCTAATGTAAACACTACCTTAGTCAGACTTGATCTCAAGTCTCGAATTTGAGTAATTACAAATTAGTGTTCCTTTAAAGTCCGTCAGTGACTTTAGAAGTGAGAAGACAGCCCATCTGGTGAACATTCTGTATTAAATATGACTCTTCTGTAAGCGGTCCTGATTGGCCCTGCATATTTGTGTCATTGTATCACCGAAAGTGTAAATTGTTTGCATACAGTGGAGTTAGAGATTGAATAATTTGGAAGTTATGACCTTAAGATGAAGCAAGTTTAACCCTACAATTGCCTGAATGCTGAAATGTTTGCCTGGCGGTTAAACTTTAGCCCTATCGGAGTCGGATTAGGTTCACCAGGGGAGATCCTATGTCCCTGGTGATTGATTTTTTTTTTTTTTTTTAGACTGCTTTAAAATCATAGATTTCATCTGTAATATCTACAGCTTACATCAGAAAAGTAATAAGTCCTTAGCAGTTAATGTTTCCGGTACTGTAATAATGAAACCTGGTACTGTTAAACGTTGGACTAGAACGCGTCAACCTGGACAAAATACACACGTTTGATCTCCTCTGAATTCTCCAATCAAATCCTGTACAACTTGCATTACTGAACCTCCTGTGGTAAAATACAGTCCAGATCAAATAGTGTTTTTAACTGTTGCTGTCAAAGAGGGTTGGTCAACCTCAGTGTTTTAGCTCGCACGTAATCTTTGCGGTAAAATGTATTAAAAGTGCTTGTATAAAAACTCTCCTGAAGTATAGCCGAGGGATAAATGACACACTATTTGTGGTTTTACTGCTAGTTTCCTGGTTAATGTCCATCCATGGGTTCATAATGGTGTAGGTTTTCATGTGAGTCATCCAGAAGTTTGTGTTTTTTGTACATTAAGGTCTCTCTCTCTCTCTCTCTCTCTCTCTCTCTCTCTCTCTCTCTCTCTCTCTCTCTCTCTCTCTCTCTCAGGCCCGTTTCCCTGCAAAGCTGTGAACAAGATCTTGTGGAGGACCACCCAGTCGGGGTGTGTGTCAGCTCTGGGCAGCAGTGGGTGAAAAGAGAGAGCTTCTAATCCTGCATGTTTTAGCTGTGCCTCGTTGACTCAGGAGGGTATCCTCTGTGTGCTGTGTTTTCTCTGCAGAGCTCCGTTGGTGCTGTTTAGCGGCGGCATGCCTCGAGCCAGCTACGGTGACAGACACTGTTTAACAATACTGCAGGACAGCACACATGTTACCCTGGACTTCACTTCGCGAGTCATTGACTTTTTCACCATCCATTGCACAGATAGAGACATGGGTGTGTGGTTCAGCAGTTAACTGCAGCTGTTTTTAATGGAGAGCCACAACTAATTTAAAGATTTACATTCCTCGAAGTACTAAATCAGTTGATTTTTGTTCTGAAATTCACACGATCTTAATGATGGAAGTGATTGATCAACTTTGTCATATCATCTAGAGTTTGATGAGCCCTCTGCCCTTATTGTGCTCCTGGAGGAGGAGTTGGTGGCAATTGATCTTCAGACACCTGGCTGGCCCACCATTCCTGCCCCATATCTGGCACCTCTACACTCCTCTGCCATCACATGCTCCTACCACATCTCCAGTGTGCCAATCAAGCTTTGGGAGAGGGTGGTGAGAGCTGGGCAGCAGCAGTGTCCTCTGCAAACACGCTCGGTCAGTCTGTTTTGAAATTTCCTCACTTTATAAGGAGGATAAGCTTTTGAATAAAGCAAAAAAGATCAGGGATCAGGGCTGCTCTGGTTGTTTTGTGGTTCCTGTTTTCTCAGGCTGGTTTCCAGACTTTAAACAGCAGTGCAATATTCCATTTTCAGTCATATACTGTACTTATCTAGCGAAGATTCCTTGGAAAGAAATCTATTCTTTGATGGTCGCTGCTATTTCATTCAGTGCTAAATCAATGGAATTTTATTCAGTCTTGCAGGAATACAGTGGATGTGTTTGATCAGAGACAGATGCAGGACGAAATTGCTTACAGCATGGAAGTTGCAGTAGCAAATGTTTATTATACATAAAAAAAAAAAAATCTAATGGCTACAGTCTGAATATAGTTCTAGTTCTATACTGTATGCCAAGTCTGCAGTTCCTAAGTCAGACTCATTGAGGAGTTTGATTTAACAACAATCCATAAAACTTCAACTGGCAGAAGAGCATAAGCTTGTAATGTTTATTCCATCAGAGAATATAAAGTGCATTGGATGGTTCTATCTGATTCGCGGTTGCTGATTCGTGAGGCTTGTAACAATATTTCTTGTTGTTTTTACAGAACTGGCCTATATGCGGGGGAAAGAACTTGGCACCTGATTCAAAACAGAAAGAGCTGCTGCTGACTGGGTAAGAGCTTTTTGCCGTTGCCAGCTTTCTTGGAGGAGGTTATGTTTTCACCTCTGTTTGTTTGAGGGAAGCCATGGCCAAATGGTTAGAGAAGCAATAGGTCACTGATTTGATTCCCTGAACCAGCAGGAATGGCTGAAGTGCCTTAGAGCAAGGTACCTAACCCCCAACTGCTCCCCAGGCTGCTCTGGGTATGTTGTACGTTGCTTTGGATAAGAGCATCTGCTAAATGCCATTAATGTAATGTCCGTCCATCCGTCCATCCGTCCATCCATCCATCCATCCATCCATCCATCCATTAAAAAGTAGTGAATGAATTTTGAGGAAAGGTGAACCACGGGCCAAGGAACAATTGATTTAAATTTTGATACAAGTCCAGATATGTATGTGGATCCAGAATTAAAAAAAATTTTTTTTTTTTTTGTCTGTTCCCAACATAACTCAAAGTAGTGAACAAATTTGGATGACATTTGGTATACATCTTTAGTATTATCCTTGGGTCAAGTAATTTGATTTTGATGTTGGTATGTGGCTTGGTGGAGGTGTGTGCTCTATTGAGTGCCCTTCTAGTTAAGTATAGTATAACACCTTCCTGAAACGGACAGATTAATCTGCAGGCAGAAGTTGTAAGGTTTTTCTTGACTTAAAAAGAAGTGCATGTTGATCTCAAGGTTTTTTTTTTTTTTTTCTTTTTTTAAATCGTATTTGTTGCTGGGCGGCACGGTGGTGTAGTGGTTAGCGCTGTCGCCTCACAGCAAGAAGGTCCGGGTTCGAGCCCCGTGGCCGGCGAGGGCCTTTCTGTGCGGAGTTTGCATGTTCTCCCCGTGTCCATGTGGGTTTCCTCCGGGTGCTCCGGTTTCCCCCACAGTCCAAAGACATGCAGGTTAGGTTAACTGGTGACTCTAAATTGACCGTAGGTGTGAATGCGAGTGTGAATGGTTGTCTGTGTCTGTGTCGGCCCTGTGATGATCTGGCGACTTGTCCAGGGTGTACCCCGCCTTTCGCCCGTAGTCAGCTGGGATAGGCTCCAGCTTGCCTGCGACCCTGTAGAACAGGATAAAGCAACTACAGATAATGAGATGAGATATTTGTTGCTTAATTCACTGTTAACAAAAAGCAGGCAGACAACTGAGAGTGAGTTGTTGAATTGGTGAGGTTTTTTAAGTTGTTTTTTTTAATAAACAAAAGTGTGTATTAGTATTACAAACAGTGTAGATGGTGTATTTGTATAATAATATACATATGGAATATGCCGTTGTTACTGACACACCAACCACCAGCTGCATTTATTGTCTTCGAATAATGCCAATATGGGAGCAGTTCAGGTTTCATAGATATCAAAATACTCCCATACAGGAAACTGTTTCTATATCCGCTCTATTAATCTGGGATCAATACCACAACACCTGCTCAAGAAATATTACATTTCATTCATTGCAGCTATGGTTGCAAATCCATTATTCTGTATACTGATATTTCAATTATAGATTTAGAAGTAAAAGTGTAGGGTTTTTTTTGTATTTAAAGCTAACTTCTCTAACTAACCCATTTGTTTGTATAGTCTTAAGATACTCAGAAAAGTGGGAGTGACTTGTTGCTGTGGGTTTTTTGTGTGTGCGTTTTGTTTGAAGGCACGAGGATGGCACGGTACGCTTCTGGGATGCCTCAGGAGTGGCACTCAGACCTCTCTACAAGCTGAGCACAGCCAACATCTTCCAAACTGACTGTGATCACAACGACGGCCTGACCCAAGCCAGTGAAGAGGAGTGGCCTCCATTCCAAAAGGTAAGCATTTGATCACGCACCTGTGGGTTTGATTTTTCTTCATTGAATGAGACTCATTGTTTTCCAGAGTTTTAATCAACTAAAATGTATTGTATTTTATTAATAATAATAATTTTATTATTATTATTATTATCTCATCTCATTATCTCTAGCCGCTTTATCCTTCTACAGGGTCGCAGGCAAGCTGGAGCCTATCCCAGCTGACTACGGGCGAAAGGCGGGGTACACCCTGGACAAGTCGCCAGGTCATCACAGGGCTGACACGTAGACACAGACAACCATTCACACTCACATTCACACCTACGGTCAATTTAGAGTCACCAGTTAACCTAACCTGCATGTCTTTGGACTGTGGGGGAAACCGGAGCACCCGGAGGAAACCCACGCGGACACGGGGAGAACATGCAAACTCCGCACAGAAAGGCCCTCGCCGGCCCCGGGGCTCGAACCCAGGACCTTCTTGCTGTGAGGCGACAGCGCTAACCACTACACCACCGTGCCGCCCCATTATTATTATTATTATTATTATTATTATTATAAACAGCTGTCTGTCGCTGTTCTACAGTGTCTGCCTGTGCTGCTTGTTTTGTTTTCCTATCTCCATCTTCCCCCTTCCTCTGTCTGGTGAAGAAAGTCTGACTGCACTCTGGCATGCAGCTTTTGTGATACACAGTGCAGGGTTATTTCCATTTTTTCCCCCTCATCACTCTAATTAAAAACAGACTGGCTGAGGCCTGAAATGTTCAGTACTGAAGACCAAGCAAGCACATTCCTGCATCGGATGGCACAGCTGCCCTGCTTGTTATTTTAATTTCATTCTTTGTGTCAGCAGAGGTTATGATCACAATAAAGGAATATAATTCATCTGGCTCATGGATCTTTGGAGTTTAATGCACGTCTGGTTAGGCTTATAGAAAGCATATGTTGCGTTTTTGAAGCTTAAAAAGCATTAAATACTCCGTAGTGTGAGTCTGTACCATAGCAGGATATTATGTTGGTGTGCTTTTCATTTATTTACAGGTGGGCTGCTTTGACCCTTACAGTGATGACCCCAGACTAGGAATCCAGAAGATCTGCCTGTGCAAATACAGTGGCAAGCTGGTGGTAGCTGGTACTGCAGGACAGGTAGACCTTCTCATGAAACAAACGTGTATATTTGTATTTTAATATACAGTATTGTGCAAAAGTCTTAGGCACCCAAACTTTTTGTTATAGATTTCTATTTTATGACTTCTACATTATCGAGTCAGTACAAAAACATTTTAGTCCAAACATTTGTTTTCCAGCACAAAATTAAATGTTACAGGAAAAAAAAAAAGTTTGTATCTGAGCAGCATATTCCATAAGAGAGCACTTTTCAGATGAAAAAAAGAAAACATAATGAAGGCTGCTGGGTTTTGGTGGAAAATGAAGAAGCGAGTGTGACAGTCAAAGTGTCCAGAAGAACTGTGGCTGGTTCTGTAAGATGCTCAGTAAAACCTACAGCTCATTTCCTTATCAAACTGCACTCACTGTACCTCAGACTACTGGTGTGGGTATTTTTTTTTTTTTTAACCTCCTAGGACTTAGCAGTCACATGCGTGGACAGCACTTTATGGAAATTCGGAACAAGAATCCACATATGTGGACATACTTTTTCTCTAAAAGTACATCTTATCAAAAGATGATGCTTAGTTTTTATTCTAATCAGGTTCTAATAAGCCCAAATAGCAAAGAGAAATAAAAAATGCATGTAAAAAAAAAACAGCTTGGGCCTTAGGAGGTTAAGCAAAGGGTCATCTCACACCAAATATTGATCTTGTTTCATTTATTATAGCTTACTGCTGTTTATAGGGGTTTATTTTTATTTTTTAAAATGTTAACATTTCATCATTTTTAAGCCATTTTTGGTCTATAGCATTTCTTTACATGTGCTGAAGACTTTTGCACAGTACTGTATTTATGCACAAAGTTCAATTTTACCTTCTCCAAACGTATCAATCAAGTTTATCAGCCAATTATTAATTAACAAACTTCTGAACCATGTTCTGGCTGTCCTTGCTCCTTTCAGGTGATTGTGATGTACTTGTGTGATGAGAAATCTGAGCACATGATCAATGTGATCACCATGGACCTCCTTCAGGACCGGGAAGGTTTCACATGGAAGGGTCATGACCGGCTGCCAGAGAAGTCTGGCTCTGTGGTGTTCACTCCTGGATTCCAGCCTGTAGTCCTAGTGCAGTGCATGCCCCCTGCGGCGGTTACCGCGGTGACGCTGCATGCTGAGTGGAACCTTGTTGCTTTTGGCACCAGTCATGGCTTTGGACTCTTTGACTACCATCGCCGTAGCCCTGTGCTGGCAAGGTAACACACTAATGGAGGGAATGCACACTTCTTTGCAGAGGATGGTGTGGTGTGTGGGTTTTTTTTTGTAATTCACTTGATTGCACTGAATTTTCTGAGCAAGCATTTCTTTCAAAACTTGAAGCACAGTAAAATCATACTGTGAAGGTATGATGTTTTCAATAATTACAGGTGTACACTACATCCCAATGACTCTCTGGCTATGGAGGGACCTCTTTCACGAGTCAAGTCCCTGAAGAAGTCGCTCCGTCAGTCATTCAGGAGGATTCGCAAGAGTAGGGTATCTGGGAAGAAACGTGTGTTGGTCAGCAGCCCGTCTAGTAAAGTGAGTGCTTTTCTATCCTGCTGTTAGTCTGATTTGACTCCGTCAGAGTTCGTACTGTTTGTTGAATTCACCATCAACAAAAATCCAGCATAAGACTGAGAGTAATTGGATGAATAGCTGGACAGATGATCACCCTGGACAGATTGGACCCATTTTCTTGCCAGTTACTATTTAAATAACCATTTCTTCTTTTGTCAAGTTCCTAAATGAGCATGATGGTTCCTAATCGTAGTCTACTTGTTGCACTGCACATTCGATCCTTCTCAACGCTTCATTGTTCATCAGCTAATTATAACAAGCTGATGATTTCCTTCGGGACAAATAAATATATCTTGATCTTGATTATGAGTTTCATCAACTATGAGGTGCAAATGCTGTTGTGTTTCTGTCTGGCTTCAGGTCCAGGAGGCTAACGCTCAGCTAGCAGAGCAGGATGCTGAGGTGACACCAGTACAGAGACGGATCGAGCCCCGTTCAGCCGACGATTCATTATCGGGGGTGGTGCGCTGTCTCTGCTTCGCCGATACTTTCCTACGAGACGGTATGAGCAAACCAGTATTACACATCGCAAATGATGCATACAGTAAGGATCATGTTCGATGTTGGATGCCACATCCAATCACAAAGCGCTTAAACATGACCCACATTGTCTGTACATGATTCAGATTCAAGCAAGTATTTCTGACTAGTGTTAACAATTTGAGACATAATTCAAGTTCAGTTGCAAAATATACGGTATATTTGCATTTAAATGCACAGCAATGTTCAACAAATGGCAAAATTAAAATGCAATGCCCAAGTAATCTTTGGATTCTGCCTGATTAAATATTTCATAGATATCGTTCCTGGGCGGTACGGTGGTGTAGTGGTTAGCGCTGTCGCCTCACAGCAAGAAGGTCCGGGTTCGAGCCCTGTGGCCGACGAGGGCCTTTCTGTGCAGAGTTTGCATGTTCTCCCCGTGTCCGCGTGGGTTTCCTCTGGGTGCTCCGGTTTCCCCCACAGTCCAAAGACATGCAGGTTAGGTTAACTGGTGACTCTAAATTGACCGTAGGTGTGAATGTGAGTGTGAATGGTTGTCTGTGTCTATGTGTCAGCCCTGTGATAACCTGGCGACTTGTCCAGGGTGTACCCCGCCTTTCGCCCATAGTCAGCTGGGATAGGCTCCAGCTTGCCTGCGACCCTGTAGAACAGGATAAAGCGGCTAGAGATAATGAGATGAGATATCGTTCCTTTTGTGAATGCAATTTCTCATGCTGCCTTTGCAGTATGCTTTGCATTTTCATTTTCACGGTTAGTATCTGGTTCATCCCCTTGAAGCCTAGGAATTACTTGATGATGCAATTTTGCAAACTCTCACTGAAAATGATGTTTGTGGAAAGACAAAATCTCTCCCAGGAGCTCCAGCTACTTTTGGCATGTGTTAAATTGTCCCTACCCAGTGTAGGATTTGCCAGAAAATCTGAAGTAGCTGGCTTTAAAAAAAAGTGGTACGGGGCCATGGAATTTGCGGTGACAAAGCCCCCCCAGAAAATTTTGAAATTTACATGCTTTCGGGTGCATTCTCAGCTAATAAATTGCTAACCATTTCCCTGTAAAATACTTGCAAAATATGTATGAAATTTCCCTCCAGATGTATGCGCTTGGCTTTCTCAGTTCCCCTCTGTAGTACGCTGCCTGGCTCTGTAACATAACTACATGGGGAGCATATTTGGTGCATGTGTAATGTACTTGATGTGCTTCTGGTGTGGTATCGTATAGTTTTAATTTCAGCATAAATATTTGCACACAGTTGGTTATTTGCATTTGCACTTTATAAGTATGGAGCCTTGGCTAAGGGACCAGACATTTCTATGGGAACTTTGGCACTCCGGGTAGCTTCTGGATATGAAAATAACAATTCTTAGAGAGTGATGAACCTTCTAATTATTTTCTTTAAGTTTGCTTATCATTCATACCTTCTAATCTAATAAATTGAGGAAAACAAAATTGAATCCATACAACTTTTATTTACGTTTTTAAATGTTGCTTGTTGTACAATAAAATGTACTGATAATACTTTACAGTCTGGATCTGAGCACACAATATTCATGTCAACTTTGTTTAAATATCCCACCATTTGTCTGGCTCAGCCAATTGGAGCGCGAGAATCGATCAACAAATATGGCATCACTTCTGGTCATGCTAGACCTGAATCAAAGACAATTTCGTGGTGAAATAATTGGATTTGCAGCAAATTATGGGCAGCAGTGGTGATATAAATCGCTTGAACGTTGAAAAGCAAATTATTTTTTTCTGGGATCGAGTAGCTGGTGCAGACAGTCTGTGTAGGTGGAGAAAACCGCCGGTCGCGAGCGCTTGCGAACATCTCTGCCCAATGTCTCCATATTTTTATTTATTTATTTTTTAAGCATAGCAAGAGAATCTCTCATCACTGCCACAAGTTTGGACCAATCGTTGACAGAGAAAATGTAAATAAGCTGTTGTGTAATGATGAGAGGGTAGAATTGCAAATGGAAGGATTGCTCTGACCTATTTAGGCATTGACCATGAAATGCCACATGGACTTTACATTTGCATTTTAATTTTTTTCGGACATTGTGCATTGTTGTACACAAAAATGCAAATATGTGTTTTGCAACTGAATTCTGTCTGATTATGTGCACTCATAAGGGAAATGCAATCTAATTAACATTTGTATAAAGGCTGGAAAACGCTCTTGGAGAAGGCTATAGAGACTCGCCCAAACCCAGTGTTTTTACTGAAAGTGATTATTCTGGAGCTGGAACCATGTCAGAGCTTTGTCTGGACCACACACCCAAGCAGTTCTATCTTCAGCATCTGTATGTCATTCCTTTAAATCAGGCCCTTGCACAATCCAGGTCCAATGGCTATTTGGCAGGGAATGGTACTCAAAGGAGAGATTTCATACAATGCGTTATTGTTAGTTTAACGCAGTAAATCAGTGTAATGTCTAATTGGTCGGAGTTTATGGTGGTGTTTAATGGTTAATGTTATTGGATGTTTTTATACTGTCCCAGGTTGAGATTATTTGCGAATAACTGTTGGCGTAGTTTTAAAGTTCAAATGAGCACCTAGGGACAGGTGCTGATGTGGTAGAGGTGCATTAAAAACTTCCATTTCTCTCACATTTTAGACCGTTTACTCCGACTGAGTAAAATTGTCCGAGATCAACACCAACCTTGCAGACTTCACATGCTGATGAGTTTTTTTTTTTTTTTTTTTTAAATTTAAAATTTTTCCCCCCCCTCACTCAGGAACACACCATGGCCCTACCATGTGGGCTGGGACAAATTCTGGCTGCGTATATGCTTATGCCCTGGACGTACCTTCACAGGAGAAGTTCTCCGAGCGGAGTGTTGAAGCTTTGCTGGGGAAAGAGATCCAACTCATGCACAGAGCTCCAGTTGTGTCCATTGTTGTGCTGGACGGCCGGGGAAACCCTCTGCCTGAGCCTTATGAGGAGTCAAGAGATCTGGCTAAAGCTCCTGATATGCAGGGCAGCCACTCGGTCCTGATTGCCTCTGAGGAGCAGTTTAAGGTGAGGGGTGAAGGACATGGTGGGCTGCTGATCAGGGGTGGGTTTCCCAAAAGCCTCTTAACCCTAAGAGCATCTTAACTAGGAGATAGTGTTCATTGTGCTGCTCGCTCTACCATTTAACGATTTATCTTTGTGCTGTGATGCTTTTGGGAAACTCAGGCCAGTACGGATAGCAAGTGAAGATCAATTTTGTTTAGTTGTGAGTACGGTAGTGAAACACTTTTGACTCGTATAGAAAGCCCTTTGCCTTTGGCAGAGTCATGATGGAGAAGTACAACATTAAATAAAATGTTTTTTCTAAATTTGGGCATGATCTGGATTGGGAAAAAAAAAACTTAAAAATATTGTCAGGTTGTTCTCTAGCTTTGCAATAATCATTAGGCCACAAACTTGTAAACTGCTGGTGAGGTCCTGAGGTCCATTAATGCTGAAACAAAATGTATGCGAAATAAAGCACAGGTTGTGAAATAAAATCTAAACTAAATACAGTAACTGTATGAAGTAACATGGAGAGTTTATGCTCTGTGTAAAATGGTGTCCACAAAGGCTCCATGTTCGGTCCTTTTGCTCTTTTTGATTAATACTTGTTGGTACTACTTGGTGCTGTAATACCCAAAGACTGAGGTTTTTACTTGGATCTCTTCATATCTGGCAGACTGTAAGGAACTAAACAGTGAGGCAAGAGGACATGGGAGGTTTTGGTTCAGAAGGCAGGGTTTTATTTATCCAAAAATGTTAAAGGTCCCATGGCATGAAATTTTCAGTTTCTGAGGTTTTTTAATGTTAAAATGAGTTCCTCTGACCTTCTTAAGTCACCCCAGTGGCTAGAAATTTCATAATGTGTAAACCAAGCTATGCCCAACATTTGAGAATGGCGCGTCAAAACGGCGCGTTGATAAACTCTTCCCTTGCCTACGTCAGCAAGGGAGATGATCCCCACGCCCCCCCTCTGGATTCCCACCCACTGTATGAATTGCCCGCCCAGCTCAAAAGTTGCCACCAAACATGGAAGTTGCACTGTACATGGATGTGACAACACAGAAAGGAGTCTGTTTTTACTGCCGACGGGAGAGCCCCTGAAGATGCAGTGGCTTAATTTTATTTACTCCAATAATACGCCGTCGAGTCTACCTAAGACGGTGTATGTTTGTCGGAAGCATTTTCCTGATGAATGTTTCCACAACTTGGGACAGTACAGGGCAGGTTTTGCACATCAACTGTCACTGAAGCCTGGGTCCGTACCAAGCATCCCTGCCGCATCAGCCACAAACACCGAACAAGTAAGTGTATAACTGTTAAGTCGTTTTGCCATGTTTTAAAATCGGTGCGTTAGCCTTGCAATGGCTACATTAGCTGTGCAGCTAACCGCTTCCTGCAGTTAGCCAGGTACTCTGCGCTACAAAACCAAAAAGCATGCAGCATGCTCTGTTATAATAGCCAATCAAAACAGTTTTTACAAAGACACCCACATTCTTTTTTTTTTAAGTCACTCGTTCATTTTGTTTGTTTGTTCAGTAAAAACCCAAACATTTGTTGAATTTATTTTATTCCCCGCGTCGCACCTTAATGACGTCAGCGCGCGGTATTTTTCCCTTCGCGGTTTGTTCCTTCTCTCTCGCCATAGTAAGACACCCACATCCGCTTGTTCTGACCCACTGGAGGTAGCGTCACAGTGCTGTTAGCCAATCAGAGGTAACACGTTTACATGTCATGAATATTAATGATAAGACCCGCCCCCACCCTCTACCCTTCCCCGCCTCCTGCTTCTCATTAGCAAAACGACGCACTGGGAAAAGCGCTGAAATGGGGCTTTCTCCCAGGAGGCTATATCTACGTGCCGAGGGTTCATTTCGAGAAAGGCTGCGGATATAACATCCGGAAGCCTCCACGAGCCCGTTTAAAGCATCAACAAACCACCATGCCATGGGTCCTTTAAAGTTTACAAAGACCAAAATTAAAAACTAGGCCTATAAAAAAAGATCAACAAAATATAACTTGACTTGAGACGCAAACATCTGACATGATGTTAACTGAACAAGAACTGACCTGACACAATGAAACGGTGAATGTATATAGTGGCTTGGCCAAACCAAATAACACAGAAGGGGTAAACGGAAATAAACACTAACTATAAAAAGACACAAAGCAAAATTAAATAAAGCCAAAATCCCCCTCGGGCACATGGTGAGACGTAGTACAGCCTAATGAGCAAACTCCAAGATTTGGGTCTCCTCAGCCTTCAGCCATGCCTTTTACCCAACCAGGAAGGGCCCGCCCCCAACGCTCAAGGTAACTCAAAGAAAGCTCAAACAAAGAAACACATGATTAGTGATGAACAAACATAGCTTTCACAGGTGAATGTGTGCACTCCATATAAAACAATTTAAGGTTAAAGCAAATAAACTGTAAATCAAACAAACTGTGTCAGTTATTCAAGTATCATCGTATAGATCAGGGGTTCTCAACCTTTTCTACTTTGAGGCCCACCTATTTATACTTGTACCGAGTCGGGGCCCAGTTAAAAAAAAAAGATCCCCAATTATTTTGGCTCATCTATTCTATTAGAATCTAATAATCTACTGTAAAGTGTATGAATGGGATGCAGCATCACTCCCTGTTACAGATGAGAGCCCAGGAATTAAATAAATGCAATAAAAACAACCTGTTTTTAATTGTAGGTACTGTATTTAAAACTGTATGGATGTACCAGAAGCCAACATAAAACCATGCATGGAGGGCATTCTCAGTCAAAAGGGATTAATGATCCAAAAGTGGAGTCTGATACATTAACACAAGAACTTATTGCCATGTTTGTGTACAGCAAACAAGCAAGTTATTAAAACCAAGAAGTCCACTCAAAAGAAGTGGATATAGAAACCGCTTGATGGGATCGAACCTTACACGTTAACAAAAAATGATTTTTTCCTACAAGTTGGAAAATTATCCATCTGTTGAGTTCCCCGACATCTCAAACTACCTGGTGCTGCAGACGTCGTTCTACACAGATGATCAGGACACTACAAGGTAGACGGATCTAAGTGCAGGAAGTGTTTATTAGCAGGCGTGATATTTACAAAAGCGAAACAGAAAGCAGAGTATTTTAAACAGTGTTTTAAACATGGCTAGAAACAAACGTGACAGTGATCATAATACTTCGCAAAGCCTCTGTGAAAACAGCGTCCGTATCTATGCATGCTGATTGTGTGATCAGTATCAGGGGTTTCCCATAATGACTGGGTCCTAAGCATACACACGACGCACTCCATGAGTGTGTGCAGCTGTTTGAGCTGTGCCAGGCATAAGCGCAAAGAGGCCACAGTCAAGTGTTTACCTACGGTGTGACCACAACTTTTAGCTCGCGTGTACATCGCCATCAAAATGTCTCATTCTCATTGATAACGCATCGCAAGCTGTAGTGTGATTGTAGCTTAATGAGGCGGATGTGACGTCGGATGCAACCCAGCAATTGTACCCTACTACGAGTAAAAAATTAACCTCAATTTAGGGGAAAAAAAATTTGCGTCCCACTAGATGGCATTTCATGCCTCGCTAACAGGCCATGGCCCAGTGGTTGAGAAACATTGGTATAGATGACTGTAAATGATAAACTGTGTAGCAAACTAATAAGGTGCAAAGGTAGACTGTGGAATGATCTTATCCTGTGTGGCTGTGGCCATCACACAGGCAACTCCTCATGAATGTGATCATTGCAAGACAAACCTGCTGTATTCTCTCTGGGAAAAGGCACAAAACCTTCTGTAGTATTGAATGATGCTTGGTATGTGGTTGTAACCGTCACTTGGCCATGCTGCTTTCTCACTCTACTGTTTCTGTCCAAGGATGCATGTCGGATGCTTGTTCAGTACATCATCTTGATACTTGTCCACTCCCTCCAACCCCCCTGTCCTTAACTATCTTCACACACCAGGCTGAAGAACTGTAATCATGTCCATTGTTCAGTAATCCTGTCCGATTCATTGCAGGTGTTCACGTTGCCGAAAGTCAGCGCAAAGACCAAATTCAAGCTGACCGCTCATGAGGGCTGCCGTGTACGGAAGGTGGCTTTAGTGAACTTCTGCAGTGCTGCTTCGGAGGACTACTGTGAAAATGGCCTAGTGTGCCTGACCAATCTAGGGGACATTCACGTGTTCAGCGTGCCTGCGTTGAGGCCGCAAGTGCGATATGACTGCATCCGAAAGGAAGACATAAGTGGCATTGCGTCGTGTGTGTTCACGAAGACTGGGCAAGGTGATGAGCTTGAACATCTTGTAATTTCTGAAAGGGTGTGGTGTTTGCTGTAATTGTTGACGGTATCTTATTGTTGCCCAATGACAGGGTTTTATCTGATCTCGCCGTCTGAGTATAAAAGGTTCTCTCTGTCTGCACGGGTTATCACTGAACCTCAGTGTTGGGTGGATGTAGATCGACCTTACCAACCTTCTGAACATGAGTATGTCACCTAACAATGTATACATTGTTTTTGATGATAAATTTTTCAGTTTTGTCAGGCAAAATGCCAACATTTTGTGTTTGGTCATTCCCCATTATGCTATCTTTTCAGTTTGTGTATGCCAGTACTGCCTCAGGCCAATGGCACGTACAAAACCCAATCGCCAGGAGAGAGCAAATTTGCAGAGCACGCTGAAGGTAACTGACAAATCCCTTGGTACATCGTGTGTGTGCTGCTACAGAATAGTGTGAAGTGTTGTGGTGTTTCAGTATGATGTCTGGAGATCAGGGTTGTTTGGTATGTTCAGTGCATTGACTTGACTTGATTTGATTTTCTTTGTCGTCCCTCTCTCTGTTATTAGGCGTGTTTGATGAAATGCAGAGTGCTTTATCCTCTCCTGGCCTGGATTCCCCAAACAGCAGTGCTGATATCACACTGGACACAACTGGAGAGCTCACTGTAGAGGATGTGAAAGATTTCCTAGGGTGAGTCCTTGGCTTACAGACAAGCTGACAGAAACTGCTTATGTGATCACACTTTATAGAATTATGTAAGCACTAAAGCACAGCACAGCTTCCCCCCCCCCACTTTCTCTATATGTTGCTCTTAGGATTGAATAATGTATCAGATCCACGTGTTTTTGCTTGTACAGGAGTGTGGATGAGGCTGAAAATAACCTGAGGAATATGAGTGAGGAGGATGGGCGGCTTCCTGGAATTCTTATCAACTGATAAGTGGCGACAACTGGAGGGGAAGTGAGTTCTACTTAAAACTGAGGGACCCCCCCCCCCCCCCCCCCCCCACACACACACACACTTTTTTTTTTTAAAAGACCTTCCTGGAGAGTACTCCTTCCTGCTTCTGGATGGAGATGAGCATGTATTTGGGTTGTAAGAGGGGGGTGTCGAGCGAGGATATGCCTGACTGTACCCAAAAGTTGTTGAGTGCGTCTGCATGCATGTGCACACTCGTGCATCTACTTTGGGGATGGCAATTCCTTACTGCTGTTGTGCATGAACAAACATTTTCCATTTTGTTTGGCACGCCATTAAACAGAGTGGTGCAGCTTCTTGCCATTTTCACATTTTGATAAATGAAATACACCACAGCTGTCAGGCCACACAGATGGAAACAGATGGTGCTTACAGAACCGACTGGAAACGGAACATTCTTGAATGCCGTAATAGTAGCTAACTTTGACTTTACTTTTACTTGCTCAAAGCCAGACTAGGCTAAGTTCTCATCCCATCAGCATTAGTGTGGCTCCATGTTCCAGACTGCAAGTACTGGCACTCATGAGAGCATGGCAGATGTTCATTCCGTCTCCTTCCTCGCATCCTACAGGCATCTGCTTTCCTCCTTTTAAGTCCCTCAGACGGGTTTATTACTGCACATTTTAAAATTATTGACTTTATTGAACATGAAAACAAAAACCATTCTGAAGTTTCTCTAAATTTAGATGGAGATTTGCAGTGTTCTTGATTTCAACAGACAATAAAAGGGGGGAAAAAAAACCCTGGAGTCCTAGTTTTATTTTACATTTCCTGAAGTTGGATTTTCCACCCTGAAGAAAATGTTTATGGTGAAACCAGCAGTCTGCTTCCTCCCTGTGGACATGTTAGACAGTACAGCTGAAATGTGAAAATGCAATCTAAAGGGCTTCAGTAATTGAGCGGTAGGAGGATCTTAGCTGTTCATCAAATGGGGCGGGCCATAAACAGCAAGGAGTGATGTATGAAAACGTGCACTTTCTTACTGGAACAGACCATAATATATTGGTACTTTTGATTCTGATGACGATGATGTTGCTTTCGATGTGGCCTTCATCTCATTATCTCTAGCCACTTTATCCTGTTCTACAGGGTCGCAGGCAATGTATCTGAGCAAAATTATACAAAATCACATCATCTAATGGGAAATGTTTACTTGAAAGCACAATAAAATTATTCAGAACTTGATTAAAGCAGATGTAGCTAAAAGTGCCTAAATTCCATACAAGTCCGCTGTGTTAAATAACCAAGTAGATGTGATGGACACTACATTGTTTGTTTAATTTGCTATGTTCATTCGTCACTTCAGAACATGAATACAGTAAATGAATGTACTGATTGTCTCCACTAATGAGTCAATAAATTATCTAGAAGCTGCTTTATTTAAAAGGAACAAAACTTTTACCTAAAATGTGCATTTAATTTAAGACGCACTACAACAGACACGTTCTGTGATGAGCACACTTTGAGGAGGGTGTGAGAGAGACGTGCTGTCGGAGCGCCCACTGTTTTCAGCCCCATGTAGTCACGGTGGAAGTAGGAGGGCAGTTTGGATGCTTCAGGTTTGAAGAATGACTTTTCCAAATTGTGGCACTCTGTTCCATCTGAAGTGGCTTTTAATATTGAAGTGGGCCTTAAGACTGATAAGTTATTCCATGAAACTGAGCCGTACATGAGTTGATGGCTGACGAGGCGTGTAGTGCAGAGTTGGCTATAAGCCATGTACGATGAGAGTGAGTGGAGTTTATTCTGTCACTGGATTTTGAGAAACTGAGCATTTTTATTTTTTGCAAACTTGATAAATTAAAAAGTTTAGACAAAACGTCCAACAAAATAATTTCCTCTTAGAATGTAAACAAACTGGCGAAATGACAGTAGCAATTTGTGAAAAATGCTATAATTTTTTGAAAAATAAAAAGATGCATTCTTCCCATCAAATACTTTTATTCCATATTTTGTTGCTTTAAAATTTTTTTTTTTTGGGGGGGGGGTTTGTTTCATGCTCGGTTGGTTCAGCAACACACTCCGCCATTTTGTTTTCCTCTACTCACGGTATATGAACTGATAGCCTAGTAGTAGAGTAGCCAATCAGAGTGCCCGATTGTTCATATCCAGTGAATGTGGGTAATTTATTTTTTTCTCCCCAGTAGTTCAATTTTAATGACTATTCTGTCTTTCCAGGGCTGATGGAGGAGAATTGGTGGAAATTCCCTCGTTATGTGCAATTGGACCTTGAGGAAGAGGAATTACTTCAAGAGGAAGATGCTCCACTCTTCCCTTTTCACTCTTTGCCCTCGCCCTCATTTTCTCCAGTTTCTTACTCTCCGCTAACAGATTTCTGTACGTGTGTGGGTCTGTACACCAGTTCTTTCCAGCTTGAGAGCTACTTGCGTGCATTTAAAAAGGGTAGATCAGAAATATTGCGCAGCATGCAGGAAAGAGGCTGTCGGAATACTTGCACTGACCACATCTTTGGTATTTTTTTCTCCCCCCTTTCCTATTGCACACATTCCTCTTTTCTTGTGTCATGATGCCACTTTGCTTGTCTTTTCACTGTGTTTGCCAGTAAGAGGCATGAAGTGAGTATAAATGTGTCCTGCTTCTCAGCAGCCTTCTCAATGCTATCTATAATACTGTGATGGTTTCTTCCAACAAATCAGGAGGCCATTGAAATGTTCAGCTTATGGACCCTGTGGGTTTGATCAGAATCTTGTGGTGTTCCTTTTTAATGTCTCCTAAAACCACTTGCCATTGTAAGTAATATTGATAATTAACTGTGAACTGTAGTATTTGAAGGAGCATGGTGTCTAATCTTAGAAGCATTAATCATTAATTAGCGAGTATTGAGCGTTGTTTTATTACTCGTAACCATATTAACAAAAATGAAGAAACTAATAATTATGGGTTTCCATGTAACATTTGATAGGATAATTTTATACTGCCTATAAATTTTGTATTTTTTTTTTTTTTAAGATTTAGGAAATTAAGACTTTCTAACATTGTGGGTGATCAGTTGGGCTGGTGGTGTGACACAAAGTGCAGTTTATATGGTTGATGCAGCGATCTCGAGGGAAGCCAAATGAAAGTACACATGTTTGCAGTTTAGGTAAATCAAGGCTTTCAATGTCAGTATGAATGTTTTATATACCCATTTTATAAATGAAGCGTCACGTTTTCAATCCACAGCTTAGTAACGGCTAGAACTTGTTGAATTTCCCCGGTGTAATTCCTGTTTTTATATCTAAGGGAACTCACTAATGTAGTTGTTCAATTAATCTTCTGTCTATTTTTCTTCACTATGTTACACCTGCCACCTGGCCTGTGAATCTGTATTTAATTTTTGTGTAGAAATGTAATTATAGATATGACTATGCTAATGAACAATGTTAATAAAGTATTTACTCGTTTTAATTGCTCTAATGCACCTCACATTCAAATGTAAAATGCAATTCAAAGCACATCATTTACATGTATAGCTTATAAGTGATCAACAACCTTATAGAACATGTTAATCTTTTGACTCAACTCTATTACAAATGCACTTAATAGAGTTAAATTACAGACTTCCACTGGTTATGCTCCATTGTTAAATGTAAATTGCAATCAATCATTGAATTTTTGAAAAACATTCACAATTTAAGTATCACCTGCAGTGGCTCTCAGTTTTTAGGCTCCAGGCCAAAAGTTGGCTCTGTGCTTTTTGCTCACCACCACCCAAGAGGTGATATTTTTCATCTTGCAAACAATGGAATGCTTGGAAAATAACCAATTGAGGGTTTTGTTGTGGAGGGAAATGTTTGTTTTAAAGTAGAATAGTTTAAAAAGCAATTACCTTCAGAAACAGTTAATTGTATTTACATAAAACAAAGTTTAACTATGCCACCTGGACACTACACTTATCAGAGGATCCAATGATGTGGCACGCTGCATGTGATTCTCCTTAGAAAAAAAAAATGCTTGAACTCAAATGAGTTTGAAGAATTCTTCACTACAGTGATTTAAGAAACTGCTCACTTTTACGCCAGATTGTCACATTTGTTTTCCTCCTTGTCTTCATTTTCCTTTTTCCCACCGTCTGCTTCTTCCTCCTCTTCATCTTCCTCCTCTTCATCAAAGTACTTTTCTTCATCACGCCTTAAACTATCCACGTCGTCATCGTAATCAGAGTTCTCATCCACTTCTCTGCAATATATAAAAAAAGTTATGTGAATTGTCTATGGGATTTTTGTATATAAAACAAATTCTAGTTAAGAATTTCCCATAAAGATTTATCTGAAATGGCAATGTAGGCAGTGTTCAGGTGGTGTTATCATATGCTATAACGGAAGCTATGTATATGAACATTTAAAAAAAAAAAAAAATTACAGCTTAGACATCTTGTTTGGCAAATTCTTCCCGTTATTAGATCACATCGTCTCCTGAGTCTTAAACATCTGCCTCGAGACATCGTTGCAGAAATCCAAGTGACTCTTATTGATTGTAACAAACGAGGGACAAAATGATGGAACTGAAATTAACCTGTAGTTAAAGTCTTTATCTTTGCCGTTTAAGAAGCGGTGGCGCATATCTATCATAAAGACCTCTCTCAGCATGTCTTTGTCTTCTGCTGTCGGTTCCTGTTCTTCCTCTTCAGCCTTGTCTACGGAGTAAAGAAACACAAAGTCAGCAGGAAAAAGCAGACTGAAGAAACCATGACAAGCCTGAAGATAAGCTAACAAAGTTCACAGGTTGGCATGGAAACCTGTTGGTGAGGGTTGTTTGGGCAGTATGTGGTCATTTCACACAAGTCCTTTTGCACAATTCTCATTCCACATTGAAATGGTCACAATAATCGAAAACTCTTCTTGATATATCAAGGGGTTTATTAGACCAAAAAAAGTGTGCGTGTTTCCGGTTACGTAGATTTCAAAACTAGGGTCGGTAGGCAGGCATTTTTTTTTTGAATATTTTTTCAAGATGGCTGCCATAACCTATATTTAGACAGGAATAATTTCACAAAATATAATGAATTTCTTTGCAGGTCACCTGAGTTACCACCTTCTGATGAATCTGATGCAGCATGAGACACCTTTTAACATGAATTTTTCTGTAAATATAACAGCTCAATACACCATGAGAGAGAGCAGCCCCGCCCCTCTCTGCTCCCTGAGTGCAGCTCGTCGCCTTGGTAACGGTGCAGGGAAACGACACAATATAACAAGCAAAGAGCGCTTTTTCTCAGCGTTCCCTCTCCTCAAACAACGCTGATTTACACGGAAACGAAAGGAGCTATTCACAAAATTCTTTCACACTGAGTGCTACAAGGCTCCCATGAACACATAAATGTAATTTTTTTGTCCCTAGTGTAAAAAATGTGGACACTAGAGCGAGTTAAAAACAAGTGACTTTTCTGATTTTGCAGTAAAAGCGCTGCCACGTTTATAATGCGAGTCTATGGGAGAGTGCGGCTGTCCTCTCCTCACTTTCAGGCTTCTCATTCAAAAACTGTAAATCCTATCGCTCAGGTAGACACTTGTCTTGATTCACACAATGTGTGACTACAGCTTTTGAGAAAGTTGTGTGTGTAGAGTGAAAATTGTGGCTGAGAAAACGGTTTAAATGAGAAAGTTAGAGCTTTTTTTTTTTCAAGCTGCCTACACTCTAAACTCCTGAGCGCCACTGGTGTGTAACGCCATAGACACCCATTATAAAGCCTGAATTTCTCCAGATGTGTTCATGGTGTTTGATCTGTGACTGATCAAAAAGTACAGAACCTAGCAAAAAAGTTGAATGCCAGATCCACACAGGAGAATTTTGTCTCCGTTTTAAAGTTGAATCATGTCTCTAGGTGAAAGACAAAATAAGCGTTATCTCTGCTTCTGTTCCCGCCGACGGCCCTGACACACTACTGCCTCCGCCAAGCGCGCGCGCACACACCGCATGTCGGGGCCGCGGATGAGTTACTCTCCCCTGATCAACGAAGTCGGCGGGGAATTTGTGGTTATTATCGGTACAAACAGCGCGAATCACAACTTAAATGAGTGCGGTTCAGTTTGACATTATTGTCAGTCCGTTAGATAAACATTTAATTTTATTAAAATCGAAAATTAATATTTAGAGCCTGCGGGCTACAAAAATAAGTCATTAACGTAGCCGGCTGGACTTAATTGTGTAGTCGGCTGTATGGCCGGCAGCCGGCGCTTGTGGAAAGCCCTGATTTTCCCAGTGAGTGACAAAAACTTCCGGTTCACGCGGTTGGGTTATATGTAAAAGTCGCGACTGGGAAAAAAAGGAAAAAAAGTTTAGGGTCAGGCGGTACGGATTAGGGTCGGTCGGGTAACCGGAAACATTTTTTTTTGGCCTTATGATCATTTAGAGATGAGAAGCTGGAATTACTGTCTAATATTTAACTTTTGTTTTCTGCTCCTCTGCATTGTTATGGATCAGTTGTTGACAGGTTATTCCTGAAACATGGACTGAAAATCCTTTGGTGTGTTGAGATACTTGTAGTTAAGTCATAAGAAACCTTGAATTGTGAGTATTTTCATAGATAACTTCACTGTCACTTCTGATCAGATCACAAACTTCACTGACTGTCAATCATTTACATCAGGGCTTTTCAAAGTGTGGGGCACGCCTCCCCCAGGGGGCGCCAGAGTTCTTCGGGGGGGTAACGTGAGGAAAAATAAACCAGAATAAGTTACTATTGCGGACATTTAGCAAACGTCAGCTAGCCTGTGCCAGAGACAAAATGGATTGATTTTTAGTACCTAAAGCTACAGTGAGTGAGGAGACAGAGTCTGGGCCAAGCAAAAAAAAAAAAAAAAGAAGAAAGTATGACCATGATTATTTAAAGTTTGGATTTTCATGGACTGGATCTGAAGATGCTCCACTGCCACAGTGTGCTGTCTGCCAAGAGGTGCTAGCTAACGATGCTATGAGATGTTTAAAATGTGTAAAAAAAAAAAAAATGTTTTTAAAAAGCACAGATGTTTAAAATGTGTACAACAACCTTTTTTTTTTTTTTTAAATACGAATGGAACATTAAGTATAGCAACAACAAAAATTGTAAGGGGGGGGGGGGGGGGGGCTGCTGTTTATTTGCTCTCTGAGGGGGGGGCTGACTCTCCCACACTTTGAAAACCCCTGATTTACACGTTTCCCAAAATAATTCACGGGGGGGATTACATCGCTTGCCCTGCTTGACAACATGTGTTTTGCTGACTAAGAGTGAAATCTAATCCTAAAAAAACTTACTAAAAGTCCATTTGAAATCACAAATAACTTTTGTATGCATTTGACTAATAAAGCCACAAAGTGTTTGACCGAAAAAAAGACGTTTCTATGAGAAAATGAGAATCATGTTCTCCTTAGTAACCAAGAGTTGCAAGACGCAGACAAACCTGGAAGTGGACTGTAGCTGAACGGTGTTATATTGTTTAGAGGGAGGATTGGTGACTAACATATGGGCTACATCAAACACGGCAGTCTCAAGAAGGTGGTGTGGCGAAATACGATGTTCTTAGAACTTGTGCTAAATGACCGTAAACCAATTGGGCCATGACATGCCCCCTAGAGGATCAATCATTATCCCCCAGTTAGTTAGTATAATGCTGGGCTCAACAAACTCACCCTCCTCTTCCTCCTGTTTTGCATATTCCTCCTGAATGCGGTTCTGGAGCTGTTTCTCCTGTACAACACTCAGGAGCAGGTGATGCAGACATATCGGGCCATTCGGCAAAGATTCAAGAAAGTGCTGCCGTCTCTCTTCATCACTCAAGTACTGACCGATGTACTGCTCATACAGAAGAGGCTCTCGAAAACGCATCTGCTCGTCACTGAAGTACTGACCCTCTTTGGAAAGGCAAAAGAAAAAAAAGCAGTTGTTATGCTATGATAAAATCTCAGAGTCGTCCAAATCCCTACACGTTCACCCTTCTGTCCATCACTCTCCATTCATTTAATACTTTACTGCCTTTTAGTAATTAACACAGATTATTTTATTTGTGCTTTACACAAATACAACACTTTGGTCAATATGTCTTTTTTTTTTTTAAATGTGCTTTACAAATAGACTTGACTTGATTTCACTTTGTTCGTTCATTAATTTGAGTAAACGTTGTATCCTGGTCAGGATCACGATGGATGCAGACACTATCCTAGAAACACTGAGCACATGAGAATACACCCTGAATGGGACACCAGTCCATTGCAAAACACACCATCATTTATCTGAACTAAACAAAACAAGGTCTAACCACTAGTACTACCATTTGCTCCAACACACCTGCATTTAGTAAACATGGAATAAAACATGACAGGATGTGCTGTTATAAGGAAAATAATCTTTTCCCTTCTTTCTCTTAAAGTTACGCAGACGAAACGTGCACTCTGTATTCCTGAGTAGCCACAAAGCTTTGTGTCCTGAAGACTCTCGTGTTGGAAAACTTCTGGAAGAATCCTTGTACAAATGTAAAATAAAACTTTAGTACAAATTACACATTTAATCTGGTTATATGAGTGTTTAGTATAAATACGCAGGTCATTATAGAAAATCGTGCACCGATTATCAAGAAATAGTCTGAATTTCTCAACCAATCACCTCGAGCGACTTGGTAAAATGGCGGCCGATCGCTTTGTCACCGTAAGTGAGGAAGAATTACAAATTATGAAAGAAAATGCTGTTTCTAAAAGCACTAAAGATGCTACAAAGTTTGATCTAAAACTATTAAAAGGTAAGATGGAATCGGGATTTATTTTATTGATTTCAAAACAAAAGTATTTTATGTGGCGGCACGGTGGTGTAGTGGTTAGCGCTGTCGCCTCACAGCAAGAAGGTCCTGGGTTCGAGCCCCGGGGCCAGCGAGGGCCTTTCTGTGTGGAGTTTGCATGTTCTCCCTGTGTCTGCGTGGGTTTCCTCCGGGTGCTCCGGTTTCCCCCACAGTCCAAAGACATGCAGGTTAGGTTAACTGGTGACTCTAAATTGACCGTAGGTGTGAATGTGAGTGTGAATGGTTGTCTGTGTCTATGTGTCAGCCCTGTGATGACCTGGCGACTTGTCCAGGGTGTACCCCGCCTTTCGCCCGTAGTCAGCTGGGATAGGCTCCAGCTTGCCTGCGACCCTGTAGAACAGGATAAAGCGGCTAGAGATAATGAGATGAGATGAGTATTTTATGTGACTGGGCGTAGATAAGTGACAAATCTGCACCACGCCTTTATTACATTTAGACGCTGCTTTTGAAGACTGAAATAAAATTTCTTTAAAATACATTTTTTCTATTTTAAATAGTCACCTGTGTATTTATACTAAAACAATTATCCACCTCAGGCTCAGTGAATAATAACCTCGACTTTGTCTCGATTATTACTGACTGATATTCACTTAACCTTCAGCAAATAATTGTTAAATATGCAAGTGTCCATCGTATAGGTCCCTCTGTTAGCTGTTACTTAGAAACTAAAACTAATGTATTAGAATGAGCACAATACTATAAACCTTTGATTTTCATTACAGCTGTAATTACATTAGACAATTAATCAACACAACACTGTCTGACTAATCAGAATCAGGAATTCATCAGTAATGTGGTATTATAACTTGCCTGACAGACCCACTACACGATCTACGGATCAGCGCATCACCAACATTTACAATATTGAGGAGTCACTGATAGTGATGCATAAACTAGAGCACAATGGTTGAATTTTTAAAAGGATAACGTGAGCAAGTTCAAAGTCACCGTACATACCCTCCTCAAGCACACGGAGAGCTGCGTAGCGTCGTTTGCGCGCCCTCTTGGCCCGTTTCTGAACTTCTGTATAGTAACGCTGTGTTTTATGGTCATTGCTCACATGTGAGAAAGCCACCAAATGCTCTGGTTTCAAATGAGTGTGATAGCGCTCAAGAAAGTCTACCGGGTTGGTATTATACTGTTCCATCAACAACTGCTTTTTCTCCTTCACAGTAAGGGCAGGCTCTTCCAGCTGCTGGTGCTTTACTGGACACCCACTGACCACTATAGCTGATATCATGGCATCCAGTGGGCTGGAATCTTCACCCTGAATCGAGAGAGAGAAACAGAAACCTTCATTTTGCTCAGTGGTTTCTTTGCGCTATTAAAAAAAATATTTCACTTTATAAATATAAAATGTGGGTTTTAAAAAGGTTCTCACATTGGCGATGAAATTGCTTTGAGAGCTTCCACATGAGTTTGAGGGCTCACAGGCATTCTGGTGAATCTTGTAGAGTTCAGGACCTGCAGGTTTGGTGCATGGATCGATTTCACCCCACATTTCTGCTGCTGAATGCCAACTGTTTTTGCAGAAAACACATTGAATCTGTGTGTTAAGCTAGTATTAGCCATGTTGTGAAATTTCCGTCTAGGCAGTATGAAAAGTAACTATTTCACTAAGATATTGTTAGCTAACCAAATCACGTTGTTGCTGACATAGTAATGACAGTTTTGCTGTAGTGAAACTCCTGGATACGTTATAGTAATGTTACGCAAGGTTGCAAATCGTGCATCAGTCACTGTGGAAACATACATTTAGTAGTAGTTTGTCCATACTTAAACATTTTAAAATTTCTTTTCTAACACTGAATCACTAAAATTTGCATTTAAATATTTTAAAAAAAAAAAAAAAAGTTCATGCATCTCAGGAGACAATCTCTTTTTTACAAGGTTTTTTGTTCATAGTGGTTGCATTTTGTTCTTACATGAGTATCTCATATCATCTCTAGCCACTTTATCCTGTTCTACAGGGTCGCAGGCAAGCTGGAGCCTATCCCAGCTGACTACGGGCGAAAGGCGGGGTACACCCTGGACAAGTCGCCAGGTCATCACAGGGCTGACACTCTTACATGAGTAACAGACCTGAAAATAATATTGATGCATTTTAAGTATAGAATTAACACCACAAACCAGCATTAATTAACCAACATCCATGCTAATTAAAATTAGTTTTAAAATTAATAATTTACTTATATATTATATAACTTGAGTAACAGGGCTGTACATTCAGAGTGACCTTGTCCATCAAAATAACATCAGTGAAAAAGTAAAACAAACAAGAAAATTTAAATTTTCTTCTTCTTCCAATAATCTTCAGAAAATTCAGATGATGCAACTTCCTGTTGGCCATGTGACTATATGCACGGTTCGAAATTCGCGGTGGTCCGGTTGCCCGAGGTGACTTAATTTGTCATTTGGCGGGTAATTCCTGTCACTCGCCAGCCTGGCTGGGTAGTTGAAAATAATAAATATATATGAAGCGAAGATTCAGACTAGGGCTGTGCGATATATCGAATATACTCGATATATCTCCGAAAATTCTGTGTGAGATACATAAAATTATTATATCATAACTATTGAGTATTTTATGGTCATCTGCCGACTTGAGTTTGTTTCGTGTTTGTTGCGTTTGTTTAAAACATTTTCCGGTGGTTTTCTCCCTGTCCCTCAGGCAGTAACGTGAGAGGCTGCCTAAGGGTGAAAAAAGAAAAACAAAACAATAACGTCACACACTCGCCAACCAATCCCGGGCGACATCTAGGTGCTGAAAGGAACTTGCAGGAAGATTTTCTAGTTTCAGTTTACAGCGCTGACTCAGTTCGTGCAATCGCTGGTGCTGCATAGGCTACCGTGTAAGCTCTGTCAATTTCAGCGACAAATTAAAAATGGAAGCAGGCGAATTGGTTCCTAAAAGAACTAGTAAGGGGTCAGTCATCTGGCATTTGTTTGGAAATTACGAGGAGGACGTGGAACAGCAAATGCCAATTTGTAAAGTGTGCAAAAAAAAAAAAAAAAAAAAACTCATCACGAAAGGCAGCAGCACTACAAATATGTTCCATCACCTGAAAACTCACCCGGTACAGTATGAAGAGTCTCTTAAACTCCGAACTACTTGCCCACGAGCTAAACCCCCCACAAGCTAAACAAATGACCATAGCGGCCTCCTTCTCCAAAGCCACTCCATATGAGAAAACGAGTCAGAGATGGAGAGCTATAACGGATGCAATCACTAACGTCATTGCCGAAGACATGATCCCGATTCGTATAGTGGAAAAACCAGGCTTCCAAAAATTACTAAACACACTCAATCCCAAATATGAGTTGCCTGGTCGCAGACATTTTACAGAGAAGGCAATACCGGAATTCTACACATCTGAGAGGCAGAGCCAGAAAACATTCAGTTCAAAAGTGTGCAAAGAGAAAAATTATATGTTTTGCAGATCTCTCTCTTCTCTCCCTCAATCTCTCTCTCTCTATTGTGAATGTTCCAGTGGTTCTCAGTAGTCAGGTTAATAGCTTGGAGATCTATTTTTTAAAATAATTTAATGAATGAGCACTTTTCTTATTTAGGCTAAATGTCTCTCAGTGTTGAGCTTGCACTTTATTGGTTTGAGCTCTGAGCAGCTCTGTATTGTGTTGCCCCTTTGTTGCAATTTTCAAGATTGTTTTTTCAGTTTGTGCCACATCTTTGTTGAATAAAAATAGTCTTATTTCTATTAAATTGTGATTAATCACCAACATGAAAATTTAAAATGTGTTGTTGAAAACCACCTGTAAAGTCAACCAAGAATGTTATTTAATCTGCAGGGATTGTAGTGAAAACAGTAAAGAGTAAAAGTTAGATTTCATGGGGTCCTTTATATATCGTGAAATGGAGAAAATATATCGGGATATTCATTTTTCCCCCATATCGCACAGCCCTAATTCAGACACACCGTCAACTACAGCTGCCACATATTAAGCGCGTGCCATGCGTGTTAATCGATGTGTTTATCGGCAGGACGGAAAATACCAAAGAACTCCGAATCACATCGTGTACGAGTCAGGCTGTCGGTTTTTTCACTACTGCGCATGCATATAACACATCTTGCTGAATATCACGTTATCAAATTCAATAGACGTGGCCACATTATTGCCCGTTTAAACACGTGTTTTTGTTGTTTACATCTACATCTGCCAAAGCAACATTGCGATGTGGAATTTTCTGAAAGGTGTACAGAAACCGCCAGAGACGGGGACAAAGCGACCTTGGTCTGAAGAGGAGAAAAAGGCTGCCGATAAAGCGCACGAGAAGGAGAAACGACGAAGGACTTATAAGCAAACGTGGGAGCAGGGTAGGCCTTGGCTGCGATACGATTTTTATGGAATAATTAATTTTTTTCAAGTTGATTCCTAGTCAATATGAAGCTCCTAATGCTTTCTCTCTCATAAATGGTTAAATACAGAAAGCATGTTGGACATATTTTGAGTGCTATAGTCATGGTATATTTGTTTTCAATACTCATACACCAAGTTGCCAAGTTTTCCAATATATTATTATTTGTTGATATTATATTATGGTGCTCTGTGTTGTTCTCATTTCTGTATTTAACAACAGTATCAAAATACTCGGGTCTTGAAATAAATGCACATGAACAATGGTAACTACTCTCTTTTGTGTTATTTTTGACAGAAGTAAAAAAATTCATACATGAACAAATTTTGGCTAGTTGATTTTCTGTTTGGCTAGTTACTTTGGAAGGTAACTAGTCCGTCTGGCTGGCGAAAAAAAAAATATATGAATTTCTAGGCCTGGTATGTCATGAGGGTGAATGTGTTCAGGTAGCAGGGTTGAGTGAATGTTGTGGGACATTCAAATGTACATTTTTCCAAACCTATAATGGATGACTGCATGGAAAACTGGTTTCAGGCATTATATTTCAAGGTGAACGGTAAATGGTTTGTCTGTTCCACTGGTATGGGCTAGAACGGGCTCATAAAAAAAACCAAACAAACAAACAAAAAAACACCACGGTCTTCCAAGTATGCATATATGGCCAAAGCATTATATGGCTTTGCACTTTTTTTTTTTTTTGCATGACTGAGGGGATTTGTGATCATTCAGCTACAAGAACACAAGCGACTGTGTTTTGATGTCGAACAAGAACATGCAGTCAGTATTCCTGTTCATCCCAACGGAGTTCAGTGGGGTTGAGATCAGGGATCTGTCCAGGACACTCGAGTTTTTCCACTCCAGCCTTCTCAAACCACGTCATCATCATGGAGCGCTTTGTGCACAGGAGCATTGTCATGCTGGAACTGGTCTGAGTTCCAGCGAAGTGAAATTGTAATTCTACAGCATACATAGACATCATATACAATTGTGTACTTCAAAAATGTGTGGGCAACAGTTTGGAGGAAGAAAAAAACAAAAAACACACATAGCAGTGTTGATAGGTTTTGATCTGTCTGTACTGAAGGAAGTTGAAGTGAAAGTATGATCTAGGAATGTAAGCTTAGAATCTCAGATCGAGGTCAAGTTATCTATGTATGACAGGGTAATGCAAATGGGTGATGAAAGAAGAGAGACATTATGTACCATTACATCACCCATCACGATCACAATCTTATGAAAAGAAGAAAAAGACATTACTGGTCAAAGCATTAAGCAGACAGCAGAAAGTGCGAGTGAAGAGAAATCTTAAGGATTTAACGAACCAAAACGAGTAGTAATCAGAACAGCCTGCTAGGGTTGCCACCCGTCCTGTAAAATACGGAATCGTCCTTTATTTGGCAATTAAATCTTGTGTCCCGTATTGAACCGATACGGGACGCGATTTGTTCCGTATTTTCATAAATGTCCAATACACATGTCTGTCTCACACAACACTAAATCTAACAATAATGAACAAAATAAAACAGGAAATACTCCGTTGCGGGATCTACCCAGGACACAAACCCCTCCACTCTGTGTCACACTCTGTGCGCCTGTGCCTGGCTGCCTGCGTCAGGCGCTGTCACGGTTGCCTAGAGACAGAGAACACACACCGGCACTGCTCAAAAAACCCGGGCCTTTTAAAAATGTCTGCTGCACCCGGGACTCCACCACGTCCTCAAAAGCGCAAACGCTTACAGAAATACAGATGTGAGTGGGAGGAGGCACATCCTTGGCTGGACAGCGTGAGTGGAGACGACTACAGAGCAAACTGTAAAGTCTGTCGGCGAGTGTTTTCAGTGGCGTACGGTGGGCTGTCTGACATTAGACAGCATTTGTCAGGAGAGCAACACTGCAGATATGTAAGAACACAGAAGACACAAGCGTCAGTGTCACAGTTCTTTATACCCCAATCATCTCCTGAGAGTGATACGGTATGGGACATTATGTTATGATTGTCATTTGTTTGATTAATTGAATTAATGATCATTCATCTGTCCGACTGGACGTATTAAAAAGGATGACAGAGTTGATCCACAAATCAAGCTCTCACTAAATCTCAGCACCTCACTCACTCACACACAGGACCCCTGTCTTCCACACTCACCCCGCCCCCTCGCTTTCTCATCCAACCACGTACTTGCCCGTACTATACACATTCACTGACAATCAGAAAACACACAACATTATTATTATTATTATTATTACACATTATTATTATTAGCACACAGCATTCACATTATAATAGTAACAAATACATACATACATACATCTCATCATCTCTAGTCGCTTTATCCTTCTACAGGGTCGCAGGCAAGCTGGAGCCTATCCCAGCTGACTACGGGTGAAAGGCGGGGTACACCCTGGACAAGTCACCAGGTCATCACAGGGCTGACAGACACAGACAACCATTCACACTCACACCTACGGTCAATTTAGAGTCACCAGTTAACCTAATCTGCATGTCTTTGGACTGTGGGGGAAACCGGAGCACCCGGAGGAAACCCACGTGGACACGGGGAGAACATGCAAACTCCACACAGAAAGGCCCTCGCCGGCCCCGGGGCTCGAACCCAGGACCTTCTTGCTGTGAGGCGACAGCGCTAACCACTACACCACCATGCCGCCTACATACATACATTTCCTAGATTAAAAATTTTATTTTATTAGTGTGGTTTACTTTAACTGTTCGGATGACATGACTTCATTTCAAGTCATAAGACAGACAGCAGACAAATACTGTTCAATTTAATTAAGAAATTGTCATCCCACCCCTCTCCTCTAGGTTACCGCAGCTGAGGTGACAGGTGTACCACACCGTCAGGCACAACCTCAGCTACAGTAGTGCTGACTGTGCACATAACCTGAATCAAAAGATTCTACCAGATTCAAAGATTGTTAAAAAAATGACTATAGGGAGAACAAAGGCAGAGGCAGTGGTTAAAGATATTAAATGATATTAAGTTCTCAATATATTTAGATTATATTTTAAAAGTTCATTGTTGCCCACTTGTACATTATACATTTTTACAGCATTGGCAATAAAGCATTTCAAGCTTTAAGTATGAGTAATTGCTTTCTTGATCACCCCTTTACTAAAAACACCTATAAAATAAAACATACCACTGCTGCGGGCACCCCACCCCATGGGAGTCGTGCCCGTGGTGGTCATGGCCCCAAGGAGCCGTGGTGGGCGTCCCTTATTTTCATTTCTGAATGGTCGCAACCACAGGCAATTGCTCTAAGACAACGAGGGAGGCTCAGCCTCCTCTAAAAATGACGAACATCGTGTAGGATGAATTGCGCTAGGCTTATGTTATAGCCGACCTTATAACATTGCTATTTCAGATCCAGAATCATAGAAATATATGTGCTCAACCCACTACAGTGCGAAATCATTCCCTTATAACTTTGTGTGCATGAGTTTTTCCCCCTCATGACAGGGCGATGCAGCCCAGCCTCAGTGGACTTCAATGGCATTTGGGAGCTCTGCGCTTTTCAATCTCAAAATGCAAGACGGTTATTGGACAAATACTGCGAAAATGCCCGCCCATGGACTCCAAGCCTCACACGGGAGGGACATGGCAGTTTCGGCGAGGAGACTGGTGATTGGTGAAAGCGGCCAGATATTTTCTTTGATTGACAGCTCGTTTCAACTATAGACAGGCAGCGGTGAATTTCAGTTCAGTCTCATGCGGATTCGCAAGTGCTGTGGTGTATTGTAAGAGATCAGCTTACATATCGATTTCATTCATTACATACGGTTTCTACCAGCTTTTTTAGTTTGTATATATTTTCATTGTAAATAAAGTGTAAATATAGTGTTGTCAAGTTTGCTATCTTAGTTCCAGAAATTTCGTTTATTTGAGTGACTGAACTTGAACTTGAGGGGGCTAGTCAGCTAGCAAGAAAGCTGCACACGGATGCCAAGCATTGCTGCTTTAATTTTGGTGAAGCCATTTGCCAGTCTTCCTTTCGAGGAAAAAATTAAAATTAAAGAGCAGGGTAGACCAACGCCTCAAATTGACTTGGTGAAAAAGGTAGGGAATAATACTCGTTCCTTTCAGCTCTCCTGGTACGAGAAAGTGAATTGGCTAACAGCAAGTGACCCACATCAACAACAGTAAATAGGCTACTTTAGGGGACATCCTAAAACGCTTAACGTGAAAACGCTTAACGTAGCTTAATGTTCCAAAACAACGATCAATCATCACCGAACTTCTCATGAACATCTCGTCATACACACTACGACCACACTAAATATCAAAACAGAAATCCAAATATTATGGACATAGTCTGCGTTAAGCTTTTTCTTTTACAGATGTCCCTACTTTAGTAATATGTCATGGATGGACCAAAAATATAGAATCTATTTAAAATGTTTATGCTGAATATATTATATTGGAATATATATTTTTCTGGATATGAATTAAACACAGCTACAATTTGGAAAACATTTTTAAACAAAAACACAGCCGAGAACATTTCACACTACAGACCTGGATTAAAAGTGAAGGGTTATCAAAATTGTCAATAAAACATTTCTCAGTCAAAATAAGTAAAATATAGGGAAAGTGTCATTGAATGAAATGTGTGGCACCCAGCTCTACTGCTGAGGTTCCTGACAAAGAGCTGCTTTCAATAATGATCAATTTTTAAACAACATGCCACAATTTTAAAATATAAAATGTTAAAATATAACCCCCCCAACACCACCATCATGTATATTGGACAGTAGGCTAATGGGCCAAAAGAACCTGTTATTTCACAGTTTGTGACCCTGCCAACAATCAGCCAGATCAGAGGCAAGAGTATGGGCAAAATTGATGTTTTTTCTTTTAAAATCTGGAAATATCGTAACCGACCAGCCTCCCCTGTTTGAAAGACTACCAGCCGCCACTGGTGGCAACCCTACAGCCTGCTCCAGTTCAAGCATGCCAAACACACATTTCTATCAAGTGGGATGATCAGGTGTTACAAAACATTTGGGCATACCGTGTAGATTTTACTTGTATTAAGTTCTTTATCTGTAACATGCACACCTGTAAATGGAGTATCAGTGACACACAAATGGCAGCCCTCAGGTTATGTAGCACTCATTTCCCTAAAACCTACAAACTAAAACCAATGCAGCGAACTCACACATTAAAGCTAAAGATAGACCTTTAGGTTCAAACAGGAAATGGCGCTTACCTTCAGTGAGGGAGAAACAGGAAGTTTATCTGGATGTACACCACAGACTCAGCGCGCGAGCTCAACAAAGCTTATTGTTTCTGGAGAACATCAAACCGAACCTCTGTTCTGATTCTTAATGCAATGAAACACCGCATTCGCTGGTACAACAATAAAAACAACCCCCTCACTGACTAGCAATGAGAAGCTATTCTGGCTCGATCCCCAATGCCTTATCGTTCCATATGTAAGTGCACTACATTGAGAACAACCCAACAGCTTCCGCTTTTACATAGTATATTCCTCTGTGCGCCAGGTTTTATCTTCCCCTGGAAACCTTGCTATGTCGAACCGTTCCTGTTCAGCGTCTAGTTTCCAGCAGATGGCATCGAAACCCCAGGATTAAAACAAAACAACTTTTTGAAACGAGATTAGTTTTGTAGATGACTATTCAAACTCGTCCTTTAATTTACAGTCATTGTATTATATTAATAGCATATACACAGAGCAGCACTGCCTTGCTCAAGAGAGCTTCAGACATTCCTGCTGGTCCAGGGAATCAAACCAACAACCTTTTAGTCCCAAAGCAGCTTCTCTAACCATTACACCACGGTTTCCTCAATGGTAGTAGATATTATAATGGATGTTAAAGTAAAAATTCATGTACTGATGTTCATGCATCCATCTCCAGTAGCATTTTTATACATTATCTATACCACTGATCTGTCAGGGTTGCTGGGGAAGATGGAGTCAATCCCAGCTGACATTGGGCAAGAGATAGGGTACACCCTGGGCAGGTCACTAAGTTTACATTAGACCGTATCTGTCTCGTTTTCTTCGCGGATGCACTGTCCGTTTACATTAAACCGCCTGGAAACGCTGGGAAACGGGAATCCGCCAGCGTCCACGTATTCAATCCATATCGGTGCTGTGTAAACATTGAGAATACGCGGATACGCTGTGCTGAGCTCTAGCTGGCGTCGTCATTGGACAACATCACTGTGACATCCACCTTCCTGATTCGCTGGCGTTGGTCATGTGACGCGACTGCTGAAAAACGGCGCGGACTTCCGCCTTGTATCACCTTTCATTAAAGAGTATAAAAGTATGAAAATACTGCAAATACTGATGCAAATACTGCCCGTTGTGTAGTTATGATTGTCTTTAGGCTTGCCATCCTTCCACTTGCAAGTGGTAAGTGATATGCGCTGGGATCACACACACAGCGGCTCAGTCCCGAATCACAGCTTGTGCACTACACTCGCGCACTCTGTGAGCTGCGCAGGGCCGGAGTGAACACCCTCCAGAGGGCACTCGCTGTTCAGGGCGGAGTGATTTGGAGCGCAGGATGCCTGCGGAGCCGAGCGTATCCATGTATTGGTGTTGCTGTGTGCACGCAAATCGTGTATTGGCGTTGCTGTGTGCACACTAATCGTTTTAAAAACGTTAATCTGATGATTCGCTGATACGGTCTAATGTAAACATGGGCTAATTTATCGCAGGACAAACAACCATTCATACCTATGGGCAAGTAGAGTAGCCAGTTGACCTAATCTGCATGTCTTTGGACTGTGGAAGGAAACTAGAGCACCCAGAGGAAACCTACACAGTCAGGAGGAGAACATGCAAACTCCAGACAGAAAGGCCCAAATGGGCCATGAGGTTCAAACCCAGAACCTTCTTACTGTGAGGTGACAATGCTAACCACTGCACCACCCTATATTTTATACATTAAATAATAATAATTATTATTAGTTCACTGTAATCTTATATTATTTCTCTCTTAGCTCGCAATAATCTTTAGAGTCATAATAATCATTAGGTTTTCAATTTTCCTCTGTTCAGCACTTAGTTCAATGAAAGTTGGTTTAAAGGTGCCATATGAATAAATTTCACTTGACTTGACTCTCCCAGGAACACCAGTCATGAGGTGGGACCCTGGATGGGATGCCAGTCCACCACAGTACAATATATTGATGTTTTTAATCTGTTGACCAAAAATAACATACTGAAAGATGCTTTTAAACTGACGACGGATGTATACTGGATGAGTAAACATCTCCATTAAGCTATGCTTTGTACTTTTTCTTTTATTCTAGAAGTTTTTGTTTCTATCTGACCTTTACTTTCCTAAGAATGTTCAAGTCTTGTGGAAAGAGGATTTCAAAGTAAATCGTAAATAGTGGTAGTCATGTTTGCTTTTGAATAATGTCTCCTAAAGGTTATGGGAAATATGATTGTTGTAGTTTCAAAAAGTCAGAAATAAGACACAGTGGTTTTTTTTTTAATAAAAACGTTTATCTTTAGATGACAGAGAGTACTGCTCAGATCATTGCACAATAAAAAGTTATAATACAGTGTAGAAATTGTATATCCATTTAAATACCTCCCTTGCATTACATCTGAGCCATATCAAAGAACTCAAGACAAAATTATTGCAAACAATTTGCTTTAAGAAACAAAGAAGAAAAGCGTCAACTTTCTTCCACAAAAGAATGGAGAGAATGCTTAGATTAATTATTTAAGGATACTAGGTTGCTTGATTGTGAAAGCTGTAGTTTCCATATCCCCAAGTGATTCAAATAATTTAAGCATGTACAAACCAAATCCTTTTACTCATTTCTATCTTTTCATTCATTCTTTTTAAAAAATCTCAATGCTTGCTTTTTTTCTTACATTTTTTTTTTCAAAAGTCATGGTGCTGGTTTAAAAAATAAAATAAAATAAAAGACTATTTTCAGAGCCATGTAAATTGACTGAACATTAACTGTCCAGTATTTAAATATACCATTAAATGCCATTAAAATATTCTACCAGCCATGATTTTTGCTTACACCTAAGTTGCTTGAGCTATGATCACAAAGATACAGATAAAATATTGCATTAGACAATGAATAAGTTGATCTACAAAGAGGAAAACCCAGACGGCCCATTGCAGTCCAGTGCAGGTAGATATTCTACAAATTTTAAAGCTCAAATATCAAAAACCTCAAAAACATTCATGTATTTTTCCAATAACATGCAATAGTTTCACTTTCTGAATCAAGGATCAGGATTCAAAAATTGAGAAAACTGAAAAATGATCAGTGGTCAAAAGCATCGTTAAGAATTCGTTATTTGTTTTCAGATGTTCATGAAATTGGATATAGGTAAGAGTCAGAATGAGCAGAATTGAATGTTTCATAATTAAACAGAATAAGATAAACGAGTACCTCAAATACGTAGGCTGTATGGGTGTTTCTGTCACAATGGCACTTTCCAGTCCCTTAAACCTGTGCATAAATTCATCAGCCAGTAAAGAGATTTTTTTTTTGAATAAATCAAAATGCTATTGCATCTTTTATTAGAATGCCCTCATTGGGATCATGTCAGAGTTTGTAAATCATTACAATTTTGTCTTAAACAACCTCATATAGGTGTAATTTCATGGTATGTTAAAATTGAGGGGTTTTAAATAAACAAAAACGTGTATTTGCATTACAGTTTTACAAACAGTGCAGATGGTGTATTTGTATAATAATACATATGGAATATGCCGTTGTTACTGACATACCAACCACCAACTGCATTTATTGTCTTTGAATAATGCCAATATGGGAGCAGTTCAGGTTTCATAGATATATCAAAATACTCCCATACAGGAAACTGTTTCTGTAACAGCTCTATTAATCTGGGATCAATACCACAACACCTGCTCAAGAAATATTACATTTCATTCATTGCAGCTATGGTTGCAAATCCATTATTCTGTATACTGATATTTCAATTATAGATTTTTTTTTAATTATAGATTATTTTATTATTATTTAAAGCTAACTTCTTCAGGTAAAACATTTGTTTGTATAGTATTTTAAGATACTTTTTGTATCTTGCAAAAAAAATGTAGTTTTTTTTATCACCTCCTGTATATCAACCATTAATTATTTCTAATCAGTTGGTATTCGAAGAATACAACTTATGAGTAACTAAGAAAATAGTTGTTTAGCGATGGCACCAATCCAATATCCATCAATATTCAGCTGATTCCATAAAATAATAATGAATCAGAGATCAGATTCTGTAGCGAGGATTGGAATTAGATTTGGGGGGGGGGGGATTGGAACTGGAAATGTTTAGAAAAAAAGAAAGAAAGCACAACTTATTCATCACACACTTGTGAAATTCCTCTCTGGATTTAACCCATCTGAAGCAGTGAACACACACATACCCAGAGCAGTGGGCAGCCATGCTAACAGCGCCCGGGGAGCAGTTGGGAGTTAGGTGCCTCGCTCAAGGGCACCTCAGCCCAAGGCCGTCCCATATTAACCTAACTGCATGTCTTTGGGGGAAACCGGAGCACCCGGAGAAAACCCACACAGACACAGGGAGAACATGCAAACTCCATACAGAAAGGCCCACACCGGCCACTGGGTTTGAACCCAGAACCTTCTTGCTGTGAGGCGACCGTGCTAATCACTTACACCACCGTTACGTTAATAATAATTTTTAAAAAAATGCTGTTCTGTGTGGGTTTTTTTTTGTTAGGGTTCTCATCTCATTATCTCTAGCCACTTTATCCTGTTCTACAGGGTCACAGGCAAGCTGGAGCCTATCCCAGCTGACTACGGGCGAAAGGCGGGGTACACCCTGGACAAGTCGCCAGGTCATCACAGGGCTGACACATAGACAACCATTCACACCTACGGTCAATTTAGAGTCACCAGTTAACCTAACCTGCATGTCTTTGGGGGAAACCGGAGCACACCCATGCGGGCACAGGGAGAACATGCAAACTCTGCACAGAAAGGCCCTCGCCGGCCCCAGGGCTCAAACCTGGACCTTCTTACTGTGAGGTCACAGCGCTAACCACTACACCACCGTGCCACCCTTTGTTAGGGTTGTTTTTTTAATTATAATTATAGTTTGTACATATTGTATTCACTGCAAATATGACATCTTAACACTTGAAAATATCTTGAATCTAGTCTAATTGATCTACTATTTCCTATTATAGGATTACAATAAAACAAATATAAGTTTATTAATCCCATTTCTAGACATATTTTACTATTTTTAATGTAAGCTTTAAATTTGCTTCTTTCTAGAAACTAATGCTTAAAATTAGCAAAATAATTTGCCAACAGGACAAGAACATTTAAAGCTTAAAAATAGTAAAATACAGTGTGTCTACAGTAGGTTTAATAATCTTATATGAAAAGATGAGTTTGACTATATTTAAGATATTTTACCTTGCTAGGTCAGTTTTGCAGTGTGTACAGTGTAAGTGGTTTTTATGTGAAAGGGTTTAATTGTGAAATGCCTCAGTTACAGACAAACAAACAAACAAACAAACAAACAAACAAACAAACAAACAAACAAACAAACGTTTTAAAGTGTAGCAGTTTAAAAAAAAAAATCAATATCCAATAAGTATCGGTATTGGTTGATGGTTTGAGTATCAGTGTTGGGAAAGAAAAAAATGCTATCATGCCAATTTTGATTTTTTTTTATTTTGCACCACACTGTAAAAAAAAAAAGATATCTTGTGAAGAAAAAATATCCCTCTCTTTAACAATGGGTGAATTTATCTAATAGTTCTTATTAGAAGATTATTAGAACTCAAGTATAAGATTATTTAGCTTAGACACTTTTTTACTCATTTCAAGCATTACATTTTCTTATTCCATTGGCAGATAATTTGGCTAATTTTAAGCATTTAATTCAAGAAAGAAGCAAAATTATCAGCAGAATAAGAAAATTTAAAGCTTGAAATGAGTAAAAGCATCTAAAAGTAAGCTAAATAATCTAATACTTGAGTTCTAGTAATCTTCTAAAAAGAAACATTAGATAAATTCACCCATATTGAAGATATTTTCTCTTAAAAACATATCATTTTTTGCAGTGCAAAAAGGCTCTCGAATGATACTAAGATCCCATGGCGGTTATAGAAGTTGTCATGAAAGTAAGACTCTGTTTCCTAGTGAAGGTGAAAAATAACCAGGGATTACACTGGCTCTGTGTCAGCTATTCCAGACCAGGACTTTTTAAATAACTCTATATTTATGGTTAAAAGTGCCCACAGCTCTAGAATCACCCATATGCAGCATTTCTTTCATATAAAGGTCTCTTTACTGAACACAAATCTAGAGGAACCATATCAACGCTGAAAGGTAAACCAGATCACGTTTATGCGAAAATAAACCCAATCCAAAAACACTCTGGCTTTCCCATACGACAAATGTTAGAAAAGAATGAGGAAAATGACAAAGCTTGCCATCTATCTATAATGATTAACATTGTCCTTCACATGCACACCGCCTGTGCCACAGCTAAGGGTCACAAAATGCTATTATTAAATTGCTTCACGTCCAAATTACATAATGAATGTGTGAGTGAATTCTTACTGAAGACATTGAGATGAATTTGATTATGGTATAAGGTTGTGTTAGTGAGATGCTCGTTACTATGTTACGTGTAAAATGCGAGCAACCTAACAGGGTAAACTTACATAAACATTTACAGTGTATTGCACTCAGGCTACAGATCATTTGATGTTTGGTTGTCGCTAGATCTACTTCAATATGTCATACCCCACTTCCCAATAGAAAAATAAAAATCATCTCAGTATCAGTAAGTCTAAATAGACTATAATTGTTCCCACTGCTATTTGATTAAAAAAATGTACATTCACAAGAGGACAACAAAAGACATTTCAACTTGAATTTCAAATTGATATGTGCAAAAACATTATAGATCTCTATAAAAATATGTGCATATGAATAGATCTATTTTCTTCACCAATACAATATTTCCTCAATTTACAACATTTTTTTTAAATAAAGTACAGATCAGGTACAGTTCTTGTATGTTTTTTTTAAAATCCATTTTTTGTTTTATTTAATCATGTGTATTCTTTTACACAAACGGCAATATTAATGACAAGATGGATAAAGGAATAAAAAAAGAAAAAGAAAACCCATCACACATCCTGAACTCAAATCAATGTGATTGAGCAGTGGGAAAAAAAATATAAGAACCAGAGTTCCATATGGAAACCTGAAATTGCATATCCCATCGTGCCCGATCACACTCGTATCAAAGTTGCCATTCCTGGCTGGCTTACATAACATTATACATCTCAAAAAACTTTGGCTATTAAATTAAGTGGTTGTTTCTCCACGTCCAAAATAACCTCCACACTGCATTGCGTGCACCAGTCGGAAACCATCAGCATTTCCATCTCTCTCACTGAGCAGTCCTGTTTACTGTGCTGAAATCTGTGGACTCCTCCAGTGCACCGTCATAGCGAGGGGGCTGTGCGGATGGGCTGCTTTCACGCAGGATGCAGGAACTGGAGACTGACTGGTGAAAGGGGAACCGTGGGAGAGAGAGATATTCACCACAGTGTGAGGGCTGCCTCTCCACTTTGATGAGAGGCTGACTGGAGATTTGGTGCTCCAGGTAGTCTAGAGAGTCACGCTGTAGTGCCAGTTCATAAGATGGCGTCCTTCGCCGCAGTAGCGTGCTCTCAGACAGCTTTTTCATGGACGCAAGAGACGGGGGGAGTTCTATTTCTATTGGGCGTTCAACAGAGATACAAGGAGGACTCATTTTCTTCTTTCTGGGGATGTGCAATGATTGTCCACGTGTGGGCAGGTGCCTCTTTTCACCAACTCCCTGCTCAAATGCATTGTTGTCCACAGAAGAGCAAATCTCAATGGAGTGCCGCCGATGATCCTCAGAACCAGAGGGCTTGTCTAAAAATCCCCTCTTGTCCACACTGAAGAACTTTTCTTTAGTGCTGTAGTCGGTAAGATTGGTGGCACTGGTACAGTTCTTCACAGGCAGCGGCCATGGTGTGACATAGGGAGACAGTGAGTGGCACCGGCCCTCTGCTGGGACTCCTGCCCACAGCCTGGCTGAGCTGTTGATATAGTGCACCTCCTCATCGGCTGGGTCGGCCGAGTCTAACATGGAGTTGCTGGGGCTGCTGCTGGTCGGACTGGATGGTCGGGGGGCAATAATTCTCTGGTGGTGAGGGTGTTGGAGGGTGCAGGCACTGGGCATGTGGCAATAAGGGGGTAGGAAAGGAGACACCAGGGGGCTGCTGGGGGTGGAGATCCGCGGCACCGGGAGGGTGATGCTGGCTCTTGTACTCCTAATATGTTTGTCCATGTGGCCTTTGGAGTCATACATTCGCACATCAATTGAGTCATTCTTGATTGCTTCCTGAAATAAAAAAGCATGGTATAAGCAATATGGGGAAAGTGTAATAACAAAGATTTGAAAGACAGAGATATTTAGCTATATTTAACTGTACCTGTCTACGTAGAGGCCTGCCTACAGCATGCAAGGGAGATGACTTTGGAGTGGGAATCCTAGGCATGCAAATACTAATATGAGGCTGAGGATGAACACCAGGAACCTGGAGCAAGGAATGACCTTCACATGGCTGTGAGTGGATCGAGGTCACTGAGCCTATATAAAAAGTTAGGCCACCATTCAGTCTTTGGGTTCAATTTTAGAAACATACAAAACCAAAACAAGGTCAATAAACCAGTGAATGAAAAATAGTAAGTACCTAATTCGAGGTATGCTTGAGTTGGCTCCACTTCCTGCAGAGGGTATGGTGCGCTGGCTGGCCTCACCGGGCGAAACATGTAACTGTCATTAGGCAAAGAGTGCATCCTGGACACTGACATCTTTCGTGGAGAGAGCAAATTCTCCTGCGTTCTCTGCATTCGCTCATCCTGTGTATGAGAAACATAATCCTCTGTAATCTGCCTGTTCTACAGTATACTTACAACATCCCCTTTACCCACTCCAGAAAATTCAAGAAAGCCATTAAACCAAGCTCATTCCCTGGCTCACTGGTAAATTACAGCATCAAAGCAGATGATATCAGAGTCTCTTTAAATATTATAGAGAAAAAACATTCATTAATGCTAGGAAGTGCTACAACAACTCAATTCACAAATGTGGGCAATTTTCTGTCTTTAAGATCAACATAGTGAAACCCATCAAGACAGCAGCTAAATCTTTTGAGCTCAGTTTATCATTATTACAAAAACTAGGTGTAGCCCTATGAGGATGAAATTAGTTTCTCTGGGTGATGCTTGTAAACAAAATATTTGCATGTCAGCTTTATATTAATATATATTGACACAGGCCTGACATAGAAAGAGGATATTACATGGTCACATGAAGATATGATGTTTATCTTCAAGGGGTGAATGTATATATTCACCAGTAAGCAAAGTGAATGAGTGAAAATATTTTTAACACAAGAAAATAAACTGCATATCTTCACGCCACCATGTAGTATTATTTATATTATATGGACACATCCACAAAAAATACACAAGTTAATCAAAAGAATTTTAATTTTGAACCAGTTCACCATTTTCAAAACGCACGTCCAGCCAGCAGGAAAACACTGGCAGTGACGTCCATCCATCCATTATCTGTAGCTGCTTATCCTGTTCTACAGGGTCGCAGGCAAGCTGGAGCCTATCCCAGCTGACTATGGGCAAGAGGCGGGGTACACCCTGGACAAGTTGCCAGGTTATCGCAGGGCTGACACATAGACACAGACAACCATTCACACTCACACCTACGGTCAATTTAGAGTCACCAGTTAACCTAACCTGCATGTCTTTGGACTGTGGGGGAAACCGGAGCACCCGGAGGAAACCCACGCGGACACGGGGAGAACATGCACACTCCACACAGAAAGGCCCTCGCTGGCCACGAACCCAGGACCTTTTTGCTGTGAGGTGACAGTGTTAACCACTACACCACCATGCCACCGGGAGTGACATAATTGGAGTGAATTATTATACGTACAGGACACTTTTTTTGATGGAATAAAAACGTGTTCTATTCCTTCTAGTGGGTTTCATTCATTTGGTTCGACAGGATGCAATATTGTTAGCATGTCGCTTATCCTACATGTATTATGCCACTCTCCCCAACGGAGAAATAGCATGCAATATTGTTACATTATTGCACATTGTTAAGACAACATTACGTCACACATTGGAGCTGACACGAATATCCAATGAAAAAGTTTTCTGCTGCGCATGCACAGAAGCATTTCTTTGTCCACCGAGAAAGAGAAAGACACGTTGAACACCCAACAGGCTACCAAAACTTCATTAGATATTCTACAAGCAGTGATGAACCGTTACTATTAGAGCTGGGACTTCAGCTCAGCTAAACCTTAGCTAGGCACACCAAAAAAGCAACACGGCAAAGGATTTTGCAAGGGACTAGCGGCAGGCTGCCAGGTCACTCCATTGTGTGTAGCTGTCAATGTTGATTTTAAAAGTAACTAAGTAAATTACACAGGGAAATTAATCCTTAAGTCTGAGTGAAAAATACTGTGGTGAGTGTGCAAGGCAGAAGAGTCTGCAGACAGAAATATTAGTTTCTCAGTCGTTAGCCTGTGCTACTTGCTCTCGATAGCACTGGCTTGACTGCTTTATTAGCATTCACTAATACTACTGGTGAACACTACACTGGCTGGAAGGTTACCTCACTGCTGCGCTGACAGTGCTGACTCGCGGTTAAGCTCATGTTGGCCTTTGAGAAGGCCGAGGGTGATAAATTTTTGGTCCTTCCCACTATAAATCAAAATCTGATTGGTTAATTCAGCTGTCACTTCTTACATAAACATACACTGTTATGGCCTTCTGTCCTGGCAATGAAGTCCTAACCAATGAGTGAGCTGGCTGAAAACGCTTCTCAGCGTAGAGACAGCAAACAAAAAAATCTCATTGGATAACTCTATTTTAATGTTTTCAGGACAGTAACCCTTTCATTTCTGAAGCAAATTTGATAGAAAATGAGGCCAAATTAGAAAAGAATAATTATCATGAAATTATGAAAGCATTTAAAGATCTCATCTCCTCTAGCCACTTTATCCTGTTCTACAGGGTCGCAGGCAAGCTGAAGCCTATCCCAGCTGACTACAGGCGAAAGGCGGGGTACACCCTGGACAAGTTGCCAGGTCATCACAGGGCTGACACATAGACACAGACAACCATTCACACTTACGGTCAATTTAGAGTCACCAGTTAACCTAACCTGCATGTCTTTGGACTGTGGGGGAAACCGGAGCACCCAAAGAACATGCAAACTCCACACAGAAAGGCCCTCGCCGGCCACGGGGCTTGAACCCAGACCTTCTTGCTGTGAGGCGACAGTGCTAACCACTACGCCACCCAATGCCAGCCAATATTATTTAATTATGTCACTCAGATCCGCAATGTATTTTGTATGAAAAATGTGAGTTTTTCAAAACGAGAAGATTCATATCTTCAAGCCAACATGTGATGGTTCTTTTTATCATATAGACACATTCACAAACAAAATGGCATATAGAGTTTAATCTCATAGTTTTGGTTCTCCATGTCTCGAATGTAGCTCGTATGAAAAATATGAGTGGCGTATTTCCCAGTAAAACACTGGTGTCTATGTAATATATAGGTATAACTTTATATTGACACAGGACTAACTGCTGGATGTATTTTCTCTCGATCTGGATATAAAAACGAATAAATACAATACAGCTAGTATCAACAGTGTGATCCAAGATGTGCTGTCAGTTTAGAAAAAAACAGCAAGTACTGTATTATGGTCCTTATGTTTGTTGAATATGTTTCTCTACATATTATATGAGATTTTGCTGACAGCTTATGCATCAACAGTTTTGTCTTTACATCAACACCGAGCTCAATTTCCTAACCAGGAAACCAAACACTATTAAGAAATGAAACAACTAGAACTTTCCAGAGATTGCATGGTCATTATGTAACAAATTATCAGTGAGCTATCTGGTTTTAAAAAATGCTTCACTATATTATTTACATTTCTCAGAATACAATTTTTAATGATTTGTCACAAATTTAGTTGTTCACTCTAAATATTGACGTCACTTAGGAAGGCCGCTACTAATGTGTGCCGTCAGAGCTGGAAAAGTGCAGGAGGTGGTGGAGAGGATAGACATGCACTTCACTTGATATGACACAGACACAGCACTAAATAATAAATTAAAAAATGCTTATTTATTTCATCCACATGATATTTACATATTGATGTACTTGATTACAGATATTACTTGATTACAGAATATTATTCTAACAAAATCTGGAAATTATAAGCAAAGTTATATTGATGAAGTAATGAGATACTGATTAAAACTGTTTGTGTCTTTGTGATTTTTGCCCTTATAAAATTATTTCAACCTATCCAAAATTTTATCTTCTTGAAACTGGTACAGATGGCAGAGTGGTGCAGTCATTAGCATGATCACATCACAGCAAGAAGATTCTATGGTCGAATCTCATGGCCGACTGGGGCCTTTCTGTGTGGAGTTTGCATGCTCTCCCAATTCCTGAGTGAGGGTGCTCTGGTTTCCTCCAACAGTCCAAAGACGTGGATTAGGTCAGCTGGCTCCTCTAAATTGCCCATAGGTGTGAATGTGAGTGTGAGTGGTGGTTTGTCTCGGTGTTAGCCCTGAGACAGATTGGCAACCTGCCCAGAGTGTACCCCGCCTTTTGCCAGAAGTCAGCTGGGATTGGCTCCAGCTGGGATGGGCGACCCTAACGGATAAGTGGTATGGATAATGGATGGATGGATTGGGGAAAGCCACGGCCTAAAGATAAGCCGTTAGAGAAGCAACTTTGGGACCAAAAGGTTGCCAGTTCAATTCCCTGGACCAGCAAGAATGGCTGAAGTGCCTTTGAGCAAGGCAGCTAACCCTCAATTGCTCCCTGGGCTGCTCTGGGTGTGTTGTATGTCACTCTGGATAAGAGTGTCTGTTAAATGTCTGTAATGTAATGGATGGAAACTGGTACAAGTGACAAATATTTCATACAGTATAGCTCAGGCCTTTTTTAAGCATAGAGTCTGCCTGGCAAAGCAGCTGATCAGAGACTGCAGCAGGAAATAGTCCAAGTCCACTATAAAGACTCACTCCCTGTATCCCTTCGGCGAGTTTCCTTTGCACAGCAGCCAACTCAGCACTGAATTCATTAAAAGGTCCACCTAGACAGGACTGTTCTTCACTCAACCATCAGCCCATCCATAGACATAAATTCTAAAATGGCAAGAGATCTCATTCATTGATCTAAACATGCTACTATTATATTTTGTTTCGTAGTTAGAACTAAATAGCTAAAACTCTCTTCATGCTCACTGTGCAACTGCTGCCAAGCATCATTTCTGATGGTTTTTATTTGACACAAGCCTCTAGTGCCTTTAGTGGTCTTCATGTCCATGCTGAATTATTCAAGCAGATATTATGAGATTATCACATACCTGGCCAGGTGAATGTGGCCCACCAGAGCTCATTGCTGAGACGTTACTGAGACGCCGGGCCATTTCCATCTCCATCTCAATCTCTGCATCCATCTCAGCATCCTCCTTGGCCTCCTTATTGCTCTCTTCCAGGTGCTTCATCAACACAGCCACCACCACGTTTACCAGAACAAACTGGGCCATCAGCACAAAGGTGACAAAGTATATAGGGGATACCAAGGGCAGGTAGCTCAGGCATTGCTTATCTTCTGGTGTGCACTCCCTTAAAGTGTCCTGCACAACATAGAATATTATTGACAGCACTTAAATATATACTATTAGGGAAATATTTTACACATTGTGAGGACTTCATAGTGACAGCCTTTTATAATGAATAATTTAGCTTTCATGCTCAACATAGAAGGTACCTTCATTATACCGTTCCAGTTGTCACCAGTTGAAACTCTGAAGAGGGTTAGAAAGGCCATCCCAAAGTTCTCAAATGTGGCATGTCGACTGAGACCTTCACATGGGTTACTGTCAGTGCATTCTACAAATAAGTGGATGAAAACATATAGAAACAGTCAAGCACAGGTCTGCTAAATACATCAAGAAGAAGGGTATCATTTTTTAAAGCAGTCATCACTGAAATGAGGTGTAAAAATTGGGGGGCAAAATGTAAAATGGACAAATAAGCAGGTGGCGAAGTGGTTAGCACTGTTGCTTCACAGCAAGAAGGTTCTGGATTCGAGCCTCATGACCGTTTGGAGCCTTTCAGTGTGGAGTCAACTGGCTACTCTAAATTGCCCATAGGTACACTACCGTTCAAAAGTTTGGGGTCACCCAGACAATTTTGTGTTTTCCATGAAAAGTCACACTTTTATTTACCACCATAAGTTGTAAAATGAATAGAAAATATAGTCAAGACATTTTTCTGGCCATTTTGAGCATTTAATCGACCCCACAAATGTGATGCTCCAGAAACTCAATCTGCTCAAAGGAAGGTCAGTTTTATAGCTTCTCTAAAGAGCTCAACTGTTTTCAGCTGTGCTAACATGATTGTACAAGGGTTTTCTAATCATCCATTAGCCTTCTGAGGCAATGAGCAAACACATTGTACCATTAGAACACTGGAGTGATAGTTGCTGGAAATGGGCCTCTATACACCTATGGAGATATTGCACCAAAAACCAGACATTTGCAGCTAGAATAGGCATTTACCACATTAGCAATGTATAGAGTGTATTTCTGATTAGTTTAAAGTAGTGCTGTCAAAGTTAACGCGATAATAACGCGTTAACGCAATCTCAATTTAACGCAATTTAAAAAAATAGTGCCGTTAACGCAAATTCTGATTTGGCCCTGCGAGTCACCCGTAGTTCCTGTTGAGGCTTGTCGCGTGCTGCTTCAATAAGAGTACGTGTGAGTGATGGAGAAAGGCATAGACATATAAACATCCTTGCCGCCATATTGGATGGGGCAAAGTGGAGATTCTTCACCCGTCTCTGGTATAGCGTCTAGACAGTAGCCGAGAATAAATCATTCATGTGCTGCGTTTAACCAGGGCTGCCAACTTTTCGAAATTACTTGGAGTGAGATTTTTTTTGGGGGGGGGGGGGGGGGGGGGGGGTCGACGGCAAAATTTTTCCGCACACCATGCAGTAAGTGGGAATTTTGTATTCAGTTTGATATTCACTTGTCCCCCTGCATTCTGGTGTTTTGTTTGTGGGTCGTCCAGCTGGAGATGGACAATGGGGGGGGGGGGGGGTTGAGAGTTTGGATTTAGTAGATGTTCCTGCATTCTGGTGGATTTTTGGAGTGGCCTGCTGTGCCATACCTACATTCTTACACACCCTGACTTGCCAGGCCTTCAGCTTGTGGCCAACAAAAGCACCAAGTTTTGGCTTAAAAGCCCCCACACTAGAAAACTACAGATGACTGCCAATGTTCCTGTAGCCCTACAGACCTGTGTTTCAGATTTAAAGGCAAGTTCATGTTTGAAAATATTTCATCAGCTAAGCTTAAACACCTTCTGAATTGAAACTAAATGTTAAGTTTTTAATAACTGTTGCAAAAAATAGGATTGTCCCTCACTGACTATTCATTATGCATTTAAGGGCTTTCCCCACCACTGGGCTCAGCAGAAGATTGGCATGGGGAAAAATATCAACAGCAAAAGAACAAATAAAATGCTTAAACAGTAAGCAAAATGTGCATGTGCTACAAGAAACATTAAAATGATTAAGTTTGAACAGTATTGAAACACAAAAAGCTGAACCTTGGCCATAGGTGGGACTGTGCACACAAAGTTGGGCTTAAAAATTTTGGTCATACTTAAATAAGCTATATTAATATATTTCTTATTAATTTATTTCTTATCTATGTTTCTTATTAGTAATAGAGCATTCATCAGGGTCTGTTATCTGACAAATATTCTCTACCTGTCTTGCCCTCTTTGAAACCCTGTCTCCTCAGTATATTGTTCTGTCTTTTTTTTTAATTATTCACAAGTTCAAGTTCTTTGATATTACAGGTGACCATGCTTTATTTACTTTAACTGAGCAATTACATACATCATAAATAATTAAAAATAAATACCCTGTAAATAAACAATAGGTATGGTGGCTAATGGCTCTTCTTGCATTTGTAATATTATCTCTTACTTGCTTTATTTTACAACATTTCCAGTATGGCTTCAAATAAAGTCATAAAGTATGATAACATACAGTAAACAAACTAAAAATGTGCCTTAATAAACGTGTGCTAAGGAGGTGCTCTCCCGTGCTGCTTGTTGGGGAAGATAGAGGCTGTGGCACGGCAGTAGGCCTACACTGCAAAAACCCGGCTTACAAAAACAAGAAAAAAAAAGTAATAAAATTAGGAATATTTTACTTAAAATAAGCAAAATTATCTGCTAACAGAACAAGAAAATTTGACTTGGCAAGATTTTTAAAAACAAGTAAATATATCTAGCTTTAGAAACCCCACAGATGTCTTAAAACTAGTGTATTTATACTAAAAACAAGTGAAGTTGTACTACTCATTTTAACATGCTAGATACTTTGTCCCCCAACCAACAGTTTGACTATTTCATCTGGGCATATTGGTGTGCTCTGTTTAAGTAAGTGTTTATACCAACTGAGACCACCAAATAAATCAAAATCAAAACAACAAACCAATCCATTTTGTAGCCTATTTTGTTGCCAGATTAACAATACAACAATTCATTTAATTTAGTTATCTGTTTTGTGTTAAGAGATTAAAAGAAAGGATAAGATGCTTGAAATAAGAAATTCTGACTTTGACAAACTTGTCATGGTTAATATAACACCGATTAAATTATGGTAATTCTCATTTTAAGACAAAACTTACTCATAACCAGTAATAAAATCTCAATAACAAGTTATAATACCTTATTAAGATAATTGAGGGGAAAAATGCTTAAAGTAAGTGAAATACTCTTACACAAAACCTGCCTGGAAAGGAGAATTATCTTGGCAGACAAATAACAAGCATATTTTGTCTTGATTTAAGATATTTAATCTTGGTTAGATTTTACTTTTTGCAGTAATAATGATTTAGCATGCCTAGTACACAGCTCTCGATATGGCATTAAATATTCTCACAACACTTATAGGATAAAACGATTAAGAAACTTTATATAAGTTCATAATTACGCCAGTAACACCACACATTGGCGTGCATATGTACAAACCTGTCTGAGACACCCGTCTTCAACTCGGATACCTTCTTCTCTCTCCTCTTCCTCTAAATTGACGGTAGGCAATTATCCAACTTCCGGCGAGTGCAGCATCATTAGATGCGCCACCTACCATAGGGGAGTGTGTACAGAAGGGAACACCTCTCTGCCTGTTTAGCCGTGCGTAAGGCGTAATTGATCAATCGCAAGTGGTTGGCGCGATGCAATGGGTAGCCTAGATCAGATACATAAACTAGATTTTTTTTCTAGCATGAGAAATCGGAGGTATGGCGTGTGAAGACAATCAAATGTGTGTGTCTCACGCTCATTGCGTGAGAGTTGGCAGCCCAGGTTTAACTGTACCAACAGGTTTACTGTCCAAACGAGATCACATGGGATTACCTTTCACAGGTGAGACTGGAAAAATACTTTTCAATACTGTTCCTTCAGTCTTCAGTTTCCCAGCTCATCTCCACCGGGTAGGTGTAGAGTTATAAGCAGTGAGAATTAGATAATACAGTGCCACACTATGATGAACGTTTTTGAACGTATGATGAATGTTTTTATTTTTGTTATGTTTTTTTCTTCTTTTATGGCAAATACTTCTCTTCAAAAGAAACTAATGAAGAATAAAATAAAACATTTTTTTATTTTCACAGTGATGTGCACTTTATTTTTCATCCCTTGGTTTTCTCATCTAATATGGAAGTTATGGATGTCAGTGGCTGTGACAAGACCTGTTATGCTCTGCAATAAAAAAAAAAAAAACATTGGTACAAAGCAAGCCCATTCACTTTTTTATGCTGATAAGAGAATTACAATGGTTTTTCATGTGACAAAGATGTGCGATTAAATTGCAATTAATCGCGAGTTAACTATGACAGTCGCGACATTAATCGCGATTAAATATTTTAATCGCTTGACAGCACTAGTTTAAAGTGATCTTCATTGAAAAGAACAGTGCTTTTCTTTCAAAAATAAGGACATTTCAAAGTGACCCCAAACTTTTGAACGGTAGTGTATGAGTGCTTGTTTATCTCTTTTGTTAGCCCTGTGATAGATTGGCGCCCTGCTCAGAATGTACCCCACCTCCCGCCCAAAGTCACCTGAGATTGGCCCCTGAAACCCTGATGGATAAGCGGTATGGACCCTTTTCACGTGACGTCACGACAAACGCAGCCGCCATTTTGGACATGTACTACCAGTAGTTTACCACAGCCAGCATTGAGGAACGGCAGCAAAAAAGTGTTTATTTTCAGCAAGACTTCCATCATGCCACTATATTGTTGTGCACCTGGATGTAGTAACCATCAACACACAAGGCAAGGGTTATCATTTTATCGGATCCCGACGGAGAAGATGGATAGCGGCCATTAAAAAAAAATTAACAGATTGGCAGCCCTCGGCATACCAGCGCTTGTGTAGTGACCACTTTGTTGGAGGTAAGACGAATAAAATTAGCCAGAAAAGGCATTACATTGCTGTTAACATTCTGTGGCGGCGAGTGTGTAACCAAATAGGCTAAAATAACCCATTGTAACCTCTTTGTTCTTCTGTAGTAGCTATTAGCTAACGACATTAGCTAGCGTTGTGTTCCTCAGCTGTTGGTAGACTGTAGGACAGATCAGAGGCAGTGTCCTACAAACAGCGCTTAATTTGAGGGGGAGCAAGCCGGAGCGTGCTCTGGAACCTCGGGTGTTGGCTCCGGCAGCTATTTACACTGGATCCGGTGATCCGACACCTCTTTTGACTATGTAACAAAAAAAAAACCAACCCAAATAATTAAATAAAAAAATGCAAGTTTATTTAGTGTTAATGTCTGATTTTGATATCTGCCTTGTTGGTGATTTCTCTCATGAAACGACATCCACAAAATATCTGCAGATGAACTTAATTTGCAGTGTTATTACAAAACATGCCCAGAAGCGCAGCGCAGCGCCCCGCCCCCTTTTTTTCCACACCGGAGCCGCTCATCCTCTGCGCTCCGGGACCTCCCACTTTACAAATTAAAGCACTGCCTACAAATAAGTGTTCAAAATAAGAGGAACATGTATTTGTCTCTTAAATCCAGGCCGTTCCCTGTAATCTGTAACACTGGGTTGGAGAAAGTAATGGCAAATAGCGAGTGCACAAGCCATAGAAGGTAAACTGTACACAGCGCCAGGGCAGTGTGATGGTATGTCTACTTTTAGATTGTGTTAGCTTATCAATGAACACACTCGTCACTCGACGAGTTTCACGTCTTTACGACGGATACTTAAATGTGTGTTAGGTATTATTGTTGCAGTCTAAGCAGTCATTGTAGCAGCTAGATGAGCGAGAACCGAAAGGGTCTGTGCCATAAACCGTTATTTCTGTACGGCGTTGCTAATGTGTCGTTACTGTTGTTATTTCTCCCTCTGCTCGCCCTGTAAATGCCCTACGTCGCTGGATAGCGAAGGTGTTTTCTGCATCTCGCTCCTTTTTCTTGTATGTTCTCCGTTTGTCGCCTTCCTCGCATTCAAACCAATTCGAGCCAAAGTCCGCTACATGTCCAAAATGGTGGTCGCGTTTACGAAGGTCACGTGACTGAAAAGGGTCTATAGATAATGGATGGATGGAAAAATAAGCATCTGTCAACAAATGTCTCAGACTTAATAATTAGCCTTATTTTCAAAGTCAAAGGGCTGCAATCAGACTGCCTGTCCTTCTAAACAGACCCTAATCCTACCCTTCCTCTGATTAGAGGAACCTCACATGCTGTCCTTTCTATAGCCCTAAGACGTTCCTCTCAGAAAAAAGAAACTGCTGTGACAAGAGTAAGCTCTTTCAATTCTCCAAAGAATACCAGAGCTAATTTAGCTACCCCTAAACTGCCCCTCCCCCTGGACAGTAAGCTACAGTAATTTAGAGTAAGAGCTCTACATTTACAAGTAAAGTTGCTCTTCGGATCAATTCCAACCATCTTTGACCCAAAAATCAAAAATGGCAGGCAATGATGAGAACTGACACTAATACTGGGACAGTGAGACTCAAGTGTGAGTGCAGTCAAGAAATGCAGCACTGACCCAGTTTCCCAAAGAGCTCTACGCCGAGTGCAGCATAAATGAAAAAGAGAAGCATAAACAGCAAGCCCAGATTCCCAACCTAAAAAGAAAGAACGCAGTATTATACAATCATTTACTTAATAAATGATTAATCACACAAGCAGCTCTATGATTCCTGCTCACTATTTATCTTGCTTTGTCATAAAAGTACACGAATACTGCTCACACACTAATACAGCTTTCATAGTATTCATATATGATGGAAGAGGACTTGAACCTGTGGTAGAGCCTGCATCACAGTGTCCAGCAATGCTCTCATGCCTGTAGCCAATTTCAAAAGCTTCAACACTGTGGAAATAGCAAAATATGAATCACACTCAGCATTCCTCCTCAAACACATAATCATGCTCTTATTGCTGTGAATAACAAAAGTGTTCAAGTGTCAGCATGTGTCCATATAGAGGAATTTGCTGAGTGCTAAGAGACAGGTACTAAAATACCTCGAGCTATTCTCAAAACCCTCATGATACGGATGATAGTGGGGTTGATTGGAAGGGCAGCGTTCATCTCAATCTCCTCCAGCGTGATGCCCATGATGGAGAGAAGCACAATGGCTAGATCTAACTGGTTCCACCTGTCAGGAAGAGCACAGTGATGGTCACATTGCATGTACTGAACACCACACCATACAGAGAAACAAACAATCAGAATATCAGACCTTTCTGAATATAACTCCACTCTATAAAGGCTTAGGATGGCTACATGTGAAATTAAATGTTAAACTGGGAGAATCCTTACTCCTCTTAATTCATGGGGCCTTGTCTAATGGAAACAAATGATTAATTTAACACTCAATTCATTACCTGACCAGAGTCATCACAAATTTCATGAATTATGCATATGTAATAAATATATGATTTAAATCACCCTGCTGTGCTTAATCAGACATACTGGATTCTGTGTCACTTTAAATTAGCATGGGTAACAGTTATTTCTTTTTGCACTATCGCCTAATTATAGAACAATGTGAACAAATGTGCGATCGTTATATTTTGTTTAAATAAGTGTAGACTTTTATCTAAATAAGTTTAATGCAGATTGTGCTTTGCCAGTCGCATAATCTCAAAAGCTAAACTGCTAGCATTCACTAGAGAGTCTGGCACATTGGTTCACAGAAAGACACAATTTGACTGACAGAGATGACCAGCCGGAGACCTTTTCATGTACAACCCCGATTCCAAAAAAGTTGGGACAAAGTACAAATTGTAAATAAAAACGGAATGCAATAATTTACAAATCTCAAAAACTGATATTGTATTCACAATAGAACATAGACAACATATCAAATGTCGAAAGTGAGACATTTTGAAATTTCATGCCAAATATTGGCTCATTTGAAATTTCATGACAGCAACACATCTCAAAAAAGTTGGGACAGGGGCAATAAGAGGCTGGAAAAGTTAAAGGTACAAAAAAGGAACAGCTGGAGGACCAAATTGCAACTCATTAGGTCAATTGGCAACAGGTCATTAACATGACTGGGTATAAAAAGAGCATCTTGGAGTGGCAGCGGCTCTCAGAAGTAAAGATGGGAAGAGGATCACCAATCCCCCTAATTCTGCGCCGACAAATAGTGGAGCAATATCAGAAAGGAGTTCAACAGTGTAAAATTGCAAAGAGTTTGAACATATCATCATCTACAGTGCATAATATCATCAAAAGATTCAGAGAATCTGGAAGAATCTGTGCGTAAGGGTCAAGGCCGGAAAACCATACTGGGTGCCCGTGATCTTCGGGCCCTTAGACGGCACTGCATCACATACAGGCATGCTTCTGTATTGGAAATCACAAAATGGGCTCAGGAATATTTCCAGAGAACATTATCTGTGAACACAATTCACCGTGCCATCCGCCATTGCCAGCTAAAACTCTATAGTTCAAAGAAGAAGCCGTATCTAAACATGATCCAGAAGCGCAGACGTCTTCTCTGGGCCAAGGCTCATTTAAAATGGACTGTGGCAAAGTGGAAAACTGTTCTGTGGTCAGACGAATCAAAATTTGAAGTTCTTTATGGAAATCAGGGACGCCGTGTCATTCGGACTAAAGAGGAGAAGGACGACCCGAGTTGTTATCAGTGCTCAGTTCAGAAGCCTGCATCTCTGATGGTATGGGGTTGCATTAGTGCGTGTGGCATGGGCAGCTTACACATCTGGAAAGACACCATCAATGCTGAAAGGTATATCCAGGTTCTAGAGCAAAATATGCTCCCATCCAGATGACGTCTCTTTCAGGGAAGACCTTGCATTTTCCAACATGACAATGCCAAACCACATACTGCATCAATTACAGCATCATGGCTGCGTAGAAGAAGGGTCCGGGTACTGAACTGGCCAGCCTGCAGTCCAGATCTTTCACCCATAGAAAACATTTGGCGCATCATAAAACGGAAGATATGACAAAAAAGACCTAAGACAGTTGAGCAACTAGAATCCTACATTAGACAAGAATGGGTTAACATTCCTATCCCTAAACTTGAGTACCGGTAACTTGTCTCCTCAGTCCCCAGACGTTTACAGACTGTTGTAAAGAGAAAAGGGGATGTCTCACAGTGGTAAACATGGCCTTGTCCCAACTTTTTTGAGATGTGTTGTTGTCATGAAATTTAAAAATCACCTAATTTTTCTCTTTAAATGATACATTTTCTCAGTTTAAACATTTGATATGTCATCTATGTTCTATTCTAAATAAAATATGGAATTTTGAAACTTCCACATCATTGCATTCCGTTTTTATTTACAATTTGCACTTTGTCCCAACTTTTTTGGAATCGGGGTTGTAGTCTGTTGGCATACCTGTGAGATGATCTCCTTCAATTACTATTCTCTGCTTCAAACAAAACTCTTTAATAAATTGCATTCATTCCAATGACTATAATTTGCTCTGAAAAGATTATTGTGTTACAATGTTCGGAAGTTTTTTGACTGGAAGCGCAGAGCACCAGTGAAGGCGTAGAGAGCCAATTAAAGAGCATCCTTCAAGATCCTGAAGCCTGTGACCAGAAAACTGTACAAAATCAAACGTTTAGCTGCAACCTCATACACTGCATTAGATGAGCTGAGCTGTAAGATGACACGATTCCTTAAGCGATTCAACAAGATGGATTGAGATAGTAATGAATATCTAAAGCCTGGACTCCTCATGAGACAATATAAAATCTCATCTCATTATCTGTAGCCGCTTTATCCTGTTCTACAGGGTCGCAGGCAAGATGGAGCCTATCCCAGCTGACTACGGGCGAAAGGCGGGGTACACCCTGGACAAGTCGCCAGGTCATCACAGGGCTGACAATATAAAATACATCTTGATATTCCTTTAGCTATGAGGCAGCAGAGAAGAACGTTGTACTAAAATTTCTTCCCCAGTGGTCCATATTTGTCACATCTATTGCAGTTAAAGGTTCTGACTGCAAAGTTGAATTCTGGGCAAAAATGTTCTATTTCTATAGCTGTTGGAGTTTTGAGATGTTTTGCTGCTGTACACACCATGTATCCAACGTGTCAATGTTTTGCTGAGATAAAAAGCCTCCCGCATTTTACAATTCCGGAGATTGCTGAAGCAAGTGAGCAACAATATCACATGACCACCGTGGGGTGTGTTTGACTTACTTTTAACCAAAACAAGTCGGCAAAGGCAAACATGACGGACTCTGCTCTCCTGCCAGCTAAAAGCCAGCGGAAAAGAAAAGGAAAACGTGAAGGTAAACCAGCTAGAAGGCGCACCAGAAAAGCGATGAAAACCAAAAGGTTGGCCACAAGAATTTTCGTGAAGGGACAGATTGACTGGTGGAATCGACTGAAGGACGAAACAAGCTTGAAATCTGACGAAGAATCTGCAACGCTTGTCTTGGATTGCTGAGTATGAGTATGGAGTTATACACCTAATATTTTGATTTTACAAAGAAACGATAACACAAAAGCAGTAACAGAGAAAAGAAATATTTGTCTATTGTTTCAAGGATCTATTCATGAATGTCAACCACAAATTACATCCCTGCGACTCAAAACTCTCCGAGGTCGATGCAGAGTCACAATGTTTTCTGCGCATTGCCATCTTGGTGTGAGACAGTTCCATAATTGTGCTAATGAGTTCAAGCTCCTTGCGTTCGGCTGTTTCTGTAGGGCCATACTGTTTACCTCAAGAGGTAGGATATTCAGTCTCAAAACGGAGGAAAGTGACTTTCAGCACATCAAAATGATCACATCTTGTCCACATGATATCGTTCTTGCAGGACATAGGAAAATGCCATGCACAATAAAAAAAGTAAACATTTCAGATGAGTTTGCAGTCAGTACCGTTAAGGCACCAGTCTCGGCTTCATGCTGCTTTGTTGGAGCTACCTCACCTCTTCTCCACCCTGCAGTGAAACAGTGATAATCTATTTCCCTGCCTGTCTGACTTAAATATACCCAAATCAGAACTTTCTACATCATTGTTTATGAGTCTTGTGTTTTGTATTTCTGAGCCATTTCTTCCACCTGTTTACCCCCTTTATTTACTTCTCTCTCTATTGTTGCATTGTATAATCACATGCATTTGCACCGGTACTGTTGTTGAAATAAAATCTTCAGCTCAGGTTGTTGAACTAAATCTGTCCAAATGGGTTTAATTCCTGAAGCATTCCCCATTACCACTACCGTCTCTGAGTTTTTGTGTGACAGTACTGTCAGAAATATTGTACTTGCTGAAACCTTGTACAGTACTTGCTATACCTGTCTTTGAAGAATCTTCGGAAGCCAAAAGCCACAAGTTTAAGAAGGGCCTCTAAGACGAAGAAGACGGTGAAGACATAGTTGCAGTACTTCAACGCTTCCTCTAGATACTGTCGGGGAAACGTTTTGTGTTTGTAAAATTGTATTTGAAAAGAACACTTTTCAAACAAAGTGTTCTACCTTAAAGACAAAGTAAAGCTAATGGAGATCTGACTCACCTTAGGCTGGTCGTAGTGCTCTATGGACATGGTGACCACGTTGATGCAGATGATGAAGGTGATAAAGAGGTCCAGGTAGTGGTTAGTGCACAGTGTGTGGATGTAGAGCCGGGCTGGTGAGTAATCTGCGTAGTAGGGCCGCTGCTGTGCTTCTGTTTCATACAAACACACATGCGTATATGCAGAACAGCATATTCAGCATAATGCAGGATACATGCAGTATAGCTAATTCAATAAGGCATAGGCAGGAAGTATTGAGCACGAAAGGAACAGTGCAGCAGAGTAGGAGATCTTTATAATGCTGAAGCTAATACACCATGGAATCAAGTTAGTAACATTAAAATTCATATCCCCGCTGAACTCGGCTCCCACTCGTGCATCATGCCTTTGTGAACATGCTGTATTTGGGAACATGCCTTTGTAAACATGACAGTCATTGGCTATGTGTGTGTAAACATATCCATATAAATGAATGTGATTGTTATGTGGTGAATACAATATTTAGTACTGTTGAATGAGTCTTGATTTATTAGTAGTGTTAGGGTTCACGATTAAATTTCATTTTTCAATTTCAGCTTGAATCCATTCTTCTGAGTCTGCCATACAATGCATGTTTACGGTTTAACTTATCAAATGACAAGAGAGAAGCCAGAAACTACTGTATACTTATATAATGATGCGCATGCAGGTACAAGCTAACAGTTAATTTTCAAATCCAAACAGATCCAAACCAAATGCAGTTGCTGTGTTTAAGGTCTGCCAAGCAAAATCAATTTTCCTGTCGTTTGACATCAATTATGATGACAGGCCAAATAGTAAACCAGCAGTAGGACATGGAGCATCTCACCAAGCTGCTCATGTCCGACTTTTTGTTCATCCTATAATGCACTGCATGAAGCTGACAGCTGCTCATAAATCACTTGTCCTTACAGGGACAGTTCCATCTTTTTCTTTTTCTTTAAAGCCTCATCATTGAGACCTATTATAAAAATGCACTCTGCCAGAGAAGTCACTGCCTTCCTGAGGCTACTGGCTACTGAGTCCAGTATTCAAATGGCAGTATCAGAGCTAAAAGGGTTCATCCTCAAAATTTGTCCTAAATGACAAACTGCTTTTGAAACAATGGCTTTGACATGCAGGTGCATCAGAAGGACATTGTGTTTAGATCAAATCTGAAATTCTGTAGTGACTCTGATATATGGACTTTACAAGGCACAGTTGCAATCCACCAATTGTAGAACAATGGCCCATGGGAAGAGTGTCACTGAAAATAATAAAAACTGTCTGGCTTTACACTAGACATCATTACTTAGGTAGCTTTACCTTGGCTGGCATGGCAGTCACTTTTGCATAAAATAATGCAGTAAGCGCATTTCCCTTATTGACTGAGTCATGTAAAACCAAAGCCAATGCTTTTAGTGTCTTTAATTCTCTCATGAGTGGTCTGGATAATGCTGCCCATACTTTCTTTACACACAATGATTCAAAGGCACAGTGGCTGAGACGTTTATTGAGCCAGGGGGATTTTAATTTTAATCCTCCCCTATCGCTCCAGCAACGCAATGTGGCTCAGTATAACTTCACACAAACCTGAGTCTGAATTAGGAAATCGAAGGTAAATGTTATTGCTCCTACCCATTCACTGTTCTCAAAGAGTATAATCAAAAGGTCAGAGACTGCATTCACAGAACAAGTCTCTAACTGACCCTGTGTGTCAAGAAAATCGCTCTTGAAGACCTGTCATGCTGGATTTAGCGGTGAGGGATCATGCAAACGCAAACATGCTGCAGGCCATCGCAATCCAAGGCCACCAACACAAATCTAAGAGGCTTTTATCTTTTTATGTAATTATTCGTTTCTTTTTTGCTCTCTCTTTCTCTCGGTCTCTCTTTCTCTCTCAGGCTCTGGAGGCAGGCAGTGCTCAGAAAAATAGACTACCGACCAGACCCACAATTCTCCTTACTCCTGCGCCTTTTCTCCAGCAACCGCTGCCTCTTCTCCTCACGCAGGCGCGCCTCCTCTTCTTCCTGGTCCTGCCGACATTTGTGGAAGTTCTCCACCACCACTCCCACGAACATGTTCAGCACGAAGAAGCTCACAATCAGCAAGAAGGAGATGAAATAAAGCAGCATCCAGGGATTGTGGTTGACTACCGGCTTTCAGTGACAAGGAAGAGAACAAAAAGAGTGGCCTTTCAAATATTCAACACAAAAAAACAGTTGGATTTTTTTTGTTTGTTTATTAGTACGACCCTCCAAAAACAAACCTGTTGGTCGACACCTACAGCATCCAGACCATCATACATAATATTCACCCAGCCGTCCTTACAAGATAGCACAAACAGCGACATGAGAGCCTGAGAAATAGAAAGACAAGGCCATTGAAATTACAGACTCATGGATTCGTGGAAGTCTAATTGACTTCCAATTTTGGATTCAGTCATTAGATGCACTAGCTCATTAGGCATGTACTTATCCATTATAGGACTGTGCATTAAAACTCCCTGATGATTTCGTCAGGGTTATTAAAGCAAAGCCGATTACATAGAAGTTCTAATGTATATTTTGAACTCTACATGAGCATTACTTAAAGGCATAGTGTGAGGTCGCACATCAAACTTCTATAAAATTCATTTTCAAGTCACAAACAATCAATTTAATAATAGTATAACAAGGAAAACAGAAACAAAAGAAAAAAAATCTTCTGGGTATTTTTTGAGGGGAAATAATATTTTTTACCCAAGTCGATTCATATTTTCCAGTGAAACTCTGTGAACCAAGAAGTGTGACATCATTTCAATAATAACAATGGCTGCGATAGACAACACACTTGAAAGCCAATTGAAGGATGACTGGGAAAGTTCTTCTTCTGTTGTATCTGAGGTGGCATGAGTGATTGAAGAGTTAGAGGGGGAGGAAGAGATTGATGCTTGGCCCCTATATGTACAAACTAAATGCAATCGACTCTGAAAATGTAGAGCCTGAACAGCTAGATATGGAATGGCGACGTGACTGATCATGAATGGGCAAATGGTAGGCCACTACTGTATTTAGATCCCATCCATATCGCTTGATCCATATTCAGTATCATGACTATAGAGGCAAAGAGTGCAGACATGCATGCATATGATTTTCAAAGCCCACAACACCAATACAGTCATGTCAGTATGCACAGCTAAGCCAAACAGGCACCTTTACGACTTTAAGAAAATCATTGCAAATAGAGGGTCTGCCAGGACAGCAAAATTAACTGTTGGATCTAGCATGAAGTGTACAATGCCTTGCAAAAGTATTCATCCCCCTTTGTGTTTGTCCTGTTTTGTCACATTACAAACTGGAATTAAAGTGGATTTTTGGAGGGTTAGCACCATTTGATTTACACAACGTGACTACAACTTTAAAGGTACAAATTGTTTTTTATTGTGACACAAACAATAATTAAGATGAAAAAACAGAAATCTGGAGTGTGCATAGGTATTCAGCCCCTTTCATAAGAGCTGGTTCAACCAGTTCACTTCATAAGTCACATAATTAGTTGATGCAGATCCACCTTTGTACAATCAAAGTGTCACATGATCTGTCACATAATTTCTATACAAATCAACCTGTTCTGGAAGCACCCTGACCCTGCAACATTACTAAGCAAGCAACATGAAAACCAAGGAGCCTCCAAACAGGTCAGAGACAAAGTTGTGGAAAAGTATAGATCAGGGTTGGGTTATAAAAAATATCCCAAACTTTGAATATCCCAAGGAGCACCATTAAATCCATTATAGCAAAATGGAAAGAATATGTCCCCACTACAAATGTGACAAGAGAAGGCCGTCCACCAAAACTCTCAGACCGGGCAAGGAGGGCATTAATCAAAGATGCAACAAAGACACCAAGGATAACACTGAAGGAGCTGCAAAGATCCACAGCGGAGATGGGAGTATCTGTCCATAGGACCACTTTAAGCTGTACACTCCACAGAGGGGGGCTTTATGGAAGAGTAGCCAGAAAAAAGACACTGCTTAAGAAAACATGTTTGGACTTTGCCCAACAGCATGTGGCAGACTCCCCAAACACATGGAAGAAGATTGTCTGGTCAAATGAGACTAAAACTGATCTTTTTGGCCATCATGGGAAACACCATGTGTGGCACAAACCCAGCACCTTGAGAACAGCATTCCTACAGTGAAGCATGGTGGTGGCAGCATCATGCTGTGGGGATATTTTTCATCTGCAGGGACAGGAAAGCTGGTCAGGATTGAAGGAAAGATGGATGGCACTAAATACAGGACAATTCTGGAGGAAAACCTGTTTGACTTAGCCAGAGGTTTGAGACTGGGACGAAGGTTCAGGTTCCAGCAGGACAATAACCCTAAACATACTGCTAAAGCTACACTGGAGTGGTTTAAAGGGAAACATTTAAATGTCTTGGAATGGCCTAGTCAAAGTCCAGACCTCAATCCAACTGAGAATTTGTGGCATAGCTTGAAGGTTGCTGTACACCAATGCAAACCCATCTAACTTGAAGGAGTTGAAGCAGTTTTGCCTTGAGGAATGGGCAAAAATCCCAGTGGTTAGATGCGCTAAGCTAATAGAGACATACCCCATGAGACTTGCAGCAAAAGGTGGCTCTACAAAGTACTGACTTTTGTGTGTGTGTGTGTGGGGGGGGGGGGGGGGGGATGAATACCTATGCATAGTCCAGATTTCTGTTTTTTTCATCCTAATTATTGTTTGTGTCACAATAAAACTACAATTCCACCTTTAAAGTGGTAGGCATGTTGTGTAAATCAAATGGTGCTAACTCCCCAAAAATCCATTTTAATTCCAGCTTGTAATTCAACAAAACAGGACAAACACCCAGGGGGATGAATACTTTTACAAGACACTGTATGTGTGCAAGTAAGGCTAGCTTCCATCATAGTACATAGTACTTGTACTTAATACTTGGCTGTTTGAGTATCGGTATTTCGACAGCATATTACACTAGGTATTGCTGTCACTTGTTCAGTTGGCACTAGAACTTTCTTGTCTAGAAGTTCAGCATTTCACGTACCTGACTTTTGCACTCGTTGTATGTTGCTCTGGATAAGAGCATCTGCTAAATGCCATGCAATGTAATGCCATGTAATGCAGTACAGTAAATAATGAATCAATGATGTAGGTCTATAAAATAATGATAATACCTATGTGTTACATGTGTCAGGCTATGTGTTGTACTCACTCTACAAAAAGAGTGCAATACAATACATCAGCTGATAGTCAGCCTCAGGGTAAAGTCCAAACCCAACTCTTGACTTTATTCTCCAGCTCAATAGGATGTTGCTGGATTTAAGATATAATTGATTATATTCAGTGTCAGAAATAGGGGTACAGTAGGAGTCCATTTCTGTCCTCCAAGATACAATCTACACTAATGTACCCCTCGGGCTTATTATTGGACCTCAAGGTAACTACCTTTTTAACACCAAAAAGATCTCATCTCATCTCATTATCTGTAGCCGCTTTATCCTGTTCTACAGGGTCGCAGGCAAGCTGGAGCCTATCCCAGCTGACTACAGGCGAAAGGCGGGGTACACCCTGGACAAGTCGCCAGGTCATCACAGGGCTGACACATAGACACAGACAACCATTCACACCTGCGGTCAATTTAGAGTCACCAGTTAACCTAACCTGCATGTCTTTGGACTGTGGGGGAAACCGGAGCACCCGGAGGAAACCCACGGGGAGAACATGCAAACTCCGCACAGAAAGGCCCTCGCCGGCCACGGGGCTCAAACCCGGACCTTCTTGCTGTGAGGCGACAGCGCTAACCACTACACCACCGTGCCGCCCTATGGGCACCAAAAAGATACTTAGGGTATATGTTCCCAAGCAGTAAATAGAGGGTACAAATAGGTCACTGTTCCCAGTAGCAAGCCTTTGTACCCCTAAAGGTACAATAATGTACTTTATTTTCTGAGAGTGTTGTGTAAATTAGATGCACCTCTTTGAAAATCCACTCTTGTATGTCATCCAATTGGCAAAGCAATCATCCTGAAAGCACTTAAAACATAGTGCTAATGTGGTTGAAATGGGCTCATTTTGCTCAAACAAAACGTGTCCATTTTTGCACTTGATGACTGTCTGTCAGCCATTCAAACAACTGTTGTGCTGAATGCATACAAAACCTTGCAACACAATAATGTGGCATCTTTTGAATGCAAAAAGAATGTGAGATGAACAGGATAACAGCAACAATCTGCCTCAGTAAGTACATATGATGGCTTTTGTTTACAAAGATGGTTCATGAAATGGCATCACTACAGAAGATTACTTGAGCTTGCTGAAGATTTCTGTCTTGGTTGCTAAGGGCCGTGCTAGGTGCGTAATTCAGGACTGGGTGGGTATTTATGAAAAATTTCACTGAAAATATTTTTCGGCCTCAGAATTCACTCTCAGAAATTTGATGTGCTACTCCACAGTATCCCTTTAGATTTTCAGACTGACTCTTACCTGCCCCAAATTATCAAAGTTGTACTTTCTCCGAATCCATTTGTAGTTGGCATGTAGGCAATCTGATTTATTTGTGATGTTTCTTGTGTCCAAACCTTCACAGTGGTAAAACTTGCCTTTAAAGAGCTAAACATTTGAAAAAAAAAGAAGTTATTTCACTTGTTTAATGACCCACATACAAAACACCTTCATTTTCATTTACACAGATTTTCATTCTTATAGACATTTCATTCTTATTGACCTCAAGACCTCACCTGAACTCCAAGAATGCCAAAGACAATGAAGAAAGCACAGCAGATCAGTACTATGTTCCCGATGGGCCTCAATGATGTTATCAAGGTTTCAACCACCAGCTTCAGTCCAGGAGCACGACTGATCACTCTGTCAACACAAAAACAAACTCTATCCTTAGGTGTGCTCATGCTCAGCATTTACACAGTGCATGTTTTCTGAATGATACTTATGACTGAGATGTAGCCAGAATGAATTATAATTTAAATATGTTCCAGGATAACAGGGATTATGATAGCCACATTCACTGGATATGAACAATCACATGCTCTGATTGGCTACTCTACTACTAGGATATCAGCTCATATAACGTGAGTAGAGAAAAACAAAATCTGGAGTGTGTTGCTGAACCAACCGAGGATGAAATAAAAACTCTACTCGAAAACTAAACCCCAAAATATAAAAAAAAGCAACGAAAGTATTTGATGGTAAGAACATACCTTTTTTATTTTTCAAGAATTTATATTATAGCATTTTTCACAAATTACTACTGTCATTTCGCCGGCTTGTTTACATTCTTCAATGTGTTGAATTTTTTTTAGACTGGTCCAAAAGCTCAAAGAAGTTTGAAAATTACATAACTGAAATGTCCAAGGAAGAATTAAATAAATGTCTAAAGCTATTCTATACCTCAGCATGACAGCAAGACGGAACTTTACTCTACAAAAAACAACAACATTAAAGTCAATTTGTGCAGCCATCAATAGGTTTTTAAGAAGTCTGCCTAAGTGGAAATGATTTTGTTGGATTTTTTGTATAAAGTTTTTATTTATCAAATTTGCAAAAACTAAAACTAAAAATGCTCTGTTTCTTAAAATCCAGTGAATGTGGATATAATAAAACAATTATTCCACTCAATCTCGTCATCCACTCGGTGCTATGCACCTCGTCGGCTATCAGCTCATGTATGATTCGATTTCATGAAATAACTGTTAAATAGCTGACATATCAAGAAAATGTAGCAGTACATCCTCTATAATTAGTATTGAAAAGCCAGTGTAACCCCAAACTCTAGCCATAACAGATCCTGACCTTAAAGGCCTCAGCGTCCTTAGCAGACGTAGAACCCTCAGAATGCCAAAGATCTTGTTCCCACTGGTGGATGCCAGAGACACCAAGATGTCAATGAGCGAAACAAACACCAACACTCCATCCAACATGTTCCAGGTGCTCTGCAGATAACTATGCTTTCCTGAATAGAAGCCAAGAGCCACCACCTACAAGACCAGCCATGGCAACTCAGTAAGCTACACCAACACTGCAATATTACTTCTGGATATTTGTATCAAATTGAAACTTTACTACCTTCACAGTCATTTCAGCAACAAATATCACAGTGAATACATAATTGGAAATACTGAGGAACAATCGCTCCTAGAAAGGCAAAGAGAACAGCACATAGAGGATTTCATCACAACATGACAATGACATTAAGATACATAAATACTGTCAGTTGCAGAAGTATTGGCAAAGACCAAAAAATGAAATATGAAAACATAATTTTGTATTTAATATACAGTACTGTGCAAAAGTCTTAGGCACATGTAACGAAATGCTGGAGACCAAAAATGGCTTAAAAATAATGAAATGAAATGTTTCAACATTAAAAAAATACTATAAACAGCAGTAAGCCATAATAAACGAAACATAGTTAATATTTAATGTGAGACGACCCTTTGCTTTAAAAAAAAAACAACAACACAGTAGTACAATGAGTGCAGTTTGATAAGGAAATGAGCTGTAGGTTTTACTGAGCATCTTACAGAACCAGCCACAGTTCTTCTGGACATTTTGACTGTCACACTCGCTTCTTCATTTTGCACCAAAACCCAGCAGCCTTCATTATGTTTTCTTTTTTAATCTGAAAAGCGCTCTCTTATGGAATATGCTGCTCAGACACAAATAATTTTTTCCTGTAACATTTAATTTTGTGCTGGAAAACAAACGTTTGGACTCTAAAATGTTTTTGTACCGACTCGATAATGTAGAAGTCATAAAATAGAACTCTATAACAAAGTTTGTATGAAAAAAATAGGGTGCCTAAGACTTTTGCACAGTACTGTATATCAGTATAATCTCACACTGAATATATAAATCATGAGAATTGTAACCTTTTAGCCTTAGGAATTCTCAGAAGCATGTTCCCATTTATATTTAGATTTTTTTTATGTTCACCTGCATGTTTGGAAACTCATCCATGACCTCAGCTACATGTCTGAAAATGCCCATATCCACTGCTTGGGCAATATTTAAGTTAACAACCAGAGCTGTAATGAAAATGTAATGACTACATGGTAAAAAAAAAAAAAAGAAGTGGTAAATAGCCTGCTACAGTAATACAAGTATTTATACATATACATATAATTTCTAAAAAAAATATTAGTCAGAGAATAGTCTGTGAGAATTGTGATCTCAATTCCAAACTAAGAAAAAAAAAAGTTATTTCAATTTCATCAAGAATTATGTGGTTTTAGTGCCAGTAATTCTGGGGCTGACTGTCTGAATACAGATTAAAGTGTCTTCACTAAAAGCTGAGGTCATAAGAATAAATTCAGAATAAATTCAATAATTGAGCTTACTGGGCTATTGGACTGAATGTGTGGTCTCTCCAGAGCAATAGTGATGCAATTAAGGAAGATAAAGACTAAGACCACATGGTCAAACATCTTGTGTGAGATGATCCTCTGGCAGAACATGCGAAACCTACATTACAGAAACACAAATGAGTTTAAAGAATACAGTGTATGGTTACGAGATTTGAAGTGATGAAGACTACTCACCTGTTCCGTGGAGAGAATATATAGAGAGACCATTCCTCATGACTTTTACACCACTTGGGTTTGTATGCATCTAGCATCCTCTTCAGACGAAAACTGAAACTCTGCAGCATAATAACAGACTGGATTCAGAAGGAAGCTTCTTAAAGCTAGCATTTTCCTATTTCTCCCTTTTACACAGGAGAGGCAGAAGCTTGTTGTTTTCCATATTTTATAGCTCTTGAAACTCCATTTCAACACAGAGCCTCTTGACTGCTGATGTACCACAATGCTGGATCACTGTAAAGGTTGCTTTCCACTCATCAAAATAAATAAATAAATAAATAAATAAATAATCAAGCAAATTGTTCTCCTGAATCACTTAGTGTTACAATTAGTCTCGTTACAAGTCAAACCCATGAGATGACATCCTTTAGGAGGAAAAAAAGCCCATCCATCCATCCATCCATCCATCCATCCATCCATTATCTGTAGCTGCTTATCCTGTACAGGGTCGCAGGCGAGCTGGAGCCTATCCCAGCTGAGTATGGGCGAGAGGCAGGGTACACCCTGGACAAGTCGCCAGGTCATCGCAGGGCTGACACAGAGACAAACAACCATTCACACTCACATTCACACCTACGGTCAATTTAGAAACACCAATTAGCCTAACCTGCATGTCTTTGGACTGTGGGGGAAACCGGAGCACCCGGAGGAAACCCATGCAGACATGGGGGGAACATGCAAACGCCACACACGGCCGCTGGGCTCGAACCCTGGACCTTCTTGCTGTGAGGCGACAGTGCTAACCACTACACCACTATGCTGCCAAAATAAATAAATAAATAAATAAAGCCCAAAAAGAACTCATGACAGCACTGTTTGTTTATTTTTTTTATCCTGACGCCCTGTAGCCCAATTGGCCTGTCAGTTGCCGGTCTCTTACGAGGCTGTCTGCATCTATGGACCCTTTTCACATGACGTCACGACAAACGCGGCCGCCATTTTGGACATGTACTACCAGTAGTTTATCACAGCCAACATTGAGGAACGGCAGCAAAGAAAGTTTTTACTTTCAGCAAGACTTCCATCATGCCACTATATTGTTGTGCACCTGGATGTAGTAACCATCAACAAACAAGGCAAGGTTTATCATTTTATCGGATCCCGACAGAGAAGATGGATAGCGGCCATTAACAGATTGGCAGCCCTCGGCATACCAGCGCTTGTGTAGTGACCACTTTGTTGGAGGTAAGACGAATAAAATTAGCCAGAAAAGGCATTACATTGCTGTTAACATTCTGTGGCGGCGAGTGTGCAACCAAATAGGTTAAAATAACCCATTGTAACCTCTTTGTTCTTCTGTAGTAGCTATTGTTGACTAGCTAATGTCAACAAGTAGCTGGTATGTTACTGTAGCAATGTTTACATTCAGTCATTTGGATGACTGTTAAAACCTTTCAGTCTCAAGGTTTTCCTTTACTGTATTTACTAGTTTACTGTAATTATGATCCGGCAGCTATTTACACCGGATCCAGTATAAATAGCTGCCGGAGCCAACGTCCGAGGTTCCGGAGCACGCTCCGGCTTGCTCTCCCTCAAATTAAGCAGCGCGCGCCGGCTTGCTCCCGGAGTGCTCCGGCTTGCTCTCCCTCAAATTAAGCAGCGTGCACCGGCTTGCTCCCGGAGTGCTCCGGCCGAGGTTCCCCTCAAATTAAGCAGCGCGCGCCGGCTTGCTCCCGGAGTGCTCCGGCCGAGGTTCCGGAGCACACTCCGGCCGAGGTTGCCCTCAAATTAAGCAGCGCGCTCCGTAACCTCGGCCGGAGCACTCCTGGAGCAAGCCGAAGTGCGCTCTGGAACCTCGGCTGGAGCACTCCTGGAGCAAGCCGGAGCGCGCTCTGGAACCTCGGCTGGAGCACTCCTGGAGCAAGCCGGAGCGCGCTCCGGAACCTCGGACGTTGGCGTGTATGTGTATGGCGATGGGTTTTTAACGATATAGGTATACAGATCATGTGGGCTGAAGTCAGGTAAAGACGAGGGCTTCGTGTACTTCCGTACGTCAGTGAACAATCCTGGTGGAAGCAGGTAAACGTCGTTCTCTAAGCCTGCTAACCTCAATTTTTGCAAATACCTCTCCCTCTGCTCGCCCTGTAAATGCCCTACGTCGCTGGATAGTGAAGGTGTTTTCGGCATCTCGCTCCTTTTTCTTTTATGTTTTTCGTTTGTCGCCTTCCTCGCATTCAAACTGATTCGAGCCGAAGTCCACTACATGTCCAAAATGGCGGTCGCGTTTACAAAGGTCACGTGACTGAAAAGGGTCTATTGAGAGCACACTTCATTTACTGCTGGTTTGCTAGGCCTTAGCTTCCCCAGACAACCAACCATTCATACCTCTGGGGAATTTAGAGTCGCTAGTTAACCTAACTGCATGGCTTTGGGGTAAATCAGATCACCCAGAATAAACCCACACAGACACAGGGAGAACATGCAAACTCCAGTTGGCTGCTGGGCTCGAACCCAGAACCTTCTTGCTGTGAGGCAACAGTGCTAACAACTACACCACTGTGCCTTCGTGAGCAATGGTTAAGCTACTTTAAAAACGTAATTTCATAATCTAGAAATTATTCTATGAATAATGCAGCTTATTTACATTAGAGATATCTTTCCAGGGAAAGCTTCACATACAGCTCCATAGCACAAGCAGCTTAACTAAACCGAAACTACATTCATAGTCGTGTAATATCACCTCTATTGCTCATATATAAACATTGGTTACATACCAAAGCAGGCCTCAAAAATGCATATATAATTTCCAATATACACAATGTTTTTTTTTTCTTTTTCAAAAACTTAAACTTAAGTAAAAAGGCAGATTCCATTACATGTGCTCTCAATCATGCACAACTACACTTCTACTGCTGTGTGTGATTTGGCAACTCCTGCTGAACTGAACAGTAGAACACAATACTACTGTTTTCATTGAATTCACCAACAACTGTGTCACACTCATTTCCATATATATTCTTTACATATTTAAAAATGTGCAATAATATGAAACCATTTTAGAACATGGGAGAAACATGGCATATATTCAAATATATATTCAGTCAAACTGTGTGATTTAATACCTTTAATACTTTTAACTTCTTTTGGAATGCAGATCTGGCAACCCTGCTCGTAGCACATACTGTGTGTTACAAACACATACTGTACATGAAATTTATTTATTTATTTATTTATTTATTTATTTATTTATTTATTTTTGCTGGCCTCATTTTTTTAGACTGCAATCAGTGCAAAAAGTTGCATTTTTCACTGTGCCTCATTTGTATACAGCTTACTCAATGTGTTCTTTGCAGAATAAGTGACATTGAATAATTTTTGAGCACATGATTGATTATGAACTGTTTATCCAGTGGTTACAAGATCATCAGGAAGAAATCATTTATATTGATTGTATCTTGTCTTAATTGTACTGCAATATGGTTTGGATAAACAGAGCTGCCAAAAGACTGCATTTAATGTAAAATTCAATTGTGAAATGGATAAATAAGGGATAAATAAATTTATTAGGGATAAAATTAGCTCATATGTTTAAAGTGTTTAATTTTCTGTAAAGCTGCTTTGTGACAATGTCTGTTGTTAAAAGCACTATACAAATAAACCTGACTTGACTTGAAATCCCTGTACCTTTACATCTGCAAATAACCTTGATTTTTCTGTCACTGATATTTTCCAGTGGAAAATAGATTATCAGTTGGGAATCTCTCCAATGTAAAAAGCCAATCTGCTGCGACTGGTAGTTTTCTAACTGTAGTTGGCACAAGTAACCTCACCCATATAAAAAGGCACTATGAGGGAATGAATTTGCTTTCACTAACTAAATTGATCATGGGTCAACAATGCTTTCATGAATGTTGCTTCATTTCACATGAACAATGTTTATCTTTAAAAGAAAATGTATCAGAATTGTGAAATTCTTATCCTCAATAGAGAACAATATCAAAACTTTTCAAAACTTCTCATTCACAGTAGAGGACAGTATCAGCACTTAAGTGATTCTCATTCTCAACAGAGTGCAGGATCAATATTCTGAGCAATAATCATCCCCCAAAAAGCAATATATAATTACACTTTATGAGTTTTGTCTAGGACTGTCTGGCACTATCAGGGCTTTATAAAACCTTGTGGCAGTTTTGATATTCAGCCTCCACTATTCCCAATGGAAACCACACTGATGATCTGGAATGCAAGGAAGAAGAACAGACGCTATATATGTAACTGTGGTTTTACAGCTAAATGGACGACCATCAAGCCACCTTGGTCACTTGGGTTGGTGAGAATGGCCAGCCACTTGGGGTCATGGTAACAAGGTGATGACTATACTTTTGGCTTTAGGTCAGGAAATGATCTCACAGGAATACTCATCTAGTTCAGAAGGTAACCTGGCATTCCTCCACTTAGTTGTAGAACCATGGTAACCTTTCATTTTAACAACCTAGAAGCTACTTGATATAAAAAAGTAAAAGCACCATTACTTGTACCAGCACTGACTAGCACAATGGTAATGTCCTTGCACAAATGACTCTGCATACTGTATGTGTACTGGGTTGTGTGTTTGTGTGTCTTTGCAGCTGTGTGTTTGCTCACATCGTCTAGATCCTCCTCTGTGGGGGAGTCCTCACGGCTCAGCTCTGAGGGCAGCTCTGTGGACAGGTGTAATGCCCTGCCATTGCAGTCATGGTGCTCTCCTGATGGGCACAGGCTGGGGAGTGTGGGCAGCTCAGGGAAATCCAGAGAACCTGGATGGTGCAGAGAGCCACCACTGGCACTCCTGGCTTTTCCCAAAATTATTCCTTCTGGTTCCTCATCCTCAAAGCTGCCTCTGCCTTCACCCGAGAGTAGAGACTCTCTCTCGCCAGATGTATCCTTCCTCTTTAGACTTGGGGCTCGACTCAAGCCGTTCCAGCTTGACCTGCGGCTGCCCCAGTTACTGCCTGAACTACATGGGTGACAGGGTGATTTGCGTGGGCTTGCCTAAAAAAAATCAATATATTATTTTTCACAACATTTTCATAATAATTTCTGCTTATCACGCAAAATGAATAAATGAAAAGCACCACTTTTGACTCAGTAAAGCCACTTACCAGTGATCTCTGATCATAAGCAATTGGATCAATAGAAATCCCACTACCACGTCTTGACTCCTCTAAACTGAAGATGGAGTCTGTGCCAAGAGAACTCTTTGGTGTGGGCATAGGAGTTGCGTCTGTGCGCATGATGATCGGTGGAGGCAAATTACCACGAGAGTCCACATGCCCATTTGCAGACATCATCAGAGAGTACATCTTCAACTCTGCTAGTAATAATTGCAAGACAGCAATCCATTTTAGGAAAATAGAAAGAAATATAATGGCAAACCAACCCCTGACATAATGTAATGTACATCCACAGTCCACTGGATACACTAAATGGGAAGATATTTCATACAAGACCCATAGTAGTGAAAACAATTTTCCTTGAGCATCCAAATATTTTTAGTGATTATTGTAAGAAACAATAACCTGTGGCACGTAATTCTCCCATCTTCTCCTCTTCTTCAAAATTAACTGACCTCTTCTCCTCATCTGCATCAGACTTGGTGGCATCTCCCTACAACGTAGAAAACTCAGTTTAAAACTCTTTGGCATCAGTAAAACCATTTGGCAGCACTTTATTTTAGGAACTTGTACATAAAATGGGTTAATTAATGCCTTTTAATTTGCTTAATAAAGCTCATATTAGACACTTATAAAAGGTTTATTCACTATGCATTGGTCTATTCATAAAGACCTGTATTACTACATAACTGGAGATTAGTTATGTAAAAATGACTATGAGTATATACTGATAATATTAATGTAAAATTTCAAATCTTATTAGTCTTAATTGTCCATGTTAGACCTTTAAGTTGTAGGCATCAAGTAATTGCAGTTTATGGCTTTAAGAGCTCTTGGTGTTCGGCTCAGTGTCGCTCAGTTAACTGAGATAACGAGCTCTCTTTCTGAAAGTGCTGTGATGCTTGTTTTTACACACTCGTCCTGTTTCACACAAACTGCATCAGCACATCAGAAGAGACCAACCATCTATATAAAATAGGAAAATCTACATAAATTATTCAGTGTTTTTATTGGGCCATATTTAGAGTTGATGACTAACATTAAAAGATACATCAATACATACAGTCCTGTGCAAAAGTCTTTGGCGCATATAAAGAAATGCTATAGACCAAAAATGACTTAAAAATAATGAAATGAAATGTTTCAACATTAAAAAAAAAACACTATAAGCAGCAGTAAGACGTAATAAATGAAACAAAGTCAATATTTGGTGTGAGACGACCCTTTGCTTTAAAAAAAAAAGTAGTCTCAGGTACAATAAGTGCAGTTTTATAAGGAAATGATCTGTAGGTTTTACTGAGCATCTTGCAGAACCACCCACAGTTCTTCTGGACGCTTTGACTGTCACACTCGCTTCTTAATTTTGCACCAAAACCCAGCAGCCTTCATTATGATTTCTTTTTTAATCTGAAAAGTGCACTCTTATGTAATATGCTGTTCAGACGCCAACATTTTTTTTCTGTAACATTTAAGGGTAGACTGACTTTTAGATTTTTCAAGTTTAAGTCATAAAAGAATTGTCCCTTACACCCAGTTACTGTTGTTTAGTGGACCAAAAGCTACTGAATTCGAATCACAGATTTCCAATTTTATTAGTTTTTTTTTAATAGAACAATTAATGAATTTAGTGCCACATAGCCCTAAATTCTCTGCTATTTTTTCCTGCTTCACCGTGATGCAATACAAAATACTACGTCATGCATCATGTGGTGGGCTTTCCACGTTCATGCAAGGCATTGTGGGAAACTAATTTGAAACAGGAGAGAAAAATGGAGGATGTGAGTGTGCGAATGAAATGTGAAAGACCGACTACAGTAACGGAAAGTGAGAAGAAAAGAAGTTATGTTGTGAAGGAAAGTAAACACAGGACCAAACTAATAAATAATCGGCGGTCAGCGAGCACCTCGATGTGATCAGCTGTTTGTTTAGTGACAGAATGATGGAACTGTCAGTGCAGTCAAAGGTAAACCTGCGCACGCGCATACAAACTTCCTCTGTCTGCGCGAAGGGAGCGATTTCATGCACATTATTTGTTCGGGAATCCTCTCAAATTAAATAACTTCCCAGCCACAGAATGGCCTAGGTTCTTTTTTAAAGATATTACAGAAATAAACATGTATCACAATGACCAAATTTCAGAGGGAACGAAATTTCACCAATTTTATGAAACCGAAAGGCCGTCTACTTTTAATTTTGTGCTGGAAAATGAATGTTTGGAGCTCTAAAATGTTTTTGTACTGACTCGATAATGTAGAAGTCATAAAACAGAAATCTATAACAAAGTTTGCATGCAAAAAAAAATAAAAAATAGGGGGCCTAAGACTTTTGCACAGTACTGTACATTGCAAAAGGACATTTTGAGAGTTTTGCTATTCAGGTGCATAATTTGTTTTCCTTATGCAGCACATTATGAATATTGAAATGACTTGTGTACTAGTATAGTTTATGCCTACCAGTGTTTTTTTTTTACACATATGATCCCCTTTTAAACAAGAACTTGTCTATAAGCCTAAAATTATCAGTTGAAGATCCTAATAGTAGTTACATTTTTCACACTGTGATATCACGAGAGGCTGGCTGGCTCTAGGCGGGACCCTTCGATCAGTGCAAGGACACAAAGGTTAAAATAAATCAAGGTTTTTAGCCCGGTGGCCGCCCAATAGCAGGCGTCCGTAACACAGGGAAGCATTTCAGTGCAAAATCCTTCAGGTAAGAATTCCAGATAAGCTTTTCAACAAATACTCCGCCCAGCAGGTTCCACTCAGCAACGAGAGTCCATGAACCTCTCTCCTCCACATTCACACTGGGAGTTTTTGAGCTCTCACAAAGCCCTCTTACTCATTAGGCCCTCATTGGCCACAGGTGTGTTGCTGGGTTGGGTGCTGAGGGTGAAGTTCCCAACTCCACCACCAGATGGAGTTATAGCTGCCAGAAGTTGGAGCCATCTGCGTGTGACATAGCGCCCCTCGACGATGCAGCCTCTCGGGATATCACACATCCCCCTGCTCAGGACTGACGTCCTCGTCGGGCTGAAGGTTGCAAAGAGGACATCTCGCTGGGACAGGGCGTCCGCATTGCCATGGCGCCTGCCAGCCCTGTGAACAACAGAGAAGTTAAACGCTTGCAAGCTTAAAAACCATCTGGTAACCCTATTGTTTGTCTCCTTGTTCTTGGCCATCCACTGCAGAGGGGTGTGGTCAGAGATCACCGTGAAACGCCGGCCCAGGAGATAATATCGCAGGGATTCCAGGGCCCAGGTAATGGCGAGACACTCTTTTTCAACCGTTGAATAGTTCTTCTCTCTGGGGAGTAGTTTTCGGCTTAGATATAGGATGGGATGTTCCTCACCTTCATGTACTTGTATGAGTACAGCCCCCAGCCCCACCTCTGAAGCGTCTGTCTGCACCATGAACTCTCGTGCCACCAGAACCGGACTGGAACAGAGGGCCTGCTTCAGGTTGATGAAGGCTGCCTCCGCTGCGGGATTCCACTTCACCATCCTTGAGTGCCGTTTGGTTGTCAGATCTGTCAGGGGTGCAGCAATGGAGGCAAAATCGGCAATAAAACGCTGGTAGTAGCCGGCTAGGCCCAAAAACGACCTCACCTGCTTCTTGGTGAGGGGTTGCGGCCAGTCCTGTATGGCCCGCAGCTTCGCCTTCTGGGGCTTGACTAGTCCCTGGCCAACGGTGTACCCCAGGTAATTGGTTTCACTGAAGGCCAGTCTGCATTTTTTTGTGTTCGCCGTCAGACCTGCATCTCTGAGGGAATCAAGCACAGCTTGTACACGGGGTAAATGACTGTCCCAATCCGGACTTTGAATGACCACATCATCTAAAAATGCAGCTGCATACGTCTTGTGGGGAGCCAGGACCCGATCCATTAAGCGCTGGAACGTGGCCGGCGCTCCATGCAGACCAAATGGGAGCCATGTGTACTGGTAGAGACCCTCTGGTGTGGCAAAGGCCGTCTTCTCCTTTGACGCCGGGGTCAGGGGCACCTGCCAGTATCCTTTTGTCAGGTCCAGAGTGGTGAAGAACCGGGCATGTCCTAAGGAGTCTACTAAGTCATCAACCCGGGGCATAGGGTATGAATCAAACTCTGACATCTCATTCAATTTGCAATAATCATTGCAGAATCTCACCGACCCGTCTGGTTTGGGAACCAGGATGATGGGGCTTGCCCAGGCACTTTTGGACTCTTCGATGACTCCCAGCTCTAGCATCTTTCTCACCTCCTCCTGGATAGCCACCTTGCGAGCCTCCGGCACACGATAGGGACGCTGGGTCACTGTTTGGCCCAGGACGGTGCGGATCTCGTGTTGGACCACCTCTGTGTGCCCGGGGAGTGAGGAGAAGATGTCTCGGTTGCGGTCCACCAGCTCTAGGGTCATCTGCCGCTGGTGTGGGGATAGGCCTGGCCCCACCTGAACCTCCTCTCTGGTGGGTTCTTTGGACTCTGTCGGAGGCAAACAACTGAACAACGCCTCCCTGGCGTGCCATTTTTTCAAGAGGTTAACGTGATATATTTGCTCAGATTTTCTTTTATCAGGCTGTCTCACCTTATAATTCACTTCTCCTACCCGCTTGATGACCTCATACGGTCCTTGCCAGGTTGCCAGGAACTTACATTCCACGGTCGGCACCAGGACCAGCACTCTGTCCCCCGGCTTAAACTCTCTCGGCTGGGCAGGTCGGTTGTAGGAGGACTGCTGTTGTTATTGAGTAGTCTCCATGTGTTCATGCACTATCGGGTAGACGGCCCTCATTCCTTCATGGCCCCGACATGCTCGATCAGGGTCCGCTGTCTGCAGGGTTGCTCCTCCCAAGCTTCCTTGGCAATGTCCAGCAGCCCTCTGGGTCTGTAAGAAAGGAATAGTTCAAAAGGCGAAAAGCCAGTAGAAGATTGGGGTACCTCTCTTACTGCAAACAGTAGGTATGGCAGCAGCTGGTCCCAATTCCGCCCATCCTCTTCAGTCGCCTTCCTCAGCATGGACTTCGGAGTCCTGTTGAACCGTTCGACCAACCCGTCTGTCTGGGGGTGGTAGACAGATGTTCGCAACTGTTTGATTTTCAACAGGGCACACAGTTCTTTCATCACCCGGGACATGAATGGAGTGCCTTGGTCCGTCAATATTTCCTTTGGAATCCCCAGACTGGTGGAGAGGAGGAACAGCTCCTTGGCTATCTGTTTGGAGGTAGCCTTCCTCAGGGGGATGGCCTCAGGGTACCAGGTTGCATAATCCAGGATGACCAGAATGTACTGATGCCCCCTGGAGCTTTTTGGCAAAGGACCAACTATATCCAGTCCAATCCTCTCAAAAGGAGTTTCAATAATTGGTAAGGGGATGAGCAGGTTACGATATGGGGGCTTAGGTGCCACCTTCTGGCATTCCAGGCAACTACAACAGTAATTCTCTGTTTCCTTGTGTACTCCAGGCCAGAAGAAATGCTGTAAGATCCTTTCTTTTGTCTTCTCAACACCTAGGTGGGCCCCCAGTGGATGTGTGTGTGCCAGATTGAGCACAGTCGCCTGGTGGGGCTGTGGTACAAGGAGTTGTTCATGCACTTTGTCATTTTTCTTCACCACCTGATACAGTAGGCCTTGTATAATTGCGAAATGGGGGTATGTAGGGCCTGCTCTACCCCCTAACAGCACCCCCTCTAGCACCTGCACATTTCTTAAGGCATTTGCAAGTGTGGGATCCTGCAACTGGGCAGTACCATACTGGCCTGTGAGAGGGGGAAGCTCCTCGATGCCTGGGGCGTCTTCCTCGTCGGAGCTTGGAGAGCCTTCCGGGGCCCCATTCTCTTCTTCAGTCTCCGGGCCAGTCTCTGTGTCAGCCTGGGTGCCTGTCATCCCGGCAAGGGCAAAAGCGGGGATGCAGGGTTGTGCGGGTCGCACTTGCAGGATGAGTCTTACCTCTCTGACTGCAGGGTACCCAGGCTGGCCTCTGCTGGGTCTCCCTCCACAGCAGGTGAAATGTTGGGCAATCTCGCCCAATCAGAACCAGAACAGGGAGGGAATCAACCACTCCCACCCTCGTGTGTATAGTCCCCCTGGTGGTGGTCATTTTTGTTCAGTGGTGGGGTACTCTTTGGTGTCCCCATGGATGCAGGAAACTGGGAGAACTTTGTCAGTGGTCAGACACGATGGATCCACCAGGTCCTTATGCACCAAGTTGACCCAACTACCCGAATCTAACAATGCCTCGACATCCCGGCAATTCACAGTCACTGGGCAGGTGGGGGGTCGATCTGGGGGCCCGTCTGCAGCCCCGACGAATGATGCAAACAGCTGGGCGGAGGGTGAGCTGGAGGACCCTGCAGTGGGCATAGGCTCGTCCACCGGTTTCCCACACTGCCAAGACATGTGTCCCCTGCCCCCACACCGGAAGCATTGTCGGGTGTCACCATCATGGGGAATCCTAACCGGACCCGGCTGGCTTCTGGCTCCCCCTGGAGCTTAGCCAGGTCCTGCTGTGGCTGGGCTGGACCCCTTGGGGTTTTTGGGGTGGCCTCCCCCTGTCAGCAGTGGGGGCACAGTCCTGGGGTCCTTCCTGGAAGCACGGAGCATTTCTGTTGTGGCCTGGTACTTTTCCACAGCTTCAACAGTCAGTTCAGCTGTGGCTAGGGCTTGTTGGCTGATGAAGCGCTTCACCTCATATGGCAGGGCTAGAATGTAGTGATCCACGACAACGGCCTCCACTACTGCGGCCGCTGTGGTTTTCTCAGTTTCCAGCCATCTCCTCACGATTCTGGAAAGTTCATGCATCTGTGCACGGGGAGCCTGGTCTGCTTGGAAGGTCCAGCTGTGGAAGCGTTGAGCAATACCGAACTTGGTGGGCCCATGTCTGCTGAGGATCTCTGCCTTCAGAGCATCATAGTTCGTAGTCTTGTCCGGGGGTAGGTCTTGGACAGCGTTCAACGATTCTCCCGTTAAAAATGGGGCTAACAGTCCAACCCACTGTGCCTTGGGCCATCCTTCCCTAGTGGCCGTGGCTTCAGAGGTGTGCAAGTATGCCTCAACATCATCTGTAACCCCCATTTTGGAGATAAAATCACCTGCCTTTATTGGGCCAATGCTCCGAACAGCCATCTTCTTCTGTAGCTGCAACTCCTCTGCCTTCAGTTGGTTGGCCTTCACTTGTTCCTCCAGGAGGGCCGTGCTCACCTGCATTTGGGCTTGCTGGCCTGTGATAAGGGCCTTCAAAATTTCCTCCATCTTGTTATGCAGAGGGCCTATGGCTAGCTGGGAAATTTGAGCAATCAAATGTTCAGTATCCTCCTCGTACCTGCACTATTATTGATGATTGAAATGCCCACATTCTCCACCATATGTGATATCATGAGAGGCTGGCCGGCTCTCAGCGGGACCCTTCAATCAGTGCAAGGATACAAAGGTTAAAATAAATCAAGGTTTTTAGCCCGGTGGCCGCCCAGTAGCAGGCGTCCTTAACACAGGGAAGTATTTCAGTACAAAATCCTTCAGGTAAGAATTCCAGATAAGCTTTTCAACAAATACTCTGCCCAGCAGGTTCCACTCAGCAACGAGAGTCCATGAACCTCTCTCCTCCACATTCACACTGGGTGTTTTTGAGCTCTCACAAAGCCCTCTTACTCATTAGGCCCTCACTGGGCACAGGTGTGTTGCCGGGTTGGGTGCTGCATATATTTGAAAATGAGTACGGCTTCACAGACTCCCACTCAAGGGCGGGAGCTGGGGGAGTTGGGCTGCCCACCTCAGATTAGAGGGTGTGAACTTTTTCATGACATAGAGATGTAAAAAAACAAGTAGACCCTATGTCAGCATCGGCCTTGCAAGGTTCAGGATGATATAAACCAGGGGATGTCCAGATAGTTTTAAGATACCTTTGAACCATTTTCAACCCATTAAATGCCTATTCTTATAAAAATGGTAATTTTGTCAATATTAACAGCAGCATTGATGTGTTTCATCACAGTACAGTCATATCATTTAGTTTACAGCTAAAAAAAACACACTGAAGTGTGCAGTACCTCTTTAACATTACTATTACATGACAGATACAAAGTTTATGTTTTGCATTGCCTTCAAATACGATTACTATTTTCTTGTGTGGATTTATGAATTTCAGGGTGGCATAGTCAGTGCATTTACATGCACATCCAAATCGAGCTACTGTCGGTAATCGAGCTAAGGGTCCCAGCAGGGGTGCCAGAGAAATCCAATCCTACATGCACACAAGGAAATCGAGCTATTGTGTGAGGTACATTGTGCACCCGAGCCACAGGTGGTGCTACACGCCCCATCGTGTTGGTACACTTCTGGTTGTCGCCATGAAGAAGAGCTATTCAAGAGTATAAACAAAGTTATCAGTTCCGTGTTCACAAGAACAACGACGACGAGGACAGCAACATCGATATATTTTATATATATATATATATATATATATATATATATATATATATATATATATATATATATATATATTCAACTCCTTAAGCTGAATGAGCATGAACTCTATCTCCTCATTGCTCCAGAAGTGCACGTTATTACTACTGTTGTCATGCCGACCGAGGCTGTTGTGTTTCCCGCTTGTGGTCTCGTCACTCATCACTTCCGGAAGGGGCAGTGCTGAAGTAAGTAGCTTGACTACGTAGCTCGATAGGGTTTACATGCACTAAGTTGCTCGGCTACAATCGCATAATCTAGGTCGCGTAGCTCGATTACGAGAAATCCAGTTCGGTTCGATTTCAGCCGAGCTAAGGTGTTTCCATGGCATTTAGAACTTCGATTTCAGTCGAGCTATGGCAGAAATTCGATTTTCTCTATGTGCATGTAAACGCACTGATTGTGGTTACAACAAATGGTCAGACACTGGAGTTAATATATAAGAAAATGTTCAATGGTCAGAACAGCAAATAGTTTATATGCATTGTGCTCATTTAACTTTGGGTATTTACCACACACACACACACACACACACACACAGTACATTGCTAAATGTTGTCAGTGAATGTTATCACACCTCTGCTTGAAAGCCCTCCACCAAGATGGCTACCAGAAGGTTAAATAGGACATAATTCCCGAAGCTCATCAGGGCCACGAAGTAAAGTGCAGCCAATGGAGAGGTGGAAGCCATTCCATTATAGAGGACTACATTCCAATCCTCCTGAGTTAGTATCTGTAACAAAAACACAAGCCTGCAATGTGCAACTGAGACAAAAAAAAATCAATCACAACAGATGAAAAGCTGGTGTTGCTCCTTACTCCATTTTATATTTATATAGAGAATTTATGTAGCTTTATATGCTATATATTTGTGTGTATGTCTGTGTGTGTCCGTATAAGTGAGGATCTTCTCTGAAATCCACTACATAAATGAATGTATTGTCTCACCAAACTAAATTCAAACCAAAACTAGAAAAGCACTCAGAGCGCAGACCTCCGCCAAGAATCCTTTAAAAAAAATCCGGGATCCAGAAGGTGATCTGGATCACTGCCAAAATTTAATGGATTGTTACTTGTGCCCAGTCACACCTCTGGAAAAAATTTCAGAGCAATCCGTTCATTACTTTTTCTGTAATGTTGCTAACAGACAAACCAACCAACCAACCAACCAACCAACCAACCAACCAACCAACAAACAAACAAACAAACAAACAAACAAACAAACAAACGCTACCGAAAACATAACCTCCTTGGCGGAGGTAACAAACAAACCAACGGTACCGAAAACATAACCTCCTTGGCGGAGGTAATAACTAGAATGCAGTTCCGGAGAAAATGTGAAAGTGTGCTTGCTCAGGTGCGCCGCCATGGCGACCCGGCAAGAGAGGCGACCGCACGCCCACATGACAAGTTTTGTGTCAACACACGAAAGTTTGGCCAAGACACAAGGCGGACTCTCATACGGAGATGACAGGCTGGCAAGGTTCTTTACAGGGACATCCCAGAGCATCACTAACATGAAAATTTAGATGTAATTCTAAATCCGTAAAGAGACATGACCCAAAACACGTTTTTGCTCATTGTGGCGCCCCCTAGTGGCCAAATGACACCAAATTTGATGAGGGTACATGAACTGGTGCCGAAAGTCATCTCAACAAATATGGTCTTGATATGTCAAAGCGTTTCTGAGATATGAGCCAAAATATGTTTTTGCTAATTGTGACGCCCCCTAGCAGCCAAATGACACCATATTTGATGAGGGTAGTTTGGATGATGTCCAAAGTCATGCCACTAAATATGGTCTTGATATGTCAAAGCATTTCTGTGATATGAGCTCACTTCCTGTTTGGTGGCTTCGCCATCGAATTTGATTGACTGCCACGGGCGAACGCTTTGACATATGAGAGCGAAATGAATATCATTCATTAGGCATGGACTGGAGATCATGTGTGCCAAGTTTCGTGATGATCGGACAAAACATGCGGCCAGGGTCACTCTACCTTCATTTTGAACAAAATTCAAAATGGCGGAAAATCTAATTAGGCGGAGAATGACGTCATAAGGTGCGTTGGAATCGTCTAGCTCCAACGATTCCAGCGGCCCTAGGCTTATGAAAGTCAGACATACAGATCAAAAGTTACGTGCATGAACGCATGTAAGAATGTGATCAGTTGGTGGCGCTAGAGCATGAGACGTACCAACATGAAACTTGATGAAATCAATCAGGGTCCACTCCTCTATCCGTCTACCAAGTTTCATGACTTTACACCTTACGGTTTGGCCTACAGAAGGAAAAATCTGTTTTTTGTGTCGCGCACCCATTCATTTCAATGGGGAAAAAATTAATCCTTTAAAAAAAATCCGGGATCCAGAAGGTGATCCGGATCACCACCAAAATTTAATGGATTGTTACTTGTACCCAGTCACACCTCTGGAAAAAATTTCAGAGCAATCCGTTCATTACTTTTTCCGTAATGTTGCTAACAGACAAACCAACAAACAAACCAACAAACCAACAAACAAACGCTACCGAAAACCTCCTTGGTGGAGGTAAAAATCAATCAGTTCAAAGACAGTTGCCTTTTTATTTGTCTTTAGGAGTTCTTGGCTGCATTGTGAATGTTCTCTGCATGACGCTAGATCAGTAAATGTCTTCAGTAGCAAGTATGCCTCTGAATTTGCACAATGCAGCCCAATATAATGCAGCTTCAGCACTACAGCAGCGTGTCTTTCTGCTGTTGCAGCAAACACTAAAAGCACATAATTTCAGGGCATTTTAAAATTTAAATGACCATTCTCCTCCATGCGGTTGCAGAAACAATAATGGAATAGAGATTGAATTGTGAATGCCTTTGCAGGATGCCTTTGTATTTGGGTCTTGGTAGAAAAACAAAAAGCCAGTTCACCTTTCTCATATAATTGACTGTGTACAGGTCTAAAGCCATCTTAATAGCTTGAGATTTATATGTGCAACCCTGTGTGTCAATAATAACATGCTTTTTTTTTTTTTAACGTTCACCTTTGATTCATTACTCAATTAAAGTGCATTTGAGACTCTAACCTGAAACACAGTGACGATGGCCCACAGCAGAGAGTCGAAGTTCTTCCTGTCTGGGATGGTATCTCCATTCTCCAACTTCAGGCTGAATTTGCAGCCAAACAGATGCATTCCGAGAATACTGTAGAACATTACAGAGCAAGCTCAAGAACTGTCATGCAAAGTGGACAAGTCTAGAAGAAGCATCTTTACTCACTGATTGACCAGCTGACATCCCAAATGCATTATGGGCATCACTCTACACTAGGTGATGTTATATACACTACCCAGCAAACCATGAAGAGGTGTCACATGGCACTCCACAGCCATATTACTTTTCCTGTGTGTATATTTCTCTGGCTAATAAACAGTCAAAGATAAGTTGCATGTCAATCAATGCTTCAACTGTCTGCTATGTGCCAAGCAAAACATCTTATTTTAGCATGTGCTTAATGATGAACTTATGTGTGTGGCTAGCTACAGTTTTGGTCAGAAGTTTACATACAGTGACATGAATGCCATGGCAGTATTTGGGCTTTCAATGATTTCTCTGAATTGTTCTTTTTCTGTGGCAGAATGATCGTACAGCATGCGTCTTAAAAAACAACAACAACTAGAATTCAGTGCACAGTTTTCTGAAATCAACACAGGGTCAAAAGTATGCATACTGGGTCAAAAACATACATACAGCACACCTAATATTTGGGTAAAATGTCTCTTTGCAAGATTCACCTTGACCAAACATTTTTTGTTTACCATGAACAAGCTTCTGGCAGAATTCTGGTTGGATATTTCATGACTCTTCATGGTAGAATTGGTAGAGTTCAATTAAATTTGTTTTTTTTTTCTTGGCATGAACTCAACTGATAAGCACGGTCCATATATTTTCAATAGGGCTGAAGTCAGGGCTTGTTTTGTAAGCTTAATGTTAGCCTGCTTTATCCTCCACAACCAGCTCTGATGCGTGTTTGGGTTCATTGTTGTGACTCCCAGTCATGTTGCAAGCTTCCAATAGTTTGAGGTTATGCTGAAGAATTCTGAGGTAGTCCTCGTTCTTCATTATTCCATCCACTTTGTGCAATGAACCAGTTCCACTGGCTGTAAAACAGCCCCAGAGCATGATGATCCTACCACCACCACCAGCTGGTACAGTGTTCTTCTGTACATCGTGGTCATTGTGGCCAACAATCTTTGTCTCATCTGACCATACAGCTATCCTCCAGAAGGCTTTTTTTTTTGGTCCATGTGGTCAGCTTCAAACTTTAATTAAGCTTGAAGTTATCAGTTTTGGAGCAGGGGGTTATTTCTTGGATAGCAGCCTCTTAGTCCATGGTGATGTAAAACTCACTGAACTGTAGACAATGATCCATCAGCTTCCAGTTCATGGCAGGGCTGTGCCATGGTGGTTCCTGGGTTGTTCCTGACCATCCAAACCAAGTTCCTTTCAGCTGAGGGTGACAGTTTGGGTTTTCTTGAAGCAAAGTGGCTTGGCAAAGTGATTACACCTCCCAGTAACTTACATACAATTGTTTGAATTGATCTTGGCATCTGCTGTTGTTTAGAAATGGCTCTAAGAGACATTCCTGAGTTGTGTACATCTGCGATCCTCTTTCTCAAATCTGCACTGACCTCCTTGGACTTTCCCATTTTACTGTGTGTTGGTCAATCCAATGAGTACTGTAAACAAACCCTTTTTATGAAGGCACAGAGACGCTACCAGCTGTAGTCAATCATAATCACTAACAGGAAGTTAAGAGGCCTTGGCAAGATGAGACATTTTGAAGTTTCAGCACCTCTGAATTAATTATCGAAGTGAGTGTATATAAGGGCGGCACGGTGGTGTAGTGGTTAGCACTGTCGCCTCACAGCAAGAAGGTCCGGGTTCGAGCCCTGTGGCCGGAGGGCCTTTCTGTGCGGAGTTTGCATGTTCTCCCCGTGTCCACGTGGGTTTCCTCCGGGTGCTCCGGTTTCCCCCACAGTCCAAAGACATGCAGGTTAGATTAACTGGTGACTCTAAATTGACTGTAGGTGTGAGTGTGAATGGTTGTCTGCGTCTATATGTCAGCCCTGTGATGACCTGGTGTACCCCGCCTTTCGCCCGTAGTCAGCTGGGATAGGCTCCAGCTTGCCTGCGACCCTGTAGAAGGATAAAGCGGCTAGAGATAATGAGATGAGAGATGAGATGAGATTTAAATACTGTTCAAATTTGGATAATATTTGTGTATTTAATGGGTTAAAAATGTATTTACTGTAGCTAGTTATCCATTTCTAAAGAAAATAACCTATCATGGTTAAGCCTAAAAATGTTTGTAAATTCAAAATAAATATCAAAACTATGATAAAACTTATAGTGCCTCTTTGTGATTTACTTTGCCAAAAAAGCAACACAATTATCACCAAAAATTCTTGGCTCATTAATACTGGAATGCATTCAATACTATGTATTTGAAATAAAAATTCATTATCAGCAACAAACATTATAATGAGGCAAATCAAGCTGTTTTCATATTTTGGAACATTAAATACAAAAATCACTTTAGAAACTAGCTGAGATTTGTTGATACATGATGATTATGATTAATAACACTTCCATGATGTCAGATTATGAAGATCCCATCCTTATCAGAACATTTATTTGTAAAAAAAAAAAAAAACTTCAGAGAATAACTCAATGCATTATCTGATATAACAACTGCTGACATCTGCCCTTCTTTTATTGGTTAATGCAACTCAATTCGTTCAATGTATATTTGTGTAAATGGACAATGGGTCTCTTCTCACCTGAAGGTGAAGATGAAGAGCATGAGCAGCATACAGAAGGTGGCCACATTATCCATTGTCTTCATCAGGACCACCAGCTGTCTCCGCAGAGCTGGCAGAAAGCGCACCAGCTTGAGCACACGCAAGAGACGAAAAGTCCTGAGCACGGAAAGACCCCCATCAGCCTGTCCGATAATCTCCCATACGCTAGAAAGGACACGCATCATACATACACTTAGTCAGCAGGATCAGCACACACATTCCATAAATTATACAAATGCAGGATGATGGCACATGGTGGGTCCAATTAAAATATGGCCTTTATTATAGAATTAGTCTGAGCCCTGAGTGAAGCATGGCACAAAGGTGTACAGCTGTATCATAAAATGCACAGTGTACTTTACCTTATAACAACGATGATCCCATCAAAGATATTATATGGGTTTTTGATGTAGCCAAAGATGCCAAAGGCCATCAGCTTGAAGATCATCTCAAGAACAAACATGCTGGTGAAGACAATATTGCTAATCTCCAGAACATCTGTCAGTTCGTCAGGCTGGGGAACCAACAAAAAATGAGACACAACTTGCTATTAAACTGTAAACCAGTACTAAGAGGAGAGCTACAACCCCTAGTGAACACAACAACATCTTTCATAATGACCCTGCTCTTAAAAATGTGAAATCCAGTCTTTGCTTTATGGAGAAACATTGCATCACTGCATTTGTACAGTATAGCGTATCTATCTAAATGCAATATTTTGTCAAAGAATATTTATATAAATATGAATATACATGATATACTACATATGAATATGGATATAATGTTATGCATCAGGATGGTGCTGCTACTGATTAGTCAATGCACAAATTACAGTACAGATAATCCAGTCCAGTGTACTTAGAATACACCAATAACTGACATGTTGAAACTAAATACCCTTAAGTTATTCATTCCTTTAAAGAAAGCTGAGCAGATCTGCACGATTAAAATAACCAGAGCATGTTCCTTAAATCTTTTCATTGCAACCTGTTAGCAACCTGTTTCTGGGCTTGATTACTTGGCCCCCAGCATTTGCTGATTGTGCAGTCTATGAGAACATCACTCTGTGAGAACCGTGAGTGATCCCGACCATTAAAGAAGAACTGAAGGCAAATTTTTTATTATCAAAATTCTATTTAACTCATTTTATTAAATATAGGAATACATTTTTGATAGCTATTTTTTCACTGCTATAGCAAGTTATGAGTGTTTGAAATATGCTCTGTAATATATCAGTCCATACAGTATGTCAAAGCAATGGCCATAAATGAGATTTGTTGAGACCTGTGCGAGACATTGTAGGACAGAAGTAAAACGTACAGCGGAAATCAAAGTGACCAACATCTGCCAACGTTGTCAAAAGACACGCACGCCCTCTTTCGAACGCTGATGGAATCAAGCCGGAAGTTTTGTTTGTTTTGATAGCAATCAGGAAAGTTTGAAGAAAGTTGCAGTAATCGTCATTTAAACTCGTTTTTGTGCAATGTTTTGTTTGGAAAACAGTTTTCAAAATGGCGGCAATGACACCTGGCTGACACTTCACGTTTTGAAGTCTCGCACAAGTCTTGTGAAGATCGCGTGGATAAGTGACACCTGCCGTGGCCCAAACGAACTAAATTCAACATGGCTAAAAACCGAATAGGCCGATAAGTATAATATTTAATTGCAATAGTTGCCAATATAAGTCAAAATATAAAGTTACGAAAACTGAAAACGTAATTGAATAACACGTTAATTAGAAATAAAGCAAGTTTAAAAATGACTTCAGTTCTCCTTTAAGGTTTCACCCACTTAATCTGATTCCCTTCTGAATATTTAGATTGTAGTCGATCTCAGTGTTTCACATAAGAGTGATACAATATCCCTAGGAGTTAAGTGACCACCTACCACCTCCCAGCATGGCACATGATTTCATTCTTAAACAAGTAGAGCATATCTAGTCCTTCTTGTTACTAATTTGTATGCCACAAACACCCATAAATTATACTTTTAACAAGAAGAAAGCAATTGAAGAAAGTCTATTTCAGCCATTTGACCTTGTTGTGACCTTGAGCCTGTCTGGATCAGTTCCAAAAGCCAGTCAGTTCAACTGTTGGTTATGTTAAGTTCACACATAGCTGGTTGATCCGTGAGAACAGTGGCTGGGGCTAACGTGACCAGCAGATTTTGGAGGTGATCCATCGCATAAATTTGGGCGGAGTAAATATGCAAATGAAGCCACGGTAGCCGTGATGGTAGCAACAGAAGACGCTGGTAAAACCAATGGCGGCAGCTTCACATTATGACAATAACAACAGTCTGTACAGTTTTCACGAATGCAGTACGGCATAGCTACAGCAAGACAAAACAAGCCATGCCCCCAGGCAAACTTTTCACTTTCTTCAGAATGTTATTCTGTGAACATTTAGAGCTCAATGATTGCGATGGAATGCTATAGTAATCCCTGGTAGCCCACGCAAGCCTCATGTATGCCTCAAGGATGCTCATGGATGCCTTCATGGTTGCGACAGATCAATTCATCCGGCGCTTGACCCACAGCAATTTTCAACATGACGAAACTTTCCGGGGATGGAAGCCATGCCCTCTTGGTTGTCAGAGTAGCTCCCTGGCTCTCACATATTCCAACAGAAGGGCCTGGAACATGTGCCGGTTGACCCCTGTGTTAGGACTGGTGACTGTCTTGGCCATTTGTCTACCTCGACGACATCCTAATATTTTCCAAGACCTTGCAGAAGCACCACCACCACGTCCGCCAGGTCCTCCAGAGACTGCTACAGAACAATCTGTTCGCTAAGGCCCAGAAGTGTGAGTTTCACGTCCCCGAGGTCTCCTTTCTGGGTTTTATTGTATGGACAGGACAACTCCAGATGGATCCAGCCAAGACCCTGGCCGTCTGGGACTGGCCCACTCCCAAGTCCGTCAGAGAAGTTCAGCAGTTCTTAGGATTTGCTAACTTCTACTGCAAGTTTGTCAGGAACTTCGGTTCTGTAGCAGCGCCCATATCGGACCTCACCAAAAAGACTGGTGGATCTTATGTCTGGTCTCCTCAGGCGGAGAAGGCGTTCAAGGACCTCAAGCACTGCTTCTGCACGGCACCCATTCTGGTCCTCCCGGACACTTCACAACCGTTCATCGTCGAGGTGGACGCCTCGGACAGCTGCGTCGGTGCAGTACTCTCTCAAGACTTGGATGGAAGGTTGCACCCCTGCGCATACTTCTCCCACCGCCTGAGCCCTGCAGAGTCCCGGTATGATGTGGGGGATCGGGAACTGCTCGCAGTTAAACTGGCCCTTGAGGAGTGGAGGCACTGGCTGGAGGGAGCACAACATCCATTCCAGGTTTGGACGGACCACAAGAACCTGGAGTACCTCCAGCAAGCCAAAAGACTGAATCCACGACAGGCTAGGTGGGCCTTGTTTTTTAGTCGATTCGACTTCACCCTATCGTACCGCCCAGGCTCTAAGAACACCAAACCTGACGTGCTTTCCAGGCTGTTCTCGCCCACCAACAGGGAGCGTGAAGTTGGGCCTATTATCCCTGCGTCCTGGATTGTGGCCCCTGTCTGCTGGGGTGTTGAGGAGGCCGTCCGAGGAGCTCAACGCAAGGACCCCGGTCCTGGGACGGGGCCACCGGGCCTCTTGTATGTCCCACGTCAAGCCCGGGCCAAGGTTCTCCAGTGGGGTCATTCGTCCCCTCTGACCGCCCACCCAGGAGCGCGGAGGACCCTGGACTTCTTGAAAAGACGCTTCTGGTGGCCAAGCATGGAGAAGGAAGTAAGGTCATTTGTCCTGTCCTGTGACGTGTGCACCAGAAGCAAGAACCCACGACAGCATCCCCAGGGCCTCCTGCATCCTCTGCCCATTCCCCGGCATCCCTGGTCCCATGTGGCAGTCGACTTCATCACGGGCCTTCCAGACTCTCAAGATAACACTGTCATTTTGGTCATAGTCGACAGATTCTCTAAGGCCTGCCGCTTCATACCGCTGTGCAAGCTCCCTTCTGCTCTCGAAACTGCCAAACTAATATTTACTCATGTCTTCCGAGTCTTTGGTCTCCCACAGGACATCGTCTCAGACCGGGGGCCCCAGTTCTCCTCCCGAGTGTGGCGGGGGTTCTGCAAACTCATCGGGGCCACTGCCAGCCTCTCCTCTGGGTTCCACCCCCAGTCCAATGGCCAGACTGAGAAGCTCAACCAGGACCTGGAAACCACCCTGCGAGGCCTGGTGATGGATAACCCGACATCATGGAGCACCTGGCTGCCATGGACAGAGTATGCCCACAACACCCTGCAGTCATCGGCCACCAAGCTGTCGCCGTTCCAGTGCCAATTCGGGTTCCAGCCACCTCTGATTCCGGACCAGGAGGAGGACGCTGGGGTGCCCTCGGTCAACCAGTACGTGAGACGGTGTTGCAAGACCTGGAACAAGGTCAGGAGGACCCTCATCCAGACTTCCAGGGCCAACCAGACACAGGCCAACCGCCATAGAAGGCCTGCCCACATTTTCCGCCCTGGGCAGTGGGTTTGGCTGTCCACCAAGGACCTTCCACTGCGGGTGGAGAACCGCAAGCTTGCTCCTCGCTACGTTGGCCCCTTCAAGGTTGTGCGCAGGGTGAACCCCGTCGCCTACCGGCACCAGTTGCCTTGGACTCTAAGGATCAACCCCACATTCCATGTATCCCTGTTGCGGCCCGTACTGTCGTCCTTGTATGCCCCTGCCCCTAGGAATCCCCCGCCTCCCCGCATCCTCCAGGGTCAGACTGTGTTCACAGTGTGCCGCCTGCTCGACTCCCGCTGGGTCCGCGGCAGGCTTCAATATCTTGTGGACTGGGAGGGCTATGGCCCTGAGGAGCACTGTTGGGTCCCTGCTCGGGACGTGTTAGACAAAGAACTTTGCCGGGACTTCCATTCGGCCCATCTGGATCGCCCTGGGAACGTCAGGAGACGCTCCTTGAGGGGGGGGTCCTGTTAGGACTGGGGACTGTCTTGGCCTCTAGAGGCCGCTGTTATGTTTTTATCTTGTCATGTTTGTTTTGGCCTCTAGAGGCCGCCACTGCTTCTGTGTTTTGTGTTTGTTTTTGACAGCCATGTGCTTTTGTTTTTCATGTGCCTTGTGCCCTGCCTAGTCCTCATTATCGTCACCTGTGTTCAATTTATTTTGTGTATTTATACTCCCTCAGTTTGGCCTCTAGTCACAGAGTCTTTGTGCTGCTTATGGCTAGTAACCTCTGTCCCGTGTACCTTGCTTATGCCCTTGTGTTTTTTTGGTATTTTGCTTTCTTTTGGACTATGTACTTTACATTCTGGATCTTCTGAGCGTTTGCATTTTTGCCTTTTCTTTTCTGACTTTTGGCTTTTGATTTGACTTTGAACTTTTGGATTTTTTATTTTTTCCCGTTTATCTTCTGAGCATTTGGATTATACTTTTTTGCCTTGGACATTTTGAACATTGTACATTAGCTGTTTTTTCTATTCTACTTTCGCCTCACTCCTCTGCACTTGAGTCATTCCCCTGGTGGCCTAGTGGGGGTTTGCTGGATTACTACACCAGCAACCTGGGTTCGATTCCCAGCAAAACCTTAACACCCTGGAAGGCTCAAAGTCATCTACCGGCGTCTACCACAAAGTGATTCCGGCTATGTGAGACCTTAGCTTTACAGTGATATTTACATATCAATCCTGCAAATATTCAACCACTGGTTCTTGAGATATCATGTTAACAAGAATCTCAGAGGGGTGGCACGGTGGTGTAGTGGTTCGCGCTGTTGCCTCATAGCAAGAAGGTCCGGGTTCGAGCCCCATGGCCGGCGAGGGCCTTTCTGTGTGGAGTTTGCATGTTGTCCGCGTGGGTTTCCTCCGGGTGCTCCGGTTTTCCCCACAGTCCAAAGCCATGCAGGTTAGGTTAACTGGTGACTCTAAATTGACCGTAGGTGTGAGTGTGAATGGTTGTCTGTGTCTACTGGTATGTGTCAGCCCTGTGATGACCTGGCGACTTGTCCAGGGTGTACCCCGCCTTTCACCCGTAGTCAGCTGGGATAGGCTCCAGCTTGCCTGCGACCCTGTAGAACAGGATAAAGCGGCTAGAGATAATGAGATGAGATGAAGAATCTCAGATGGACACCCAGAACCTGAAAACATAATGCATCCAACACCTAGTATAAAAAACAAACAAACGCACAAATAAAACAGCCCTCGCCCACTGACTACAGGAACAGATATGTGCACAAACTAAATTAGCAACATATTCATTAACAAGTTAGCTCTGAAGACAGAACTTTCTGGCAGCAAACATGATCTAACATGGTTTAGACCACAATTATGTGCAATGCAAGTTAGAAAGCTGCTACTCATCTGGTTCAGTTAAAATGTAGAGCAGGGGTGTCAAACATATAGCCAGAAGGTCAGGGCTGGACTGAGAAAGGTTCTAAACTGGGCTACCTAATGCATTCAGAATCATCATTCTAAATTAAAATCCTCTTGTGGATCATAATTGAATTGAAAGATTTGAAAAAAGTGCTAATCAAACACCCCCCAACTTATAACTGAGAAAATCCCACAGGTGTGCTCCTATACCAAAGCACCTTACATCGGCATGGTATGTGACAAAGAAGCCAGCTCCTCTCCATAACCTCAGTGGTATGTTGGGATTTGGCCATGATTGAGTTTGATTAGATCTAGGCTCGTTTACCCTGAATTAAAATTCAAATTTTTGAATTCATAGGCGTGGGCACAGTGGTGTATTTGTTAGCACTGTCACCCCACAGCAAGAAGGTCCTGGGTTTGAGCCCAGTGGCCGATGGGGGCCTTTCTGTGTGGAGTTTGCATGTTCTCCCCGTGTCTGCATGGGTTTCCTCTGGGTGCTCTGGTTTCCCCCACAGTCCAAAGACATGCAGGTTAAGCTAATTGGTGACTCTAAATTGACCGTAGGTGTGAATGTAAGTGTAAATGGTTGCTTGTCTCTATGTGTCAGCCCTGCGATCATCTGGTGACTTGTCCAGGGTGTATCCCGCCTCTCACCCATAGTCAGCTAGGATAGGCTCCAGCTTGCCCTCGACCCTGCACAGGATAAGAGGTTACAGATAATGGATGGATGGATGGAATTCATAGGCTAAAGCAAATAACCCCCCCAAATTTACAGACAGCTGAACGGCAAAAATGGCATGAGAAAAATTACAAAAATTATGACAAAACAGCGAAAGAGCACCTCCTAAGCATCGCATGTGCTAAAGCTTCCAATAGAGCTAGCTCAGCCATTGCAGCATGTCAGCTACCGTACCATAGACACAGGCCACTTCTTCCTACTTTTATAAGGCTGCAATCTTTTGGTGCTACTTGAGTTTTTGCAGCCATCATTCTCTTTCTTTTTTCATCTCATGCATATATCAGACCTCACATACATCTCATAGACACAATCTGCATAACAGCTTCTAACTACAGCTGGATATTTTGTGTATATTTTATACATTTCAGAGTCCATATGGAACTCTATGGCTAGCATGAAACAAGGTTCCTAGCGTGAAACAAGTTATCTTGCTACTCTGGTTTAATATCACTCCCAAAATACTGTATTAATAAGTTATATACAAACTGTTCTGTTGCTCAGTATGGATGTTTCGCACATACATTCCTGAGTTGAGAAATCATACCCACTGTTGAGCTTGCAAAGTTAGCTGGACACTCACAATTGTTTTCCTTCTATTTACTTCATATGTCTACTAAGTTGGGTTTTGCTTAATGCTTCAGGTCAGTCTAACAGTCTTCTCATTCTGACTAGCTAGCAAAGCATGGATAACATAGTTGAGTGGGTTTTCCTTAATATACCACTCATTACTTGATGTTGAACCTTCAACATTAACTAGCTACAGTGGTGGTTGAAAGTTGGTGAACCCTTTTAGAATTTTCTATATTTCTGCATAAATATGACCTAAAACATCATCAGATTTTCACACAAGTCCTAAAAGTAGATAAATTTCATTTCATTTCATTTTTATTCGGAATCACCATTAGCACTTGCTATAAACAAGGCTATTCTTCCTGTTGTCCAATCATCTCACATCACAACATCAAACAAACAAATCATACACATGCATACAATACACATACACAATACATTACAACATACAATACACTATAACCAAACACACAATAGTTCACATATTTGAATCAAATACAATAAAATTAATAAATCTGTTCATTTCTAATATACATTACCATGGGTTTCTCATCACTTTCCATATTACCTTTTCTCCAATTCAAATAATAAAAACCATAAACAACAACACCAAAAGAAAGAAGCAAGTCTGAGAGTGATCCGAGGATGCAGACACCCAGCCCCCAGCAGTGCCCCCCTACACCCCCCAACAGCAGAGGGTCCCTTGTAGAGTGGCACTAGTGAACATGTGCCCGACATCTGCACCCCTAGACAAGCCCTCACTTCCAAAAACATAAATCATAATACAAACTCAATAAAACAATAAACAATACAGTCTATTTTTTTAATCATACTCAGTATGATAAAGAGAACCCAGTTAAACAACTGAGACAAAAATATTATACTTGGTAATTTATTTATTGAGGAAAATGATCCAATATTACATATCTGTGAGTGGCAAAAGTATGTGAACCTTTGCTTTCAGTATCTGGTGTGACCCCCTTGTGCAGCAATAACTGCAACTAAACGTTTCCGGTAACTGTTAATCAGTCCTGCACACCAGCGTGGAGGAATTTTAGCCCATTCCTCCATACAGAACAGGTTCAACTCTGGGATGTTGGTGGGTTTCCTCACATGAACTGCTCGCTTCAGGTCCTTCCACAACATTTTGATTGGATTAAGGTCAGGACTTTGACTTGGCCATTCCAAAACATTAACTTTATTCTTCTTTAACCATTCTTTGGTAAAACGACTTGTGTGCTGAGGGTTGTTGTCTTGCTGCATGACCCACCTTCTCTTGAGATTCACTTCATGGACAGATGTCCTGACATTTTCCTTTAGAATTTGCTGGTATAATTCAGAATTCATTGTTCCATCAATGATGGCAAGCCGTCCTGGCCCAGATGCAGCAAAACAGGCCCAAACCACGATACTACCACCACCATGTTTCACAGACGGGATAAGGTTCTTATGCTGGAATGCAGTGTTTTCCTTTCTCCAAACATAACGCCTCTCATTTAAACCAAAAAGTTCTACAACCCTGATTCCAAAAAAGTTGGGACAAAGCACAAATTGTAAATAAAAATGGAATGCAATAATTTACAAATCTCAAAAACTGATATTGTATTCACAATAGAACATAGACAACATATCAAATGTCGAAAGTGAGACATTTTGAAATTTCATGCCAAATATTGGCTCATTTGAAATTTCATGACAGCAACGCATCTCAAAAAAGTTGGGACAGGGGCAATAAGAGGCTGGAAAAGTTAAAGGTACAAAAAAGGAACAGCTGGAGGACCAAATTGCAACTCATTAGGTCAATTGGCAATAGGTCATTAACATGGCTGGGTATAAAAAGAGCATCTTGGAGTGGCAGCGGCTCTCAGAAGTAAAGATGGGAAGATGATCACCAATCCCCCTAATTCTGCGCCGACAAATAGTGGAGCAATATCAGAAAGGAGTTCGGCAGTGTAAAATTGCAAAGAGTTTGAACATATCATCTACAGTGCATAATATTATCAAAAGATTCAGAGAATCTGGAAGAATCTCTGTGCGTAAGGGTCAAGGCCGGAAAACCATACTGGGTGCCCATGATCTTCGGTCCCTTAGACGGCACTGCATCACATACAGGCATGCTTCTGTATTGGAAATCACAAAATGGGCTCAGGAATATTTCCAGAGAACATTATCTGTGAACACAATTCACCGTGCCATCCGCCGTTGCCAGCTAAAACTCTATAGTTCAAAGAAGAAGCCGTATCTAAACATGATCCAGAAGCACAGACGTCTTCTCTGGGCCAAGGCTCATTTAAAATGGACTGTGGCAAAGTGGAAAACTGTTCTGTGGTCAGACGAATTAAAATTTGAAGTTTTTTATGGAAATCAGGGACACCGTGTCATTCGGACTAAAGAGGAGAAGGACGACTCAAGTTGTTATCAGCACTCAGTTCAGAAGCCTGCATCTCTGATGGTATGGGGTTGCATTAGTGTGTGTGGCATGGGCAGCTTACACATCTGGAAAGACACCATCAATGCTGAAAGGTATATCCAGGTTCTAGAGCAACATATGCTCCCATCCAGACGACGTCTCTGTCAGGGAAGACCTTGCATTTTCCAACATGACAATGCCAAACCACATACTGCATCAATTACAGCATCATGGCTGCGTAGAAGAAGGGTCTGGGTACTGAACTAGCCAGCCTGCAGTCCAGATCTTTCACCCATAGAAAACATTTGGCGCATCATAAAACGGAAGATACAACAAAAAAGACCTAAGACAGTTGAGCAACTAGAATCCTACATTAGACAAGAATGGGTTAACATTCCTATCCCTAAACTTGAGCAACTTGTCTCCTCAGTCCCCAGACGTTTACAGACTGTTGTAAAGAGAAAAGGGGATGTCTCACAGTGGTAAACGTGGCCTTGTCCCAACTTTTTTGAGATGTGTTGTTGTCATGAAATTTAAAATCCCCTAATTTTTCTCTTTAAATGATATATTTTCTCAGTTTAAACATTTGATAGGTCATCTATGTTCTATTCTGAATAAAGTATGGAATTTTGAAACTTCCACATCATTGCATTTCATTTTTATTTATAATTTGTACTTTGTCCCAACTTTTTTGGAATCGGGGTTGTATTTTGGTCTCATCCGTCCACAAAACATTTTTTCCAATAGCCTTCTGGCTTGTCCACATGATCTTTAGCAAACTGCAGATGAGCAGCAATGTTCTTTTTGGAGAGCAGTGGCTTTCTCCTTGCAACCCTGCCATGCACACCATTGTTGTTCAGTGTTCTCCTGATGGTGGACTCATGAACATTAAAATTAGCCAATGTCAGAGAGGCCTTCAGTTGCTTAGAAGTTACTCTGGGGTCCTTTGTGACCTCACCGACTATTACACACCTTGCTCTTGGAGTGATCTTTGTTGGTCGACCACTCCTGGGGAGGGTAACAATGGTCTTGAGTTTCCTCCATTTGTACACAATCTGTCTGACTGTGGATTGGTGGAGTCCAAACTCTTTAGAGATGGTTTTGTAACCTTTTCCAGCCTGATGAGCATCAACAATGTTTTTTTCTGAGGTCCTCAGAAATCTCCTTTGTTCATGCCATGATACACTTCCACAAACGTGTTGTGAAGATCAGACTTTGATAGATCCCTGTTCTTTAAATAAAACAGGGTGCCCACTCACACCTGATTGTCATCCCATTGATTGAAAACACCTGACTCTAATTTCACCTTCAAATTAACTGTTAATACTAGAGGTTCACATACTTTTGCCACTCACAGATATGTAATATTGGATCATTTTCTTCAGTAAATAAATGACCAAGTATAATATTTTTGTCTCATTTGTTTAACCGGGTTCTCTTTATCTACTTTTAGGCCTTGTGTGAAAATCTGATGATGTTTTCAGTCATATTTATGCAGAAATATAGAAAATTCTAAAGGGTTCACAAACTTTCAAGCACCACCGTATGCTAACCCAACAAGTTTAAGGGGCAGATTAGTATTTGAAGTGATATGCTATATGGGACTGGTTAGACAGAACACTGTGCACCAGCTTAACACAAAGCACACTACGCAAGCACACTTTCACTTTGTCCAAAGTCTAGACATCCTATTAATGTCTGGCACAGATATCTGGCAAGATTTATCCTAACTCTCAAGCTGAATATATGATCATCGTTTCTGACTGGTTAATGCAAGTGGAGGCAAATACACCTGATAAAATATGTCTTATAGAAGCTCTCTTTCTGAATAAAAAAAGGAGATTTCTACAAAAATACAGACTCATCTGTATGACTCATATTTCTTAAATTAAGCAGTGAGAAAATGAATCTCCAGAACATTTTCTGATGGCTATTTTTGGTCACTGTGGAGTGTGAATCAGATAATGCTAGAAATAATAAAACTTACGGACACTTCTATAGTCCTAGTATTTCTGTAGCACTATGAAGCCACATATAAATTTCCATGAAAATGACTAAAAAGACTAAAATGACTAAATTTCATTCTCATTATTATCTCTAGCCGCTTTATCCTTCTACAGGGTCGCAGACAAGCTGGAGTCTATCCCAGCTGACTACGGGCGAAAGGCGGGGTACACTCTGGACAAGTCGCCAGGTCATCACAGGGCTGACACATAGACACAGACAATCATTCACACTCACATTCACACCTACGGTCAATTTAGAGTCACCAGTTAACCTAACCTGCATGTCTTTGGACTGTGGGGGAAACCGGAGCACCCGGAGGAAACCCACGCGGACACGGGGAGAACATGCAAACTCCACACAGAAAGGCCCTCGCCGGCCACGGGGCTCGAACCCAGACTTTCTTGCTGTGAGGCGACAGTGCTAACCAATACATCACCGTGCCACCCTTGACTAAATTTTAATGTGCAAAATTTTTTCCAGTCAGAACAACAGCAACTGAAAAAGTTAAGAGTGAGTCAGATGCCAGGGTCTCCCCCACTAAAATAACTTCATTCTATCAACTTTTCACTGACTGGTAGGTCACAAAATACAAAGTAATGTGTACTTTGTGTCTTTAGCTAGCAAGCAATCTTGTATTACAGTATCTAGCCAATATTAACTATGCAGTTAAGCTTGCTATTAAGGTAACAATCGAGACGCAAACCTTTTCATCATTATATAACAAGGAAACCTATCTAATTCATCTGAACTGTATCATGTTTAAAATAATCAGGACTGTATTAGTAACGGTTGTACCTTGACCTTGCTGAGGCAATGGTTCTGTAAATAATATCTGACAAGCTATGTTACTGTTATGGATCGCTTATCTCATCTCATTATCTCTAGCCGCTTTATCCTTCTACAGGGTCGCAGGCAAGCTGGAGCCTATCCCAGCTGACTACGGGCGAAAGGCGGGGTACACCAGGTCATCACAGGGCTGACATATAGACGCAGACAACCATTCACACTCACACCTACAGTCAATTTAGAGTCACCAGTTAATCTAACCTGCATGTCTTTGGACTGTGGGGGAAACCGGAGCACCCGGAGGAAACCCACGTGGACACGGGGAGAACATGCAAACTCCGCACAGAAAGGCCCTCCGGCCACAGGGCTCGAACCCGGACCTTCTTGCTGTGAGGCGACAGTGCTAACCACTACACTACCGTGCCGCCCGTTATGGATCGCTGATGTTATAAAAAAAACCCTTTATTATATAGATATGAGTGTTTTACAGGGAAATATGCCACTTGTATTTTTCATATGAACTACATCTGGGACATTGAGGAACATATTTTTCAATATCTTCACACGTGAGAAAATCGATTAATTATTTTGAGTAATTTGTGTACATTTTTGTTTGTGTGTCAATATAATAAAAAGAAAATCACACATTGGCTTGAAGATATAAAGTGCATCTTTTCATGTTGAAAAACTCATATTTTTCATACGACATACATCGCAGATCTGAGTGACATATTTCCTGATATTTCACTCCGATGACGTCACTCCCAGTGTTTTCATGCTGACTAGAGGTGCGTTGTCAAAATGGCGAACTGGTTCAAAATTAAGATTCTTTTGATTAACTTGTGTATTTTTTGTGGATGTGTCTATACAATGAAACAATATTACATGGTGGCACGAAGATATGAAATTTTTCTTCTCATGTGAAAAAATACTTCACTCATTTGTTATGCTCACTTGTGAAATATACACTCACTACTCAAATATAAACTTCATATCTTCACACCACTGTGTATTATCCTCTATTTATTTTTTTTGCGGTGAGGTTTCCATCAAATCCCGCGCTCTGATTGGCTGGCGAGCGGGTCCGTATCCTATGGTACGGACCCCAGTTACGGACCCCGTTTAAGGACCTCTGGCGACTCGCTCGTTCACAACAACAAACATAGTAGCAATTTTTGTCAACATTTATTTTCGCATTTCTCAGGAGAATAGCATTAATTTTACATCATGGATTGTGATAACGACAGTGTTCACAGTGAAAGCGAGTTTTACTACCCTGAGGAAGACGAAATAAAAGAAAACATTTCAGGAGAAAGCTAAAAACCTGTAACTGTTGCTAACGCCGAGCAAAAACATGGCTGAATCCTGAATGACTCAATTTTGTATAAATAGGGGACTATATAGGCGGCAAAATGTAGTTTTTTTCTTGCCATGGAAGTGCACTTGTATACCGAGGAGGAAGCCATTTGCATTACAGCCGTGAATGAGGATTCAAAATGGCAGCTCGGCTCAGTTTTCCCTTTTGGGCGCTCTCGTTTTCTGTTAGAATTTGGTAAAGAAAAAAATAAATATATTATTTACCAGCTTAAGGTCAGTCCATATGATGAAATACTGTGACCTCGGCCTTGAATACTGACCTCGGCCCAGAGGGCCTTGCTCAGTACTTTCAAGACTTCGGTCAAGGTACGGTATTTCACGATAGGGACCTCCCAGCTGGTAAATAACACACACACACATATATATATAAAACACACACATATATATATATATATATCAGCTGGATAGTACAGTGGTAATGCTCACTGACTACGACGCAGGAGATTGGGGTTCGAATCCCGGTCGGGGCAAAACATCATCCAGTAAGGGCCCTTAGGCAAGACCCCTCATGATATATCGGCCTACCTCAGGAATGAGTGAAGACATAACTGATAGAGTCATACCGGCTCAGACGTCGCCCGGGTCAACAAGGTCTGCGTCAGTTGCTAGGGAACCAGGGCAAACTGATGAGAAATGGGCTACTGGAACAAGACATCGATGGACGAGGACAGAAAATACGGAGTTGCTGGAATGCTACTATACAAGCAGTCCCAGAGAGAGGGGATACATGCAGCGAATGAGGGACCATTGGATACTTCGAAACCCACAATCGAGGCTAACAAAGAAACAGCTATTAGCCCAGTGTTCCAACATCCGTAATCGAAATCTACTATCACAACTAGAGATTAATGAAATACAACAACGATGCTACGGCAAGGGGGAGCCAGGAAGACAGGTCAGCGGGGAGATATCATCATCCCCACAACCAGAGATTGGGTACCAAGCCCCAACACCTAACAGCCTCAACACAAGAGCTGCTGACCTGAGAAGGAAGATCGTGACCCAACTGGAAACCTGGAGCCCCCGACGAATACCGAAGCTGAGTTGCCAAGTACCTTCAGAAGATCTACTAGTAGATGTGAATGCTGCTCTGAAGACAATCTCCACAAGAACCATCACTGAGACCAACAAGCTGATACACAGTACAGCAACAGTAATCATGGGGATGCTTGGACACAAGGTGGGCTCGGGACATAACAAACAGTATCCACCATGGAAGAGACGATTAGAGGCCAAGATAAAGGCAGCACGGAGAGAAGTTAGCCAGCTAGCTGAACTACAGAAAGGGAACATGGTGAATAAAGGGGCACCCAGGAAGTACAACTCACTCTCCATACCAGAGGCACTCGAAACTGCCAAACAGCGACTAACAGCTCTGGCCACCCGGTTGAAGAGATACACCAAGGAGGGAGAGGCCAGGAGAATAAACAAGCTGTTCTCCACTGAACCAGCCAAGGTGTACTCTCAGTGGCAGGGGAACAACAACCGGTCAGACCCACCAAGAGCTGAGGTGGAAAAATACTGGAAAGACATATGGGAAAGAACGGCATCACACAACACCGATGCCCAATGGTTAGTGGACCTAAGAGCTGACCACAGCAACCTCCCAGAACAAGAACCAGTAACCATCTCAATGGCAGACAGTGTCAAAGATGAAGAGCTGGACAGCACCAGGCCCTGATATGATCCATACGTACTGGCTGAAGAAGCTAACTGCACTCCATGAACGCCTAGCAGCACAGATGAACCAGCTGCTGAGGGATGGAACCCACCCAGAATGGCTAACCCAAGGCAGGACAGTCCTAATCATGAAGGACCCCCAGAAGGGACCCATCCCATCCAACTACCGGCCAATTACCTGTCTCTGCACAACATGGAAGGCCCTGTCAGGCATCATTGCGGCAAAAATGAGTAAGCATGTGGCTCAATACATGAGCGAGGCACAGAAAGGGATTGGCAGTAACACCAGAGGAGCCAAGCACCAGCTACTGGTCGATAGAACAGTCGCCCGAGACTGTAAGAAGAGACAGACCAACCTGTGCACTGCCTGGATTGACTACAAGAAAGCCTACGACTCAATGCCACACACATGGATACTGGAATGTCTGGAACTGTATAAGATCAACAGGAACCTAAAGACCTTCATCCAAAACTCAATGGAAATGTGGAAGACAACCCTAGAGGCCAACTCAAAACCCATTGCCCAAGTCAACATCAAGTGTGGCATATACCAAGGAGATGCGCTATCACCACTGCTGTTCTGCATAGGCCTGAACCCCCTCAGTCAGATCATCACGAAGAGCGGCTACGGGTACCGATTCCGTAGTGGGGCAACAATCAGCCACCTGCTCTACATGGATGACATCAAGCTGTATGCCAGGAACGAGCGAGAAATAGACTCGCTGATCCACACCACCCGGATCTACAGCGATGACATAGGGATGTCATTCGGATTGGAGAAGTGTGGCCGGATGGTCTCAAAGAGAGGCAAGATGATCCGGACTGAGGGGATTGACCTACCAGAGGGCAACATAGGTGATATCCAAGACAGCTACAAGTACCTTGGCATCCCACAGGCTAATGGAAACCATGAAGAAGCCACAAGGAAGTCAACCACAGCCAAATACCTCCAGAGAGTAAGGCAGGTCCTGAAAAGTCAGCTGAATGGTAAGAACAAGGTCCGAGCCATCAACATGTACGCACTACCAGTCATCAGATACCCCGCTGGCATCATAAACTGGCCAAAGGAGGAGATAGAAGCCACAGATATCAAGACTAGAAAGCTCCTCACCATGCATGGAGGGTTCCACCCCAAGTCCAGCGCCCTGAGACTATACACTAAGCGGAAAGAGGGAGGCCGAGGGCTAGTGAGCATCAAGACCACGGTCCAGGATGAAACATCGAAAATCCGAGAATACATCAGAAAGATGGCCCCAAAGGATGAACTGCTAAGTGAATGTCTCAGGCAGCAGAACCCTGATGAGAGTGCAGAGGAGGAGGAGGAACAGACAACCTGGAGAGACAAACCCCTACATGGTATGTACCACCGTCAGATAGAGGAAGTGGCTGATATCAAGAAATCCTACCAGTGGCTGGATAATGCAGGACTGACAGACAGCACAGAGGCACTAATCATGGCAGCACAAGAACAGGCCATAAGCACAAGAGCCATAGAGGCCAGGATCTACCAGAGTAGATCAGACCCAAGATGCAGACTGTGCAAAGAAGCCCCTGAAACAGTCCAGCACATAGTAGCAGGGTGTAAGATGCTAGCTGGATCAGCGTACATGGAGAGGCACAACCAAGTGGCTGGGATAGTATACAGGAACATCTGCAACCAGTATGGAATAGAAGTACCCAAGTCCCAATGGGCCATACCACAGAAGGTGGCTGAGAACAACAGGGCCAAGGTTCTGTGGGACTTCAGCTTCCAGACTGACAAACAGATCCTGGCTAACCAACCGGACATAGTGGTGATGGACAAAGAGCAGAAGAGGGTGGTGGTGATAGATGTGGCGATCCCAGCTGACGCCAACATCAGGAAGAAGGAACATGAGAAACTTGAGAAGTATCAAGGGTTGAAAGAGCAGCTAGAACGGATGTGGAAGGTCAAGGGTTGCGTGGTCCCCGTGGTAGTGGGGGCACTTGGGGCAGTAACCCCCAAACTGGGAGAGTGGCTCCAGCAAATCCCAGGAACAACATCTGAAGCCTCAGTCCAGAAGAGCGCAGTCCTAGGAACATCGAAGATACTGCACAGAACCCTCAAACTCCCAGGCCTCTGGTAGAGGACCCGAGCTTGAGGATGACATGGATACCCCCCCCCCACCCCACCCCCCCGGGGGTGAGAAGGAGATTTTTTTTTTTTATATATATATGGTGTAGCTGCAGAGACATGACTAAATTGAAGATGAGAATCACCTTCATTAGCAAAACCAGACCAAACCAGACTGGATGTTTTAAACAACACCAAAACTAGATAGAAACTGGAATCTCTAGAATGTGTTTATAAACCAACAAGTGCTTAATTTATACCAGACGTGTGTATATAAGCAGCATAGCTGTATCTTCAGTTTGTGACTACTAAACTGATATATCATATTCATAATTCCAATTTGTACATAGAACCACTGACATTGTTTAATTTCAGTCCAGACCCACACAACTCAAAGCAAACACAGGAAATCAGCAAGGGCAGTTCATAAATCTCTAAACAGAAAACAGCAGCATTATTCTTTATTTACCTGCCACTGTAATGGCCCTGAACTATGCAACAGAGCAACAAGATTCAACTCTGCTGAGCTCACGAATGAATAACAACTTCAATAAAAAAAAGTCACCTAAAGTGTCTACTTTAAATGATATAAAGGACAGGCATGGATGCCGATGTGACAGAGGGAATTTTTCTTCTGATTTTAATCGGTATTCCTCTCTCAGTTTTCCAGTACTTTATCTTCCTTTGTTATGCATTTATATTGGAATTTTTATTGTTAGTCATGTGTTTGATTATTTATCATTTATCTCAGGTGTCATTTACACTGGGGATGCTGAGGACATGTTCCCAAAATTTTTTGTCATGGCTCATTTTGTTTCCACCAATTTTTTTGTAAGCCTTTAGTTAGTTAAACTTAATAATGAATAAAATTATGTTGGTACATTAAACCATATACGCAGAACCATGGCTTCACTTTCGTTTAGAAATGCCTTGAGACCTCAAGAATGGCACAGGAATAGTTTTAAGCGTGAGCAATAAATCTAATATAGTAAATTTTAAGATTAAAGTGATTCATATAGGTAGCGGTCTGAGTGAATGACCTTGACGTCCGTGATGTCACAGCAGGAAGTCTATCGGTCTCATTGCCATTTCCGCTATACTAAAACACAGAGCTGACTGCAACTCCGATTCTCCATTTTGAGCTAATTTATCACCAGGTCACGTAGATGTGTTCCTGGCCGGTGCAGCAACACGACAGAAGGTGGATTTACGTTGCATTCATGGCCCAAGAATGTTCAAACTGCAAAGATTTGGATGCGATTTGTGAGAAGTTCACGGGCACATTGGGCGCCTGTGAAGTGGTCTCTCCTCTGCTCTGCACATTTTACTGAAGACTCGCACGAGACCTATGATCTGTTGAGGAGCGTTGGCTATAAACCCGTATTGAAAGAGGGTGCAGTACCAACAATTAAATACAACTACAAGAAAAGGAATGCATTTTTTATTTATTTAATTATTTTAAAAAGGAGAGTTCAGTTGCACCAGTCCTCCCAGAGCGAGCCGAGGGTTGTTGCTAAAACCCGGCATGGGCGCAGATAGAGGGGGGGACGGGGGGGATTCGTCCCACCCAGATTTAAATTCACCTCGTTCGGTACCCCCCACTTATAGGGAGGAAAAAACATCTATGCTGCCTTTCTTTGCATAAGGCAAACCTCACGGAAAAATCAAAAGACTAATTACCATTCGGTTTATTGAGGTGCACAGCAGTGTATACATAGTTGCAACTGCGCAGACTGCACAGGTTGCGAGCTCGAGCTTGGTTGCTATGGTTACCCACAAGTTTGACAGGCATATCGGGGACAGCGCCTCCTAGTTCAGGACCCCAACACGGCATGATGAAGGGTGCCAAAAGGCAGAAAACGATTGCATCGTTTAAAAAAAAAAACGACTAAGTAAACTGTGCCTTACTTTATCATATCACCTTGCAATTTTTTGATAGTCTGTTCAAAGTAATGTCGTAGTGAAAGTAAAATCGTACGGAGTAGAGATGCCTTTCTGGTAGCCTCCTTCTTTCGGTGACAGCCTGTAGATACAGTGCTCAGAAGGCAGTTTTAATGTTTAATCTGGTGTTCCCTGCCATAATTTCAGCGAGCATATTGTTTCATAAGGAAACTTTGCGAAGAGTTGTTGACTGACTGCCGCTCACGCAACACACAGGCATAGTTAGAAAGTCAGGATGCACTGGTTTACACTTTACACACACACACGTAGCCCAGCCTCTCGCTATGTTTAACAGTTGGAACTTAGCGGTTTTAAAACTAGTTTTGCAGTTTTGCAATTTCTGTGCATGATGATAATGTGTAAACTTTGGATTTCCATAGGCTATGTTAAAATGTTATCATTGTCCTGGCCTGCAGGTAGTTCCTGGTGATGGCAGTGAAATAACATGTATACACACTACCGTTCAAAAGTTTGGAGTCACCCAGACAATTTTGTGTTTTCCATGAAAAGTCACACTTTTATTTACCACCATAAATTGTAAAATGAATAGAAAATATAGTCAAAACATTTTTCTGGCCATTTTGAGCATTTAATCGACCCCACAAATGTGATGCTCCAGAAACTCAATCTGCTCAAAGTTTTATAGCTTCTCTAAAGAGCTCAACTGTTTTCAGCTGTGCTAACATGATTGTACAAGGGTTTTCTAATCATCCATTAGCCTTCTGAGGCAATGAGCAAACACATTGTACCATTAGAACACTGGAGTGAGAGTTGCTGGAAATGGGCCTCTATACACCTATGGAGATATTGCACCAAAAACCAGACATTTGCAGCTAGAATAGTCATTTACCACATTAGCAATGTATGGAGTGTATTTCTGATTAGTTTAAAGTGATCTTCATTGAAAAGAACAGTGCTTTTCTTTCAAAAATAAGGACATTTCAAAGTGACCCCCAAACTTTTGAACGGTAGTGTGTGTGTATATATATATATATATATATATATATATATATATATATATATATATATATATATATATATATATAAAATGGAATCATTTGCTGACAGCTCAGTCCCCCCCAGTTCAAAAATCCTATCTGCGCCCCTGAAACCCGGGATGGAACGGGACGGGACATATCGCTTGGGCAGTGACCTCCTCGCGGTTGTTGCTAAAACCGGTGACGTCCCGTTCCGTCCCAGGTTTTAGTAATTGCCTGAGCCGAGCAGTAATGGTGGAGTACTCAGTATGGACAAAAAGGAGAATGAGTGGACCAGCCGTCTTATTTCTAAACTAGATATTGCTGCCATCTCGCCCTTACGTGGAAGAAGTGAATGAACAGAGAACTGCACCAACAACTGAAAGTCAGACTGTTTCAAAACAATCGGCCACAAGATCGGCCTTCAAGAAGCGAGAACACAGACGGGTAAGCTCCGACTCTCATTTGGATATAAAACAACAAAAACACGTTGTTTATCTGCATTTAAATTAATACATGTAACTTGTATTGTGTGTTTAAGTTACCGGTATAAGATTATTTAATTTGCTTCAGAATATGATTGTCTCAGTTCATCTGATTATTTAATTAGCCTTTTACGTTTTATCAGTGAAAATGCATGCATGTACATGTATGCTGCATAAGTTATAACACCTATCCTGTTTTGATGAGAGTCAACCCACAATCAATGAAGTCAAATCAGTCTTAGTTGAGCAAGTCGGTAACGGTATTTCTTACTTTCACCATAAATTTTTATTTATATGACTTTGGTCTATAGCTGTAAAAGGCCTCGGCCTTAAAACCGGTTACCGCTGTGACATCATGCACTCAGGGCTGGCTGGCTCGGTGGGGCAGCTCGAATGCCAACTTTGTGGTCGATTTTAACTCTCAAAAATATACATATTTTTATTCCCATTTATGCAGCATATAAGAGTCAAGGATGGAGATACTATCCACTTGAAATTAATTTAAAAATAAAGGTTCTGCGTATCTGCTTTAAGAGTCATTAAGAGAGAGACCCAACATGCTTACTGATCGGTAAATCTAAATTGAAACATTTACATTGCAGCTGTGCACTCTTTTATGTATGATGCATCTATATAGCGTTAGTTTAGACACAAACACACCTCTAGGGATGTGACATTATCGTGATTATAGCGATTTTTCTGCAGTTTTCTTCAGTTCTGCAAGTTTTCTGGCCATAATCAAAGTGAAAAGGTAGGAACAGAGGTTATGAGTGGCCATATGCAGCGGATAAGACCTATTAATAGAATGATCATTTTAACTGAAGTTCAGTGGAACCTTAATGGGGAAAAAACACAGCTCTCTTCATTCTCTATTCCTTACTTTTCACATTAATGTGGTGATTTTTTTTTGATCACCTGATCTGCATCAGTTTATGCAGTGCGCTGCTTCCACATGATTGGCTGATTGGATAACTGCATAAATGAGCTGGTGTACAGGTATTAAAGCTATTAAAGTGGACGGTGAGGGTATATGTGTCTGTACTATTTTTCAATCCCCAGTGGGACAGTAAAGTTTATCTCATCCCATCTCAGGTCAAATCTTCATAATAAACTGAATAAGGTCTGATGTAATGGTTGATGTAATGTAATGATGTTGTAATGGTTGAATTTGTATGTTAAAACAAGAAAAGGAGAAAGGGGCCAGAAGGAAGAGGAGAAAGAGATGCTCTAAAAATAAACCAAGGGCTATTTATTTGGTACTTTTTTGATTGGGCAAGATATGATTTTAATTGGGCAATGTGAATTAGCATTTAATGCAGGTGTCTTTATTGATACACACACACACACACACACACACACACACACACACACACACACACACACACATATATATATATTTCCTCAAGGGTTTCTCTAAAGGAAACTAATTCACAAGGCAGTGTGTATAGGTTGCAATTATAATAAAATATATTTTTAAAAATACATTTTTTGGGGGAATCACGACTTAAAATCTATAAGCGCTTACTCAAGTTCTGTTTCAAGGGAGCAGCTTTCACGACTTCACTAAACGGTGACAGAGGAAACATCTCAATGATGGATTATGTCATTATGTCCCCATCCATTACTGAGCTTGGCTACTGCTGCCTGAGCTCTTAAGTGGACAAAAATTGTAGCCTGTATGTTGTTTTTGCCCTGCTGGACGGGCACACACACACACACACACACACACACACACACACACACACACACACACACACACACATATATAAATAATATATATAAGTTGACACGAGTGTTTTACTGGGAAATACAAATATGCCACTAGTATTTTTCATACAAACTACATCCAGGACATTGAGAATGGCAACTGTGACATAAGCTTCTATATGCCACTTGTGAAGAAATTGATGAATTTTTTGATAAATTTTGGTACTTTTTGTTTGTGAATATCAATATAATAAAAAGAAAATCACACATTGGCTTGAAGATATAAAGTTTATCTTCTCGTGTTGAAAAACTCACATTTTTCATACAAAATACATTGTGGATCTGAGTGACATATTTAAATAATATTGGCTGGCATTGAGTGGTATATCAGATATATCCCATTCAGCTAGCATGATACTGAATGAATTGAAGCATGAGAGCATGAGTATCATGCTAGCTGAATGGAATATATCTGATATACCACAAAAAAGCCATTATTATTATTATTATTATTATTATTATTATTATTATTGTTATACATACCTATTCCTTTCGGGTGTTCAACGCATCTTTCTCTTTCAAAATTCTCTCAAAATCTTCCGTATTTAACGAAGCAAACCTGGCGACCATGTTGGTTTACAAATTGTCACAGTAGCTCACTAGCGCAAAAGTTTTACGTCTCCGATGTGTGACGTCACGTTAGTTTGACAACCATGCAATATCATAAACTATATTCAATGCTCATTCTCTATTGGGTAGAGTGACATAATACACGTAGGATAAGCAATACGCTAACAATATTGCATGCTACAGTGGTGCTTGAAATCTGTGAATCCTTTAAAATGTTCTATATTTCTGCATAAATATGACCTAAAACAGCATCACATTTTCACACAAGTCCTAAAAGTAGATAAAGAGAACCCAGTTAAACAAATGAAACAAAAAATATTATACTTGGTCATTTATTTATTGAGGAAAATGATCCAGTATTACATATCTGTGAGTGGCAAAAGAATGTGAACCTCTAGGATTAGCAGTTAATTTGAAGGTGAAATCAGAGTCAGGTGTTTTCAATCAATGGGATGACAATCAGGTGTGAGTGGGCACCCTGTTTTATTTAAAGAACAGGGATCTATCAAAGTCTGATCTTCACAACATGTTTGTGGAAGTGTATCATGGCACGAACAAAGGAGATTTCTGAGGACCTCAGAAAAAGTGTTGTTGATGCTCATCAGGCTGGAAAAGGTTACAAAACCATCTCTAAAGAGTTTGGACTCCACCAATCCACAGTCAGACAGATTGTGTACAAATGGAGGAAATTCAAGACCATTGTTACCCTCCCCAGGAGTGGTTGACCAACAAAGATCACTCCAAGAGCAAGGCCTGTAATAGTCGGCGAGGTCACAAAGGACCCCAGGGTAACTTCTAAGCAACTGAAGGCCTCTCTCACATTGGCTAATGTTAATGTTCATGAGTCCACCATCAGGAGAACACTGAACAACAATGGTGTGCATGGCAGGGTTGCAAGGAGAAAGCCACCGCTCTCCAAAAAGAACATTGCTGCTCGTCTGCAGTTTGCTAAAGATCACATAGACAAGCCAGAAGGCTATTGAAAAAATGTTTTGTGGACGAATGAGACCAAAATAGAACTTTTTGGTTTAAATGAGAAGCATTATGTTTGGAGAAAGGAAAACACTGCATTCCAGCATAAGAACCTTATGCCATCTGTGAAACATGGTGGTGGTAGTATCATGGTTTGGGCCTGTTTTGCTGCATCTGGGCCAGGATGGCTTGCCATCATTGATGGAACAATGAATTCTGAATTATACTAGCGAATTCTAAAGGAAAATGTCAGGACATCTGTCCATGAACTGAATCTCAAGAGAAGGTGGGTCATGCAGCAAGACAACGACCCTCAGCACACAAGTCATTCTAACAAAGAATGGTTAAAGAAGAATAAAGTTAATGTTTTGGAATGGCCAAGTCAAAGTCCTGACTTTAATCCAATCGAAATGTTGTGGAAGGACCTGAAGCGAGCAGTTCATGTGAGGAAACCCAACAACATCCCAGAGTTGAAGCTGTTCTGTACGGAGGAATGGGCTAAAATTCCTCCAAGCCGGTGTGCAGGACTGATCAACAGTTACCGGAAACGTTTAGCTGCAGTTATTGCTGCACAAGGGGGTCACACCAGATACTGAAAGTGAAGGTTCACATACTTTTGCCACTCACAGATACGTAATATTGGATCATTTTCCTCAGTAAATAAATGACCAAGTATAATATTTTTGTCTCATTTGTTTAACTGGGTTCTCTTTATCTTTTTAGGACTTGTGTGAAAATCTGATGATGTTTTTGGTCATATTGATGCAGAAATATAGAAAATTCTAAAGGGTTCACAAACTTTCAAGCACCACTGTATCAAACCAAATGAATGAAACCCGCTGAAAGGGGATAGGGCACATGTTTTTATTCCACTGAAAAAGTGTCCTGTATGTATCATAATTCCTGATATTTCACTCTGATAATGTCACTCCCAGTGTTTTCCTGCTGACTGGATGAGTGTTGTCAAAATGGTGAAATGGTTCAACATTAAAAATTTTTTGATTAACTTGCTTTTTTTGTGTGTGGATGTGTCCATGTAATATAAAGAACATTACATGGTGGTGCAAAGATATGAAGTTTATCTTCTCATGTTTCAAATATTTTAAGTCGTTCACTTCGATCACCCATGAAATACATTCACCACTCGAAGATAAACTTCATATCTTCACGCAACCGTGTAATATCCTGTATATATGTATATGTGTATACACACACACACACACACACACACACACACACACACACACACACACACACACACACACACACACACACACATCCTTCTGCTTGAGTTACTTTTGAATTTGATGGTGTACTTTAATATACCTTCTGCAGTCCATCACCTGACAGCAATCATGACAGGAACATTATATGGACATAATATCTTATTAGACTGCATTAATTTGTGTTTATTTACATGATAATGAAGTAAGTTATGCATATAGATTTCTTATGCAATAACTGTTTTGTGCCTATAGATATCAGGTGAGGGTCTGGTCTTTAAATAAGCTCTGTGGACATTTAATGATATCTTGGAAAGGACTGTGAAGCTCATAAGTAGATACTGTTTTTGTGTGCCTATATTTCAAAGCTTGAATATGACAATTCTCCACAATAATCCTGAATTCAGCGCAATAAACTAACATGCACCCCATCTGATGTATAGTTTCCATGTTGTTTTTATGTTTACAAAATCAAACAGTGCCATATTTCTCCTTCCTTCATTTAAGTGCTAGATGTTGCCTCTTACACAGCACACACAAATCGAAGCACATTCTCAGTTTCCTCAAATTGGTCTGTGCTGGCAGAGTGCAGAGCCATGAAATCCCGCTGCTGCTGCATCAGGCACATTCTCTGTACAAAAGGGGGCAGTTATTGAGAAACAATGCCTATGAAAATGTGGGCTAGAGCTCTCAGAGGTCGTCATGTTAGTAGCCGAGAAGAAAAGAGACTAGGATACAGGGTACAGGGAAGGGCTAAGGAGGAAAAAAGAGATGAGTGGAAAAGAGAAGGGAGGAAGACAGGAAGGAGTGCAGGAGAAAGAGAGAAGCACACTATGAGCTGACACTTGTATGGGATTATTCCAGGGGGAGTCAGACACAGACCATACTTTTCCCTGCACATATCACATGGATCTACGCAAAGCAAACCATAAATCATCAGGGGACAGAAAAAGCCCTTTGTTGCAAAGCTGCATGTTAATGTGTCTTCCATTAAGCAAATAAAGGTACACGGAACATGTGCAGTGCTGTAAAACATCTGAGTGTACTACACATAATGCAGCAATGTGCTTAGCAGCAGTGATAAAGACACCACTGATAAAGATGTGTTTCTGATCTCTAGCTAGACTAAAAAAAGTCATGAGACGTTATGTGTTCTCTGCAAGACGCCAGCTCTGTTCACTACCCCCAGTGCTCATAAAACTTCCTCACAATGTCCCTGACATTTGGCAGAGATGAGAGCAGTCCTGCTCAGTGCAAACAAACAAACTCTCTGCTTCAGTGCACATCTGAGTAATCAGATACATGTAGTTTCAGCTATAATGCTGTAACGCTGAATGATTCACTCACTGGCGCTGGGTAAATACGATTAGCTGACTGACTGACTTTAGAGCACTGAGGCTGTGTTGAGTGACCATCCTTTCACCTACCTTTAGAGAGAGCAAAGGAAAGTGAATAGATAGATCATCGATACTCAAATGACTTCTCTGTATGACAGCCTATAGAACATGTCCTATTGATATGACACTGAAGTAAGTTTCGAAGTAAATTAAATATCTAGAGAATCATTAGAATGGTATTTCTATTGTTTCATAATGACGGGTTTGCTGAGCACTAGAATATAACAATAGTGAAAAAGGTACAGTACAAAGCAAAAAAAAAAAAATCCCGTTATAAAACATGTGCATTAAGTACTAAAAGTTTAATATTTTATTTGCTATTTATTAGAGAGACAATGAGCCTGTCTATATCTGTTACGCTTTAGAATAAGGAATCATTTTATTTGCCATATATTTACAGATTAGGATTTTTTCTGGGTGTTTGTTCACATGATACATTTAACACATACACATATCACAGACAACCCAGCACAAATACCATCCTAATCTACAAATATTGCACCTTAAATAGAAATAGTAGGCTCAGCTGTAATGTACATTACAGTGGAGGTAGACATTGCAGCTGGATCTTGTTCAGGGTGCATCACATGGAGTGGAACAACTGTCATACTGTATATATGGTAACTATATGACTTTGGTCTATAGCTGTCAAAGGCCTCGGCCTTAAAACCGATTCCTGCTGTGACGTCACGCACTCAGGGCTGGCTGACTCAGCGGAGCAGCTCAAATGCCAAATTTCGGTCGATTTTAACTCTCAAAAATATATATAATTTTTTAATCCCATTTATACAGTATACAAGAGTCAAGGATGGAGATACTATCCACTCAGAATTTTATTTAAAAATAAAGGTTCTGTGTATCTCCTTTAAAGTGCTGCTCATTTGTACAGTGCGCCTGAATGTGCCTGGAGGAGAATACTAGTTGCTATTTTCTTTATTGCTCTACAGTTTTTATGAGTGGTACAATGGTTAGCACTGTCGCCTCACAGCAAGAAGATTCTGGGTTCAAACCTCACTGCCGATGGGGACCTTTCTGTGTGGACTTTGCATGTTCTCCCCGTGTCCGCGTGGGTTTCCTCCAGGTGCTCCGGTTTCCCCCACAGTCCAAAGACCTGCAGGTTAGGTAAAAATACCCAGCCACTGGGGTTGTACAAGCCAGTGCTTACTTAGTGTCGGTCCCAAGCAATGTTGTAATCGAGTCACTAAACCTCGAGTCTGAGTCCAGTCTCGAGTCCCCAGTGTTCCAGTCCAAGTCAAGTCCAAGTCATTAAAGAAAATTTCAAGTCAAGTCCACTACTGATCCGAGTCGAGTCCGAGAACAAGACTCCAACCGCACCATTTGATGGTGGCTGTTGCTGCCTTTATGTGAAACAGTTTCTGCTACTGTGTTGGACTAATGTTACTGCTTGACCGCCCCATTTTAGCTAATAGGCTACAGATAAAAAGCTTGTTCATTGCTCAATAAACCCTGCTATCAACAGGGCAAATAACATGAGAGAGGGTTAACACTAGCTAGTTCATCGGTCAGCAAGCAAGCCCCGCTATCAACAGAGCAATGAACATAGCGTCACTTCCTCCTCTGGGTGGAGTCTTACCAAATGACGATTGAAGTTCGAGATTGTCCCCGTCGTCTCCTCGATAGTTCTACTTAAGGAACACGTAGCAGTGCATTTTTCCCCACTGCACGAGAAGTCTGTATAAGCAAAGTGGGCAATCCTAGGGGCGTTCTCTCCCACCGGCGATTGCTCTAAGACAACGAGGGAGGCTCAGCCTCCTCTAAAAATGACGAACATCATGTAGGATGAATTGCGCTAAGCTTATGTTATAGCCGACCTTATAACATTGCTATTTCAGATCCAGAATCATAGAAATATATGTGCTCAACCCACTACAGTGCGAAATCATTCCCTTATAACTTTAATGTGTGCGTGAGTTTTTCCCCCTCGTGACAGCGCGATGCAGTGCAGCCTCAGTGCACTTCAATGGCATTTGGGAGCTATGTGCTTTTCAATCTCAAAATGCAAGACGATTATTGGACAAATACTGCAAAAACGCCCGCCCACAGACTCCGAGCCTCACATGGGAGGGACATGGCAGTTTCCGCGAGGAGACTGGTGATTGGTGAAAGCAGCCAGATATTTTCTTTGATTGACAGCTCGTTTCAACTATAGACAGGCAGCGGTGAATTTCAGTTCAGTCCCATGCGGATTCGCAAGTGCTGTGGTGTATTGTAAGAGATCAGCTTACATTTCGATTTCATTCATTACATATGGTTTCTACCAGCTTTTTTAGTTTGTATATATTTTCATTGTAAATAAAGTGTAAATATAGTGTTGTCAAGTTTGCTATCTTAGTTCCAGAAATTTCGTTTATTTGAGTGACTGAACTTGAACTTGAGGGGGCTAGTCAGCTAGCAAGAAAGCTGCGCACGGATGCCAAGCATTGCTGATTTAATTTTGCCGAAGCCATTTGCCAGTCTTCCTTTCGAGGAAAAAATTAAAATTAAAGAGCAGGGTAGACCAACGCCTCAAATTGACTGGGTGAAAAAGGTAGGGAATAATACTCGTTCCTTTCAGCTCTCCTGGTACGAGAAAGTGAATTGGCTAACAGCAAGTGACCCACATCAACAACAGTAAATAGGCTCCTTTAGTAATATGTCATGAATGGACCAAAAATATAGAATCTATTTAAAATGTTTATGCTGAGTATATTATATTGGAATATATATTTTTCTGGATATGAATTAAACACAGCTACAATTTGGAAAACATTTTTAAACAAAAACACAGCCGAGAACATTTCACACTACAGACCTGGATTAAAAGTGAAGGGTTATCAAAATTGTCAATAAAACATTTCTCAGTCAAAATAAGTAAAATATAGGGAAAGTGTCATTGAATGAAATGTATGGCACCCAGCTCTATGTTTGGCTCCCCAAGGTCAGTGCTTGTGCCTATTCCAGAACACTCTGCTGTTACTGCTGAGGTTCCTGACAAAGAGCTGCTTTCAATAATGATCAATTTTTAAACAACATGCCACAATTTTAAAATATAAAATGTTAAAATATACCCCCCCAACACCACCATCATGTGTATTGGACAGTAGGCTAATGGGCCAAAAGAACCTGTTATTTCACAGTTTGTGACGCTGCCAACAATCAGCCAGATTAGAGGCAAGAGTATGGGCAAAATTTATGTTTTTTCTTTTAAAATCTGGAAATATCGTAACCGACCAGCCGCCACTGTTCTCTCCAGGCATTTTAGTGCCATTAACGTGAGTTTGTTCCTGAACATAACGTATGAACAGGTGAATGTGCATTCTTTTGCACGAAATTAGTATAAAATTTAAGGTAGACATAAATATCTTATGCCAGATTATTATGGTACATTACAAAAAATAAAGAAAAAATCTGAGTCCTTGTCTCCAATTTATGAGTCCGAATGCAGTTAATGCACGAGTCCGAGTCCGAGTCATCAATGTTCAAGTCCAAGTCAAGTCACAAGTCCTTAAAATTAGGGGCACGAGCTGGACTTGAGTCCAAGTCCTGGACTTGAGTACTACAAGCCTGGTCCCAAGCCCAGATAGACTGGGGAGGATCGCATCAGGAAGGGCATCCAGTGTAAAACCATATGCAGATAACCAAATCAAATATGCAGAACAGATCCACTATGGTGACCCCTAATGGAAGCAGCCAAAAGAAGAAGTGAACTATAAACATGTGTCCAGCATGCTCTGCTCAATAAAGGAAAAAAAAAAAACAACCCTCCGTGCCATTGCATCAAACAATCTCATGACAACAGGTGAAACACTTGATGAATCATTTGTCCTGACTATTATTCACTGGTTAGCGACATTAATTTTTATTTATTTATTTATTTATTTATTTATTTATTTGGGTTTTTTTGGGGGGGGGGGGGGGGGGGGTGTTCAGATCTCCTCTCCAAATAATTTAAAATACTTGAAAAAAATTCTGAGCATTCTGTCATGGATTTAAAAAAAAAATTATAAAACATAACTATTACTGGATGTAGTTTTATAAGAAAACTTCCAAAATAATTATCCATGAAAGGGTCATATGATGGGATCCCACACAAACTAAAGAGCTGTTATATACCCCAAAGCTGATGATAAATCCATGAATATACTACGAATTTCTTATATTAATGATCAGGGTTTAATATTATTTTTCTTTTTCTGGCAGGCTGTTGCCTTCTGAAAAGCCCAGTTTTGAACTATCAAAAAATTAGGAAAACCATGGTCATGGTCAGAGAGTTTACTTAATCTCATACATTCTTGTAGACATGTTTTGCAAAACCTTGGGACGGTCACATGGAGAGAATTCTAAAGTTCTGATATATCTTAGTCTACAAGCAAAAACAGATTTGTCTGAAGTTTGCATTTCTTCCAAATGTCCAAAAACTCTTCCAAAACTCCATCTAAACATGCAGCGTCTGTTCTCTGAGTAGTGTACACAGTATACAGTTTACAAAGTATATTAGAGCCCATGAACTGTTCCTTATAGACGGAAATTTTTGTTTCATTTCCATCTCTCTGCACCAGAAGACATGTTAGATTCTCTTGTTTCAGTTTCAAGTGTTTCTATTTTTAACATGAAAATCAAGTATTCTCTAGTAGTGACAGTAATACACCAACAGGGTGAGCAAATGACCACAAGCTATGATTATGTCTTTTTTATGCACTGGAGTAGATGCTCCAAAAGACAACAATAGATGACGGACTTTTCCTCGCAGTGTATTATTATTTCCCGACAGGTTTTATATTACAGACTTGCATAGCGCTAAATCTCAACTCCAATTACAGCTCTCCCACTGTGATTAGGGAGGTGTAAATTCAGCCTCCAATACACTAAGGTTTTTTTTTTCTACTCAGCCCAAAGCAAAACTATACCTTTTAGCTTGAAAGTGCCAAAAAAATTTTGTTCCAGATTTAGCTTATGACTCCTGTTCAGTGCAGCAAATCTGACTACCAAGCACAGATCCCAAAGCAAATGCAGTCAGGGCTGGTTTAATGCACATGAATTAAGTTTTGGCGTCAGTCACGATGCCTGTGGTGAGTCACTGCATAACATCCTTCTTAATCTCAGTCTCTGACACTGACCAAAACATTTGCTAATCCCATTAAAAAATAATATGTCTAGGTTAATCAGCATTGAAGACAGTTAAGTTAAAAGGGGTTATGTACACATCAACTGCAGACCAACCTTTTAAATTATGCAGTAGAGGAGTGTTTATTCCTCCCGAGACCTTTTCCTCAGTATAGCAGCAATTCTGCTACTTATACCAAACATTGTGACTCATCAGATGCATAACAAATGACAATTAAAAACAAAAAACCCTTCAAGAATATTTTTCTCAATATAGTATCACTAAAATATGAGGAAGAAATCTGAGTCTACTTCATGCTTTCTCTGAAAACTGCCAACAGTGTTTATTTCTAGTGCTAAGCTTTCCACACAATAACCACTGCAACTAATCACATTTTGTAAATAGGTTATGAGATGTCCAACATCCAAATACCCCTTCCCTTGAGAGCTTGATCAGATCAGTTGAATCTCAAATCACAGCCTTCTGTCAACATCACAGTTAAAAAGCTCCCCACTCTCCAGCAACGAGGCCAAAGCACAGTGAGAGGAGGTGCAGCATGAAGAGGCAGTGCAGCACTGCGCACAGTTACATAACCACACACACTTTTAGCCCAATAAGGCTGTGAAAGCCTCTCCAGTGTTTATGAATGAAGATGAAACAACTAACGAATCCCTCTGTGTACACCAATAAGATGCCGTACTTTTGTGAAACACATTGTTCAGCCCTTAATAGAAACCAGACACCCAGACACACACACATAGCATGGCTCCAATTCACTTCAGAAGACTTTCTGAAGATCTTAATTCCCTTAACTTCTTTTCATTTTCTTTTTCAAACTTGCTACTAATGTTAGTGCTATCTCAAAGTCTGACACTAACAACTTGAGATGTGAAACAGATGAGCCGAATGTTTGCAAAAGTCATCTCAGGATCCCTCATGAGGGATTCCAGGATGATGGCCACCAGCAAGAAAGAAGCCATTCTGGCACTCACCTGCTCATGATACTCTATTCCCATGCTCAATGTGTTGATCAGGATGGCGATCATAATCCCACGGTTAAAGTACTTGCTGTCCACTATGCGTTTCATTCTGTCTCTGAAGTCCTCCCAGCACTGTATCAATCGGCTGCGCTCCTCAAGCCTCTTGTGGTGATGCAAGTGTCCGAGTCTAAACCTTGCTCTGTGGGAAAACTCATGCACCACCTCACCTTCGGACTGGGAGCAATCAGAGTCAGCCAAGTCTAGGTCAATGTTCTCCAGAGCCTGGGCACAGTATGGGCACCCAAGAACCTCAAAGAGCAGGGAAGACGGCTCTACGCCTGCCATCTGCAGCATCAAACGTCTGTGGCCTGGAAAGAGAAAAGACTCATAAATGTCAGTAAGACATATCTGGGGTCATTGTCACTAAGGTTTTTGCAAGGTATTTAATATTTTATTTCAGTTTACAAATATTGCAACATTTGTAATATTACTGATGATGAACATTCAGTTTAGAACCATTTCTCCTATTTCTTATTTCATCACGTGTGTACTCTATGTACTGTTCCAGCAGATACCAACATATGTGCAATCCATTTTCAATTACAGACTCCAATAGCTCTCTTTGGACTTGTACCAAAAATGTACTTGATTCTGGATCACCACCAACTTTAGGCCAATTAATTCAGTAAAACAAGTTGGAACAGGTAGACACATGAGGTGCTGTTCAGACATGGAGATTGGTAGTCATACACAAATGAGCTGTGATGGAGAACACAATCCTGCTTGTGATGTTCTGTTCCTGTTCCCTTCGTTAAATGCCATTTACTGTGCAAAATACCCCCAAATCCAGAGATGCCTTTGCCTGGATATTTTAAACTATGACCCATATATGATGAAATCTATATTGGGTACTCTCCGATCACAGTATTGTTCAAAAAATCTCCATATATCCTCCAGATATGAGCCAGATTCTTGCAAGAATTAAAAAAAACATATCTTCAGATTTGTTTTTGGCACAGTGATTCGTCTAATGACCTCATCTCATCTCATTATCTCTAGCCGCTTTATCCTTCTACAGGGTCGCAGGCAAGCTGGAGCCTATCCCAGCTGACTACGGGTGAAAGGCGGGGTACACCCTGGACAAGTCGCCAGGTCATCACAGGGCTGACACATAGACACAGACAACCATTCACACCTACGGTCAATTTAGAGTCACCGGTTGACCTAACCTGCATGTCTTTGGACTGTGGGGGAAACCGGAGCACCCGGAGGAAACCCACGTGGACACGGGGAGAACATGCAAACTCCACGCAGAAAGGCCCTCGCCGGCCCCGGGGCTCGAACCCAGGACCTTCTTGCTGTGAGGCGACAGCACTAACCACTACACCACCGTGCCGCCCCTAATGACCTCATATGAAAACCAATCAGAGTGCACGCACCTTTTCGGTGGAAGCAAAGCTGAGTCAAGCCATAAACAGACATTACTGTGGACCGGGCAGGAAACTTCCATCAATATTAGTTCTCTTCATTCAGAGAAAGCTTTTTAAACACACACACACACACACACACACACACACACACACACACACACACACACACACACACACACTTACTTCTGAGTTGTGAGGCTTGGAATTATTTTGGAACTGAAATAAATCCTGTTTCAGTTTCAATAAACAAATTCTTTGTAAGGAATTTCATGTAACTTTATCACAGAAACAAATGTGTTGAATAATCCGAAGTCAAAGCAATCTAAATATTTCTAAAAGGGTAATATTGTGTATTGTTGAGCAAGCAACTTGGAATTGCTTTATCCTGATGAGGAATGAACAGGCCCATAAATTCAAGTCCTGTTTTTCTTTTTTGGTATTGTCATTAGGACCCCCTTGAAAATGAGATGCCACATCTCAAGGGGTTATCCTCAAAATAAATAAATAAAAATAAATAAAATAAAAATCCTTAGAGCTTCAAGTGCACATCACGGGTAAATTCAGGAGCAAGATCAATGTAATTCTCCTATTTTATATTAAACTTTGGTCAAATATCTGTCACATTTTGCATTTTGTGCAATTTTTTTACCTTATTCAATACCAGAAAAATTCAGTTGAAATCAAGCCATTTGAGGTGAATTCGTCCACCTCTGAAAAAACTTGACATTTGGATTTCCCGGGAAACATTGATTTTCGTGACGTCGCATACGGGACGCCTCCCTCTGAATCCTACGTCAGCGCTGGTTTGTTTATGAGAAAACGACTGTATTATTTACATCCCTGGTGTTGTCTCCATCATCTTCACTACTTGAATCATCATCAAATCCAAACAGATGAAGCCCCAATTCTGACATCTCATTATATTCTTCATCCAAAGGTGAAGTAACATTGCGCTCAGGTAACAATTCCATATTTCAATGCAAACTCGCTAGCTGCTAAACTTGGTCTACACAGGGTGTGCACTGAAACCGTGCAAGCTCTCACAGCCTGCTGGCGGTTCCGCAGGTGACGTCACGAATCTGGCTCCAGACTCCCTTGCGATTTTTCCAGACGCGTTTTGTTATTTTATTTTTTTCTGCTGTAGACAGATGGCCTTGTGCAAAATTACCCTTCTGGATGAGTGTGTAAAGGGACATACTTTCATATAAAAAAAAACCAAAATTGGTCCAGGATATGCACTTTTAAAGGTCCCCTTGCATCGTTTTTTCATGAATTGTGCGGTGGTCTCTAGTATGAATGAATGCCCTGTGAGTTGGTTTTGGTGAAAAAAATGCTGTGGTTCTCCTGTTTCAGGCTGTTCTAGTTTGGTGGAGGAGTGGGTGGCGGGAGAATGACAGGATTTCAGCTCTTACTCATTAATATTCATGACATGTAAACGTGTTACCTCTGATTGGCTAACAGCAATCAGTAAACATGTTACCTCTGATTGGCTAACAGCACTGTGACAGTACCTCCAGTGGGTCAGAACAAGCGGATGTCGGTGTCTTTGTAAAAACTGTTTCGATTGGCTATTATAGTCTCGACATCGATGTTTTGACCAATAACAATGTAGATGTGGCAGTGGGGGCGTGGCCGAGCGTTGGTCTGTGAATGGAGGGCAGAGTCAGAGAAGGTAAGTGGCAGAATCACTGCACCTGACGGGAATTAACGTGTGTTTGTGTGTCTTCCCCAGTGACCGTGCCCTATAAGAGGAGAGGGAGAGCAGAGGAAGGGAGCTCTCTCCCCAACCAGAACGCTTGTGTGTGTGCGTGCGCACGCATATGTGTGTGTGACTGGGAGGGAGTCATTCATTCATTCATTCGTTCATTTATTTATTTATTTATTTATTTAATTGAATACTCCCTGCGGCAGCGGCTCTCATCAAGGCACAAGGCACGGAGCGGAGCTCGCCTTGGGGGGGTGTGGGGGGAATAACGTCCCCTGGCTGGGAGCTGACGGGCCCTGGCAGCGCTGGTTCATTCGGGAGAGGGCAGGGGTTGCTGGCTGCCAAGTCTGGGGAGGCTGGGACCTAGGGTTAGGGTTAGGTGAATTACGTCCCGAGGCATGGAGCTAGCCCACCCAGGGAGCACTCTTTCGTTCGGGAGAGGGCAGAAGCTGCTGGTTGCCAAGTCTGGGGAGGCTGGGGCCTCCCCTGCCCAAGTTACAAGCGTGCAAAGTTGGGCTGGAGCTGCCGTTGAAACGAAACTGATGCGGAGCACCGCGCCACGCCTCGGGGTGAATTACGTCTCTCTCTCCTCGCGCTTTCTTCCCGTGGGCGGTCGCAAGCCAAGGTGGGCGAGGCCATGAATACTAATTTCCGAAGTGACATAACTTCGTATGGCTTTTTCTGATCCGTTCGTTTTTCCGACTATTTTCTTTCATAAGCTAATACAGGGAATGGAAGTAGAATTACATTTTCACATGCAGCATGCATATGCAACTCGGAGTGAACTATGGTATTTCAAAAAGAGCCAGTATTAAACGTTTTTGGTGGAAGGGCACCTTTAAAGGTGCCTTTCAGATTTTTCAAGTGTAGGTCATAAAAAGAATTTTCCCTGACAACCAATTATTTTTGTTTAATGGATCAGAAGCTACTGAATTCAAATCACAGACTTCCAATTATATTATTTAAAAAAAATAAACCAATTAATAAATTTAGGGCCACGTAGCCCTAAATTCTCTACTATTTTCTCCTGCTTCAACATGACCCAATTCAAGATATTACATCATGCATCACGTGGTGGGCTTTCCCCGTTTGCGCAAGGCATTGTGGGATATAAATTTGAAACAGGAGAGAAAAATGGAGGATGTGAGTGTGTGAATGAAACGTGAAAGACCGACTGCAGTAACAGAAAGCAAGAAGAAAAGATGTTATGTTGCGAAGGAAAGGAAATGCAGGACTAAATTAATAAATATCAGCGGTCAGCGAGCACCTCGGTGTGATCAGCTGTTCATTTAGTGACAGAATGATGGAACTGTCAGTGCACGGTCAAGGTAAGCCTGTAGATGGCATTAATGCAACACTGGATGCCAGCTGCCGTAAGACCCAAAAGAAGAAGAAAAAGAAGGTAAACCTGCACATGCGCAAACGGACTTCCTCTGTCTGCTTGACTGCATGAAGAGAGCAATTTCATGCACATTATTTGCTCAGGAATCCCCTCAAATTAAATAACTTCCCAGCCACAGAATGGCCTGGTTTTTTTGAGAGATATTACAGAAATAAACATACATCACAATGACCAAATTTCAAAGGGAAGTAAATTTCACCGATTTTATGAAATTGAAAGGCCATTTAGCTTTAAGGCCAGGCAAAAATGGTGATTTTGCTTACAGTTGTTAATTTGCAGGCTTCAGGATCCTTTCCATTTAAAATGTCCATAATTTCATAATATTTAAAAGACAATGCCAGTTACTGCACTCTATATTGCACTTTAACTTTGTACTTTTATCCCAACTCAATGAACTACACCAATTTTTGTTGGAGTTTCCATTTCTCAGGAACTTAAACAGGCATTTGTAAATCTCACCATATATGTACACTCTTCAACCAAAAGTTTGTGGACACCTGATCATCACATCCATATGTGGTTCTTCCCCAAACTGTTGCCCGCAACGGTTGAAGTACACCATTGTATAGAATGTTTTTGCATGCTGTAACATTACAATTTCCCTTCATGGCAACTAACACTATGTTCACACTGCAAGGCTTAATGCTCAATTCCGATTTTTTTGTGAAATCCAATTTTTTTGTGAGGTCGTTCACATTAACAAATATATGCGACTTGTATGTGATCCTCAGTATGAACGAAAAGCGACCTAAAAGTGTTCCGCATGCGCATTGCAGGATGCAACGACGTCACACGCAGTGAGCATGGCCAGTGTTTACGGAAGTAACCTAAAGTTTCCTGTGTATGACAGTAGCCAGCATGGAGTACCTGGCGATGATGCAGTTGTGTTGCGACGGAGCCAGAACATGCACAATAGCCTGATGTTAAGGAGGAGGTTGAGAAGGAAGAGGGCAAGGGTTTTGGCTCAGGCGTTCTGCGGGGTAGTGACTGCAACCTCCGTTCAAAGGAACGTGTGGGTGCGGAGTCGCATTGATGTCATGCGCCAGGTTGTTGTAACTTTTTTTGAGAGACCCGCCACCTACTTCAGCGCAGAATAGTGACGTTTGTGGCTTGTTGATGACGTGTAAGTCGGATGAATGCGACCTGGTGGTTCAGACTGAAGTCGCATATGAAAAGATCGGATAGGAATTGGAATTAGGACCACATATCCAAACGGCCTGGGTCGGATTTGAAAAAATCGGATCTGTGTCGTTCATATTGTCAATAAAAGATCAGATACAGGTCACATATGGGCGAAAAAAATTGGATTTGAGTCACTTCAGCCTGCAGTGTGAACGTAGTGCAAGTGAATAAAGCAAAGCTGTTCTTGCATGATAATGCCCCTGTGCACGAAGTGCTCCATGAAGACATGGTTTGCTAAAGTTGGAGTGGAAGAACTCGAATGTCCTGCACAGAGCCCTGACCTCAACCCCACTGACTGTTCATCCTTTGGGATGACCTGGAATACTAACTGCACCCCAGACCTCCTCAGCCAACATCAGTGCCTCATCTCATTCTCTCATTATCTCTAGCCGCTTTATCCTGTTCTACAGGGTCGCAGGCAAGGTGGAGCCTATCCCAGCTGACTACGGGCGAAAGGCGGGGTACACCCTGGACAAGTCGCCAGATCATCACAGGGCTGACACATAGACACAGACAACCATTCACACTCACACCTATGGTCAATTTAGAGTCACCAGTTAACCTAACCTGCATGTCTTTGGACTGTGGGGGAAACCGGAGCACCCGGAGGAAACCCATGCAGACACGGGGAGAACATGCAAACTCTGCACAGAAAGGCCCTCACCGGCCACGGGGCTCGAACCCGGACCTTCTTGCTATGAGGCGACAGCGCTAACCACTACACCACCGTGCCGCCAACATCAGTGCCTGATCTCACAAATGCTTTTGTGGTTGAATGAACACAAATCCCCACAACCACGCCCCAAAATCTAGTGGAAAGCCTTCACAGAAGAGTGGAGGTTATTATAACAGCAAAGAGGTACCAAATCTTAAATGGGATGTTCAAAAGCCACATATAAAACTTTTGGCCATAAAATGGATATACTGTACTTGTACAGATATTTGCTTACACTTGATGACTTATGCTGAAAAAGTAAGTGAAATCCCCTGGGATTTTGTTGGTTTCTGAAGTTATATTTGTCAGCCATTTTCTTAAAAATAACCTGTTTTCCAGGTACCAAGCCATTTTTCTCAGCTTGCTCAGCTGAAGAACATCTATATTATTTCCAGATTGGTTTAAATGTCTTAAAATCAGACTTTGAAATACAATGTTTCTTTATGTATGCAAAAGTATCACAACCTATTGTCTGAAAATTTCTGAAAGTGTTAAAGTAAAAGTTGAAAAAATACATTTGAAAAATGAATGCATATCAGTGTATATTTAATTGTCATTTGGCTAATTTGTATATATTCATCATTATTTAAATTTTGTTATTCTTAATAGTTATTCCACGAAATCGAGTCGTACATGAGCTGATAGCCAACGAGGCACGTAGCCCCCAGTTTTATTCTATGCACATTCACTGGATTTTGAGAAACAGAGCATTTTTAATTTTTGTAAATCTGATGAATAAAAACTTTATACAAAATGTTCAACAAAATAATTTCTGCTCAGAATGTAAACAAACCGGCAAAATGACAGGAGCTATTTGTGAAAAATTCTATAACAATAATTTTTGAAAAATAAAAAAAGATACATTCTTATCATCAAATACTTTCATTCCATATTTTGTTGCTTTATTGTATTTTGGGGGGTTTTGTTTTCGAGTAGAGTTTTTATTTCGTCCTTGGTTGGTTCAGCAACACGCTCTGCCATTTTGTTTTTCTATACTCATGGTATATGAGCTGATATCCTAGTAGTAGAGTATCCATTTAGAGTGCGCAACTGCTCATATCCAGTGAATGTGGATAGAATAATAAAAAATATATGCTACAGATGTACATTTTCATCAAGCTAAGTAGCATTAAGTAAAATTTCGGGGAAAAAAAAAGCTAAAATCTTTTGGGATGTGATACCTGGACTTAAGTATTATTCATTTATAAGCCCTGCTATCTACAGTTATTGATGCCTCACTTTCGATAATGATTAACATTTGAGGCATGGGTTTTCTGTCACAGCTTTAAAATGCCGCCTGACAGACTCTGTGACTATGAGCTGCATGCTCATGCGGGGGCAGTGTAACATGATGCAGGATGCTGTGGAGTGAGCAAAAAAAAAGCTCTTACTGTGCTCTCCTGTGAGATGCTGTAGTTTCTCAAACGGATCCACCATATCTGCTGTGCTATTGTTGGCCTCGATTCTACCTTTAGCTGTGACAGTGCTGCCTGTATAGCTGCAGATGAAGGATGGCAAAATGGTAGGATAGTTCATACCCCCATTAAGTCTCCCCAGAGGATTCACACCAGCTGTGTTGCCTGTGCAAATCTGCTGGGCCTCATGAAAGTCACCTTGAAAGATGCTATGTACTGACTGGTGTCCTGGTGAAAAATCCAACCCAGCAGGTGACTGTGAGGGCACTGCCAGCTGTACTCCTGACGTGATAAACCTCATCTCCAGAACATCGGTACTCTCTGCTATGGCCTGAGGGCTTGGGCTGCCGTTGCTAAGGTGACAGTGGTGGTGTTGGTGGTGCTGGACAAGATTATGGACAGAACGTGCCCAATGCCCACCACTCTTCTGCCTGCCGTGCCCGTTGGCCCCTTCACCCCCTGGCAAGCCGCCGCTGTTGGGGTTGACCTTCTTCCTGCGCTTGCTCTGCCAGCCATGGTAGATCCGGTGTGCGCGGCGCTTCACCTTGCGGTACAGGTGGCTGATGTACCTGAGCATCTCCTCGTAACAGCTGCCAGGCTCCGAGTAGCTGGCCAGTGTGCTGTCATTGGACATGTAGCGCGCACGCTGCTCCTGCATCAGTTGGTTCTCTCGCTGCTTAGTTTCCGAGAACTGGGTTGCGATCACAACCAGGCACAAATTGATCATGAAGAAAGACCCCACCTGTGGAATACACAACATATTAGCTTTCTTTACCTTAAAATAGACTGTACACAAAGCAGGTCATCGAGAAAAAATATACTTACTATAATAAGCAATATAAAATATATAAAATTGTAAAAGGAATGGGCATCCATAACATAATACATGATGTCTACCCATCCCTCCAAAGTGATAACCTGTGAAGAAAAGAAACAAAAAACAGTCAGTGTCTAACTTCAGTAGGCAAGCCCATATGGGATTGATGGGAAAACAAAAACATCATAATAACAAAGTCAATTGTTTCAAATATGTACCTTTTTCACCTCCTGCAGTCTCAGAAGCACTTTATTATTCAGCTTATGAAAGACTATTGTTTGACAAATTTCTGGAAACTTTGTGTAGCTTGCTTAACCTTTATAACAAATTCTTCACGCTAGAAAAGTTTAAACAATTTCTGTGTTTTAAAATTCTTTCCAGATGAGAATATGATCTAAAGGACACCTGAGCTGAGATGTTTGGCACTATGTTTCACAGTGAATACTACAGTTTTGTGCACCGTGGCACTTTGCATCTAAATTATGTGGGACAGCACTCCTGGGTGTTCTCCATTTATGTCATTTAATACAGTGTGCTAATAATGCAGTTATAATAGACCACTTTCCAGGGACTGAATGCTTTTTAAGTGTACAGAAGAGATATGAATCAAGTTAAGTTAAAAGACAGTCAGCTGTTTGTAATAGTCTGGACAAGATTACATTGTGTTATGCAGAGCCAGATCTCTGCACTACAGTATATGCGTGATTAGCTATGGGACACTTCTCAGCTTGTTAGCTGTCTGTTGCTTGTCCTCTCCTCACCTTTGGCTAATGGAGGTCCAATGCGTGACTAAAGGTCTGGTCATGTTGCCATGTTTACACAGTGGCAGTCTCTCCTGATCTATTATAGAATGCCATGTTTTATTGGTTACCCAGTCAGTGAAGTGGGCAAGTGCCTGACCCACAAAACCAAACTAATGAGAATGACCTGCAGGTGTAAGACACTCATTAACAGAGAACAGAGAGCACTATGTGATTGTCGCGCCTGGTTCACACCCCGTCCAAGAGCTTGGCTATGCATATTCAAGCTTGTTTGAGATTAATGACTGTTTGATACACTGTTTGAGACGTGCGTTGAGGGGCAGGAGGCCATAGTGAAACGATGATGAATTAATATACAAGTAGATGCACTGCCTTTTTATGACATTCTGGGAAGCATTTCAATTTCACAGACACAGATGGCCAACAATGTTCAAAATCTTAGTGATCAAAAAAGAAGGGTAATCATTGTAGAGCTGTGTGATGGAGCCGAATAATGATGACTAAATCATCACATTTGCTCAGAAGGTGTTTAATTTTTTGGTGCAGCAGGGGTCTGTCTAATATGACTCTGTTTTTCTGAAGGAACAGCATTATTTAGCCAGTAAAAAGCATTTAAACATATACAGTACTGTGCAAAAGTCTTAGGCACTTGTAAAGAAATGCTGTACACCAAAAATGGCTTAAAAATAATGAAATGAAATGTTTCAACATAAAAAAAACCTATAAACAGCAGTAAGCCATAATAAATGAAACAAAGTCAATATTTGGCGTGAGACGACCCTTTGCTTTAAAAAAAAAAAGTAGTCTCAGGTACAATGAGTGCAGTTTTATAAGGAAATGAGCTGTAGGTTTTACTGAGCATCTTGCAGAACCAGCCACAGTTCTTCTGGACACTTTGTCACACTTGCTTCTTAATTTTGCACCAAAACCCAGTAGCCTTCATTATGCTTTCTTTTTTAATCTGAAAAGTGCTCTCTTATGTAATAAGCTGCTCAGATACAAACTTTTTTCCTGTAACATTTAATTTTGTGGCGGCACGGTGGTGTAGTGGTTAGCGCTGTCGCCTCACAGCAAGAAGGTCCGGGTTCGAGCCCCGTGGCTGGCGAGGGCCTTTCTGTGTGGAGTTTGCATGTTCTCCCCGTGTCCGCGTGGGTTTCCTCCGGGTGCTCCGGTTTCCCCCACAGTCCAAAGACATGCAGGTTAGGTTAACTGGTGACTCTAAATTGACCGTAGGTGTGAATGTGAGTGTGAATGGTTGTCTGTGTCTATGTGTCAGCTCTGTGATGACCTGGCGACTTGTCCAGGGTGTACCCCGCCTTTCGCCCGTAGTCAGCTGGGATAGGCTCCAGCTTGCCTGCGACCCTGTAGAAGGATAAAGCGGCTAGAGATAATGAGATGAGATGAGATGAGATTTAATTTTGTGCTGGAAAACAAATGTTTGGAACTCTAAAATGTTTTTGTACTGATTCGATAATGTAGAAGTCATCAAATAGAACACTATAACAAAGTTTGTATGAAAAAAAGATACGTGCCTAAGACTTTTGCACAGTATTATATATTCGGAAAAACCTGTTATTACAAAAAAATAATTGCTGCCATTGAACTTTGCAGTATTCGGTATACACTTACCTGGAAAATAGCAATCCATGCATATCCAATATTGTCAAAGTTCACAGCCCCTTTGTGAGGGTTGTGATCCCCGGGCTGACAAACACTGTAGTACTGGTTCCAATTCACGCAGCCGTTCCTGGCATCAGGGCTACTGAAGGTCTGTCCAAGGGATACATTTAGATTGCACTCCATCTCACCCTCTTTGTAATGGGGCACGTCAGTGCACTTGAGCATGCCATTATTTATCATGGAGCAGATAAATGGGCTCTCCTCCCCATCCTCATGCATGTAATATGGACTCATGAAGGACAGATTATACAATCTATGGAGAGAATAATAAAGTGAATTTACTTAGTCACTCATTACATAAATAAGAAAGACCCAAATGGGCAAACAAGAATGGACAGATGTAAATTATGGAAGGATTTTTTGGACTTTTTTGGTCATCTTTGTTTGGTGTGGAAGCCATGGCCTAATGGTTAGAGAATCAGCTTTGGTACCAAAAAGTTACTGGTTGGAGTCCCTGGACCAGCAGGAATGGCTAAAGTGCCCTTGAGCAAGGCATCTATTCTAATCCCCAACTGCTCCCCAGGCTGTTCTCGGTATGTTGCATGTCGCTCTGGATAAGAGCATCTGCTAAATGCCATTAGTGTAATGTAATCTTAAATGAAGCCATGCCTTGATGAGAGCATTGACAGATTGTATTCTCAGTTGAATTTTGACACCAAAATATCATGGCGACATACAATGCAACATGCAATTTTTCAAGTCACTTTATTTACAGTGGTGCTTGAAAGTTTGTGAACCCTATAGAATTTTCTATATTTCTGCATAAATATGACCTAAAACATCATCAGATTTTCACACAAGTCCTAAAAGTAGATAAAGAGAACCCAGTTAAACAAATAAGACTAAAATATTATATTTGGTCATTTATTTATTGAGGAAAATGATCCAATATTACATATCTGTGAGTGGCAAAAGTATGTGAACCTTTGCTTTCAGTATCTGGTGTGACCCCCTTGTGCAGCAATAACTGCAACTAAACATTTCCGGTAACTGTTGATCAGTCCTGCACACCGGCTTGGAGGAATTTTAGCCCATTCCTCCATACAGAACAGCTTCAACTCTGGGATGTTGGTGGGTTTCCTCACATGAACTGCTCGCTTCAGGTCCTTCCACAACATTTCCATTGGATTAAGGTCAGGACTTTGACTTGGCCATTCCAAAACATTAACTTTATTCTTCTTTAACCATTCTTTGGTAGAACGACTTGTGTGCTTGGGGTCGTTGTCTTGCTGCATGGCCCACCTTCTCTTGAGATTCAGTTCATGGACAGATGTCCTGACATTTTCCTTTAGAATTCGCTGGTATAATTCAGAATTCATTGTTCCATCAATGATGGCAAGCCGTCCTGCCCAGATGCAGCAAAACAGGCCCAAACCATGATACTACCACCACCATGTTTCACAGATAGGATAAGGTTATTTTGCTGGAATGCAGTGTTTTCCTTTCTCCAAACATGATGCTTCTCATTTAAACCAAAAAGTTCTATTTTGGTCTCATCCGTCCACAAAACATTTTTCCAATAGCCTTCTGGCTTGTCCAAGTGATCTTTATCAAACTGCAGACGAGCAGTAATATTCTTTTTGGACAGCAGTGGCTTTCTCCTTCCAAACTTGCCTTGCACACCATTGTTGTTCAGTGTTCTCCTGATGGTGACCTCATGAACATTAATATTAACCAATGTGAGAGAGACCATCGGTTGCTTAGAAGTTACCCTGGGGTCCTTTGTGACCTCACCGACTATTACACGCCTTGCTCTTGGAGTGATCTTTGTTGGTCGACCACTCCTGGGGAGGGTAACAATGGTCTTGAATTTCCTCCATTTGTACACAATCTGTCTGACTGTGGATTGGTGAAGTCCAAACTCTTTAGAGATGGTTTTGTAACCTTTTCCAGCCTGATGAGCATCAACAACGCTTTTACTGAGGTCCTCAGAAATCTCCTTTGTTCGTGCCATGATACACTTCCACAAACATGTGTTGTGAAGATCAGACTTTGATAGATCCCTGTTCTTTAAATAAAACAGGGTGCCCACTCACACCTGATTGTCATCCCATTGATTGAAAACACCTGACTCTAATTTCACCTTCAAATTAACTGCTAATCCTAAAGGTTCACATACTTTTGCCACTCACAGATATGTAATATTGGATCATTTTCCTCAATAAATAAATGACCAAGGATAATATTTTTGTCTCATTTGTTTAACTGGGTTCTCTTTATCTACTTTTAGGACTTGTGTGAAAATCTGATGATGTTTTAGGTCATATTTATGCAGAAATATATAAAATTCTAAAGGGTTCACAAACTTTCAAGCACCACTGTATATAGGACATTTTTAAAACAACCTACAGTTGACCAAAGTGCTTTACAGAGTTAACAGATAAAAATATATCACCAAATTTCATAAATCACTGAACTTTCATTTTAATTTTTAATCAAAATATTTCAAACTGAATTGAGGAACGCTTTGCCATTTTGCATATTGAATTGCCAAGTGCAAAATTCATTTTCAAATTGCATGACGAAATTGCAGAATGCATTTCCATTTGAATAACGAGTCCAAAGAGCAACCATAGGTGAATAGGCCATATTACAATAGCTAGCTATAGACCCCTTTCACTGACGTCACCCGAAACCGGAAGTAAACAGACCCTGCGCCATTTTGGAAGACCAACAAACTCATGATTAGGGGGAAATAACGGCAGCGGTATGTGAACCCACGAGAATAAAGTGGAGTGGCAAACGACTTAAACAAACAAATCTGAGCTGTTTTATTTATGATTTATTGGCCCAACAGTAGACTTGAAAGAAACCTGTGTGAGACTTGGCAAAAAACTGTGGATATAATGGATAAGTCTGTGCATGATCTGCGGACACTTTGAGGTAAGCAAACACAAGAAATTCAGATTTAAAACATGCTAAATTGGCCCCAAGTTGATAACTGTATGAGGAGCAAGCCTCCCAGACTTCTACAATTTAATAATAATAATAATTTAGGATGGTTTGGGGCTTGCTCGCTGCTGCCAGGTTGGTTGTTGAGTAGCCTGACTGTTTTTTTTTTCTTGCGTGTGGTATCATTGTTGACGCGAGGTTGTTTTTTGAACATGCCAATGCAGACACGATTTCCCCTGATGAGTTATGACTTCAGACGTGATGCATGTGTGGAGTCCGCATGATATGTGCGTAAGATAGGCTTCTCATGTGTTTGGAGATCCGCGCTCCGAGACAAGCGCAAGGCTTCTCATGTGTTTGGAGATCTGCGCTCCGAGACAAGCGCAAGCCCCCCCCCCAAGGGAAAAAAAGGGAACCCCCGAAAATATCGGCATAGTTCAAACACTGAGTGTAGGCACTGGGTGTAAACAACAAATAGTTTACAATGTCTGGGTAGCAAACAGATGGCAGAATTGGTGTCCGGTCCTCCTTATGTTTCCATTCTCCCTTGCCGCGAGTCTTATCATATGGGTCAAACCCATCAATCACAGCCAGTTTCTCCACATGCCGTGCCCTTTCTGCAGCTGGTAATGTACTCACATAACCAGAATTATCAGCCATCGTGTCACTTTACTCTCGCTCGTACTTTGTTTTATATTGTGAGTGTATGTACTTGGTCTTCCAATATGGCGCCTAACAAAATCTTGCAGCGCGGTGACGTCATGTGAAAGGGGTCTATAGACAGGGAAAAAAGGAGCTGAGTAACAATCAGTGAATAAAAGCCACAATGCGATGCCTTAACATAGTAGTTCTTCAATCGTCTTTCACTAGACCTTGATAAAAATGGAGACAAGTTTTTAGGGATAAACAGAGCTGACAAAACCTGCAGAGAGTGCTAATTTGTTCCATTACATCAAAACCTGCTCAGGCTTGAAGTACATTTGTGTTTGTATATATTAGTGGTATATGCATCTTCATTGCTCAAGGGCGGTTGCTCTGCACTGATTTTACACCAGGATGTGATGTGCAGTTTACAGGACTGTAAACACTTGAAATGTCATTGCTGATGGCAAGAGCTGACTGTCGCTTTGGATCACATCTGAAACTCCTGACACACTCCTGGAGAGACAGGGACAAAGCAGGAAGGAAATCGAGGGGAGAACAAAAGATAAATGCACTTACTCCTTTGCATTGTTGTCCAGGAAACACCTGTTCCTCAGAAGACCAGCCCAGAGCTGCACCCCAACAATGCCGAATATAAAGAACACAAAAAAGCACAGCAGGAGGACATTGCCTAACATAGGCAGAGTATCTAGGAGCAGAGTCACCAGTATCCTCATACCTGCACAGACAAAGGAGCGGGGGGGGGGGGGGGGGGGGGGGGGGGGGGGATATGCGTTTGCAAGTCAAACGTTTTATATCAAACTTTTATGCAATTGATAAGATATTTTATTTCACCAAAGAATAGGCATATTTTTGGCAGCGTCATATCATCTCATTTCACCAAATCTATGTTGTTTGATGAACATAATTGAACCCTGGGACACTTAAAGAACCTGCAGGCTTTAAAGCATATACGCAGAACCATGGCCTCACTTTTTGTTTATAAATGCCTTGAGACCTCAAGAATGACAAATAGTGGAGCAATATCAGAAAGGAGTTCGACAGTGTAAAATTGCAAAGAGTTTGAACATATCATCATCTACAGTGCATAATATCATCAAAAGATTCAGAGAATCTGGAAGAATCTCTGTGCGTAAGGGTCAAGGCCAGAAAACCATACTGGGTGCCCGTGATCTTCGGGCCCTTAGACGGCACTGCATCACATACAGGCATGCTTCTGTATTGGAAATCACAAAATGGGCTCAGGAATATTTCCAGAGAACATTATCTGTGAACACAATTCACCGTGCCATCCGCCGTTGCCAGCTAAAACTCTATAGTTCAAAGAAGAAACCGTATCTAAACATGATCCAGAAGCGCAGACGTCTTCTCTGGGCCAAGGCTCATTTAAAATGGACTGTGGCAAAGTGGAAAACTGTTCTGTGGTCAGACGAATCAAAATTTGAAGTTCTTTATGGAAATCAGGGACGCCGTGTCATTCGGACTAAAGAGGAGAAGGACGACCCGAGTTGTTATCAGCGCTCAGTTCAGAAGCCTGCATCTCTGATGGTATGGGGTTGCATTAGTGCACGTGGCATGGGCAGCTTACACATCTGGAAAGACACCATCAATGCTGAAAGGTATATCCAGGTTCTAGAGCAACATATGTTCCCTTCCAGATGACGTCTCTTTCAGGGAAGACCTTGCATTTTCCAACATGACAATGCCAAACCACATACTGCATCAATTACAGCATCATGGCTGCGTAGAAGAAGGGTCCGGGTACTGAACTGGCCAGCCTGCAGTCCAGATCTTTCACCCATAGAAAACATTTGGCGCACCATAAAACGGAAGATATGACAAAAAAGACCTAAGACAGTTGAGCAACTGGAATCCTACATTAGACAAGAATGGGTTAACATTCCTATCCCTAAACTTGAGCAACTTGTCTCCTCAGTCCCCAGACATTTACAGACTGTTGTAAAGAGAAAAGGGGATGTCTCACAGTGGTAAACATGGCCTTGTCCCAACTTTGAGATGTGTTGTTGTCATGAAATTTAAAATCACCTAATTTTTCTCTTTAAATGATACATTTTCTCAGTTTAAACATTTGATATGTCATCTATGTTCTATTCTGAATAAAATATGGAATTTTGAAACTTCCACATCATTGCACTCTGTTTTTATTTACAATTTGTACTTTGTCCCAACTTTTTTGGAATCGGGGTTGTAGGTAGCAGTCTGAGTGAATGACCTTGACATCCATGACGTCACAGCAGGAAGTCTATTGGTCTCATCGACATTTCCGCTATACTAAAACACAGAGCTGACTGCAACGCCGATCCTCCATTTTGAGCTAATTTATCGGCATGCCATGTAGATGTGTTGCTGGTGGGTGCAGCAACACAACAGAAGGTGGATTTACGTTGCATTCATGGCCCAAGAATGTTCAAACTGCAAAGATTTGGACGCGTTTTGCGAGAAGTTCACGGGCACATTGGGTGCCTACGAAGTGGTCTCTCCTCTGCTCTGCACATTTTAATGAAGACTCATACGAGATCTCTGATCTGTTGAGGAGCGTTGGCTATAAGCGTGTACTGAAAGAGGGTGCAGTACCAACAATTAAAAGAAAAGAAAACTACAAGAAAAGTAAAGTATTTATTTTATTTTTTTTAAAAAGGAAAGTAAGTTCAGTTGCACCAGTTCTCCCAGAGTATGAGCTAAAACCCGGGATGGAACAGGACATATTATCGCTCGGCAGTGACCTCTCCATGGTTGTTGCTAAAACCGGTGATGTCCCGTTTTAGTAATTGCCTGAGCCGAGCAGTAATGGCGGAGTACTCAGTATGGAGAAAATGGAGAATGAGTGGACCAGCCGTCTGATTTCTCTGCTGGATATGCTTGCCTCAGCAGCAATATCTCGCTCTTATGTGGAAGAAGCAAATGAATGGAGAACTGAATGAACAACTGAAATTCAGATTGTTTCAAAACAATCGGCCACAAGATCGGCCTTCAAGAAGCGAAAACACAGACGGGTAAGCTGCGATTTTCATTTGTTTACCTGCATTTAGATTAATACATGTAACTTGTATTGTGTATTTAAGTTCCTGGTATAAGATTACTTAATTTGCTCCAGAATGTGATTGTCTCAGTTCATCTGATTATTTAATTAGCTTTTTATGTTTTATCAGTAAAAATGCATGCATGTGCATGTATGTTGCATAAGTTATAACACCTATCCTGTTTTAATGAGAGTCAACCCACAATCAGTGAAGTCAAATCAGTCTTAGTTGAGTAAGTCGGTAATGGTATTTCTTACTTTCACCATCAATTTTTATTTATATGACTTTGGTCTATAGCTGTAAAAGGCCTCGGCCTTAAAACCGGTTACCGCTGTGATGTCACGCACTCAGGGCTGGCTGCTCAGCAGGGCAGCTCGAATGCCAACTTTGCAGTCGATTTTAACCCTTAAAAACATATAGATATTTTTTATTCCCATTTATGCAACATACAAGAATCAAGGCTGGAGATACTATCCACTCAGAAATTTATTTAAAAATAAAAGTTCTGCGTATATCTTTTAAGGGTTTGTGGGTAGGAATGAACTGTGTATAGATGATACACAATATTCAATGACATACCTCTGAGTATCAGAAAAACTCAGCACTGCACACAAGTATAATGCTTAATAGATCTTTGTGCCTAAGTAATCACACAGTAGTAAGACCACAGGGTCTGTCTGACTATTACAGTCAGAGTTTCAGATCCCAAACATGCAAGAAATACAATGCATTGCTAAGATACACCATCATAAAACCCTGCTTCAGGCTGAAACTGCTATTGATAAAATGCTAAAACATTGAAAAGAAAAAAATCAATATGAATTAGCCCATAAAATAATACACTGAGCCCTATTTTCATGATCAAACAAGTACAATGCCTAAGCCACCAATCAACAAGTGTTGTTCATTCTTGCTACTGCCTCAAATACCCTTAAAAAGATACTTCAAACCAAAGGAAGAAAAACTATTTTTTTATCCTTTTTGAATGAATTCAAAAATATAATCAGTTTGTCTGCTGGTTACACTCATCTCATTATCTGTAGCTGCTTTATCCTGTTCTACAGGGTCGCAGGCAAGCTGGAGCCTATCCCACCTGACTACGGGCGAAAGGCGGGGTACACCCTGGACAAGTCGCCAGGTCATCACAGGGCTAACACATAGACACAGACAACCATTCACACTCACATCTACGGTCAATTTAGAGTCACCAGTTAGCCTAACCTGCATGTCTTTGGACTGTGGGGGAAACCGGAGTACCCAGAGGAAACCTACGCAGACACGGGGAGAACATGCAAACTCCGCACAGAAAGGCCCTTGTCGGCCACGGGACTCGAACCTGGACCTTCTTGCTGTGAGGTGACAGCGCTAACCACTACACCACCGTGCTGCCCCCTGGTTACACTGATGTTTTCATATACAGTACCAAAGTTTATATACCCATCCATCCATTATTCATAACCGCTTATCCTGTGCAGGGTCACGAGGAAGCTGGAGCCTACCCAGCTGACTATGGGCGAGAGGCGGGGTACACCATCGATAAGTCACCAGATCATCGCAGGGCTGACACACAGAGACAAACAACCATTCACACTCATGGTCAATTCTGAGCCACCAATTAACCTAATCTGCATGTCTTTGGACTGTGGGGGAAACCGGAGCACCTGGAGGAAACCCACACGGACACGGAGAGAACATGCAAACTCCACACAGAAAGGCCCTCGCCGGCCATTGGGCTCGAATCCAGAACTTGAGGCGACAGCGCTAACCACTATACCACCGTGCCTATGAATTCAAAAATTTGAATTTTAATTCAGGGTAAACAAGCCTGGATCTAATCAACCTCAATCATGGCCAAATCCCAACATACCACTGAGGTCCTGGAGAGGCGCTGGCTTCTTTGTCATGTGCCATGACGATGTAAGGTGACTTGGAATAGGAGCACACCTGTGGGATTTTCTCAGTTTTAAGTTGCTTGGGCTTGAACCTAAAACTTTCTTACTACAAGGCGACAGTGTTAACCACTACACCACCGTGCTGCCCACACCCATACTCATTCATATGTTTTTCATATGTATTTTGACTATTTTCAATATTGTAGAACAATACTGAAGACATTAAAACTATAAAATAACATATGGAACATATATGGAATCATGTAGTAAAGAAAAAAGTGTTTAAAAAACAAAATATGTTTGATATTTTAGATTCTTCAAAATAGCCACCACCTTGATGACGCTGTGTACACTATTGGCATTATCTTCACCAGCTTCATGAGGGAGTCACCTGGAATGCTTTTCAATTAACAGGTGTGTCTCATCAAAAGTTAATTAGCAGACGAGTTTCTTGCCTTCTTTAATGCATTTGAGATCAAACAATAAATAGTAAATAATAAAAATACAGTAAATAGCCCTATTCTACAACTGTAGTAATCCATATTATGTCAAGAACCACTCAGCTAAATAAAGAGAAACGACATCCATCATTACTTTAGGACATAAAGTGACTTAATTAATAAAAATGCATTAAAAACACTGAATTAAAAGATGTTCAAACTTTTGACTGGGACTATAAATTCTATAAACTTTCAATCATTCATTCATGAGATATTGCATTAAAGATAATGTCTGACAGTGGGACGCATGAACAACTCAAAAACCTAATGCCTCCACCACTTAGGCTACGTTTACATTAGACCGTATCTGTCTCGTTTTCTTCGCGGATGCACTGTCTGTTTACATTAAACCACCTGGAAAAGCCGGGAAACGGGAATCCGCCAGCGTCCACGTATTCAATCTAGATCGTATCTGGTCCGGTGCTGTGTAAACATTGAGATACGCGAATACGCTGTGCTGAGCTCTAGCTGGCGTCTCATTGGACAACGTCACTGTGACATCCACCTTCCTGATTCGCTGGCGTTGGTCATGTGACGCGACTGCTGAAAAACGGCGCGGACTTCCGCCTTGTATCACCTTTCATTAAAGAGTATAAAAGTATGAAAATACTGCAAATACTGATGCAAATACTGCCCATTGTGTAGTTATGATTGTCTTTAGGCTTGCCATCCTTCCACTTGCAAGTAGTAAGTGATACGCGCTGGGATCACACACACAGCGGCTCAGTCCCGAATCGTGGCTTGTGCACTTCACTCGCGCGCTGTGTGAGCTGCGCAGGGCCGGAGTGCGCACCCTCCAGAGGGCACTCGCTGTTCAGGGCAGAGTGATTTGGAGCGCAGGATGCCTGCGGAGCCGAGCGTATCCGTGTATTGGTGTTGCTGTGTGCACGGCTAACGGTTTTAGTGTAAACGCGAATCGTTTTAAGAACGTTAATCTGATGATCCGCTGATTCGACATAATGTAAACGTAGCCTTAGTAAGTAAATTAAGATTGTGGTATTGCATATCAAATGGTGTGGTTAGGTCCCTTCCTCCTCTAATTCCCTTTACAATGAGATCAAATATCCACACGATGGTGCAATGGTTAGCACCGTCACCTCACAGCAAGAAGGTCTAGGTTTGAACATTTTGGTCAACTGGGGTCTTTTTGTATAGAGTTTGCATGTTCTTCTTGTGTCTGTGTCGGTTTCCTCAGGGTGCTCCGGTTTCCTCCGCCAGTCCAAACACATGTGGATTAGGTCAACTGACAACACTAAATTGCCCATAGGAATGTGAGTGCAAATGGCTGTCTATCTCTCTGTGTTAGCCTTGCGATGCCTCTCATCCAGTGTCAACTGGGACTGGCTCCAGCTCACATGGAACCCGTAATGAATAAACAGTATAGAAAATGAATGAATGAATGAATGAATGAATGAATGAATGAGACAAAATGTGTGCAGTATGGTGGAGTGATAGCTTCATAATGATAATTCAGCTACATTTCACTTTCACACTCCTCAAACAAAGAAATTAGGCACATCTGTAGTTTCTTAAGCCGGTATCTCACTGGGCTGCGACAGTCTGTGACTAGTTGGAGACACAACAATTGCGATAAAACATGCGAATTCAGTTCTCGCACTTCAGTCAGTATCTCACTGGGCTGTGACAGCCTGCGACTAGTTGGAGACACAACAATTGCGATAAAAGATGCAAATTCAGTTCTCGCACTTCAGCCAGTATCTCACTTCACGGAAACTGACTTGAGAAGGGTTCATGACGGCTTTGCGACACCAGCGACGCATTTGTGGCTATTTTGAGAGAAATTTTGTCGCACTAATTTTTTGAACATGTTCAAAATTTCAGTGACGAAGGAGCGACACTTTGCGACTCTTGTGAGGAAATTGAGAAGCCCCGCAAATGTTTCAAGACACTTTTGAAACACTCTCGCGAATGATGTTCGCAATTTGTTGCAAGCTGTCACAGCCCAGTCAGATACATTTAGTAATTGGCCTTAGAGTGTCTTGCTCCTGTCAATTTTAGAACACTTCTGCACAAACTGGGTGCGATTCAGGTCAAATTTGTGGCCTATTTCAGATTTCACCTGCTGCTGTTCTAAATAATCTGACAAGCTTCCTATGGGAATAAGGTCAGATGATTTTTCAGTGCAGTCAAAGTGTCCCAGAGTTTGGGCAAAGACGATCCAGTTTTATGTTATGTCTAACATAAATATCCAGGTGTGCAACCTATTGACATCATACAGTATTGGTGGACACAACACCTGGCTGATATAACTCGAACAATATGTTTTCTGTCTTCTGATGCGCTCATTGCTGCGTATTACAGTTAATGCCTTGTCCGATTGAAAAAAATAAGAAATTGAACAAATGCGGTATATAATTAGTTCTATCAAAATGTGTCAGTCATGTGAATTGCATTTAGTTAGTCAGTTTATATTAAAATGGAGAGACATTAAATAGTGTTCATCCACAAAGCTGGGTTATAGAACATGTAACAGGATGTTTAAGCACATACAGGTAAAACCTTTCTCTTGCATTTGCACTAAGAGAAGGTTTCAGCAGACAGGAAAAGAAAGACACTGATTTGAATTAAGCACTGTGCTGGTAGATTTTGTATGTGTCGCACCCCCTGTCACAGGGCGGCACAGTGGTGTAGTGGTTAGCACTGTTGCCTCACAGGAAGAAGGTTCTGGGTTCGAGTCCAGTGGCCGACGAGGGCCTTTCTGTGTGGAGTTTCTCCCTGTGTCTGTGTGGGTTTCCTCCGGGTGCTCTGGTTTCCCCCAAAGACATGCAGGTTAGGTTAATTGGTAGCTCAAACTTGACCGTAGGCATGAATGAGAGTGTGAATGATTATTTGTCTCGATGTGTCAGCCTTGCAATGATCTGGTGACTTGTACAGGGTGTACCCTGGCTCTTGCCCATTGTCAGCTGGAATAAGCTCCAGTTTGCCCATGACCCTGCGCAGGATAAGTGGTTATGGATAATGGATGGACTCCAGTCACATCAACACAGGCATGTTTATTTCTGTCCATAAAAATAGCAAATGGGTGAAAACAGGAAAATTTTGCTTATCCAACCAAATTAGCAACATGCTTATGATCTACCTGTCAGGGTGCAGGCACTTACGGATGTATGTGCAGGGGAGAGCGGGGTAGCAACCAGGAAACGTAGCCAAATCACAAAACTAGAATCGTAGTCAAAAAGCAAGCAAGGGTCGTTGATCAGCAAACAGGGCAATAAAGAGGAGACAATAGGCGTAGAAGTAAAGAGATAGCAAGGGTCAGGAAAACTAGAGGCAGCCAGAGATAGAAAGGCTTGGCACTGTATGACTGGGTAAACTCAGAACGATACTTCGCAATGGCAGTGAGAGTGAGAGAGGCTTAAGTAGCCTGGCTGATTGTGAGTGAATGAGAGTTAGCTGTAATCAATAAGCCGGTGACAGGGAGCACTGTGGTTCTTGGGCATTGTAGTTCTGAGAAGCCATGTTTGTAGATCGGCTAGAACTGTCGCTCTCAATGCCCTTACTGACTATCACTATCACAAGTTACACTTGTGACTGCATTAAAATAGAGCTTATTATTACTTTTCTACTGCTATTGCAAGTGAAGAAAAATAGAGGAGCAGAGAAATCTGATCACATGATTGTGGTCTGAATGTGCACACAGTAAGCAATCCATGTAAGTTCAATGACAAGCTATTTGAATTGCTCAAGGAGAATAAAAGTGACAGAAAGTCCAGGAGGAACTTCTTCATGTGCAACTTCAAATCAGAAAAAGTTGGGACGGGATGTTGAAATTGAAATTAAAACTGAAAACGATTTATAAATCATCTTTGACCTGTGTTGCACTCAAAACAATACATCATCACATCATTTGGTGTTTTATAAATCATCTTTGACCTGTGTTGCACTCAAAACAATACATCATCACATTATTTGGTGTTTACTTCATGAATTTAATTTAGATTTAATATTTATTTATTTATTCAGATAAATTTAATTTTATATAGATATTTATGAAGTGTATATACGGAATGTAGTATATATTTAATTTTGTAATTAAATATTTATATGGATATTTATGAAGTGTATTGTGGGTGCAATCAGTTAATTATTGAAATTAAGTGATCAATCTCGTTAAATCAGTCTCATTAAATTTTGAAGGTTAATAATTAAAATGAATCAATCCCATTGAATCGTTTACTTTGACTCGTTTGAATTGAATCATACCATAGAATCACTCTCATTTGAAGTGAATCGTTCAGTGAATCGTTCAAGGAATCGTTCAATGAATCATTTAGGGAATCGTTCAATGAATCATACCATGAATCCTGGATAAATTACCAAACAGCTAGATTATGGTATATTTCCAAATTATTACAATCACTTACCATATTACATAACTTTTATATGCACCCTTTTTGAATTCTTTGAGAAGATTGGGGACTTCAGATGTTGTTCACACAAATAAACACAGTTTGTTTAATAAATGAATTTATTATACGAAGATAAAAGATAAAATAATAAATCAATATATACAAGCAGTGAGGTGTGTGTGTGTGTGAAGGACTTGACCATGTGTTTAGCCTCGTGTAGCTAACTACACGTGGTGGAGGCCTAGCTTGTTGGTAGCTAAACAAAAGAATGTTATCTAAACAGAACAAAGGATTAGCTCTGTGTTTAGCCTTGTGTTGCTAGTGTGAGTTTGCTAAAGGCCCTATGGCCTAGCTAGTGTGTGTTTGTTAGGCCTGGTGAGGCCTACTGAGCACGTGTTGCTAAAGACAAAGGTATTAGCCGTAGCTAACTAAAAGCTAGCTTGTGGATTTCTAGCTGAGGTGTGGTTTATCAGGCCTGATGGCCTGCTGAGCACATGGTAGGCCTTGATTAGCTTTGTGTTGCTAAGCAGACAAAAGGGAAGCTGTAGCTAACCCACTAGCTCATAACCATACTGAATCCACTGAAATCTTGAGATCAAGATGTATAATAATGAAATTATAATGTTAGTAAGAATAAAAGAGAGAGAAGCATGCGCAGCCTATCTATTAAACAATTGAGAGAACATAGTAGGGTTGGGCGGTATCCAAATTTTGATACCTTTAAACCGTCTCTGTGTTTTCCCGGGGTATACGGTATTACCGAGAAAAAAATAATATTTTGTTTCGGCCTACTGTGTAACGTGCGCCTATGCCTCAAATGTACTATTTAAAAGCAGCATAGCGAATTGTGTGCATTGTGGTATGGATTAAGCAGCAAAGCGAATTTTGTGCATTAAGTAGGGTTGCCACATCTGAGTTGTAAAAAACCGGGACACATCGGTCGGCGGCTGCGCCTGCGCGCACGTACGAGCGCGGGGGTTGAGGGCTGCGGACACGCACATCTACGATGCCTTATGCCTTATGTGAATGTTCACGTTTAAAAATAAAACAGTTCAACTGGTGCAGTTAGGCGTTTAGTTAAAATTCATTTTGTCTTCTTAACCCTTAAATGGGCACTACCACAAATATTATTACAAAAAATAATTTCATATAGGAATGATCTTATTTGGACGCCAATTTTTTTTTAAACAAATATTTAATAGTAGGCTAACAGCCCCCTGAAGAGTCTCTCCTCCCATTCCGTTTCCAAATCAAAATAATACAAATATAATCAATATAATTTCTCTCAGTCTGCTTCGTTGTTGTTTTAGCCTTTTCTCTGGAGAACTGAACTTTAAAAGTTAGACTATAATCAAACCAAATAGCCCTAATCCTTTGTTTTAATCACAAGAGAGAGGTGCTATGTTATTGGGACAACTGATTTATTCATTTCTCACGCCAGTGTTCAGGCATTCTTTTTTGATATATTTAATGATTTATTTAATGATTAATTTATTGATGAAATTGGCCCAGGCTTTAGAACCAGCCTTTATCAGAATCAGAACATAGGAAGTAGACAGCCAGCCTACTCGCGCACCGACCAAGGGAACTCTCACCTATTGTTTGGTATTACGGTATTCCAGTATCTTTGATTTCGCGCGGCCGCCGTTGTATTGACCACGATCACCTAGCAACGGCGACTGGCTGCGTGCGCAAACATTCGGTGAGGCCACACGAGCAGCTGCCTACAATATGCCCGCTTACGTGAAAACTATTAATATGTTAAGTGGCTGCGAGAAACATTAATGATTTGTGTTTATTTCAATGGGGATAATGTGAGGAAGTAAAAAACCGGGACAAAACGTGTCCCGGGAAGGTTATTCCATTTTCCTGGACATTTTCCATTTTCCACAAAAAACCGGGACAAACCTGGACGTGTGGCAACACTAGCATTAAGAGATATTTCAAAGCATCACGCAACTCTTCCTTCATCTTGAAAATAGCATTCAACTGTCGTTTACACATGTCTGCGTTGAAACGCCATTTGCAGCACTATTTCACCTGCTCCATCAAAAAAAAGTACACGATGAGCAGGATCATACCCTTTCAAGCATGGGAAATAAAAAAAAGAAAAAGAATCAACCAACACCCAAGTCCGTTTAGACTGCGCGATAAACCATATTCTTCAGCGCAAATGAGGCGAACCTAATTCAAATGCGTGATAGCTGCACAAGGCAAAATCATATGGGCCCACGTCATGCCATGGCGGGGAAATTAATAATCAAATGGCCTTACCTTGCTTAAAACGTTGTCTTGATCACATAACTCCTTACAATTATTCCACTTAAATCCATACGGTTTAACACACCCAACAAAGATAGCAAGCACATTGCTAATTCCCACCAGAAACCTAACAGTTTACGCTACGATGTTTTCTTCCGTTTCTTCAGTAGATGACATTTCAAACGTTTATTACCCACATCCCAAATGTCATACGTTATATTATTTTACCTTGTTGTTACTCATGTAACCTACTCAAAACACAACTCATTGGAGAGATCTCATGGAAGTGGAGTACCCCAGGCTATGGTGTGCCTTAGGGGACATATTAGATTTTTCGTTTGGTTTGAAACCAAAATACTGCCACACTGCTGATGTTGTATTTTTTTTTTTGCCACTAACTCGTTATCTTGACTTGCCATCTTTCAACCACGGTCTCAGTCTCTTTTTTTTTAAGATAGGACAGTATAGAGAGACAGGAAATGAGCGGGGGAGAGACAGACGGGATCAGGAAATAACCTCGGGTCGGAATCGAACCCGGGTCCCCGGATTTATGGTACGGTGCCTTAGCCATCTGAGCCATGACACCCCCGGTCTCAGTCTCTTGCGAAGCTTTCTGTCAGACTCCAAAATGTCACGCAGGGTTGCCATGGTAACGACATAAACAACCCTGCACGCGATGAGAACTTCTTTAGGAAATTGATAGAATTAGTGAAAATACGATCACACAGTTATTCGGGATGATCTTCAATTTATTATTTTATATTATGACCTCATGTACTCCATATTTATTTAGATATTATATATTTTTTTAAATGACGGTAATGAGACCGATACCGTTGGTACTTTTGGATACCTCGGGATACCTTCTTACCGTAATACCGCCCAACCCTAGAATATAGAACAAAATAAATCAACACGCTGCGTGTCTAACAGTGTAACAGATAAACCTGGGTTTAAATTCACACTATTTCAATAAAAGCAAATTCCTAAGACTATCCTAATTATGCCCAAATGCCAAAATCTTACTTAATCCTGCCTTTAGCAAGATATGAAAAACTATTCGCCGGTGTAGTCTCGGGCCTCGCCGTGGGAGCACGTGAGCCGCTCGTGATGGAGGCGGAGAAAACTTTCGGGTCCAGCGGAGCACTTGGGTGGTTCCCGTGGAAAGCAGAGGATTCTTGGTCCGAACCTCAGCGTTCGTGAGGAAAAGTCTCTGATCAGAATAAGATGCACAGCGCTTTTGAGTTAAAAAGGATTCAATCGCTTCTTAACTTTTGACTGCCTGGGCTGCAGTCGTGACGTCACTTCTAATGCAAGTAAACCGGTTGTAACTCAGGTTGAGTTTAAAGATCGCGCGACTCTAGAGTTCACCTTCGCCAAGGGTAAGAAAGAAAATCGCGCTGAGTGATGGATCTTGCAAGAAAGAAGACGTCTTTCTGGGTGGAGAGCACGCCTCTTTATACATCCAGATTCATCGGAAGCCAGACGTGAGAGACAAAGATGGAAGCGTTGTCCCATTGTTTTATGTTTCCTTGTATGATGACGTAGATGATCCCGCCCACGCGTGACGTAGGTCACACGGAAGTAGACTGGGAATTGTAGTTCTGACACAAGATGGCGGCATGATACCTACAGTATGTATATATGTATCTATATATATATATATATATATATATATATATATATATGTATATGTGTATATATATGTGTGTATATATATATATATATATATATATATATATATATATATATATATATATATATATATATATGTGTGTGTGTATATATATATATATATATAGTATGTAGTATATATTTATTTTTGTAATTATATATTTATATAGATATTCATGAAGTGGATATATGGTATATATTTTTATAGGTTTATTAATGTAGTTTGGATTTCGGGGTAGTTAAAAAGGGGTGGGAAATTAAAAAAAGTATTGTACTTCTTCCCACTCCTTTTTCGAACAATGTGCGGTGTATTGTAATGTCTTAGCTCTTTATGTTATTTTATTTATTCTTTTTTGTCACTTTCTCGTTTTCTTTCTTTTGTATGTACAAATAGTTACATACATTTTTATACATGTTCGAAATAAATAAATTCATTCAATTAAAAAAACAATTATTTAATCAAAATAAACATTTCAATTCTGATTCTTGCAACACATTTCAAAAGAGGTTGGGACAGTAAAGCATTTACCAATTAATAATGTTTTCATTCATTTTCACAACACTTAAAAGATGTTTAGAGACTGAAGGCACCAAGTGATGAAGTGTTTCAGGTGTTATTTTGTCCTGTTCTTCATGTAAACAGGTCTTAAGGCCCAGTCCCACAATACCGATAACTATAACTCATCTCATCTCATTATCTCTAGCCGCTTTATCCTTCTACAGGGTCGCAGGCAAGCTGGAGCCTATCCCAGCTGACTACGGGCGAAAGGCAGGGTACACCCTGGACAAGTCGCCAGGTCATCACAGGGTAACTATAACTATAAATAAATTAGTCCCCTGAAGTTTATGTGTTTGGTGGTCACACCAGACTGATAACAATACCTATAGCCCAGGCCTGGGCTTATCCGTATCTGTGAGATTGCTTCTGGAGTGATTTTTCCAAGCTTGAACCTGATCTGATAAAACATTTGACCAATCAGGTAATTGTTTATACACAAAACTCAAATGAATACTTCCTGCTGTTGCCTTCTAAAAGCACCTGAAGGAAGGTACGACACTAGCGGCTTTTAATTAGATTCATACATCAGGAACTGCATCTTTTGCTAACCCGTAAAAAGTCTATGCAAATGTTGAGTTCCTCGTTTAAAGCCAAGAAATAACAAAACACAAGAAGATTACAAAAGGAAATAACTAACTGAATTGTGGGGCATGTCTAACGGAAATGCTTAACTAATAAGTCTGTGTATGTGTGCCTGTGTGAGTATATATGGTTGCTGTACTCTGAGTGAAGTACGCTGAGAGGAGAGGGCCTTAAATGGATGTGCTTGAGTGGAGAGGGAACATCCTCTGTGTGGCCTGTCCATGCCTCCCACATTAGACAGCACAGAGCTGTCTGAGAGGAGGCCTCGGCACAGCACGGCTGGGGTAATGAGCTCCCTGGAGGAGTGCTTGGTCACATAGCGGAGAAAAATGAGAAAACCAGCACAAGCGCATACACTCCCACACACGAATGCTGACAGAGCAATACATTGTCTGTGAAAAGAGTGACAACTAGATTCAAACACAAAAACTACAGGTACGAGCTAGGGTCAAGCAAGTATGTGTAAACCCCCCCCCCCCCCCCCCCCCCACCACCACACACACACACACACACAGACGTTTTACTAAGTGATAAAATATAAAATCACTTGCGATTCCACCTTAGTAGCACCCTTGGACTCTGACAGATAAATCACACTATCACATCACTATCGTTACAGCTGAATCATTAATACTGAAGCAGCAGGGAGAGGCTTAACTTCACACTAAATTTACAACCTGCTTCACAGTGAAAACGTGCACAAAAAAAAGAAAAAAAGGAAATGACCCATCTGTTCTCCAACACAGGTTTATAACACAAAATGCAGGAAGAGTTCCAGGAATCTGTGCTTCCTTATGGTTTGATTCTTTACACTCTCAGTTTATTGTTTAGATATCATTAGTTATCTCATCTCATCATCTCTAGCCGCTTTATCCTATTCTACAGGGTCGCAGGCAAGCTGGAGCCTATCCCAGCTGACTACGAGCGAAAGGCGGGGTACACCCTGGACAAGTCGCCAGGTCATCACAGGGCTGACATATAGACACAGACAACCATTCACACTCACATTCACACCTACGGTCAATTTAGAGTCACCAGTTAACCTAACCTGCATGTCTTTGGACTGTGGGGGAAACCGGAGCACCCGGAGGAAACCCACGTGGACAACATGCAAACTCCACACAGAAAGGCCCTCGCCGGCCACAGGGCTCGAACCTGGACCTTCTTGCTGTGAGGCGACAGCGCTAACCACTACACCACCGTGCCGCCCAGAAAGATAATCACTGAACAAAAATTTAAATCAGCAACAAATTTTGAACTAAATTACCGTTTCCCTTAAAAACAGTAGATTGCTTTCAAAAATGTTATATTCATGGAGATCAATCTGATGAAAATAATGAATTTTACAGTAAGTAGCTGTAATTTCTGACCTCCAATTAGATCGATACTAAGAATGTGGAAAACTTGTGTCACAAATGTCATAAATTTATTTTTTTTATTCTTCAGAAGACATAGACATGCTATTATTTTAATTTAGTAGTGACATAGTAGCATAGTGATTCCTTGACTTTAAAGAGGTTATCACACTGGTGCATGAAGTAGTGTTGTTGCCTCACAGGGTCCAGGGTTCAGTCCTTCAAGCTTGCATTATTTTTGGGTTATTGAAAAGTATTTAAAGGAGTGAATTTTTAAATTATAGCTTAATTGTTATAACTTATAGTCTAATCATGTGCAAATTATGTACATACTGTATATAGCACTAAAATTTTGTCCAAGGGCTCCACATACTTGTGTTCAGTATGGCTTCCATAACATACGAGTGTTCTAGCTATAGTTAGCTATTCTCACCGAATCTGTATCTCTCTGCTGACCACGGGTTACTGAGTAACAGAAGTAACTGCGCTACTCTAAACTGTTTTGAATCATTATTCTTAGTTTTACTAATACAAAAATGAAAAATGGAAAATAGCATACAACATTATTAACATACACCCCTTGAGGTTGTGCGTTATTGCAAAGTAACATCATTCCTGGGATGATTGAAGACTGTGATGTTATTGGAGATAACACACTCACTCTCACATGCTATTAGAAACTAAAAGATTAAATGGTGACACCTTTCTGTTCTAGCCAGCATTAACTTTTTCAGAAGTTTGTGCTACAGTAGCTCTTCTGTGGGATCAGATCAGGGTTAGTCTTTGTTCCCTATGTGCATCAATGAGCCTTCGACACCCATGACCCTGTCACCGCTTCACCGGTTGTCCTTCCTTGGACCACTTTTTGGTAGGTACTAACCACTGCATACCGGGAACACTCCACAAGATGTGTCATTTTGGAGATGCTCAGACCCAGTCATCTAGCCATCACAATTTGGCCCTTGTTAAAGTCACTCAGATCCTTATGCTTGCCCATTTTTCCTGCTTCCAGCACATCAACTTCAAGAACTGACTGTTCTCTTGCTGCCTAATACTAATATATCTCACCCCTTTACAGGTGCCACTGTAACAACATACCGTCATCAGTGTAATGCACTTTACCTGTCAGTGTTTTTCATTTTATGGATGATCAGTGTATATAAAGCACTAATTGCTCCCGAACTGATCTTTCTCATATTGCCTTCTCATGTTTCTAATGACATCAGTTTATCTACATATATCACACAGCTTTTCTGTCAGTCACATTTCATACTTTATAGCATTAATTAACATTAACTACACAGTTACTTACTAGGGACTCTGTTGATGGCTCGTAGAGGCCTGAGCACACGCACAGTCCGGATGGCTGACAGGCTGGCATTGTGACCATCCAGTGAGTACTCCATCATCCTTCAGAGAAACAGAACTCAGTCAATTTCCATCACCATAGGCAAAAACTTAGACCATTCAACCTGTTTTCAATAACAAAGAATTTGACATATAGCTCATTTTTTTTTTTTTTGGGGCTTTTTGCACCTTTATTGGATAGGACAGTGTAGAGACAGGAAATGAGCAGGAGAGAGAGACGGGAAGGGATCGGGAAATGACCTCGGGCCGGAATCGAACCCAGGTCGCCCGCATTCATGGTATGGCGCCTTAACCACCTGAGCCACGACGCCCCCATAGCTCATTTTTTAAGTTTAAACCTAGACAGCCTTTCAATTTCATAAAATCAGTGACATTTAGTTCCCTCTGAAATTTGGTCATTGTGATATATGTTTATTTCTGTAATATCTCACAAAATATCAGGTCATTCTGTGGCTGGGAAGTTATTTAATTTGAAGGGATTCTCTAGCAAATAATGTGCATGAAATCACTCGCTTCACGCAGTCAAGCAGACAGAGGATGTCCATGTGCGCATGAGTAGGTTTACCACCTTCTTTTTTTTCTTCTTCTTCTTTTAGGTTTTATGGCAGCTGGCATCCACAGTGTTGCATTACTGCCATCTACAGATTTACTATCTTTGACCATGCACTGACAGTTCCATCATTCTGTCCCCAAACAAACAGCTGATCACACCGAGGTGCTCGCTGACCGCTGATATTTATTAGTTTGGTTTTGCGTTTCCTTTCCTTTGCAATATAACATCTTTTCTTCTCGCTTTCTGTTGCTGTAGTCGGTCTTTCACATTTCATTCGCACACTCACGTCTTCCATTTCTCTTTCTTGTTACAAATTTGTATCCCACAATGCCTTGCGCGAACAAGGAAAGCCCACCACGTGATGGATGATGTACTATCTTGAATTGGGTCATGGTGAAGCAGGAAAAAATAGCAGAGAATTTAGGGCCACGTGGCTCTAAATACATTAATTGTTCTATTTAAAAAATGAATAAATAAATAAATAAATAAATAAATAAAATTGGAAGTCAGTGATTTGAATTCAGTAGCTTCTGGTCCATTAAACAAAAATAATTGGATGTCAGGGAAAATTCTTTTTATGATCTACACTTGAAAAATCTGAAAAGCAGTACTTTAATTTTACATTTTTTATTAATTCAACAGGCGGCACGGTGGTGTAGTGGTTAGCGCTGTCGCCTCACAGCAAGAAGGTCCAGGTTCGAGCCCAGCGGCCGGCAAGGGCCTTTCTGTGCGGAGTTTGCATGTTCTCCCCGTGTCCGCGTGGGTTTCCTCCGGGTGCTCCGGTTTCCCCCACAGTCCAAAGACATGCAGGTTAGGTTAACTGGTGACTCTAAATTGACCGTAGGTGTGAATGTGTGTGAATGGTTGTCTGTGTCTATGTGTCAGCCCTGTGATGACCTGGTGACTTGTCCAGGGTGTACCCCGCCTTTCACCCGTAGTCAGCTGGGATAGGCTCCAGCTTGCCTGCGACCCTGTAGAACAGGATAAAGCGGCTAGAGATAATGAGATGAGATGAGATGAGATTAATTAAACAAGATTCAAGACTTGAGAGAATGAAATGCCATTAGTGAATTACTCTATGTGTAAGCGCAAATCACTTGTAAGCAATAATGTGCAGCACAAGAAATAGATATAAAACAGGTTGACATTAGAAACTCCATATAAATTATATTTAACAACCTATTTAACTGTTGATTGGGTGCATTTGGAGTAAATGCAATGGAAGCAATGCATTTTTTCTCCACGGGATTCTTTTCAATAAATTTCTAATTAAAAAGTTAATGATGTTGTATTCTATGGCCCCTAATACCACTCTGATGTGTACACGCTGTTGGTGACTTGCTCAATATGTACTGTTTACACTTACTAATCACTATATGTGTTGTGTGCCTTTGTATGTGCTTTTTAATGCAATCAAATACGACTCTTAATGATAGGCTTTCCCTGTAAACTAAAACCAGGAATACACACCATGCAGCAAGTCACCACTGCCACTTAGAAACCTTACTTGTGTTTTGATCAGACCATTAAGCTTCAGTTATCAACTTTCCATGCGGACAAGACAAGGATAGAGGAAAAGTTGAAAGGCAGTGCAAAGAATGCATGAGGAAAGTACAACCCCAAACCAGAAAAAGTTGGGACGGTATGTTGAAATTTAAATTAGAACTGGAAACAATGATTTGTAAATAATCTTTGACATGTATTGCACTCAAATTGCATTTTTCATTTCAAAATTCACCACACATTCTCTATTGGGGACAGAGGGGACAGGCTCCCTCTTCTTCCGCAGTCATGACTTTGTAATGTGTGCAGAATGTGGTTTTGCATTGTCTTGTTGAAATATCCCTGGAAAAGATGTCGTCTTGAAGGCAGCATCTGTTGCTCCAAAATCTCAATATACTTTTCTGCATTAATGCTCCATCACAGAAGTGTAAGTTACCTTTGTCAAGGACACTGACACAACCCCATACCATGACAGACCTTGACTTTTGGACTTTTTTCTGATAACAGTCTGTATGGTCCTTTCTGTCTTTGGTCCGGAGCACATGGCATCCAAAGACATGGAATACCTTAACCTAAGACTTCCTTTTTGAACAGTAAAGTTTTAACTGGTATTTGTGGATGTAACTCTGTATTGTAGAGCTTAACAAAAGTTTACCAAAGTAGTCCTGAGCCCTTGTGATTATATCAGCTATAGATGAATGACAATTCTTGATGCAGTGCTGTCTGAGGGATTGGAGACCATGGGTGTTCAGCTTAGGCTTGTGCCCTTGCCCTTTATGCACCAAAATTCCTCCAGATTCATTGAATTGTTTCATGATATTAGGCACCATAGATATTTTTCTGGATACTGATTTTGTACCAAATTATGATTACCATCACGTGCTGACATCTCCTGTTTCAAATCACATCATTATTTAATTGTTTTACCTCATTACTAGTCCTAAATTACACCTGTCCAACTTTTTTTGGAACGTGTTGCAGGCCTGAAATGCAGGAACGGATGAATATTAGCAAATGAAATGAAGTTGACCAGGCAAAATATAAAATATCTTAGGTTCATACTGTTATACCATCCCAACTTTTTGGGTTCATACCATCCCAACTTTTTCTGATCTGGGGCTATAAATGAAATTTTCAATTCTAAATCTGCTTGTGATTGTTCATGATGCACTGGCACTTTACACTTTACTACATCTTTTTATATTACTTTATATCCTTGTTTTTAATCACTTTATATCTCTTTAATTATGTACTTTAATTACTTTATAATTTTACTTACTTTATATGTCTTGTTTTTACTTTTTTTGTATTCATGTTTCCGTAATGTTGCTGGAGGACTTGCAGAATAAGAATTTCATTGTACTGTGTGACACTGTCTCGAGTACATATGACAATAAAGTTGAATTGAATTGAATTGAATTGAATTGAACTGAATGATGGGGACAAGAGCATTTGAAAAAGCACATATTCAGTAGCATAGGCTAGATACTGTAGTAGGGTATTTATTTAGTGTTCCAAACATCTGGAAAGTGGAGTGGGCATGGTCTAGACTGGAAGTCAATTGTTATAATAATAATAATAATAATAATAATAATAATTTTTATTATCTCTTAGTACACGCAGTAACTTATACTGGAGTTCTTACATTATATTGCTCTCCATCAAGTCACTTTGACCTCAGACTGAGAGCACTTTTTGCAGAATGTTGGCAGTGCCGAACAAAACTGACTTTTGTAGAGTGGGTACATGAGGCTTAATGCTTATTTTATCAAGGTTGACATTCAAGTTCTTTGGTACACAGCCCAATGCAGCTATCACTATAGGGACTACTGTAGTCTCCATATCCCACATCCTGGTAATGTCTACCCTCAGATCGGCATAGCTGTCAATTTTCTCGATCTCCTTCTTGGCAATATTATGATCTCCAGGGATGGCTACATCTACCAAGTAACACCTTCTTCTTACTTTGTTGATCACCATGATATCAGGACATCTATGTTCAATGATACGGTTCATTTGGATGTTAAAATCTCACAGAATCTTTACCACTTAATTCTCTACAGTACTGCACATTCTGGCTTATGATGATACTATTTGTCATCAGTCTCAATACCATATTTCCTACTGAGACACCAGTGGAGGTGACAGCACATTTTATCATGGCGTCATTTGTAGTCCTTCCGCGCCAGCATTTCTTCTTCTTAATAATAATAATAATGGGCGGCACGGTGGTGTAGTGGTTAGCGCTGTCGCCTCACAGCAAGAAGGTCCTGGGTTCAAGCCCCGGGGCTGGCGAGGGCCTTTCTGTGTGGAGTTTGCATGTTCTCCCCGTGTCTGCGTGGGTTTCCTCCGGGTGCTCCGGTTTCCCCCACAGTCCAAAGACATGCAGGTTAGGTTAACTGGTGACTCTAAATTGACCGTGAGTGTGAATGGTTGTCTGTGTCTATGTGTCAGCCCTGTGATGACCTGGCGACTTGTCCAGGGTGTACCCCGCCTTTCGCCCGTAGTCAGCTGGGATAGGCTCCAGCTTGCCTGTGACCCTGTAGAAGGATAAAGCGGCTTGAGATAATGAGATGAGAATGAGATAATAATAATAGCAAATGTGGACCCTATCACTATGCACTCTTACATTTTACGTTCACAAATATAACAAGTTCACAAAACAGGGAGCTATTGATTGTAGTTGACAACAATAGCCATCTATAATATTTTATAAGATTTATTTAATTTTTTGAGTTTGTTACATTCCAGAAAGATGACAAATGTTCACTGCAACTCGATGCCTTGTGGCTTCGAGTCAAACTTGGGTTATTGTGTTTCTATAAATAAAAGTGTTTTTTTTTTATTTTGGGTTTGTATAGAAATATGGTAGAAGTATTTATTTTGGAGCTCAGTTAGGCAGGGTTTAGATCAGGCTACTGAGGCAAACCACTGACAAAAAAAAAAAACCCCAAAAAAACAACAAAAAAAAAACATGTGTGCCCCATATCATTCTGTTCATTCTGAATAATGTTTTCATATTCGGTTACATACTAACTAATTATCTAAATTAAGCTAAGGCATGATAAGCATTATATCAGTCTTTATTTGGAACTATTTTTTTGTGCTGGAAGTCCAACTTTCATTGTATCTAAGAAACTCCATCGAGCTACTTAAAAGGAAATGTTTGCTGGCAAGAGATTTACCAATTTTACAGATAATATCCAAGAAGTTAAATAAATCTGAGCCCTTAAAAGAAAGATTGTTGTAAAACTGGTTTCCCAGTGATGGATCTCTCACCCAGCCATGACAATGAAGAAGTCCAGGCGATTCCATGTGTCTCCAAGGTAACACTTAGATCCAAAAATCCCCAGAGCCATCATTTTGATAACCATCTCCACAGCGAAGAAAGCAAAGATGCAGTCGTCAAATGCCTGAGGAAAAAGTAACACTGTAATTACACATGACCAGTGGGAGAAAGCAAAACAAGAAGCTGTTATTCTTCACTTTACCAGGAGTACATCAGTCAAAACAGGGCGTAACCACAACAAAATGACTATTTTCAGTTAAAAAAATTATTTCCATTCTTTATCAGCCAGAATGTATCAGATCAGCAGGAGGCTTTGAACAACATACCAGTCCTGAGGGAAGGAGTGGGTGTCGCTGCCCAATTCTGGGACATTGAGAACCCAAACCATGACATAAATCTCTATATGTCACTCGTGAGGAAATCGATGAATTGTTTTGAGGTACTTGGGTACTTTTATTTTTGGGTACTTTTTGTTTGTGAATGTGTCTATATAATAAAAAGTAAATCACACATTGTCTTGAAGATATAAAGTTTATCTTCTTGTATTGAAAAACTTGCATTTTTCATACAAAATACATCTCGGTGACGTCACTCTCAGTGTTTTCCTGCTGACTAGATGCACATTGTCAAAATGGTTGTCACAATGTTTATCTTCTCGTGTTCGCTTTGCTCACTCATGAATCCCTTGACTACTCGAAGATAGACTTCATATTTTTGTGGAACTGTGTAATATCCTCTCTCTCTCTGTATTTATTCTATCCACATTCACTGAATATGAGGAATCGCATGATCTGATTGGCTACTCTACTACTAGGCTATCAGCTCATATACTGTGAGTAGAGAAAAACAAAATGGCGGAGCGTGTTGCTGAACCAACCAAGGATGAAATAAAAACTCTACTAGAAAACAAAACCCCCCAAAATACAAAAAAGCAACAAAATATGGAATAAAAGTATTTGATGGTAAGAACGTATCTTTTTTAATTTTTATTTTATGATTTTTGTCGGACGTTTTGTATAAAGTTTTTATTTGTCGAATTTGCCAAAAATAAAAATAAAAATGCTCTCTTTCTCAAAATCCAGTGAATGTGGATAGAATTAAACAGTTATTCCACTCAATCTCATTGGAGATATAATCATGAAAACAGTGATAAAATGTGAAATCTTTCATTTTTATTGTGCATCAGATATATAAATAGTGACAAATATGATGGAATGTTGCAATGCCATAAAAACAGCATAGTACCATAAACTATTCTTGCTGCACATGTGTATTACAAACCAGACTTCCAGACTTTTCATACTTCCATCAAAATTGGACAGCTTCCAAATTCAGGCAGCAACAGTGGGGAGGTTATGGGTAATGTGCTACTTCCTGTTAGGTGTCTTCTGACTAAATTGTACTGTACTGAACCAGCACCATTTCCACAGACACACAATTCCCCTGGAGGGGTGTTGGGCAAGGCCATGGGGAATCACAGAGTTACACTAACAACAGGCCTTTTAGAAATGACATTTGGTCGAGCCTCCACTCCTCCTTCATATCCTGCGGACAACTGTATGTGGGATGAAAACTAGCGCTTGATAAATGATAGTGGCTAAAATTATCATGCATTCAAGGAACATTAGAAACAGAGAAGTAATATACAGATTGTTGGAGCAATATCTAATATCAAAGACAAAGGAGAATGAACAATGTAATCATGTAGTCACCAATTTTAAAAGTCCTTGAAAAGATCACTTCTTACCTGGAGGATGAGACACCACTGAGACTGGCATGTGACGTCCTCACAGGGCTGGAACATGCCCAGGGTCACACAGTTCAGAAGTATAACCAGCATGCTGACATGCTCAAACCAGGTGAACATGAGTCAAGGAAAGAAAACTTACACAGTGTTTAATTACAAGTTACATTACAAAATTCATTACAAGACAAATTGCTCTCTTAAGACTGCAATTAAATTAATTTGAAAAACTTCAGCAGACAAATTTCATCTCAGTGAGAATGTTTGGTTGCATTGAACTGCTGTTTCTCCCTTGTGCTATAATCTTAATTATAAAACTTTTAAAGTACTTATTAATTAGTGGGGAAATTTCATTATGCTTCACTTGGTCTGGACTTTAGTTATACAGACAGAATTTAAATAAAAGTGCCTAATTTATTCTTTTGAGGCAGCATGGTGGTGTAGTGGTTAGCACTATTGCCTCACAGAATAAGAAGGTCCTGGTTTCGAGCCCAGCGGCTGATGGGGGCCTTTCTGTGTGGAGTTTGCATGTTCTCCCCGTGTCTGTGTGGGTTTCCTCCAGGTGCTCCGGTTTCCCCCACAGTCCAAAGACATGCAGGTTAGGTTAACTGGTGGCTCTAAATTGTCCATAGGTGCGAGTGTGAATGGTTGAGAGGAGAAAACCTCTATAATAATCCAGTAGAAGGCAACGGGAAAACACTACTGTAATGTTCCCTAGAGACTTTGATGGCTGAAGCTGTCAGAGCAGCCACGTCACTGTAGTGCTATGCCAAAATGGATAGAATTTATTCTTTCAATAATATGATCCATAGACAAAATTTGGCTCCTTATATACCAATCAGCTTAGCACAAGGGAAAAGAAAACACAGACCTGTAGAGCAGCATGATTTATATTTGAAACTTGATCACAAATTTTGGCTTCCTCAATTAATTAAACATAACTGATGGTGATCTTGGTGAGCTGTTAGGTCTTTGTTTTTCCTGGTATATTTCTTTTGGCCCTGCAGTGAACTGGTGTCCCATCCACAGTGTATATCCACCTATTGCCAGGTGTTTCAGGGACAGACTCAGATCTGCTATGACCCTGACCAGGAAAAAGTGGTTACCGAATGAATAAATAAACATTTATTGAAGTTTTGAGTCTTATTTTGTTTTAATAATGAATTCACACAATCTACTCAAATGACAGTGACAAATGCACACCATTTTTAATTCTATGGTAGGCTCAGGTGTGTAGCGATGGGTAGGCCTGGGTGGACCTAGGCAATAAATGGATGGGCCTAGGCCCAACTCAGGCACGCCCATCGCTAATGAAAATGAGTATGAAATAAGTATGGATCTCAGATCTATTTCTTTAAAAAATAAGTGGCTATTTGATTGAATGGGCCAAAGCAATAAGTGGGTGGGCTTAGACCCATTCAATCAAATAGCCACTTATTTTAAAAAATAGATCTGCGTTTCATACTGATTTCATACTCATTTTCATTTCATGCTGTTGTAAAACAAAGCAATTATACCAAAAGAGTGATGATGTTAACAAGCATTTTTGTGAAGTTTTTTGAAGTTGTGTCTGTAATGTTTAGGGCTTATAATGCATATGAGATGTTTTGTCTCTCTTACTCTCCTTCTCACTGTACATGGTGGCAAAATAATCTTAGGTCCTCTTTCAGGCAAGTTCATAACAATTCCAGTTGGCGTTCACTTTTTTATTATTGCCCTAACAGTAGAAATGGACATTTTCAGGCGAGTAGCTATTTTTTTTATAACCATTCCCTGAATTATGAAGATCAACACACTTCCCCCTCATTTAGTTTCTATGTTCTCTTATCTTTCCCATGCTGATGGATGACTAACCCTGTGTCTGAAATCACTCACTCGTTCACTACTCCCTACGCACTATACAGGGAATTACTATATAGAGGACTATATAGTGAGCTCATTGATAAAATGAAAAAACACTTTCAGACACTACTCCGCCGTGCTGTTATTTACATCATTACCGTTGCACAATTAAAACGTGCCAGATCAGTCGGCTGATGAGTTTTCAAAATAATAAATACATGCATGTATTTTTGTGATAAATACATATTATACTGAGCGTATTTCCCCCATTAATAAATACAAAGTACTTTGTGTCTGCTGCATCTTTCAATTCTTTTAAATCAAGGCTGAATACTTTCTTCTTTGCCGCTGCCTTTTATTAAATCAAATTTGAGACTTTTGATTTGATTTCTTTCAGCACGACCGCAATGCATGATGGAATATATTGCTTGGTTAGTGACCATCGGTTGTACACTACTTTTCATGATGCATTGTGGGATATTTTGAGTGCACTGTATAGGGTGTAATAATTCTCACTATACATTCGGACAGAACTACAAAATGGCGACCTCACTATATTGTCCACTATATAGTGAGCAGGAAGTGATTTTGGACACAGGGTAAGGGAATTTGGCCTCTGTGTCACTTCATATTTGTTCCCCAGTTAATCAGGAAGTCATGGATTACAGCATGAAAGTTCCTACACACTCCAATCAACTCAAAAATGTACAATTTAAATAGGAAACATGCTTCAGTTGCATTGTGTACACTATAATTTCCATGGGTGCCAATAATAGCGGCACATGTGTTTTTGATGAAAATAATTATTTATTGATGAGGGATTTGTTTTCCTCTGAATAAATTTTCCAATTAAAGGTTGGATTTTTCTCATTTTTTTAGTGTGAGATGAAGCGACTTCACTAAAATGTAAATTTTTTGCTAACCCTTTTTAGGAACCTTTACGGGGGAGGGGGCAATAATTATGGAGGGCACTATTGAATTGTGTGACTCACCCAATTTTGTTCAGGCACAGCCACAATTTAATTTCTGGCCAGGCCACTGGGTAGTAAGATAATATAAAATCTGCCAGAAAAGCCTTTTTTTCCCCCAAAATTTGAAATTATAAAATAAAGTAATCAAAATACTGTGAAACAATTTTGGTGCTGAATTGGCTGATAATTCTGCTAAATAATTGTGACTTTCAATATTGCTCAAAACAGAAAAACAAATGTTCTTAGATGGGGTGGACCAAAGGCTAGCACATTATATATCTGGACTATTAGTTCTTATTTGTATTTGCCCACTGGAAAATAAGTTTGTTAGGCTGCTGACAAAACAATTACCAACAATATATATCTTTTTTTCTTATATTCACCAACCAAGAAAAGAAAATACTATATTAATGTCTTCAGGATTTTTATGTATGTTTAAATGTATTGCATGCTCCAGCTAATTTATATATTTTCTGGCACACACTACTAGCATATGCTACTTGTTCCTGAATCCCATCCCCTGCTAAACTACACACATCACCTGAGGATGCATTCTGGCCATCAGTAGGAACATCATTAACCAACAACAATATGGAATACATCACAAACACAAAAGAAAATACAGAAATGTGCAGCACAACACAGTCATGCAACCCTGTTAACAGTATGTACACTCACCAGCCACTTTAATAGGAACTTGTTTTTAATTCTAAGATTCCTGTTCTTGGCTGCAGGAGTGGAACCCAATGTGGTCTTCTGCTGTTGCATGCTGAGATGCTTTTCTGCTCACCATGGTTGTAAAGAGTGATTATATGAGTTGCTATATCCTTCCTGGCAACTCAAACCAATCTGGCCATTTTCCTCTGATCTCTCTTGTTTCCACCTACAGAACTGTCACTCACTCAGTGTTTTTTGTTTTTCACACCATTCTGTGTAAACTCTAGAGACTGTTGTGTGTGAAAACCACAGGAGATCAGCAGCTTCTGAAATGCTCAAACCAGTCCATCTGGCTCAAACCAACACCCATACCACAGTGAAAGTCACACTTTGAGATCATAATTTTTCCTGTTCTGATGTTTGAAGTGACCATTAACTGAAGCTCTTGATTCGTATCTACATGATTTTATGCATTATGCTGCTGTCAAGGGATTGGCTGATTAGAGAACTGCATAAAACAGCAGGTGGATGGGTGTACGTAATAAAATGGCTGGTGAGTGTATAGCAAAAATAATATGAGGACGCATTAGCACCAAAACAGGCCACTAATAATTTGGCTACCATGTGTATGACTTGCAAACATAAGTCAGATCTTGTCATAACAATACAGCAGGAAGACCACGGAACTAACAAGCAAACACAAATGTTGTCAGCTAAGTCACAGTGATGCACCTACTCTTGTATGACTGAGCATGGTTAAATATGAATACTGTACAATCACAAAATCACTTATAAGTACACAAACTAACCATGTACACAAAGCCTATCGCAGAACACCTTCTCGTTCCACAATCCTCCACAGTCTTGAAAACCTCAGCACTAGAACCCCCCAAGGAGGCAATCAGCTTTCTAAGGGTCGAAATACCAGGCCTGATCTCATGTTTAATGCAGACCTGCTCTTCTGTGTGAAATGGAGCACATCATGGAATTTGCTATGCTACATGCAGATAAAAAAAATATATGAAAAGGGCTGTCAGATTAATTTCCATGAGCCATGCCTGAGACTTGGAAGGTCTCAATGCCATATAACAGAAATCGGCCACTGATGATCATTAGGTCAGAATGCCTATGCCACACACATGAGGAAAGGGAAGACAGACAGACAGACAGACAGACAGACAGAAAGAAAGAAAGAAAGAAAGAAAGAAAGAAAGAAAGAAAGAAAGAAAGAAAGAAAGAAAGAACATTGAATAATATTCTGAAAAAGGTATGCGGGACCATAGCCTCTCAAGTAGCATATCATTAAGAATACATTATCTTTGTTGTTAGAGATTGAGATAAAGGATGTTGTGGAACTCTCTTGCCCCTTTTCCACCAAAGCAGTTCCAGGGCTGGTTCGGGGCCAGTGCTTAGTTTGGAACCAGGTTTTCTGTTTCCACTGACAAAGAACTGGCTCTGGGGCCAGAAAAACCGGTTCCAGGCTAGCACCAACTCTCTGCTGGGCCAGAGGAAAGAACCGCTTACGGCAGCGGGGGGGGGGTTTGTTAAGACCAATAACAAGACCGCGAAAGATCACCATTTTTAAGCGACGAGAAGCAGCAGCTGTACAAACACGAAGTCATCCATTATTATTATTATTATTATTATTATTATTATTATTATTATTATTATTATTGTTGCTGCTTCTTCCGTGTTGTTTTTGCTTCGATATTCGCGCCAAGGTTTATGCAAACGTAGCGACTTAACTGACGTATACAACGACGTAACTGACGTATACAGCGACATAATGACGTGGCTCCCCTTAGCACCCTGAGCTATGGAAAAGCAAACTGGTTCTCAGCTGGCTCGCAAGTTGAACAAGTTGTGAACCAGCACCAGCACTGGCCCCGAACCAGCCCTGGAACTGATTTGGTGGAAAAGGGGTATCTGTGAGGCTAGGATGAGAGCTGCACACTCTCCCAGCCACACACACACACACACACACACCAAACAACCAGCCCGGGTTTCCCTTACTGCACTTTATATACTACATTTCACGACATACAGTTCCTTTCTCCAGAGAAAACAGAGAAATGCAGTTTCTGTTCAATAAATCATGACAAAGGTTAAGAGCAGGCAGTGTAGCCTGGTTCCCTTGATGATTCATTTTAAGAAAGTCTCACAGACAAACAACAGTCAGAGTTGCTTAAATTGACGATGTCTCACTGTGTTGGAAGACATTTTTTGGTCTTTTATAACAAGAGACCATTTCCCAGCTGTCTGATCCTCATCTATCCATCTCCTTAAAAGGCCAACAGGAATGCAGTAATGCCAAAATAAGACTTTCCCAAGCACCATCTCACCCACTTGTCCAACTTTGGGGAAAATCTATTCTCTATATTTGTTTTTGTTCCTTGTTTTCCTGTTTCTTTGCCTCAGTCACCATCCCACATACTACTTTTCCACTCTTTTCATATTACATTGAAATGAATGGACGAGTAAAAGCCACAGTGCATGAATAAAAATAATAATTTCAGGCAAAGAAAGGAACTCCGTTATTAGACAGACAATACAAGTAGTGAAAAGGTACCTAAAGAATTGTTACATTTATGCATTAATAGAGGAGCAGTATTAAGTCCAGCACCAGTGTCTGACAGTTTGATGTAACCATAATATACAGAAATTCATGTTTAGGTCATTGTAAATACACTAAATACTACGTCATGACTTTTGTGAGCAACATTAAATACATAAATATGATATTATTATATAATTGAATAATTAATTGTACTGTTCCTGTGAAGTCCACAGTGCAGGTGTAACTGTAGCAGATCAGTGCTTGGACCTCTATAGGAAACATCAAATTAACCAAAACCTTGGTATTATTTTATTCATACTCAAATAAGTAGGTTTCATTGCCTGTGCAGCCACATGATGAACAGTAGATACAGCTTTTTACACCCCTTCCATCCCAGTGTCATGCTTTCTGCCACTGTATATCTGGTTCAAGTGCTTTTTAATAAGCTACTGAAAAATGAGAAGGCATATTGTTAAATTAAGGCAAATTTCATCTGGTTAATGTAACAGGGTGGTACGGTGGTGTAGTGGTTAGCACTGTCGCCTCACAGCAAGAAGGTTCTGGGTTCAAGCCCAGCGGCTGACAGGAGCCTTTCTGTGTGGAGTTTGCATGTTCTCCCCATGTCTGTGTGGGTTTCCTCCAGGTGCTCTGGTTTCCCACACAGTTCAGACATACAGGTTAGGTAAAATACCCAGCCCCTGGGGTTGTACAAGCCAGTGCATGCTTAGTGTCAGTCCTGAACCTTCTTCCTGTGATGTGACAGTGCTAACCACTGTGCCACCCAGATCATTTGTAGGTATACCACTATATTATTCACTTTGTTAAATCCTACTGTAGTTGACAGTGAAAAAAAAAGACAGTAACTTGTCTTTAAAGATATTGGTCTATATGCTGTCGAAACTCCCATCTCAGTCACCACTACACTTGAGAAATCCCAAAGGCATGAACTACATGCAAGTGATTTTAATCACCTGAATGGGGCACCAAAAAAATGGGCCTACATAAGCTGACAGAGAACGTTCTCCACATAAATACTGATCTACCTTTTGAACTTAAGTTGCTGACTCTGAATACAACCATAACTTCGCAAACACTGAAACTGAGAACCATGGCGCCAAAGTTTTTAAGGGTTCAGCCAAATGTGATGTAGGTAGAATTTTCCTCCCAAGTATTGTCCAAAATGGCACAACCCAAATAATTTTTACAAACAGGCTTGAGGAGTAAGAGAATACATGGAACAGTGTTACATAATTCAAATACAAAAAAAGGCAATTGTATTCCACTAAAGTTATAGAAAAAAGACGTAATCAGATTACTGATGCATTCAGTAAAAATGGGGATTATTAGCAGGATTACCATTTTAAAATACATTTTAAAATAAACAGCAATATACTGACTGTACTACCATGCACATGCGCACACATTACAACACTTCACAAGTCTCACAACACCACTGTGGTCTCGACTGAAATAATAGCTAATCTTACAGTTGCCAATTCATTATCATGGCCTCTAGTGAAAATAAAATGCATTCACTGGGTGGAAATTTCACCATTATTTTGTCTTTAAAGCAGAAAAGGGGACCAGCATAACAGTACAATGTGAAAATTTTGTCATTATCCATGGACTTAACATCAAATTTAATCAGAAATAAACAGAAGGTAATATGTTACTTTCATATTGTGATACTTGGATTAGGTTTCTAGCTACATTACTAATTGCCCTAGGTAATTAGTAATTGCATCAGGATGCATTTTTAAAGTAACGCTCCAAACCCTGGTTATGAATACAGGACATAGATGTTCACATTTTTAGCCAGGTTTGGCCAAAATAGAAACCTCTATACAGCAGTATGTTGTCCTTAAAGGAGATACACAGAACCATGGCCTCACTATTTGTTTATAAATGCCTTGAGACCTCAAGAATGGCACAGGAATAGTTTTAAGCGTTAACAATAAATCTAATACAGTAATATTTACGAATAAAATGATTCATATAGGTAGCGGTCTGAGTGAATGCCCTTGACATCTGTGACATCACAGCAGGAAGGCTATTGGTCTCATTGCCATTTTCGCTATACTAAAACACAGAGCTGACTGCAACTTCGATCCTCCATTTTGAGCTAATTTATCGCCACGCCACATAGATGTGTTGCTGGCAGGTGCAGTAACATGACAGAAGGTGGATTTATGTTGCATTCATGGCCCAAGAATGTTCAAACTGCAAAGACTTGGATGCGTTTTGCGAGAAATTCATGGGCACATTTTACTGATGACTCGTATGAAACCTCTGATCTGTTGAGGAGCGTTCGCTATAAGCCCGTATTGAAACAGGGTGCAGTACCCGCAATTAAAGGAAAAGAAAACTACAAGAAAAGGAAAGTAAGTTCAGTTGTACCAGTTCTCCCAGAGCGTGAACTGAGCAGTAATGGTGGAGTACTCAGTATGGAGAAAATGGAGAATGAGTGGACCGGTTGGCGGATTTCTCCGCTGGATATGCTTTCCCCCCCACTGGATATGCTTACCTCAGCAGCAATATCTTGCCCTTATGTGGAAGAAGCGAATGAATGAAGAACTGAATGAACAACTGAAAGTCAGATTGTTTCAAAACAATCGGCCACAAGATCGGCCTTCAGGAAGTGAGAACACAAACGGGTAAGATGCGACTCTCATTTGGTTACACAACAACAACAACAACAACAACATGTTGTTTACCTGCATTGAGATTAATACATGTAACTTGTATTGTGTATTTAAGTTACCGGTATAAGATTATTTAATTTGCTTCAGAATGTGATTGTCTCAGTTCATCTGATTATTTAATGAGCCTTTTATGTTTTATCAGTGAAAATCCATGCATGTACATTGCATAAGTTATAATGCCTATCCTGTTTTAATGAGAGTCACATGAGACGGTTAGTTCAGTTCCATCCAATTCTCTAGACGGCTTTGTTCTCTGGCTTTATTTCGTAAGGTGGGGGCCTCCGTGGCCGACGTGTTACTATTGGATTCACTTTCTGATGTTTCGAACTGATACGGTTCTACCAGTAGCATGTACACACACTCCAATTTCAGGACTATCACAGCCAGATGTATTACTATCTGAGGAATCTGAAGACCCTCCAATAAATCCGAACGAAGAAGCCATTGCAACCACTCTCGCCTGCAGAGTCTGGCTTTGGTCTATAGCCGTCAAAGGCCTCAGCCTTAAAACCAGTTACCGCTGTGACGTCACGCACTCAGGGCTGGCTGGCTCAGCAGGGCAGTTAGAATGCCAACTTTGGGGTCGATTTTAACTCTCAAAAATATATTTTTTAAATTCCCATTTATGCAGCATACAAGAGTCAAGGATGGAGATCCTATCCACTCAGAAATGTATTTAAAAATAAAATTTCTGCGTAGCTCCTTTAACACATCTGAATGCTGTGGTCTGTGTGTTTAGGGAAGGGGGATTCAGGGTTTGTGTGTATATATGCACCTTGACAACAATGTCCCATTCTTTCCTCTATTAGGTGTCAGGTCACAGAAAATGCTTTCACTAAAAGGCTGCACAAGGGAGTTGATTTTGATAGCTATAAAGAACATTCTGTCTCCGGTAAAACTGTCTGCCCTTAAAGGAATCACTCTGGCAATGAAGTGGGAGCAGAATCCAGCAGGCTGTCTTCTGTATCTTGCTGTCCTGTGAACATCTGCCATATGGCTGTATCTGGAAATGTGTGTTTGTGTCAGAGCAAACCTTTCTGTGCAGCATCAGCCTCTCCAATCAGGAGGTAATGACTAAGATGTTAATGCTTGACTCATGCTAAAAGTGGTAGGTTTAGTAATAGTGTTATAACATCAACAGCACATCAAGAGCCGTGATTCATTTTTTCAGTTGGCTTCATGTCATGAAAATAAGGTATTAGATGTCAATTAAAGGAGTAAAGGCAAGACAGCTGATCGTCAGTCGAGGAAATGTACACATGGTAGGTGCCAGTATGAGGTTTTGGCAGCACTGTTTAAATTTTAACTAGCTAGTCAGTTATTGGCTGTATGTTTGGACACACCGTCTAATTTATTGGGTTTTTTTAAATTATTTTTATTAATTAAAAGTCACTTCATGTCTTAAAGTAATGATGGATGTTGTTTCTCTTTATTTAGTTGAGCGGTTCTTGACAGAACATGGATTATTACAGTTATGGAATAGGGTGATTTGTTGCATTTTTATTATTTTTTATTATTTACTATTTACTGTTTGATCTCAAATGCATTAAGAAGACAAGAAATCACACTAATTAACTTTTGATGAGGCACACCTGTTAATTGAAAAGCATTCCAGGTGACTACCTCATGAAGCTGGTTAAAATAATGCCAGTAGTGTACAAAGCATCATCAAGGTAAACACTGAATGCTTAGAAGAATCTAAAATAATCAAACATTTTGTTTTTAAACACTTTTTCTTACCATGATTCCAGATATGTTTCATATGCAATTTCATAGTTTTAATATCTTCAGGCTTGTTCTCCAATGTAGAAAAAAGTCAAAATACAGAAAAAAAAAAACTATGAAGGAGTAGGTGTGTCCAAACTTTTGAGTGGTACTTTATGTAACTTGTTGGCTTTAGAAATGCATAACTGCACATGAATCCCACAATGAGCATATCCTGAGCTACAACTTACTGTAAGTACGTGTTTTACATGGTACGTGTTGTGTCTGACAAGATTACTAGCCTAGTTCTTGAGGCAGCATCAGGCATCATTGTGAGTGTGGCTGGGTCTTATAATGTCAACAACTCATCATAAAGTCATAGCATTGCTCAGAGCAGCACAGTGCTCCATTCCACTTCATTAGAGGGCAAAGTCAACAAAGTTTCCTTTCAATAACATTCTCTGACAAGGTCACAGAGAACAAATGCACTCCAGGGACAGGTGTCATCAACATGGAGTTGGAAGGAAGAGTTAGGTTTAAGTTAGGACTGTGCCCATGGCTAAAAACCTCCCCTGTTAGCACAGAGCTCCAGCCTAAAGGGTTCTAATGGCAGCCAACAAGAGGTCACTCAGCCACTTTACCCGCTAGCAGACCATGGTGAGATCACAGTGAATACCCAAACAGCATCAGTCTCCTGTCTCATCTTCATTCCCAGTGTTCCTCATTTCCCAGATCTTCATGTCTTTCATCCCTGTTTGGCCATGGTCTCCTTCTACGATAAGTTTCTGCTTCCTCCACAGAGGAGTGAGCTGACAGATGCCATCTTTCTTTCTTTTGCCATCTATTAATTTCATGAAAATGAATGCAATATCAGGTCTATCCTAATTTTCTGGGTACTGTCCAAGAAGTGTTGTCTACACTTTTGACAAATGTCATCTTACAATCACTTAGCAACCTTTCATAGCATTAAAAGATAATTTTTACAAATGGGGAACGATGTTTAACCTCACTCCGTTCCCACTAGATGCCAACTTTTTATGTGAGTCATAGACCACCAACAAGTGTTGCATGCAACAAATGTCAACTCATATCAGTGGATACAGCCAGGACAGAGCAACAATAACAGACAAGCAACACAGTTGTACTGTAAACCAACAATTTAGATGAGTTGAGCCAGTAATGAATCTGCAGTGTAAATAAGAGAGCATTATGCAATGAATCAGCACCAGAACAGCCATTTCTCTTTGTCAGGTGAGTTAGTAATCTCTCCACATAACAGATTCAGGATATCTAGATCAGCTATGCCACAGGAAAACCAAATGGCAATATTGAAACCATAATCACTCCAAAGACAAAAACTATTATACAATGGTGCTTGAAAGTTTGTGAACCCTTTAGAAATTTCTATATTTCTGCATAAATATGACCTAAAACATCATCAGATTTTCACACAAGTCCTAAAAGTAGATAAAGAGAACCCAGTTAAACAAATGAGACAAAAATATTGAACTTAATCATTTATTTATTGAGGAAAATGATCCAATATTACATATCTGTGAGTGGCAAAAGTATGTGAACCTCTAGGATTAGCAGTTAATTTGAAGGTGAAATTAGAGTCAGGTGTTTTCAGTCAATGGGATGACAATCAGGTGTGAGTGAGCACCCTGTTTTATTTCAAGAACAAGGATTTATCAAAGTCTGATCTTCACAACACATGTTTGTGGAAGTGTATCACACAGTAAAAATCATAGTGTCAATTTTACTCTTTAAGAGTTGAATTTAACTCTGTCAGATAACATTTGGTCCCACTCAAAATCAGTGTAAAATTTACTCTATAGCCAGTGTAAGATTTTTAGAGTTAATTTTACTCTATTTTGTGTCAAAATTAACAATGAGGTGTGTAAAAATATTTAACACTATAGATAGTGTAAGATTTTCAGAGTTAATCTGACTCTATATTGTATTTTCGCGGGGAATAATCACCCTGCAGAGTAGATTTTGTCGTTGTGTGCAAGTGGGAATTAACTCTCACTTTTGACACTACCATTTAGACGATTTTACTCTGCATAGTGTTATAACTACTCTATCCAGAGGAAAATAGGTTTACACTGCAATATTGACACTCCATTTTTTACTGTGCATGACATGAACAAAGGAGATTCCTGAGGACCTCAGAAAAAGTATTGTTGATGCTCATCAGGCTGGAAAAGGTTACAAAACCATCTCTAAAGAGTTTGGACTCCACCAATCCACAGTCAGACAGATTGTGTACAAATGGAGGAAATTCAACACCATTGTTACCCTCCCCAGGAGTGGTCAACCAACAAATATCACTCCAAGCGCAAGGCGTGTAATAGTCGGCGAGGTCACAAAGGACCCCAGGGTAACTTCTAAGCAACTGAAGGCCTCTCTCACATTGGCTAATGTTAATGTTCATGAGTTCACCATCAGGAGAACACTGAACAACAATGGTGTGCATGGCAGGGTTTCAAGGAGAAAGCCACTGCTCTCCAAAAAGAACATTGTTGCTCATCTGCAGTTTGCTAAAGATCACGTGGACAAGCCAGAAGGCTATTGGAAAAATGTTTTGTGGACGGATGAGACCAAAATAGAACTTTTTGGTTTAAATGAGAAGCGTTATGTTTGGAGAAAGGAAAACACTGCATTCCAGCATAAGAACCTTATCCCATTTGTGAAACATGGTGGTGGTAGTATCATGGTTTGGGCCTGTTTTGCTGCATCTGGGCCAGGATGGCTTGCCATCATTGATGGAACAATGAATTCTGAATTATACCAGCAAATTCTAAAAGAAAATGTCAGGACATCTGTCCATGAAGTGAATCTCAAGAGAAGGTGGGTCATGCAGCAAGACAACACCCCTAAGCACACGAGTCATTCTACCAAAGAATGGTTAAAGAAGAATAAAGTTAATGTTTTGGAATGACCAAGTCAAAGTCCTGACCTTAATCCAATCGAAATGTTGTGGAAGGACCTGAAGCGAGCAGTTCATATGAGGAAACCCACCAACATCTCAGAGTTGAAGCTGTTCTGTATGGAGGAATGGGCTAAAATTCCTCCAAGCCGGTGTGCAGGACTGATCAACAGTTACCGGAAAGATTTAGTTGCAGTTATTGCTGCACAAGGGGGTCACACCAGATACTGAAAGCAAAGGTTCACATACTTTTGCCACTCACAGATATGTAATATTGGATCATTTTCCTCAATAAATAAATGATCAAGTATAATATTTTTGTCTCATTTGTTTAACTGGTTTCTCTTTATCTACTTTTAGGACTTTTGTGAAAATCTAATGATGTTTTAGGTCATATGTATGCAGAAATATAGAAAATTATAAAGGGTTCACAAACTTTCAAGCACCACTGTTCAATCCATCATTCAAAAATGGATTTGTCATCACCCCCATGGATGGAAGGAAGACAGACAGACACTTAGGATGCACTGCAAAGGACACTGCTACTGTAGACAATTTGTGAGAGGTTTCAAAGGACCACAGACAATACAATTTGCTTACTAAATCTTGCCTTGATAATAAAGTGTTGAGAAAGTCAAGAGGTTTGGAATTTACAGTAGCTTTTTAGAGTATTTGGCCTTCGACTCAAATCACTTAAAAGCCTACCAATGTGCAAAGAGGTTTCTGCTTGATGTTAAAAACCTCCAAAACCTGGACTGAACAAAATCTAAGAATCTAAGGGCCAGATTTACTAAAGCAGAAAAATGGCTGATGGGCATGGCCAATTCTGGAGGCAAATGTATTAAAAATGCTCAAATTAATGAACACAGATACAGCCAGTTTATTTTAATAATGACCAACCCAATCAACCACAAGCTGTGCAAATTAGCACAGGGTCGTAAACAGATACAGGATAACATACTTTGGCAATCGATATTTTCTGATAACATCTTCCTCCGGCATTCCAAATAAACTAAACACAAGTGAAAGAAATTCTTTCCCTTTTACCATGTGCTTTGTTTTATTGTGCCTCATTCCTAAGAGTGCAGTGTAGGAGATTCTGTGCAGTGTGAATTTCGCAAGGATATAAATTATATTTTGAAGAGGAAATACAGTGTTAGCTAATCTGAGAAATCAAAAATCTCTTCTGTGCACACTTGATCTCTGGATGAACTTGATAAACACCTGCACACTCAAACACAGTGTCTCTAATGCTCCCTCATCATCTTGATGTCAAGTGCATGCTTTTTTTTAGTGTTAAATAATGGCACAATTAGCAGGAAATTGACTACCACAAGCCTTATTAAATCATGTTGCATGATTAATTGAAATACAGTGCCTTGAAAAAGTATTCATACCCCTTGAACTTTTTCACATTTTTCCACCTTACAACCACGAACTTAAAAGTTTTTTATTGAGATTTTATGTGATAGACCGACACAGAGTAGCACATAATTGTGAAGTGAAACGAAAATGAAAAATGGTCTTCAAAATTTTAAACAAATAAAAATCTGAAAAATGTGGTGAGCATTAGTATTCAGCCCCCTGTACTCTGATACCTCTAAATACAATCCAGTGCAATCAATTGCCTTCAGAAGTCATCTAATTAGTTAACAGAGTCCTACTGTGTGTAATTTACTCTCAGCATAAATACACTTGTTCTGTGAAGGCCTCAGTGGTTTGTTAGAGAACACTGAAGAACAAACAGCATCATGAAGACCAAAGAACTCACCAGACAGGTCAGGGATAAAGTTCTGGAATCTGGAGAAGTTTAAAGCAGGGTTAGGTTATAAAAAAAAATATCCCAAGCTCTGAACATCTCAAGAAGCACTGTTCAATCCATCATTCAAAAATGGAAAAAGTATGGCACAACTGCAAACCTACCAAGACATGGCCGTCCACCTAAACTGACAGAGCGAGCAAGGAGAGCACTGGTCAGAGAAGCAGCCAAGAGGCCCATGATCACTCTGGAGGAACTGCAGAAATCCACAGCTCAGGTGGGAGAATCTGTGCACAGGACAACTATAAGTCGTACACTCCACAAATCTGGCCTTTTTGGAAGAGTGGCAAGAAGAAAGCCATTGTTGAAAGACAGGCATAAGAAGTCCCATTTGCAGTTTGCCAGAAGCCATGTAGGGGACACAGCAAACATGTGGAAGAAGGTGCTTTGGTCAGATGAGACCAAAGTTGAACTTTTTGGCCTAAATGCAAAGCGCTATGTGTGGTGGAAAACTAACACTGCTCATCACCCTGCACACACCATCCTCACTGTGAAACATGGTGGTGGCAGCATCATGCTATGGGGATGCTTTTCTTCAGCAGGGACAGGGAAGCTGGTCAGAGTTGATGGGAAGATGGATGGAGCTAAATACAGGGCAATCCTGGAAGAAAACCTGTTGGAGGCTGCAAAAGACTTGAGACTGGGAAGGAGATTCACCTTCCAGCAAGACAATGACCCTAAACATACAGCCAGAGCTACAACGGAATGGTTTAGATCAAAGAATATTCATGTGTTAGAATGGCCCAGTCAAAGTCCAGACCCTAAATCCCATTGAGCATCTGTGGCAAGACTTGAAAATTGCTGTTCACAGATGCTCTCCATCCAATCTGGCTGAGACTGAGCTATTTTTCAAAGAAGAATGGGCAAAAATTTCAGTGTCTAGATGTGCAAAGCTGGTAGAGACATACCACAAAAGACTTGCAGCTGTAATTGCAGCAAAAGGTGGCTCTACAAAGTATTGACACAGGGGGGCTGAATACTAATGCACATCACATTTTTCAGATTTTTATTTGTTTAAAATTTTGAAGGCCATTTATCATTTTCGTTTCACTTCACAATTATGTGCTACTCTGTGTTGGTCTATCACATAAAATCTCAATAAAAAAACTTTTAAGTTCGTGGTTGTAAGGTGGAAAAATGTGAAAAAGTTCAAGGGGTATGAATACTTTTTCAAGGCACTGTACTCTCCTCCCCAAATGCTGCACTCTGAAAAAGAACCTCCTGTAAATACATAGGCAACAAGATCAGCCACAAAAAAACAAAACAAAAAAAACCCGTGTCCATGCCTTTCTATCGCTAACTTTGCTCTGCGTGTTTTTAGAAAATCCTGACAGTAGGTTTTTAATGCCAAAAGAGGCTTTGTACATACTGGAAACCTAACCCTAAGTTTTCTTAAGAAAGAACATAAGAAAGATAAAGCTAAAACATTACTACTATAGACTTACATCTTATTTAAAATGTCAGTTTAAATCTACAATATACAAGAGGATGGTTACCAACCAGCCTTCAATAAATATAAAAATTATTTTAAATAATAATAATAATAATAATAATAATAATAATAATAATAGTAGTAGTAGTAGTATGGCTTCTGGTGTTATAAAGAAGGTTTCCTAACATCTTAACAGATGTGGATAATTGGTCCCTGATCAATTCTCAAATGATGCCCATAATCCATTTTTTGGTTAATTGAGTTCGGGGGGGGCGGCACGGTGGTGTAGTGGTTAGCGCTGTCGCCTCACAGCAAGAAGGTCCGGGTTCAAGCCCCGTGGCCGGTGAGGGCCTTTCTGTGTGGCGTTTGCATGTTCTCCCCATGTCCGCGTGGGTTTCCTCCGGGTGCTCCGGTTTCCCCCACAGTCCAAAGACATGCAGGTTAGGTTAACTGGTGACTCTAAATTGACCGTAGGTGTGAATGTGAGTGTGAATGGTTGTCTGTGTCTATGTGTCAGCCCTGTGATGACCTGGCGACTTGTCCAGGGTGTACCCCGCCTTTCGCCTGTAGTCAGCTGGGATAGGCTCCAGCTTGCCTGCGACCCTGTCGAACAGGATAAAGCGGCTACAGATAATGAGATGAGATGAGTTCGGGGGGAACCCACTAATAATGTGAGCAGTGACATCCTTCATGGAAAAGGAGTTAAATCTTTTATGCAATAAATCAAAGCAAGTTCAGGAAATACTTTCAGCTGAACACACAGAGTTCAATGTTCCCATAAACTAAACTTTAGTTTGGAAAAATATGACAAACCCAGTGTTGGCTAACAACCATAAAAGATGACTGACATTAATCTAGACCTTTTGCAGCTTAGGTTACAGTATGGATGCATTGTGTGGACTTGATATTGGATGAATAGTAAAGCATGAAGAGGTGTGGGCCCTGGAGATGCACCAGGTTTCAGGTTAGGAGTTAGCTATCTTCTTTGGTTTCTAAGTAAGACTGTGTTTACAGAGGACACACACAGGCAATTAAATAAGCTCTGTGTGATGGAGCACCACTGTGTCCTTGAGCTGCACTATAGTTCTTTCACCTGCTGACCGAGCCAGCTGTGTATACAGGCGTCTGGATTATGCAGGTGGCCATAAGCATTTTTACACCGAAATAAAAAAAAAAACTGCATAAACACCATCCTATTTAGAATATTTAATGGAAACTGAAAATGGATAGCAACTAACACATTACTTAAAGTCTACAAGGCAACAAATAAAACAAGCTGTAGCTGATATTTAAAAGGGACATTTGGCATAAAGACAACAACAAAACTGGCAATGTCCTTCTTCCTTGATTAAACTGGTTACATTGTTCACACAGTATGGCTGACATAGTTTTATACATTTCTTGTTTCTCATAACAGAAAAGACAGCAGCTGATTTAGACCAAGTGCCTGCATTGGTACACAGCTCCAGTGAGAAAGACGAGTGACGTGAAAATAAGTGAAAACACAGATTAACACTCCATCAGTGAAACTACCTGAGATGTGCACATCAGACAGATCTGCTCTGGCAGAATGCTGACGACCGTGGCCAAACATACATCATTTCATAAAAGCTGGTGCCACTGATAAGTCATACAGAAAGCTAGGGCACTACACAAAAGCTATTGTTTACTTACTGCACTCAGTAGATGGCACTTTGAAGTAATAGGGCTGAAACAAACGCATCTAATGGCAACTATGGCAGTATCAATTTGTCTTTTTTATATATCCATCTTATGCACACTACTAGGGTTGGCAAGGCTGAATTTTATGGCTTGTGTATTAGCAGTCTGCATCTAGATTCCTGCAAGGCACCATTGTAACAATATCTACAGTAAAAAGCACTGTAAAAATCTAATGAGGGTAAATTCTAATGTGTACTTTATTCCAATGAAGTCTTGCTATTCATGTCTGAAAATAATTTCTATTGAATGCATTCATTCAAACAATTTATTTCTGAATAACGATAAAGCTGTATGTCCCATTTAAACAACTTTATCTGCATAAGAATGCTGATGTCTGAGAATAATAGTGTGCCATTATTACCGAGGTGACTCCTGTCACACTAGTGGCTCCTGACAGTCGTGACATTTGCCACCAGAGGTGATCATCAGCCGGATACTGAACTATCATGACTGTTAGTTTTCTATTGTTGTCTGTTCTATTTTCACCCAATAAGGTCAATGTGAAGCAGACAACGCAAACATGTCTTTTGGTTCAGTGTGACAGATATTGTTACAAGAATTAGTAGCAAACTGGGTTTTTTTTTGCTTTGTTTCTTGAGAGAGAAAGGAAAGAATAAACTTTTATATACACTCACTGGCCACTTTAATAGGGCCTTGTTCTTGATTCTAAGATTCCTGTTCTTGGCTAGCAGGACTGGAACCCAATGTGGTCTTCTGCTGTTGCATGCTGAGATGCTTTTCTGCTCACCACGGTTGTAAAGAGTTGCTATGAGTTGCTATAGCCTTCCTGGCAGCTCAAACCAATCTGGCCATTTTTCTCTGACCTCTCATATCAAGAAGACGTTTCCACCCACAGAACTGTCACTCACTCAGTGTTTGTAGCTGCATGATTTTATGCATTGTGCTGCTGTGAAGGGATTGGCTGATTAGAGAACTGCATCAAACAGCAGGTGTATGGGTGTACCTAATAAAATAGAGTGTATTTTATATGGTTAAAAAAAGCAATATTTTAGAGAATCAGACTAATTGTGTGTATGTTATTTACCTAGGGCTACCACCTTGCCTATTTTTCCCCTTATATTTTATGAGTTTCTTTCACAAGCAATTAAAAACATCCAAAGCCACCAAAGGTCAAACCAACTGGTTCAACACATTTACACACTGGTGAACTGTTTAAAAGGCAGACATTTAGTCTGCTACGTAACATTTGCTTAGTTTGCTAGCTACTTTTTCCTTCAATTCATCCAGGTGCACAGTTAACATTAACACTAAATCATGAAAACCAACAAAGTTTTGGGTTTGATTTGCTCATTTAGACCTTTACTCTGGCCCTGCACAAATCAGCTAGCCCACCGCTGTGATGTCCTAACACAGTAGTTTCTAATTGTGATCTTAGCTTGTCTTGTAAAACTCTTGGCATCTTTGTAACACATAAATATGATTACTAATGCATTTTGTTTGAGCAAGAGAAAGAGCATAAGATGCAAAGTCGAACAAGATCACTAAGGTAATTAGTTGATTCAGAGTTGCTAGCTGAGCAGTGTTCAGTAAATTCCCAACTCACAGAATGAAAATGCTGATAGCACATTTTCTTAGACATTAACATGCAGTAAAAAGTAATGTTTTTGTGTTTTATTAGAATCCAAGCCATTCAACATCAGTCTCACCTCAGTGAGTGTGTTTCCTTTGTTTTTAACCACACAGGAAAATGTGTAGATTTTTTTCTTATCAGTTTTTCGCCATGTGGTGCATAGGGCAGCGCCGATCTCTGTAGCCCTCAGCCTATCACATAGCTAGGGTTACCATGTTGAAAGTTCTCCTTTTTTAAAATTTAATTAACAAACTAACATGTAGTTAGTATCTAAGACATGATTTTAGTGTCTACTCATACCATTTGTTTGTCAGTAACATCTAGACCACTGTCTTTAAAGACAAGTACTTGCTGTTCAAAAAAATTGGGGGATAGAAAATGCAGACTGAAGGAGCAGCCAACTGCAATATTATGTAACATAAAACAAAGAGACCATTTAAAAATAAACGAATAAAGTGAAAGACTAATACAAGTGCCTTTGCAGAGTGCAGACCTCTGCCATAGCTAAATGCCATATCTCGCAACATTAGTGATAGAGAAACTAAATGCCTGGATCCACCCTGTGACTTGGACCAGCTCCAAAATTTACTAGGTGTTTCCTTGACCCATACTACATGCTTCCGCCAAGTTTCATGGAAATTGGGTTGGTAGGTTTTGCATAAGCCTACTTACGTTCAGACAAACAAACTGCACCAAAAAGATAATCTCCTTGGTAAAGGTAATAATCAAAATCAAAGTCCTTCCCACACCATGTGGTGCATAGGGCGGCGCCGATCTCTGTAGCCCTCAGCCTCTCACATAGCTAGGGTTACAGTGGGGGGCTAGTCCTCTGGTAACCACAAGAGTTTGACTCCCCACTCGCATCTGTATTGCAGCGTGCCTTGCCAGAAGGTACCATTTTTATGATGGTCTTTGGTATGACCCGACTGTGAGTAGAACTCACGATCTCAAGGCGGACACGCTAACCACTAGGCCACTAGCCAGTATAAAGGTAATAGATGGAATTTATTCTGTTAGATTAACTCATCACTATGAGAACATGACTGAACTCTGAAACAGCCCTCAGTTTGTAAAGTTTTGTCTCTTTTTTTTTTTGCCTTTTGGAGTTCCCTTTTACTTTGCTGTAGTCTCAATTAGACTCTGGGTTTTTACCATGTTATATAATTTCTTTTTTTATTCATACTTGTCATTGTAATAATCCTACGCAGTATTGCACACAAATAACACAATGCAATTATATTGCTACACATTGCAATATGCCTTGCAGCAGGTCTATATTAATACAAACTAGTAAAGCTATGATGTGTCACAGTTAAGGATCGGCCTATTATAAACACACCCACAGAATTTATGGGGAAACTGTCAGAATGCTCACTGAGTGCAATTTTAAAAAAAAAGTCATTTGTTAGGGGGCTTATTTGGATGAATGCGCTTCTGAATATCAATATTACAAAAGGCCAATATTGTGATAATGTTTAACGAATGATGCATTGTGCAGCCCTAATCCCACCACACCATACTGCTCAATAACTTCTAAGTGCAACATCAAATTTAATATTATCTTAACAGCTTCATATTTCAAATTTTAACTTGACTCAAGGTGATATTACTCAACACATTCATAATCACATTTTTAAATAGGTCAGAAATTCAAGAACAAAAAAAAGGCATAAAATTTTAAGCAATGAGTCAGGACCCAGTTTCCCCAAAGCATCATATAGTTAACAGGATCTTAACTGGTTACTGTCATAAGAATTTTTAATGAATTTTAAAACAATAATGTATTTATGTAGTATAAGGATATTTGATACGTTTTATCTATTTTATCTATCTATTTTTAATCTATTTTATCTTAAGGTTTTATCTATTATTTAGATTTTTATTTTATATTTTGAGAGAGAGAGAGAGAGAGAGAGAGAGAGAGAGAGAGAGAGAATGATCAAATTGAATATCAGTTAGGTTGTCTCCATAGGAACACTGTCCCTAAGGAACCCATTTAAATGTTTTAGCTGCTGCTACTTCTCTCCACACACTGCATATTACCTTATAGAAATATATGAAATCTTACAGACAAAAAAAGAAAGAAAAGAAAAACAAAACTGTACAAACATGACTGAAGGCCCTCTGCCAATATACAGTATGTCAGTAACAGCACTGAAAACCTGAGTTCGGAGCAGCCGCCAAACATGGCCACTCTGGACTACACTTCCCATGATATACAGCCCCACCAGTCACCGGAGTTTTAACTACATCACCTGTCTCCAATTATCCCGCAATCACCTTCCCTATATAAGCTCAGCAGTCACAAACACACCTCCCAAAGTATCGTTCTGTGTCCCATACCGGACTTTACCAAGCTGTTTGGTTTCTGACTGACTTTCTGTTAAAGACCACGGTTTAAGTTTACTTCCTACTTTGTCTTCTCATCTGCCCTGCACTGCTGTTTGCCCATCAATCGACCCAAGCCAGTTTCCTGACTATGATTCCTGATTCACGATTTGGCTTTATCTGCAGTTTGTGCCATACCCATTCTCCCTTGCATCTGCATCCATAAGTGCCTGCAATCTGACAGGATACTTTGCGATCCATGGATGCAGCACAGGAGGCAAAGCAGACTGCAATCAATGCACAGGGGCGTCTGTTAGGAGATCATCAGCCATCTCAACACCAGGATGTCACAGCTCACTGCTGTGGTGTTACAGGCCGTCCTCACATGCCCCTCATCACCCACAGGTGCACCTCGAAGCATTCCTCTGCCTGAAAAATTTTCCAGGGAAATTTCCAACTGTAAGGGATTCCTTCTTCAATGTTCCTTGTATTTTTCATCACTCACGGGAGTAACCGATGAACAAAAGATCTCCCAGTTCATCAGTCTTCTCACCAATAAAGCTCTCCAGTGGGCTAGTGCAGTTTGGATACATGGGAGCAAACACACAATTTCTTACGATCGTTTTCTAGAGCTGTTCACGAGAGTCTTTGACCATCAACGTGAGGGAATAGAGGTCAGAGAGAGTCTACTGAAGATCCAACAGGGAGAAAGGAACATCGAAGAGTATGCACTGGACTTCTGCACCTTAGGCACTGGCAACGGCTGGAACGAGCCAGCCTTGAAAGCCACATTTCACCAAGGTTTGCATCCAGAGGTGCTCAGCAAGCTGGCATGCCATGACAAACATCTCTCTCTGGACTCTCTCATTGACCTGGCCATCTGTCTAGATCACCTTATCCAAAAATGACCCTCATTACAACTATCTCCTGCTCCCTCTCCCAACATGAGCCCCGTAACACCTATGGAGGTCTCACATACATGACTGCAATGGTCAGAGAGGGAGAGAAGACGACATGAGGGCCTCTACTTTTACTACGGTGAGGCCGGTCATCTGATCTTGACGTGCCCTACTCGACTAGGCTACCAACCCTACTAATCCAGTGAGTCCAGAAACGTCTTGCAACTCACGATCTTTTCAAGTGCCAGTGTTATTAAAGCTACCAGACTCAACCCATGTGCTTTCTGCACTCATAGACTCAGGGGCAGAGGGAAACTTCATAAACAGCAAGATTGTGCAGATATCAACTCACCACCCATGCACTTTTGAGACCAATCAAGCTGAAGGCCATCAACGGGGAACCTATAGGTGAGGGATTGGTCTCAATGCAAAACGGCACCATTCACACTGAATGCATAACCCTTCTTGTCACCCCAACTTCACATCACGACCTAATATTGAGATACCTTTGGCTCCAACTCCACATTCTTCTGATAACCTGGCAGCAATGGGACATTCTTCAGTGGTATCCTTCCTGTTTTCAGAACTGCTTGAAACTTCCCCAACTCACGCTCTTATCCACTTCTGTAGAGAGCCCTCAGCTTGACTCCCTCGACAATGTCCCAGCTTGTTACCTCAACTTAAAGGAGGTATTCAACAAAGGGAAAGCCTGTGGTCTGCCTCCTAACCATTCCTATGACTGTGCTATTGACCTCCTTCCAGGTACGACTCCTCCTCGAAACTGCATTTATCCTTCGTCCCTGACAGAACAAGCAGCTATGAAGGAGTACGTACAAGAAGTTCTGCAGCAGGGGTAGATCAGACATTCAACATCTCCAGCTTCAGTGGGGTTCTTCTTTGTCAAAAAGAAAGGAGGAGGTCTCCAGCCATGCATAGACTATTGAGGCCTGAATTAGATCACAGTAAAGTACCCATATCCACTCCCACTGGTATCTTCAGTCCTAGAACAACTCAGATCTGCTAAGATATTCTCAAAACTAGACCTTCGCAGTGCCTACAACCTGGTCAGGATTCATGAGGATGACAAGTGGAAAACTGGTTTTAGCACCACCACAGGCCATTTCGAATATTTAGGCCATAAGGCATGACCTTCTTGTGCTGCCAGTATCTTCTAGTGCCTCATCAATGATGTGCTCAGGGACATGTTGGGGAGGTTCATTATCGCCTACATCGATGACATCTTGATCTATTCCACAGATGAGAACATCCACCACGAGCATGTCAGATCAGTGCTCTCTCACCTGCTCCAGAATCACCTGTATGTTAAGGCAGAAAAATGTGAGTTTCATGTCAGCCAGATCTCATTCTGGGCTATATTATCAGCTTGAAGGGAGTGAGCATGGACCAAGCCAAGGTCACAGCCATGACATCATGGCCCACTCCCACTTCAGTCAAGGAGTTGCAGCGCTTTCTGGGGCTCACCAACTTCTACCACTGCTTCATCCTTGGGTTCAGCACCATCGCAGCCCCTCTCACCGGTCTCCTGAAAAACAGACCTTGTCGCCTCCACTGGAGTCCTGCAGCTGATCAGGCTTTCAACCAGCTGAAAACCGCTTTCACCACAGCCCCCATACTTCAGCACCTAGATCCTTCCAAACCATTCATAGTGAAGGTGGATTCATCAGAAATGGGAGTAGGAGGAGTTCTGTCACAGCACCTTGGAGAACGACCTAAGTTGCACCCCACTGCATTCTACTCTAAGAAGCTCACATCCACTGAGAGAAACTATGACATTTGTAATCGAAAGTTCTTGGCTGTCAACCTGGCCCTTGAGGAGTGGAGGCACTGGTTGGAAGACGCAGTGCACCCATTCACGATCTTGACTGATCATAAGAACTTAGAATATTTAAGGACAGTGAAGCGTTTGAACCCTTGTCAGGCCAGATGGGCCCTGTTCTTCACCTGATTTCAATTCACCATTTCTTATCACCCAGGTTGCAGAAACACCAAGGCTGATGCTCTCTCCTGAATCTACACATCCTTACCCATCCGAACCTACCACTATCAAACTGCCTGAATGCTTTCTGCAATCCATAACCTGGGATGGGGCGGCACGGTGGTGTAGTGGTTAGCGCTGTCGCCTCACAGCAAGAAGGTCCTGGGTTCGAGCCCCGGGGCCGGCGAGGGCCTTTCTGTGCGGAGTTTGCATGTTCTCCCCGTGTCCACGTGGGTTTCCTCCGGGTGCTCCGGTTTCCCCCACAGTCCAAAGACATGCAGGTTAGGTTAACTGGTGACTCTAAATTGACCGTAGGTGTGAATGTGAGTGTGAATGGTTGTCTGTGTCTATGTGTCAGCCCTGTGATGACCTGGCGACTTGTCCAGGGTGTACCCCGCCTTTCGCCCGTAGTCAGCTGGGATAGGCTCCAGCTTGCCTGCGACCCTGTAGAAGGATAAAGCGGCTAGAGACAATGAGATGAGATGAGATAACCTGGGATGTCGACAGAGAGATCAGACAGGCACAGCCCATAAGCCTGCCAGAAAACTGCCCTCTGGGACTTTTGCATAGTCCACCTCAACTTAGAGGCAAACTAATCACCTGGGCGCACTCCTTTCCTGCCACCGGACATCCCAGCAGCCATTGCACTTACCAGCTCCTCCAACACAAGTACTGGTGGGAAAACATGATCTCAAACATCAACCATTATGTCTCCTCATGGTCTGTCTGTGCCCAAGCCAAGGTTCCCAGAGCTCCCCTGCCAGCAAACTATGTCCTCTCCCAGTACCCCTGGTCACACATCACCCTTGATTTCATCATTGACCTACCCCAGTCTCAAGGCAACATTGTCATCCTGGTCATCACTGATAGGTTCTCTAAGACACTCAGACTCATCCCACTACCAGGTCTTCCCACTGCATTTGAAACTGTCAAACTAATATTCAATCACATTTTCCGCTACTATGGTATTCCCAAAGACATTGTCAGTGACTGGGGGCCCCCAGTTCATATCACAGTTATGGTCATGTTTCATGAACAGGCTGGGAGTGTCAACTAGCCTCACCTCTGGATACCACCCACAGTCCAACAGCCAAGCAGAATGAGCAAATCAAGAAGCGGTCTGCTTCCTCCGCATATACTGTATGCGGAACCAGAAGGATTGGGCACAATTCATCCCATGGGCTGAGTACGCACAGAAAGCTCTCAGGCATTCAGCCACTCAGCTAACCCCATTCTAGTGCGTACTCGGATATCAACCCCCATTTTTTCCATGGGATGATACTCCTACACAGATTCTGGCTGTAGACTCTTGGTTCCCAAGGAGTCAGCAGATATGGGAGGAGGTACATCAATGAATGGAAGATGTTAATACGAAGTACAAACACTACGCCGACAAGCACAGAAGTGCCACTCCAGAGTACGCCCCAGGTGACAGAGTATGGGTTTCCATGAAGAACCTCAGAGCTCCCAACTCCTGCAAGAAATTACAAGCCAGATTCATCAGTCCATTCAAAGTTTCATGCAAACTCAATGAGGTCTCTTACAGGCTCAAGCTTCCCCCTCACAGCAAGATGGCTCCAACATTCCACGTCTCATACCTCAAACCTGCTATCTAAGGTCCTCTAGCCTCAGACACACCCACCCAAGAAACCCCCTCCCCAGACATCGAAAGCGAGCCCATCTACCAGGTCAACAAGATCCTCAATTCCCACCGCAGACAGGGAGAACTCAAGTACTTGGTCAACTGAGAGGGTTACAGCCCAGAGGAACATAGTTGGGTCAGTTCCAGGGACATCTTAGACCCCCTCCTCACTCAAGAATTCCACAGCCAGCACCCTGAAAAACCTGCACCAAGAAAGAGAGGTCAACCAAGGAAAGAGGTTGCTCCCAGGGGGAGCTCCTCAGGGAGGGGGACTGTCAATAACAGCACTGAAAACCTGAGTTCGGAGCAGCCGCCAAACATGGCCACTCTGGACTACACTTCCCATAATACATAGTGCCCCCATTACCAGAGTTTTAACAACATCACCTGTCTCCAATTATCCTGCAATCACCTTCCCTATATAAGCTCAGCAGTCACAAATACATCTCGCGAAGTATCGTTCTGTGTCCCATACCTGACTTTACCAAGCCGTTTGTTTTCTGATTGACTTTCTGTTAAAGACTACTGTTTACATTTACTTCCTACTTCGTCTTCTCATCCTATGGAATCAATTTTGTGCCAAAGTGTTCATAGAACACTTTTTAAATATCAAACAAAAATGACAAATCAAAATACAAAAAAAGAAAAAAAAAGTCAATTTTTTTAGACTGGCAAACAAATTATTCATGTAATCGTGCAAAATATCAGTCTATTACTCTTCAGAAACCTTTTATTTTTGTTCCGCGTCTTTCTCAGTTTTGTTTGATGTAATTTATTTTGGTTGCGATTCCAGCTTTCTCGTTTGCGCTCCCTGACTTTTTGCTTGCAGTTTTGGCACAAACTTCACGTGTGGGTGGGCTGTCCAGGAACGCATTCCCATTGGGTAACTTGTGTTTGACTGACAGCTACGCTCAGCCATTCCCCGGAGGCTGTTGCGGCCATTTCCTACTCGGATTCTGGCAGACTGTTTGACGAGTGACCGACCCATTGACGGTACACAAGGATCGAGTGGACTTCAGTGGCGACTATGATATTGAATTAATTCAACAAAGTGTAAATTCAATATCATAGTCGCCACTGAAGTCCACTCGATCCTTGTTTACCGTCAATGGATCGGTCACTCATCAAACAGTCCGCCAGAATCCGAGTAGGGAATGGCTGAGCGTAGCTGTCAGTCAAACACAAGTTACCCAATGGGAATGCATTCCTGGACAGCCCACCCACACGTGAAGTTTGTGCCAAAACTGCAAGCAAAAAGTCAGGGAGCGCAAACGAGAAAGCTGGAATCGCAACCAAAATAAATTACGTCAAACAAAACTGAGAAAGACGCGGAACAAAAATAAAAGGTTTCTGAAGAGTAATGGACTGATATTGTAATGTCTTAGCTCTTTATGTTATTTTATTTATTCTTTTTTTGTCACTTTTTTCATTTTCTTTCTTTTGTATGTACAAATAGTTACATACATTTTTATACATGTTCGAAATAAATAAAAAATAAATAAATAAATAAAAATATTTTGCACGATTACATGAATAATTTGTTTGCCAGTCTAAAAAAAATTGACTTTTCTTTTTTTGTATTTTGATTTGTCGTTTTTGTTTGATATTTCAAAAGTATTGTATGAACATTTTGGCACAAAATTGATTCCATACTCATCTGCCCTGCACTGCTCTGTTTGCCGATCAATCAACCTCCGCCCGTTTCCTGACTACAATTCCTGATTCATGGCTTTATCTGCAGTTTGCGCCATACTCGCTCTTCCCTGCATCTGCATCCATAAGTGCCTGCAATCTGACACAGTATAGCAAAATATATACAGTAATCAATATTCTCAGTAGAGACCAAAAGAAAATTAGTGGACAAGGCTGAATTTCAGGAAATACTGAGCTGAATACTGAATGGCGAATACCAAATCTATTTAAAACACATATTTATTTATTTATTTTGTACTCCTGCATTTTTGTTTTCATTTGAATAGTTCAATGGTAAATCCATAAAATCTCATGTCTTATATTTATTTCAACTTGGATGAACAGATCTAAATATTTGTACATTTTTGTCACATAATGCTGCTATGAGCAATCAGTAGTTTGGTTTTACATGTCTGCTATTGCTCTGCTCGATCTGGTCAAAGAACTCTATTTTGAAATCTTTTCCTCCCACAGACATGCAGATTAGCTCAACTGGCTACTTTAAATTGCCAGATTTAACCTTTTACCTTAAGAAGGAGAACCTATGGGTTGTAACATGAAGCAAACAGTCAAGGAAATGCTGTCCTCTCTGTGATTATTCACACTGATCCTGAAGAAGGAAAATAGCACAGTTGTTTGCCTAATGCCAGCCTAAATGTCAATGATCAGTGATGGATGCCACACATCAGTCCTGCTGGCAGAGCTCCATGTTACATACTAACAACTGCATTACTGTCCTCACAGAACTAAACAGCAGGTCTCACATTGATAAGTAATCAACAGTTTTAAATAAAACAATTTTATTAACATATTGTGCTTGGTGTTGGCAAAAGCTATAATTTTCTCTAACTAGTCTATAATATTGCACGCCTCTTGAAATTGACTCACACAATTTGTCTATTAATATTCTTTTCACAAACCAACACAATTCACTAGAGTTGATGGAAATGGCACACGCAAAAAAAGGGCAATACTACACCACTTGACAAAACCATGTCAGCGTGCAGGCACTTACGGATGTATGTGCAGGGGAGAGCGGGGTAGCAAACAGGAAATGTAGCCAAATCACAAAACTAGAATCGCAGTCAAAAAGCAAGCAAGGGTCGACTGATCAGCAAACAGGGCAATAAAGAGGAGACAATAGGCCTAGAAGTAAAGAGATAGCAAGGGTCAGGAAAACTAGAGATAGAAAGGCTTGGTATGACTGAGTAAACTCAGACCGATACTTCGCAGTGAGAGTGAGAGAAGCTTAAGTAGAGTGGCTGATTGTGCATGAATGAGAGTCAGCTGTAATCAATAAGCCGATGACAGGGGGCGCTGTGGTTCTTGGGCGTTGTAGTTCTCAGAAGCCATGTTTGTAGTTCAGCTAGAGCTGTTGCTCTCAATGCCCTTACTGACAGAATGCCCCCTGAGGAGCTCCCTCTGGGAGCTACATTCTTCCTGGGGTGCCCTCTACCCCAGGTGCAGGCTTGTCAGGGCATTGTGTGTGGAACTCTTGCTTTAGAAGAGGGTCCAGAATGTCCTTGGCTCCCACCCAGCTTCGTTCCTCTGGTCCATAGCCCTCCCAATCTACCAGATACTCAATCTGACCTCTTCTGCGTCTGGAATCAAGTATTCTGTTTACCTGGTAGATGGGCTGTCCTTATAGACTTAGAGGTGGGTGATCTTGGACGGGAGCATTCTCTGCCAGAGGACCTTGAATAGCAGGTTTCAGGCAGGAAATGTGAAAAGTGGGGGCTATCCGGCTGTGCGGTGGGAGCTCTAGTCTGTAAGAAACTTCATTGATATGCCGAAGTACCTTGTATGGACCGATGTAGTGAGTCTGTAGCTTTCTGCATGTGTTGGGTTCCTTGAGGTTTTTCGTGGAGACCCATACTCTGTTGCCTGAAGAAAATTCTGGGTTGCTACTTCTGTGTTTGTCTGCGTACTCCTTATACTTGGTGTTTACAGACTCAATGCATTGGTGAACCTCCTCCCATATTGCTTGGCTTCATGAGAACCATTCTTCAACTGCTTGTACCTGTGTGGGTGCATCATCCCATGGGAAGGGGGTGGTTGGTAGCCGAGCATGCGCTGAAACAGTGTTACTTGGGTAGCAGAGTACTTGAGTGAGTTCTGTGCATACTCGGCCCATGGAATGAATTGAGACCAATCCCCCTGGTTCTACATGCAGAAAATCCCTAGAAAGCACCCAATCTCCTGGTTAGCTCGTTCCACCTGGCTGTTGGACTGGGGGTGATATCCAGATGTGAGGCTCACTGAGAGTCCTAATCGTTCCATGAAACAGGCCCATAATCATGAGATGAACTGGGGACCACGGTCACTGACTATGTTCTTTGGGATGCCAAAGTACCTGAATACATACTAAAATAGTAACTCAACTGTTTGAAATGCAGTGGGGGATACCAGGTAGCGGAATGAATCTTAGAGCATTAGAAAATCTGTCCACAGTTGCCACGACAGTGGTGTTACCTTGAGATGGTGGTAGATCCATAATGAAATCAATGGCTAGGTGGGACCAGGGTCTTTGAGGCACAGGAAGGGGACAGCGCTTACCCGTGGGAGAGGTTCATGGAACTTTAGCCTGGGCATACTCAGAATAGGAAGCAATGAACTGGTTGACCTCTGTTCGCATGTTCTCCCACCAGTACTTTTGCTTCAGCATTTGGTAAGTTTGTTGGCTGCTTGGATGACCCGTGACGGGGGACGCATGTGCCCATGTGATGAGCCTCCCTCGGAGGTGCTTTGGGACATAAAGAAGGTCCGGCAGATAGTTTACTGGGCTCTCCCGAGGTTGACATTTCTTTTTTTTTTATCCAAGTCCCAAGTAATGGTTTGGACGAAACAATCAGGTGATAGAATGGGGTGAGATTCGGGACTATGACTTGACGAGTTGAAGGTTCGGGATAGGGCGTCAGCCTTGGTATTCTTGGAATCAGGACGAAAGGAGATCGTGAAATTGAAACGTGTGAAGAAGAGTGCCCATCTGGCTTGGCATGGGTTAAGTCTCTTAGCTTTCTTGAGATATTCTAGGTTCTTACGATCGGTCAATATCACGACGGGATATATGGCTCCCTCCAGCCAATGTCTCTACTCCTCAAGGGCAAGCTTGATGGCTAGTAATTCTTTATACTCTACGTCATAGTTTCTCTCTGCCGACATGAGTTTTCTTGAGAAAAATGCCACCGGGTAGAATTTGGGTCTCTTGCCGAAACACTGAGACAAAATCCCTCCTACTCCAGTGTTGGAGGCATCTACCTCAACCATGAATGGCTTGGTTGGGTCAGGGTGTTGCAGGATCAGGGCTGAAGTAAAGGCATTCTTGAGTCGTTCGAAGGCTTCCTCTGCCAAAGGGTTCCAGTGGAGGTGTTTGGGTCCTTTTTGAGCAAGGCCATTAGGGGAGAAGCAATGGTACTGAAACATCTAATGAAGCAACGATAGAAGTTGGCAAAACCTAAGAAACATTGGAGCTCCTTCACAGACGTGGGCACTGGCCAGGACATGACTGCAGAGACCTTAGAGGAGTCCATATTGACTCCCTCTGCACCAATAATGTAACCCAAAAAGGAGAACTAACACAAATGGAACTCGCATTTCTCAGCTTTCACATAGAGGTTATTTGCTAACAGGCATTGGAGAACAGAGCTGATATGTCCCAGATGGCTCTTCTCATCGGGAGAGTAGATCAAGATATCATCAATATATGCTATCACAAACTTGCCCAGCATATCCCGTAGCATGTCATTGATAAAACAATGGAATACAATTGGTGCTGAAGAAAGGCCATAAGGCATTACCCTGTACTCAAAATAGCCGGTGGTAGTGCTGAAGGTGGTCTTCCATTCATCGCCCTCCTTGATTCTGACCAGGTTGTAGGCACTGCGCAGGTCAAGTTTGGAGAAGAGCTTGGCAGTACGAAGTTGTTCTAAAGCTGAGTCAACAAAGGCAGATAGCATGTGTGTCGAAGATGCCAGTTTCAGCAATACAGGTATTTTAAAAGACTGAGTTGAATTTTCTTACAGGACTCACCAAATCGGGAGTGGTCTCAGCTTGGCTGGTGCGAGGTGGGCGAATGGGACATTGGGTGATAAGATGTTCTGAACTCCCACAACAGAAACAGAACCCCTCTTTCCTCCTTCTCTCTTGTTTGGAGCTTTTCAAACAGGTTTGTGAAACCTTCATAGGTGTGGAGGCATCAGAATGTTGAACAGGTCTGGTGTCCTCCTTGAGAGAGGGTCGGTTGGAGAGTAGATGATCCAGTCGAATAGCTAGATCAGTGGGGGAGTCCAAGGTAAGGTGTTCATCTCTACATATCAGTTCGCTTAGAATTTCAGGGTGAAGACCTTGGTGAAACACCACCTTTTAAAGCCGGTGCATTCCATCCACTGGCTGCTGCTAGGGTTCTGAAGTCCAGGGCATATTCTGCGACTCCCCTAGCACCTTGTGTGATGGTGAGTAAAATCTTGCCAACTTCAATCCCTTCAGGTTCGTGATCAAACACTCATTTGAACAATTCGAGCAAATGTTCGTAGGATGTCGTGTGCTCCTCTCCATTCCTTCATACCGCGCTAGTCCAATGTAGCGCTTTGCCGGTGAGAAACGAAATTAAGTTAGCGATCTTACTTTCCTCAGAGATGTTAGGCATGGCTGAGAAGTACAAGGAGCACTGAAGTAGAAATTCCTTACAATTGAGGGCATCCCTGGCATATTTCTCCAGAATGGGGAGCCGATAAGCAGGACTCTGAGAAGCTTCAGAGCGCGTTAGGAGGGCCTGCAGCACTGCAGCTGTTATCTGTGCCATCCTGGTATAGAGTTCTGCAAGCATCTGTTGGTGTTCTCCTAAGAGGTGTCCCTGAGCACTCAGAGCAGTTTGCTTCGCCTCCTCTGCTGCATCCTCTCCTCTCCTCCTCTGCTGCATCCTGTCAGGGTGCAGGCACTTACGGATGTATGTGCAGGGGACAGTGGGGTAGCAAACAGGAAACAGCCAAATCACAAAACTAGAATCGTAGTCAAAAAGCAAGCAAGGGTTGGTTGATCAGCAAACAGAGCAATAAAGAGGAGGCAATAGGCATAGAAGTAAAGCGATAGCGAGGGTCAAGAACACTAGAGGCAGACAGAGATAGAAAGGCTTGGTATGACTGGGTAAACTCAGAATGATACTTCGCAATGACAGTGAGAGAGGCTTAAGAAGCATGGCTGATTGTCCATGAATGAGAGTCAGCTGTAATCAATAAGCTGGTGACAGGGAGTGCTGTGGTTCTTGGGCGTTGTGGTTCTGAGAAGCCATGTTTGTAGTTCGGCTAGAGCTGTCGCTCTCTACGCTCTTACTGACAAACTGGAACAACCATTTCAGTTCTTTTAAAGCACCAAACAATCCAATTTAATGAAAAGAAATCAATGTATCCATTTAAAATAGCCAGAATTAATTATTTTGCAAATCAGTTTGAATCTTGGGTGGAATATTCTCTGATTTATTACTAACCACACGCCCCCTGCTTAGCAACTAGTACACAGTGAGAGTGCAAAAGGCAAAGTGATAAATTAGAATGATTATATGGAGAACATCTCTGTGGGAGATGAATACACTAGATTTCTGTTCTCCTGGGTACACAAAAACAGTGTTTCAACAAATTTCATGCATGGTAAGCACAGGCAAAGTAGCATTGCAGGAATACAATTATAAATGATTGGGATGGGGAGTATAGTGAATGTATGATGATAATATATTCAAGTTATTCAAATACGATGTGGCAGGAGCTCCAATGACAAATTACTGTAATATACACCCACCGGCCACTTTAACAGGACCTTGTTCTTGATTCTAAGGGTTCTTGGCTGCAGGAGTGGAACCCAATGTGGTCTTCTGCTGTTGCATGATGAGATGCTTTTCTGCTCACCACGGTTGTAAAGAGTGATTATATGAGTTACTTTATCCTGCCTGGCAGCTCAAACCAATCTGGCCATTTTCCTCTGGCCTCTCTTATCAAAAAGGCATTTCCATCCACATAACTGTTGCTCACTCAGTGTTTTTTGTTTTCCACACCATTATGTGTAACCTTTAGAGACTGTTGTGTGTGAAAACCCCAGGAGATCAGCAGTTTCTGAAATACTCAAACCAGTCCATCTGGCACCAACATCCATGCCACAGTGAAAGTCACAGAGATCACAATTTTTCATTCTGATGTTTGAAGTGAACATTAACTGAACCTCTTGATTTGTATCTGCATGAGTTTATGCATTGTGCTGCTGTCAAGGGATCGGCTGATTAGAGAACTGCATAAAACAACAGGTAGATTAGTGTTCCTAATAAAGTGGCTGGTGAGTGTTGCTATCATATCTAATGACCCAAAGGGGTCCATATGGATATTATGTGTTAGATATAGACGTGTTAATGTTACTAATGTTAAAAAAAAAAAGTCAGCAAACTTTTAACATTTAGGAAACCAAACTATATCAGAACATGACAGGATTAAAAAGAAGAATGATTAAGGAAACATCATTGTATTTATGCCGTTCGGCATGTGAGAATCATACGACAAGCCTAATAAGGGTTTGTGTTGCAAATTCAGATTTCATCTCACCTCTGGCTTCATTAGATTCCTTCTATTAAACAGATTTTTCGCTCGATATTAATGTGTAGTATTTCAGTAAGACAAAAGCAGATTTACAAACAGCTTTCTCCTGTAAACATTTCCTCCACACTCCTGCGAGCACCTCCCTCTGCCTGCTGCATTCTCTCTGCTGGATTCGATTGGAGGAGAACTGTTCTCCCACTATCACTAGCGCAGCGCATGGGAATCACATAGAGACACAATTAGCATGAGCCCTGGTTGCCATGGCAATTTGTAGCTGTGCATCTGCTTGAATGAGACATGCCACTTTCCACAGGCCCAGAGACACCCACGGATCAGTGGAGCTGCTCCACAGGTCCTGCACACATTTTGGCACCATGTCCACCAAGCCTGTGCCACAAGGGTGTGCTCTCGCTCAGCCACATTACTCACAAACAACAAAATAATTTTCTTGCTTGTTCTTGACCCATTGCTAGTCCATCACATACGACTTTTATCTTACTTAAATAGCCCTGTCACCTGTTCGCATATCTCAGGTATGATTATGGACCAGAGCGCACACTTTAGCCACTGTGGACTAAATCTGAAATACCACACAAGCATCAGATGTAGTTGACCACTTTGAACATAGATTCTAAAAGCATAAACATGGCTGTTTACATGTGTATTGTGTTTGGCCTTTAAATGACCTCATGTGGCCCAAAGTCTTCTGATATTTGTGTAGGAATTAACACGCACGTACTTCAGCGGTCCCTGGGGTATAAGGCTACCTGCCTGAGATGGCTCAGATTGTATTAATCAACAGGCGTAGCATAGAATTCTTCTTCCGTTCTGTGCACACATCCTCCATTTCCCCAGGAGGTGTGTTTGACAGGTGCTGTCATATCAACAGTCGCCCAAGCTCTCCAACTGTTTTGCCTCTTAATGGATTCCCAATCTATTGCCTCTTAAAGCGAATGAAAGATTGCCTGTCAGGTGTGCCAGCAGTTTCTCCTTCATTCCCCCTTTGCAGTAAATCTTTTGAAGAGTAATTTGTGATTATTCACTCTGCCTAATGCACTGCCTGTGCCTCTGACTCATATATACTGTGAAGCCATATACAATCAGCTCCAGAATTATTGGCACACTTAGTAAAGATGGGTAAGAAACAGACATGCAAAAAATGTCCAAGGACCCAGGAGGATCTGAAGAGATTCTGTATTAAGGAATGCTCTCGGATGCCTTGCTATGTATTCTCCAAACTCATTGAGCATTGTAGCAGAAGACTCGGCGCTGTTAGGCTGAGAAAGGCAGATTGTACAAAGTAAGACGTTTTGTCTCATCTCATTATCTCTAGCCGCTTTATCCTGTTCTACAGGGTCGCAGGCAAGCTGGAGCCTATCCCAGCTGACTACGGGCAAAAGGCAGGGTACACAAGTCATCAGGTCATCACAGGGCTGACACATAGACAACCATTCACACTCACTTTAGAGTCACCAGTTAACCTAACCTGCATGTCTTTGGACTGTGGGGGAAACCGGAGCACCCAGAGGAAACCCACATGGACAACATGCAAACTCTGCACAGAAAGGCCCTCACCGGCCACGGGGCTCAAACCCAGACCTTCTTGCTGTGAGGCGACAGCACTAACTACTACACCACCGTGCCGCCCTATTTGCAGACTGACCTAATTAAATTCAAATGCATTTTTTCATTATCTTTTCTATGCATCTATACTCATTCTGGAGTAGAGGGTGACACTGGAGTGGATTTTTACTCCTGTCTCATCACACTCTGTCAGTAAGCCTGCTGTCGACACCCAAACTACAAACATGGACACTCAAGACTACAATTCCCAAGACTCACAGTGCCCTCTGTCTCCCAAGTATTAACTACAGCTGACACTCATTTCCTCATTAGCCCCTCTCCTATATAAGCCACTCTCACTCTCCACTCCAATGCGAAGTATTGTTCTGAATCCTCCCAGTTCATACCAAGCCTTGCATTTCTCTTTCAGACTCTCCAGTTTCTGAGCTTTGCTAGCCTTCCTTCATTTATGCCTATTGTCTCTTCTCCTTCACGTTGTTTGCTGATCAGCTGACCCTCGCTTGTTTCCTGACCTCGATTATTGTCTATTGTTTTGGCTTCATTGACAGTCTGCTTCCCCGCTCTCCTCTGCGTTTACATCCGTAAGTGCCTGCACTCTGGCAGGATACTGCACCACTTTGGATGTAGCGGAAGAAGCGGAGTGGACTGCTTTGAATGCTCAGGGTTGCCTGCTGGGACAACATCAGCAGATGCTAGCGAACCTCAAACCCACTTAACGCAGCTGACCTCCATGATGTCGCAGGCCCTCCTACCACGCCTTGAGTCTCTTCCTCACCCCACGCTGCAACTTGCCACACCCGAGAAGTTTGCTGGAGACACCCTTGCTTGTAAGGATTTCTTGCTTCAATGTTCCATGTATTTTGCCACCATGCCGAATCTCTCCGACAAGCATAAAATCGCTAAATTCCTCTCTTTTCTCTCCGGCAAAGCACTACGCTGGGCAAGCGCAGTATGGAGCAAAGACCAAGAACAAACCACAACATACAAGCAGTTTCTCACCTTGTTCAAGAGGGTATTCGACCATGAATCAGAGGGTATTGAAATTGGTGAAAGTTTGCTTATCATCTCACAAAGTTCTCGAAGTGTGGCGGAATACGCTCTCGACTTCCGAACCCTGGCAGCAGCTAGTGGATGGAACGAGCCCGCTTTGAAGGCTGTCTTTCGTCAGGGTCTACGTCCTGCCATTCTCAGCGAGCTAGCATGCCAAGACGAACAACTCCTGCTGGACTCGTTGATCAATTTGGCCATCCGGTGCGACCATCTGTTGACTCACCACCCTTCCATCCAGGAAGGTGTTCAGCCTATCACAGTCCCCAAAGATAGCTCTCCCATGGAGGTTTCACGCACCAAGCTGTCACGTTCTGAGCACGAGAGATGGAGGAGGGAGGGGCTGTGTTTCTACTGCGGGAGCTCTGAACATCAACTCAGCCACTGTCCCATTCATCCATCCTGGGCAGTTCTAGCAGAAGACTCTACTCATTCTATGAGTCCGGTGGGAAAATTTACATCCAAGTCTTTCAAAATCCCAGTATTATTGAAGTTGAGCGATTCTACACACACCTTGTGTGCTTTCATTGATTCAGGGGTGGAAGGAAACTATCAGCCGCTCCATTGTACAGAAACTCAACTTACCAATGGTCCCACTGCAAAGCGGGCTCAGCATTAGGTCCATTGACGGAGAGCCCATAGGAGATGGTCTCATCACGTCAAGGACCACACCACTTCACCTCCAAGTGGGCATTCTGCATTCGGAACAAATCTCACTATATGTCACTAATACGGTAAGTCATGACCTCATTCTTGGCTATCCCTGGCTACAGCTTCACGATCCCTTAATTTCATGGCAGAACAAGGAAATTCTTCAGTGGTCTGCAACCTGTTTCACTAATTGTATCTCTTGCCTACAAGTTAAGCTCTTCTCCACCACGGTTGAGAGTCCTCAGCCGGACTTCTTGGATGGCATCCCAGAGTGCTACATGGATTTGCAGGAGGTCTTTAGTAAGGGAAAGGCATGCGGACTACCACCACATCGTCCCTATGACTGCGCCATTGATCTCCTGCCAGGCATGTCACCTCCACGGGGGCGCATCTACCCCCTTTCCCAGAAGGAACACGCCGCCATGGAGGAGTATATCCAAGAGGCCCTGAAGCAAGGATATATCCGCCTGTCCAAGTCTCCTGCAGGGTTCTTCTTCATGGAGAAACGAGGTGGTGGTCTTCAACCCTGTATTGATTATAGAGGGTTGAACCAGGTATCAGTAAAGTACCCTTATCCCTTTCCTCTAGTTCCTGCAGCACTCAAACAACTTTGATCAGCTAAGATCTTTTCAAAATTGGATTTAAGAAGTGCTTACAACCTGATCAGGATCAAAAGGGGTGATGAATGGAAGACTGCCTTTAGCACACCCGCTGGCCATTTTGAGTATCGGGTGATGCCATATGGCCTTTCTTCAGCACCTAGCATGTTCCAATGCTTAATCAACAACATGCTACTGGACATGCTAGGCAGAGTCGCTATCGCATATATTGATGACATCCTGATCTACTCCACAGATGAAGAGAGTAGCACAAGAAGCACATCAGAGCCATCCTGAAGCGACTATTCAATAATCACCTCTACGTCAAGGCCGAGAAATGCGAATTTCATCAGGTTCGAATCTCTTTCCTAGGATATAAGTGCCGAAGGAGTTAGCATGGACTCCTCCAAGGTCACCGCAGTTACTTCCTGGCCCACACCCACTTCTGTGAAAGAACTTCGTTTTTGGGGGTTCGCTAACTTCTATCGCCAATTTATCAGGGGTTTCAGCACTATTGCTAACCCCTTAACAATGTTACTAAAGAAAGGTCCAAAATGCCTCCAGTGGAACTCCAAGGCCAAAGAAGCCTTTCAGACAAGTACCTGATGCCATCCCAGGTGAGTGTGAGCTTGGCTGGATAATACAGGCTGTACTCAATCTTGGCGTCTCGGAGCTTCGCCTTCACCGGGTTGAAAGCCGCCCGCAACTTGCCGACCTCTGGACTCATATCCGGGAAGATGTGCACCAGAGCACCTCTGTAGGTTAGGCGACCCTTGCTTTTGGACAAACCCAGAATTTTCTCCTTGTCCAAGTAGTAATGGAAGCGAACAACCACAGCACGGGGCCTCTCTCCTCTTTTGGGCTTGGGTGCCAGCGTTCTGTGTGTGCGGTCGATCATCACCGGAGTCTCTAAATTATCCTCTCCCAGTACCTCAGGGAAGAAAGCTGCGGCAAACTTCGTCGGCTGACCGGCCTCAACTCCCTCCTCGATACCGATCAGCCTCAGGTTTTGTCTCCGGCTCCGGTTTTCAAGGTCCATGCATTTTTCCTGAAGTTTTTTACAATCTTTCGCCAGCAACTCTTGAGTTTCTTCTAGTGCTCCAACGCGATCTATGGTGTCACTCAGAGCTTTGCCCATGTCCGATTGCTCCCTGGAAATGTCGCCCTGCACAGCACGGAGTGAAGATAGCTCGTTTGCTAGCTCAGAGCGAATGATACAAATGTCTGCTTTAGTTTCTTTATGGAGAGATGAAATGTCCTGCTTAATTTCTTGGCGTAGGCCGGCTATTTCAGATTTAATTTCACTAAGCACTGCTTCTCGTGATGATTGTAGCTTGGCTCTCAGCATGTTGAGGGAGATGGTTGACTCTGTTATGTCCGCCATCATGAAACACTCAGAGGAGGCTGCAGTTGTAGAAAGCGATGGTTTAATTTTTTTCCCCTTGCCTGAGGCTCGATTCATAGCACGTACAGCTTCTCTGTCAGTTCAAATCCAGAGTTGCCCGTCAAAATAAATGTTTTGGTCGAGATAAGATAAATAAATTTATAAAATTAGAACAGAGCTATCCCATGCTGCCTCTACTCCATCATGGCGGCCCCGTGATCCCCCAAAGAAGCCTTTCAATGTCTCAAGCCAGCCTTCGCATCTGCTCCGATCCGCCAACATCCAGACCCCACCAAACCGTTTACAGTAGAGGTGGATGCCTCAGATACAGGTGTAGGGGCCATCCTATCCCAGCAGTTTGGAGAGAAACAAAAATTACATCTAATAGCTTTCTTCTCAAAAAAACTTTCTTCGGCAGAAAGGAACTACGATGTCAGCGACAGGGAACTATTGGCCATTAAGCTAGCCCTCAAAGAATGGTGGCATTGGCTGGAGGGTTCCACTCACCCTTTTGTCATTCTAACAGACTGTAAGAACCTGGAATACCTCAAGAAAGCCAAGAGACTAAACCCTCGTCAAGCCAGGTGGGCCTTATTTTTCACCAGGTTTAATTTCACCATTTCATTCCGCCCCGGTTCCAAGAACACCAAGGCAGATGCCCTGTCTCACAGCTTTGGGTCAACACACCAAGATCTGGTAACCCATCCTATTCTCCCAACTCAGTGCTTCGTGCAATCCATCACCTGGGACTTGGACAGAGAAATAAGAAGGGCTTAACCACAAAATCTTCCCAGTAACCTTCCTCCGGGTCTACTCTACGTGCCCAAGCAGTTTCGAGGGCGACTCATCACATGGGCCCATGCATCACCTGCCACAGGGCTTCCTGGCAGCCACCACACTCACCTTATGTTAAAGGATAAGTATTGGTGGGAGAACATGCTAACAGAGATTAACCAGTTCATAGCCTCTTGTTCCACTTGTGCTCAGGCCAAAGTTCCTTGAGCCCCTCCCACTGGCAAATTGTGCCCCCTCCCCATTCCTCAGAGACCCTGGTCCCATATGGCTATTGACTTCATCACGGACCTCCCGTCTTCTGAGGAGAACACCACCATCATGGTGACTGTGGACCACTTCTCGAAGGCTCTTAAGCTCATCCCATTACCAGGCATCCCAACAGCATCCCAGACAGCTGAACTCCTCTTTCAGTATGTGTTCAGGTACTATGGTATCCCAGAAGATATAGTCAGCAACAGAGGATCGCAATTCATTTCTCATTTCTGAACCTGCTTTATGGAGAAGTTGGGGTGGCAGTAAGTCTCACATCAGGCTACCACCCTCAGTCCAATGGCCAAGTTGAGAGAGCCAACCAGGAGATCGGCTGCTTCCTGAGAATTTTCTGCATGCGCAACCAGGGGTACTGGGCACGCTTTCTCCCATGGGCCGAGTATGCACAGAACTCCCTCAGACACTCCGCTACACAGCTAACACCATTTCAGTGCATACTTGGCTACCAACCACCCTTGTTCCCCTGGGACGATGCACCAAGCCAGGTACAGGCAGTAGACAAATGGTTCACATGCAGTCAAACAATATGGGAGGAAGTCCACCAACACCTCGAAAGAATCAACACAAAGTATAAGGAATATGCAGACAGACATAGAGGAGAAAACCCAGACTTCTCCAAAGGCAACGGGGTATGGATGGCCACGAAGAATCTGAGAGAGCCTAACACCTGCAAAAAACTTTAGCCATGATACATTGGGCCATTCAAGATTTTGCAACGCATTAACGAAGTCTCCTACCACCTAGAATTCCCCCCTCACAGTAGACTATCTTCCACGTTTCATGTCTCCAACCTCAAACCAGCGGTCCTGGGTCCCCTGGCCGAGAACAGTCCAGTCCAGGAACGTCCAGAGCACCTTCTAGAGGGAGAACCCATCTACCAGGTAAATAAGATTCTCAACTCCAGACACAGAAGAGGACTTGTCGAGTACCTGGTAGATTGGGAGGGTTATGGACCTGAGGAACAAAGCTGGGTCTCTGCCAAGGACATCCTAGACCCTCTTCTTAAACAAGAATTTCATGCTCAACATCCACACAAACCAGCACCGCAAAGTAGAGGGAGCCCTGGGAAGAATTCAGCTCCCAGAGGGAGCTCCTCGGGGGGGCTCTGTCAGTAAGCCTGCTGTCGACACCCAAACTACAAACATGGACACTCAAGACTATAATTCCCAAGACTCATAGCGCCCTCTGTCTCCCAAGTATTAACTACAGCTGACACTCATTTCATATAAACCACTCTCACACTCCACTCCAACGTGAAGTATCATTCTGAATCCTCCCAGTTCATACCAAGCCTTACATTTCTCTTTCTGCCTCTCCAGTTTCTGAGCTTTGCTAGCCTTCCTTCATTTACACCTATTGTCTCATCTCCTTCACGTTGTTTGCTGATCAGCCGACCCTCACTTGTTTCCTGACCTCGATTATTGTCTATCATTTTGGCTTCATTGACAATCTGCTTCCCCACTTTCCTCTGCATTAACATCCATAAGTGCCTGCACTCTGACACACTCACACAAAACTACTCCTGTCCCATCCTAATCCCGGAATAATGATTCCCATCCTGTCCTGTTCCTGTTTTCAAATATAAAGAAACTACAGAAGCATTTATTCATATTAGAACTGCATAGAACTGCATTACAAATTACCTATCGTTATGCTTATTCTCATCCCACCAGCTCCCATTGACTTTTTTTCTTGTTCCGTCCCAGTCATATGATGAATACTGAAATTTACTCCCATCCCGTGGGAGTCCCACAGGAATCCCATGATGCACAGGATTCCCAGAAAAATGTCAGCCTCTATTCTGGAGTTGATATAATTCTGTTATTGCAACAAACCCTGACATGCATTCAGATGCATGTACACATAACAACTAAACAACAGACACACTTAATTAACATTAAGAGTTACTACTAATAAAAATAAAGGGAGGATGCAGCTGTAATCCTGTTACATAGTTGACCTTCTCCATCAAGCTCTGGCTTGGTGTCCCAAGGAGGAGGGTCTTATCATTGCCCTTTTATGACTGTCAGGATTAATGACTTTTCTGCACTCCCCTCCAGCTGCCAGCTACACAGGAGGGAAAGAGAGAAGGAGAGAAGACACAGGAGCCTGCGTGGGTTTTCAAACTGTCACCCATCACTATTACCCTTTGAGGCTCAATGAACTAAACGGGTGAGAAAGATGCCTGTTGCGAGTTTGCGTTTCAAACAGTGCTGATGAAAGGCAGACACCTCCCTCACTGCCTGTCACCTTGCCAAGAGCCATACAGATTCCTTAAAAAGCACATTTGTGCATAAAACCATTATTTTCAGGTAGTATGATTTGTCATGAGCATGGGGTGGAGGCAGAGAGCCAGTGCTGTTTCCTCTTGTCTCTATGGTAGCAGCTCCATAACAGCACAGCCTTGATTTAATAGGGAGGCACTCAGCTCTAGTTCAAGAGAACTGTGAAACAAGTATAATGAATAACTTATGGCCCTTATCAAATATTTGCACTCAAGCAGCCTGCTGTGCATTATGAAGGGATGTGCCGTACCCCTGTGTTTCCTCTCTGTTGCTTAACTGCTTTAACGCAGGTTACTACATGGCTGTGGAGAATATTTGATTACGATTGGTCAATTAAGGCATTCATCAATATTCAATATTTGACATATTTACAAATAGCAAACTACTGAATCGGTATAAGTTTGTAACATGTGTTGAGAGTTGAGGCAGCACGGAAGTGTGTAAAAGCACCGTGTTGATAAACCTTTAAGCAGTTTCACAGTCCACAGCAGAGGTCACGAAACAGGCAGACAGCATTATTAAAGGATAATCCATATTCCATGACGATAAACAGACACAAGGTCATAACAGGGAAGTCAATCAACTAGAGAACTAAGAAGGAAAAGTGAAGAAAAAAGGAAAGAAGGGCTTGGTAACACATACATGGAATAAAACCTCACAAAAACAAGGCGAACAAGAGGGTATAAATACACAGACTAATCAGGAAACTAAATATCATAAACTAATCAGGAAACTAAACATAAACTCATCTATGTGCTTCTACATGACCCTGTATTTTGCAACATTTGGCAGAAACTCTCTAAACTGCATACTGATTAAAGAAAATACACACACACAAAAAAAACTGTTGCTGTGCTATAAAGTTGTGCTGTTTTGTTCCTTTGAAAGATACAATCCTCTTGACAGTGTAGATCCTGATTGTTTGCATGTTTGCTGAATGTTATCAAGTTTGTATGCTTTTTACACACAAGTATGTCATAAAACAGGACCTCAATAGGTTGGTTTACTACTGTTTAGGTTGCTATGCAATTCTCTACGTTGCTATGTGCAGTATTAACAAAGGACCTTTTTTCAGAGTGATAAACTTGCTATAAGTTATCCTTTACTTATTGCTGCATTCTACACTCACATTTTATGAATTCAGTGATAAACGCACAACTACACTCATAATCAAATCAAATCAATTTATTTGTATAGCGCTTAAAGACACTGTCGCAAAACAGCTTTACAGAAAAATATAGATTTTAAACATATGAATTAATAAATTTATCATGATAATCATGATTTATTTCTTCTGTCCAACATGCTTAACTTACATTATTTTTTTCACGGTCCAAATCCTGCGCTCTGATTGGCTGGCGAGCGGGTCCGTATCCTACGGTACGGACCCCAATTATGGACCCCAGTTACGGACCTCTGGCAACTCGCTCGTTCACAACAACAACAAACATGGTAGCATTTTTTGTCAACATTTATCTTTTTTTTTTAATAAGATTTATTTATAAGATTATCAAAAATCTTGTAAATTTTTGCCAGCATTTCTCAGGAGAACAGCATTAATTTTACAGCATGGATAGCGATAACAACAGTGTTCACAGCGAAAGCGAGTTTTACAACCCTAAGGAAGACAAAATAAAATAAAACATTTCAGGAGAAAGCTAAAAACCTCTAACTTGCTAGCACCGAGCAAAAACATGGCTGAATCCTGAATGACTCCTATTTGTATAAATAGGGGACTACATAGGTGGCAAAATGTAGTTTTTTTCCTGCCATGGAAGTGCACTTGTATACTGAGGAGGAAGCCATTTGCATTACAGCCATGAATGAGGATTCAAAATAGCATTAATTTTACAGCATGGACAGCGAGAACGACAGTGTTCACAGCGAAAGCAAGTTTTACTACCCTGAGGAAGACAAAATAAAATAAAACAAAACATTTCAGGAGAAAGCTAAAAACCTCTAACTTGCTAACGCCAAGCAAAAACATGACTGAATCCTGAATGACTCCTATTTGTATAAATAGGGAACTACATAGGCAGCAAAATGTATTTTTTTTCCTGCCATGGAAGTGCACTTGTATACTGAGGAGAAAGCAATTTGCATTACAGCCGTGAATGAGGATTCAAAATGGCGGCTCGGCTCGGTTTTCCCTTTCGGGCGCTCTCGTTTTCTGTTAGAATTTGGTAAAGAAAAAAGTAAATATATTATTTACCGGCTTAAGGTCGGTCCGTATGGTGAAATACCGTGACCTCGGCCCAGAGGGCCTCGGTCAGTACTTTCAAGACCTTGGTCACAGTATTTCACGATACGGACCTCCCAGCTGGTAAATAACATTATATATATATATATATATATATATATATATATATATATATATATATATATATGTCTCAGACAACAGATTGACACTTACAAGGGTGTCGGAGTGTGTGGATGTGTGCTTGCATACATGCACTGTATAAGTGCTTGTGTATGTGTGCATTGTGTTTTTTGCTCTGAACTGTCACATGCTGGTGGGTGATGGAAGCCAGGCAAACAAGAGTGTCAGATCTCTGCAGGTGAATGCAGAGACAGACATTGTACTGTATTTAGACGGACAGGCCTTCCTCTGGCTGTGTTCTGCAAATATTATTATTGACAGCACTCCAGGTCCTGTACACATCACAGTGACTTTTCCAGACTGTCTTAATGAATGATTTCACTTTGTCCGAGTAGGACCTTTTACATCAGCATTTTTCTCTTTCTTATATAAACATTGAAACTCAGAAAGATAAAGAGATAGAACTTCTCACTTTCATTGTAGTGGCTGCTGATTTGTAAAATATGTCCCCTTTGAGCTAAAGAGACCTCAAGAGAGATTATATTTGATACTTCATATAATTCATGTCAGTAGAGTGCAGTCAGTGCACTAAAAATAATGCTTAGTGTTGAATAGGCTTCTAAAAAAAACCCACACTTAATAGTAAGTTCAGTCATGTGCTTTTCAAAGCTAATTATGGGTGTGTGGCCAAGCTGCAGTGCCAGGGTCCACCTCCACACTCTGCGGCACCTTGGACAGCACCGGTGACTCAGAGCCACTCACCTGCCGAGAAACTGGCCCACTTTTCCATCCTGCTGCTCAAGTACAGAGCATAACACACTAGGCTTACCGCTTTCACATGTATACATATGTGCCTTAACCTCGCTAAGCTGTCTTGATGCCAACAGCACGATGACCAAAGAGGTAGGAGGTCATCACACTATCTGCCATTTTTGGCTGGAGTGAGACATTACCAATGTGCTTATTACAGGTGCGATGGTGCTGCGAGTCCCTGTGTGTTGTGAGTAAAGCAGCACAATTCAGACGGATAGCGCTACTGAGCCTCCAAAACTGAAGTTTACATACTCTGATCGTGTTGCTTACCTTCAATTTTCTGGCTTAATGTCGTTTAAATTTTCATTTCTCATTCAAAGTCAACCTTCAAGCCTGATCCTTATAATGCAAAAATGTCAACAACAACAACAGCAAAAGGTCAGCCATGTCAGACTTGTCCAAAATAGCCTGTTATTAATATGATAAGTTGCTGCTTCCTTGAAACCTTCAAGCAAAAATAACTGGAATAAACATCCTCGCCATTTCCCGGCAGGTCACAACACGCTTCTTGTTACCACCATGCTGATACGTAATCATTTTAGTGTAATGATGCCACAACCAAGAACACAACGCATGTCATTTGGCATCAGTAATTACATTTCTAAATCAGTGCACGCTTTTTTTTTCTCTCAGACCTGTGATGGCAGAGTCGATCTCAAACAACTCCCCTTGAGAAATAAAACAAAACCTGTTACAAATGTGTTACACAGCATAGCCGGATACATTACTACAACTTACAACAGGAGCAATTGTTTTCACTTGTCTGCATTGGACTGCGTCTTCCTTCAAGCCATACAGTATATATTGCATCCATGAATGTCTAATGTAGAAAAAGCAAACAGACCACAGCTCACGCAGAGCGCTGCCGGGTTAATTTTATAATGTTTCATGGAATAATGCAGAGGTCTGTGCTCATACCACAATTAAAGTAATACGTTATGCTTATGGTGATTATAAAATGCTCAACCCTGGGCTGTGGAAAGATTTACATGATTGTGTTTGTGTTGTGGTTTGTAACAGCACAGCTGTAGATCGATCTTTTCACATACAGCTATGAGCTTTTACATCCATCATGAGGTGGATTACACTAAATCATACACACAACTCATTTTGATGGGTTGCAGTGGGATTCTTTAAGGTGTAGTGCACTGACAGGGTACAGGCTAGAAAGAAAAAAGGCTTGGGTTTACAGGGTGTTGAAGAAGTGCTGCACTGCATAGGACACAAAGCCAAGAGATGTTGTCCAAGTGGAGGCTGAAGCAAAATGTTTAAACTGTTTTTCACATGCATGTCGTAAGCACTACCACTGCAAACACCTGCCACATAGCTGGGCTCAGGCCCCACAGTACAACAAGTATAATGGAGATAATCTGAGTTCTGTGCCTACTCATCCACAGACTGCAGCACAATCTGGTCATTTCTGGCAGGTTCCCTCAGCCTGCTTGCTCAGTCCACAACCTGGTCTCCACCGTGATGAGTGCTTCACAAACTCCAAAAGTAAGTTTAACACTATCTCAGCTCCAACACAAACACAGACAGAGCCTTTCTAGATATCAAAGACAGAAGTTGAGCTTTTGTGATTGCATGAGAGTTGGCATGACTTCTCTAACACTGTTTTTTTTTCCTAGCCAACTGTTGCCTTGGTTACAAGCTTTGTAGACTGTGATACCAGCTTAGAGCTGTTTGAATGGAGCCAACTCAGACTGCATCCATTTGGGGTCCAATTAATGTGAAATACCCACCCTGTCATCATCTGACAGATCTGTTGAAGCAGCACACCATCAATATAGAGCTGCAATCCTGAAGGACAGCACACTTACAGAAAATAAAGGTATAAAACAGATCAGGATGAAGAACATGATACGTAATCTTCCTAACATCTAAACTAACATCATTGTCAACTAATATAAACATTGCAAATAGTATTGAAGATACCAAATACAGTACGTACTTGATACGATATAAAATGGCAGCATTTGTCAAAACATTTATTTTTCATTTAGGACACTATGCAATGTGCAAAGCTCTACTGAGTCGCTACAGAATATCAAATAAGGTGGCAAAAGGTTGTTGAAAATGCAATACTTTTTCAGTACTATAACAGTGACTTGATTCTGCAATGTTCAATACTTTTAATACTGCATTTAAATAACTGAACACTCCACTGACGTTATATTTTGCCTATAGGTAAATCATATTGTAAATGCTAATTAGAGTTAGCTGTACACTGTACCCAGCCACTGGGGTTGTACAAGCCAGTGCATATTTAGTGCCAGTCCCAAGCTGGAATAGATTGGGGAAAGTTGTGTCAGGGAGAGCATCCGGTGTAAAAACTATGCCAAATCAAATATGTGGATCATGATGATCTGCTGTGGTGACCCCTAACGGGAGCAGCCAAAAGAAGAAGAAGAAGAAGAAGAAGAATACAGTTACTCCAAAGTTACCCAAGAAAAAAAATTCATGACCTCAACCTGTGGAAAAGACAGGCTCAGTGAGCGAGATTTGAGCATTTTGTTTTGTTTTTTAAATCTTGCTAATGACTATGGGCAGAGAATATACACAACGAGTATACGCTGAGGAGACAGATGTTAAACATGCAAAACACTCAAATTACAAAGTGCACCTGAGTGCAGGTATCAATGCGCTGTCGAAGCGTGCAGAAGGTGTTAGTACGCCTGTCATTATAGTGCGGACTTTCCATAGCATAGAAAATCGCCACGTTTCAATTTGTGTAACTGAACTTTGTTTCATATCACTGGTCATATAAACCTATGTAAACAGGAAAAATGCAGAAGAGTTTGGTCGCATCTAACTACAGCCCCAAAAAATACCGTTGGCCATGCTGAGCCTAGCTACATTGCTAACAGGAGTGACAGCACGTCTGACTGACTGGGAGGTCACGCAAAGCTCGGAGAGGTACGGATCAGCTCGTCTCAATTCAGAGAAGAACATATTTCATTATGGAAGTACGGTGGACTGTTCCTTTAATGGCGCATGCACATGTTGCTCCCTGCATCTTTACTAGCTGCTAAATGAGTATTATTTTAAGCAGTATGGCTTAATTATAATTGCTATAACAGACATTTTATGTGTGTTAAGAAACTTATAAAGAATTTTCAATTCATAAAAAGTGGTAATTTGGATGTTCAGGGTTTCAAAATAATCAATTTCTTAATGCTATATTTATTACTTAGCTGTAAAGCTGTTTGTGTATGGGTTGTTTTACAATCAGGGTACACAAGCTAAAAATCACATTTAACACTTATTATCTTCAATATCAAAAGGCTTGACTAAATAAACTTGGTTGTTTATTGTAGCCCTGTGATAGCTCTATTTACCATGCAAAAAAAAAAAATTTGGTGATTGTGGCAGCGGGGGCGTGGTCAAGCGCCGGTCTGTGACAGGAGGGTGGAGCCAGGGAAGGTGAGTGGCAGAATCGCTACACCTGACGGTGATTAACCTGTGTTTTGTGTGTTTTCCCAGTAACCGCTCCCTATTTAAGGAGGCAGAGGGAGAGCAGAGGGAGCGCAACCCGGGACCAGGAAGCAGAGAGTGTGTGTGTGTGCTTACGCCGCATAATAGAAACTGGCGATTTAGGCTGAAAAGTTCTTTAATAAAAAGCCTTCTCTGCCGCTAAAGCGTTGTCCTGCCATCCTCTGTGCTCCACCCACACGTTGTAAGCGCTACAGTGGTGCCGAAACCCGGGACAGGTGGAGCACCAACCTTGCAGCCCCATGGAATCCTCCCCGTTCGCGGACTTGGTCCACGCCCTCGCCACGGCTCAGCAGAGCCAGCACCAGGCACTCGTCACGCTCCGAAAGGAGCAGGAGCGCCGCTTCGAAGCCCTGGTGCTGGCCCAGCAGGAAGATCGTGAGGCGTTCCGGCATCTCCTCGCGTCGGCGGGGTCCACCAGCACCCCGGCCGCGGGCCCGTCTCCCCTCACCATGACCAAGATGGGCCCGCAGGACGACCCCGAGGCGTTTATCACCTTGTTCGAGCAGGTCGCCGAAGCCTCGGGGTGGCCGATGGAGCAGCGCGCGGCGCGCCTCCTCCCCCTCCTGACGGGAGAGGCGCAGCTGGCCGCACTACAGCTCCCCACCGACCGCCGGCTGGCCTATGTGGACCTTCGCCGGGCCGTCCTCCAGCGCGTGGGGCACACGCCCGAATAGCAGCGCCAGCGCTTCCGCGCGCTGCGGATGGAGGAAGTCGGCTGGCCGTTCGCGTTCGGCCAGCAGCTCCGGGACGCCTGCTGGCGGTGGCTGAGGGCCAATGATCGCAACGCCGAGGGTATCATCGATCAGGTGGTGCTGGAGCAATTCATCGCCCGCTTACCAGCCGGAACCGCGGAGTGGGTTCAGTGCCACCGCCCGGCGTCACTGGATCAGGCCGTAGGACTGGCGGAGGATCATTTGGCGGCTGTTCCGGCGGCAGGACGGCCGACGACATCGTCTCTTCTCTCCTCTTCTCTCTCTCTTCCTCCCCCCCTTCTGTGTCCCGTCCTCGCCCCATTCCCCCACCATGGAGGCGGGGGCTGGCTCCACCCGTGGTGCCCTCCTGTTTCTCCCTTCTGTGTCTGTCTCTCCCCCCCCTCAGGTGAGTGAGCCCCAGAACACAGCTGCAGAGGGAAGGCCCGGGCCGGTTTGCTGGCGCTGCGGGGAACCGGGCCACCTGCAGAAACAGTGCGCAGCAATGGAGGTGGGCGCGGTGGTGCGGATCCCCGACGCGCCAGAAGCTGCCCTCAATCAGGCCGGAGTGTATCGCATACCGGTGAGTGTACAAGGGGCTACATATCAGGCGTTGGTGGATTCGGGTTGCAATCAGACCTCGATCTGCCAAAGCCTGGTGCAAGACGAGGCATTGGGGGGAGCACAGGGGGTGAAGGTGTTGTGTGTGCATGGGGATGTTCACAGATACCCTTTGGTGTTGGTCCACATTTTTTTCAGAGGGGAAAAATCCATAGTGAAGGCGGTGGTTAATCCTCGCCTTACCCACTCTTTAATTTTGGGGACTGATTGGCCGGGATTTCAGGGTTTAATGACACGCCTAGTAAAGAGTGGGTCCTGCCGTTTAACAGGGGGAGGTCCCGGTGTCGCTTTGGCTGGAGCTGCGGTCGCAGAGCCGTCTACGTCATCTCCGCGACAGAGCGAGGAGCCGCCGGCTCCTCCTCTTTCTGTTGGGGAATCCCTCGCGGATTTCCCACTAGAACAATCGCGAGACGAGACTCTGCGACACGCGTTTGACCAAGTGAGAGTAATTGATGGTCAAACGCTCCAGCCGAACGCCACCCCGTCCTTCCCCTATTTTTCCATTTTGAAGGATAGATTATACCGAGTGACGCAGGACACTCAGACGAAAGAGCGAGTCACACAGTTATTAATTCCAAAGAGCCGCCAGGAATTGGTATTCCAGGCGGCTCACTTTAATCCCATGGCTGGACACCTAGGGCAGGATAAGACACTAGCCCGGATAATGGCCCGATTCTATTGGCCGGGGATTCGCGGCGACGTCCGTAAGTGGTGTACGGCGTGCCGTGAATGCCAGTTAGTAAATCCAGCCGCCATTCCAAAAGCGCCCTTGCGCCCCCTACCATTAATCGAGACCCCGTTCTAAAGAATTGGGATGGATCTAGTCGGGCCATTAGATCGGTCAACACGAGGGTACCGCTTTATATTGGTTCTGGTGGACTATGCAACGCGATACCCGGAAGCGGTGCCTCTTCGCAATATCTCAGCACGCAGTATTGCAGAGGCCCTCTTCCACGTCATCTCCCGGGTTGGAATCCCGAAAGAGATTCTGACTGACCAAGGCACCTAGTTTATGTCACGAACACTGAGCGAACTGTATGGGCTACTGGGTATTAAGCCGATCCGCACCAGCGTTTATCACCCACAAACGGACGGTTTAGTTGAATGGTTCAATCGCACCCTCAAAAATATAATCAAAAAATTCGTAAGTGAGGACGCACGTAACTGGGATAAGTGGCTCGAACCCTTGTTATTTGCAGTGCAAGAGGTCCCCCAAGCCTCCACAGGGTTCTCCCCGTTTGAATTATTATATGGGCGTAAGCCGCGCGGCATCTTAGATGTACTGCGGGAAAATTGGGAGGAGGGACCTTCACAGAGCAAAAACGAAATTCAGTACGTTATGGACCTGCGCGCAAAACTCCACACGCTCACCCACCTAACTCAGGAGAATTTGCGGCAGGCCCAGGAACGGCAAGCCCGCCTGTACAACAAGGGCACGCGCCTTAGAGAGTTCACTCCGGGAGATAAGGTACTCGTCCTGTTGCCCACGTCGAGCTTCAAATTAATCGCCAAGTGGCAAGGACCCTTTGAGGTCACACGGCGAGTTGGGGACGTCGACTATGAGGTAAGGCGAACGGACAGGGAGGGGGCACTACAGATCTACCACCTCAATCTGCTGAAACTCTGGAACGAGGAGGTCCCCGTGGCATTGGTGTCGGTAGTTCCGGAGAAGGCGGAGCTGGGGCCGGAGGTTCAAAAAGGGACATTGGCATCACGTACCTCTCCGGTCCCCTGTGGAGACCACCTCTCCCCGACCCAACTCACGGAGGTTGCCCAGTTGCAGGCCGAGTTTTCGGATGTGTTCTCGCCCCTGCCCAGTCGCACTAACCTCATAGAACACCACATAGAGACGCCCCCGGGGGTGGTAGTGCGTAGCCGCCCTTATAGGCTACCCGAACACAAAAAAAAGGTGGTTCGGGAAGAACTTCAGGCCATGCTCGAAATGGGCATCGTCGAGGAGTCCCACAGTGACTGGAGCAGCCCGGTGGTCTTGGTTCCCAAGGCCGACGGCTCGGTCCAGTTCTATGTGGACTATAGAAAAGTCAACGCGGTGTCTATATTCGACGTGTACCCAATGCCTCGTATTGATGAGCTGCTCGATCGACTAGGCACGGCTCGCTTTTACTCGACACTGGATTTGACGAAGGGATATTGGCAGATCCTCTTGACTCCATTATCCCGGGAAAAAACGGCCTTTTCCACACCGTTTGGCTTACACCAGTTCGTCACACTTCCGTTTGGGCTGTTTGGGGCGCCCGCTACGTTTCAGCGGCTGATGGACAGGGTCCTCCGGCCCCACGCCACCTATGCGGCCGCTTATCTAGACGATATTATCATTTATAGTAATGACTGGCAGCGGCACCTGCAACACCTGAGGGCCGTCCTTAGGTCGCTGAGGCGGGCGGGTCTCACTGCCAACCCAAAGAAGTGTGTGATTGGGCGGGTGGAAGTACGGTATCTGGGCTTCCACTTGGGCAATGGGCAGGTGCGTCCCCAAATTAATAAGACAGCAGCGATTGCGGCCTGCCCGAGGCCCAAGACCAAAAAGGGGGTGAGACAGTTCCTGGGGCTGGCTGGCTACTATCGTAGGTTCATACCTAATTATTCGGACGTCACCAGCCCGCTGACTGACCTCACTAAAAAGGGGGCGTCAGATCCGGTCCAGTGGACGGAGCAGTGCCAGCGGGCTTTCTCTGAGGTAAAGGCTGCACCGTGTGGGGGGCCACTTTTACACTCCCCTGACTTCTCTCTCCCTTTTATGTTACAGACGGATGCGTTGGACAGAGGGCTGGGGGCCGTTTTGTCCCAGCAGGTGGAGGGGGAGGATCGCCCCATCCTGTACATCAGTCGGAAGCTGTCGGTGCGTGAGGGGCGCTACAGCACGATTGAGAAGGAATGCCTGGCGATCAAGTGGGCGGTCCTCACCCTCCGTTACTACCTGCTGGGGCGCCCTTTCACCCTCTGTTCGGACCACGCGCCCCTCCAGTGGCTCCACCGCATGAAGGATGCCAACGCGCGGATCACCCGTTGGTATCTGGCACTCCAACCCTTCAACTTCAAGGTGGTCCACAGGCCGGGAGCGCAGATGGTCGTGGCGGACTTCCTCTCCCATCAAGGGGGGGGGGGGGGGGGAGTCGGCTGCGGGCCGGACGGGCGCCCGGCCTGAGTCAAGCGCCGGTCTGTGACAGGAGGGCGGAGCCAGGGAAGGTGAGTGGCAGAATCGCTACACCTGACGGTGATTAACCTGTGTTTTGTGTGTTTTCCCAGTAACCGCTCCCTATTTAAGGAGGCAGAGGGAGAGCAGAGGGAGCGCAACCCGGGACCAGGAAGCAGAGTGTGTGTGTGTGTGTGTGTGTGTGTGTGTGCTTACGCCGCATAATAGAAACTGGCGATTTAGGTTGAAAAGTTCTTTAATAAAAAGCCTTCTCTGCTGCTAAAGCGTTGTCCTGCCGTCCTCTGTGCTCCACCCACACGTTGTAAGCGCTACAGTGATAACATTATTTTTGGTGAATGTATGGCAATATATGTCATATTTAGCAAAATTACTCGTATCATTTAGAAAAAGTGCTTTTTTTGACCACAGGTAGCTCCAAAAGGGATGCACTTAAATCATTATTTATACCATAAAACAAATATTTGGTTCCATATCATTGGAAACATAGTTAAGTTTTAATGTTGAATGCCAGTTAAGTTTTCAGACTATTTTGATCAAATTAGTATGTAATTGTGTCCAAAAAATGTCCTCTCCGAGACAGCTAATTTTTCAATATAAAATAACATATCTAAAATGATTATTTTCATCCTAAAATGTGGTCAAGATATTGGGACATAAATATTAGAGACAACTAACACAAAGCTTACAGCCTTATATTTAAAAGCACTATGGAAGTAGTGGATTCTGAATTGTCAAAAAACATGCCCTCTCCGAGAATCACTTCATTTGTTTCTCCCAGCCCTGCTTAAAGCTACACTTAATCTTGTTATAATACAAACTATTACACATGCCTATCTGTTCTTTAACTTGTCCTTCACTTAAAAACTGGTATAAGAACCAGTTTGAATCAATTTGAATTTTGGACCCTGTGACACAAACTTTGTATCCTGATTGTAAAACAACCCGTATTATAACCACACACTCATAGCCTAACTCCACCCACTGCATAATTTTGAAAAAGTGGGCAATGGGCTAAAGGAGGGGCTGAGGAGGGGGGTGGGTTCAGGGAGTGTGAAGCAGGAGTTGCTCAGTGAGGCTCAACCAGCACATTATTTGAAAATGAGCACAGTTTCACAGACTCCCACTCAAGGGTGGGGGTTGGGGGAACTGAGCTGCATTTTTCTTTTCTTTTTTTTAAATTTCATGACGTAGAGAATTTCCAATCAGTTGACTTGATCAGCTTTGGCCTTGCAAGGTTCAAGATAATTTTAACCAATAGATGTAGTTTTCAGCCATTTTCAACCCCAAAAAATGCCCATTTTTATAAAAATGGTAATTTTGTCAATATTAACACCAGCATTGATGTGGTTCATCACAGTACAGACAAATCATTTAGTTTAAAGCAAAAACAAACAAACAAAAAAAAAACCCGCATTTAGGTGTGCAGTACCTCTTTAAACAGAGTCTTTGAAAAAGTTTTCATTGAACATAATCCAAATTGATAGCTACACATTTTTATTTTATGGTCATATTGAATATGAAACAGTTTCTTATTTATTTTTTTATACACGTCTCAGTTTTTTTGATCGGTGTTTTACTCTTCTGTGATTCTCTTTGAAATCTTAACTCACAGCAGGAATTAAGGACAAATAGCACATGAAAAAACATAATTTACATATTGATTTTTAGCCCTACTTTTTACATGACATCCTTGTTCTTCTTGTAAATTACCCACATCATGTCCACTAACTCTGTATGCAATTGATCTGATTGCACATGCAAATTAGTGCTCGTTATCTGGGATTTTAGTAAATCAAGGCCCAAGAGTATTACATAAGTACACCATTATGTTACACCACTACAGCACATTGTACATCAGCCTTACACTTCTTTAAAAAGATAGTGATAGATGATATAATAAATTAAGGGTTAGCAACATAAGACTTGTCTCCAATCAATAAAAGAAAGTCACTGACTGATTTTGGCCTGTGGCTATTGCTGGTCTTATTTCTGACAGTGCACCATCAAGATCTTGCCTGCTAGAATTGGGCTTCTGGATTTCATTAGTATAATACCAATATGCTGGTTTGAATTTTACTGTAAAGGCTGCAAAAACCATGCCAAGATTTTAAAAGAAAAAGAAAAAAGATTTACCTTCTACTGCCAACAGCTGTGAAATATAAGTGTGAAATGGGACAATACAGGAAGTAATCAGACTTCAAGTAGCCCAGCAGATTTGCTTTAAGTGATGCTCAAGGATGCAATACACACAAATACATTAATTCATAAGTACAGACAGACCCAACACACTATTTTTAATTTGAAATGACAAACTCTAAAAGAAGTAAAATTATACGAGGTGCTTACGCTATAAACAAATGAAATAAACACTTCTCACTAGTGCGTTAACGAGAGCTGTGAGAGCACAGATGATGGCAGCGTCGTCTGGATTCTTAATTACTTGAACATTGCAGGTGAGACAAACGTTCAGATGTATCACTGCTCTGTACATCATTCTAACTTGGGCTACATCCACACGACAACGGCAACGAGATTTTTTTTTTTAAATATCGCGTCCACATGGGCAACGGATCAGTAAAATTTCAGGTACATATGGCAACGCAACGCTTGCTGAAAACGATGCAATACACATGCCACACCTCTACGTGCGCTGTAAGACGGTCCCATCGGAGACACCAGAACAATAGAAGAAGTAGACGCATGCGCATAAACCCCTTCTTCTGTAGCATCAGCCACATAAAGTTTTGATTATTAATCAGTAGTGTAAAACGAAAGACGCGGAAAGAGGAATGAATGGGGGTAGATGGAAGCCAGTACGCCAACATTCTGATATCCTCCAGAATTCTTTAATGGTCCAGAATAAATTGAATGCTACACGTTGATGGATTACTTTGTTCTTCTACGCCCTTTTTGAGGAATGTATTGTCAGACTTAAACCAACATCTGAAGAGGTGAGATCGCGCCTTTTTTTTTCCTATTTTTGCTGGCGGGATTGTTTTTGTTTTTGGAAAGCGCACGGGCGGTGCGCGGTTTGGTACTGCTTCCGCAGTGTTTGGACTAAAGACTCTACCCTAAGGGCTACTCTCTCTCTCTCACTCACTTTGCACCATTACACAATAAATATTCACAGTGAAAATATTTTGTAAGAGCGTTTCATGAACCAAGTTATAGGATTTGTTGACAACTCGCATCGAGTTCGTTACACTTCTACCCGGTGTGAAGCACTGACAGTCATGTGGTTGTGACATCATCGTAAACAAATCCGTTCTACTCATCCAGACAACTTCACAACGGCGCCGTTGCCAGATTTTTTCACTCTGGAACCCGTTCTCAAAAGATTTCATTTTGGGGCACCCAAAACGCCGGTGCCGTGTGGACGCCAGGCCGAAACGATAAACAATTTTATCAGATTCATCTGAATCCGTTGCCGTGTGGACAGGGCCTTGGTCTATTAAAGTCCATCAAAACGAGATTACAAAGCCTCTTTCTCGCCAAAAAAAAAATTGTCGAGAAAAATACTCCTTTTTAATTGTATCTGTGAAAGGCATGTGTGTCTCAAAGGATGTTCATTCCAGCTAAATTTGAGCCACATTTAAGAGTCAAGATCAACTAATTAATAAAAGTGAAATCAGATATTTCTCCTTTTGTGACTGGAATGAAAATCTATAGCCATGCTAGCTCATTGTGGATAGGATTGGACAGCCTACCTCTGAAACATGATGTTCTTGCACTACAGCGCGTCACCCTGGAAAGCCAAAAATAATCATTCAAAGTGAGAGCTGTCAAGTCAGATTTTGGCAGGCTGAAAAGAAGATTATGAGTCTTACATCACCACAGACTGATGCCACACTCACAGGCTCTATTTGACCACTACTTGAACATGTATTGATTTCATAACTATCAGATTAATCCAGAATGACAAAGGGATGCACAACACACCTGTTGTTGCATCATCTTTTTCTGCAAGATGCTTGAAATGACGTGTCTGAGACACATCAAATGACATGTATTAAAGATTTACGCAAAGAGCATATGAATATTTATGCTCTGCAAGCACACTTTCATTTCACTGGACAGAAAAACACACATACAACAAAAATACATTAAAAAATTTTATATATATATATATATATATATACATCCATTTATCCTGTGCAGGGTCGGGGGCAAGCTGAGCCTATCCCAGCTGACGATGGGCAAGAGTTGGGGTACACTCTGGACAAGTCACCAGGTCATCACAGGGCTGACACATAGAGACAAACAATCATTTACACTCACACCTACAGTCAATTTAGAGCCACCAATTAGCCTAACCTGCATGTCTTTGGACTGTGGGAGAAACCGGAGCACCTGGAGGAAACCCACACAGACATGGGGAGAACATGCAAACTCCACATTGAAAGGCCCCTATCGACCACTGGGCTCAAACCCAGAATCTTCTTGCTGTGAGGCAACAGTGCTAACCACTACACCACTGGCATGGTGGTGGGTGTGAGCCCAGCGGCTGACGGGGGCTTTTCTGTGTAGAGTTTGCATGTTCTCCCCATGTCGGCGTGGGTTTCCTCCGGGTGCTCCGGTTTCCCCCACAGTCCAAAGATATGCAGGTTAGGCTAACTGGTGGCTCTAAATTGACCATAGGTGTGTGTAAATTGTTGTTTGTTTCTATGTGTCAGCCCTGCGATGACCTGGCAACTTGCCCAGGGTGTACCCCGCCTCTCGCTCATCGTCAGCTGGGATAGGCTCCAGCTTGCCCGCGACCCTGCACAGGATAAACGGATAATGCATATATATATATATATATATATATATATATATATATATATATATATATATATACACACACACACACACACACACACACAGTGGTGCTTGAAAGTTTGTGAACCCTTGAGAATTTTCTATATTTCTGCATAAATATGACCTAAAACACAATCAGATTTTCACACAAGTCCTAAAAGTAGATAAAGAGAACCCAGTTAAACTAATGACACAAAAATATTATACTTGGTCATTTATTTATTGAGGAAAATTATCCAATATTACATATCTGTGACTGGCAAAAGTATGTGAACCTCCAGGATTAGCAGTTAATTTGAAGGTGAAATTAGAGTCAGGTGTTTTCAATCAATGGGATGACAATCAGGTGTATGTGGCCACCCTGTTTTATTTAAAGAACAAGGATCTATCAAAGTCTAATCTTCCCAACACATGTTTGTGGAAGTGCATCATTGCAGGAACAAAGGAGATTTCTGAGGACCTCAGGAAAAGCGTTGTTGATGCTTACAAAACCATCTCTAAAGAGCTTGGACTCCACCAAACCACAGTCAGACAGATTGTGTACAAATGGATGAAATTCAAGGCCATTGTTACCCTCCCCAGGAGTGGTTGACCAACAAAGATCACTACAAGAGCAAGGCGTGTAATAGTCAGCAAGGTCACAAAGGACCACAGGGTAACTTCTAAGCAACTGAAGGCCTCTCTCACATCGGCTAATGTTAATGTTCATGAGTCCACCATCAGAACACTGAACAACAACGGTGTGCATGGCAGGGTTGCAAGGAGAAAGCCACTGCTCTCCAAAAAGAACATTGTTGCTCATCTGCAGTTTGCTAAAGATCACGTGGACAAGCCAGAAGGCTATTGGAAAAATGTTTTGTGGACGAATGAGACCAAAATAGAACTTTTTGGTTTAAATAAGAAACGTTATGTTTGGAGAAAGGAAAACACTGCATTCCAGCATAAGAACCTTATGCCATCTATGAAACATGGTGGTGGTAGTATCATGGTTTGGGCCTGTTTTGCTGCATCTGGGTCAGGACGGCTTGCCATCATTGATGAAACAAAGAATTCTGAATTATACCAGCGAATTCTAAAGGAAAATGTCAGGACATCTGTCCATGAACTGAATCTCAAGAGAAGGTGGGTCATGCAGCAAGACGACAACCCTAAGCATTCAAGTCGTTCTACCAAAGAATGGTTAAAGAAGAATAAAGTTAATGTTTTGGAATGGCCAAGTCAAAGTCCTGACCTTAATCCAATTGAAATGTTGTGGAAGAACCTGAAGCGAGCAGTTCATGTGAGGAAACCCACCAACATCCCAGAGTTGAAGCTGTTCTGTACAGAGGAATGGGCTAAAATTCCTCCAAGCCGGTGTGCAGGACTGATCAACAGTTACCAGAAACGTTTAGTTGCAGTTATTGCCGCACGAGGGGGTCACACCAGATACTGAAAGCAAAGGTTCACATACTTTTGCCACTCACAGATATGTAATATTGGATCATTTTTCCTCAGTAAATAAATGACCAAGTATAATATTTTTGTCTCATTTGTTTAACTGGGTTCTCTTTATCTACTTTTAGGACTTGTGTGAAAATCTTAGATGTTTTAGGTCATATTTATGCAGAAATATAGAAAATTCTAAAAGGCTCACAAACTTTCAAGCACCACTGCATACATGCATATATATATATATATATATATATATATATATATATATATATATATATATATATATATATATATATATATATATATATATAAACCCACATGCTAAAAAAACAGTTATTTGCAAGGATGGATTTAACTAGCCATTTTATTGCACACCTTCCTTCTTGATACCTAGGACTAGCTCCTCTTTTCTCATGCATAATTTGCATTAACTGTTCTCTCACTCATTATTACTGATCAGTTTCTGACAACTGGACCACACTGGTTTGATATTTTCAGTTGGTAGATTATTCAGTGGTGATTCAGCATTGCTGCTCTGCCTGATACACTCATACCAGTGCCCCACCACCGCCACACACATACATGCTATCCTATCACTATCATGTCAGTGTCATGGCTTTACTGAAGACGGTCCACTATTTAATGGTCCATCTTCAAATAATATTTGGCTAGTGCTGGTTCCTTTCAGTTGATTAAAGTAGGGAACATTAAACCTTCTGAGATGACTCAAACAGCGTGAATGAGGAATGTATCCACAGCCAAAAAGAGTACAAAAAGAGCTTTTCACTAATTAAAAAAAACCCCAAGTCATCATAAAATAACCTGTTTTCTTCAGTTTTAATCAAGAGTCTCATTTGAGTATGCATATTTGTGGGAAAAAAAGCTCCCAGTCTATTTTAAAATTGTAAGATATGGACTGTTTTTCCCCATCCACTCTAGACTTTGATCTGATTCAAAACTCATCCTTCCAAACCGATGATGTAGAGACCTGACATGCATAATAAGATACACAGAGACTTTCCTGAAATTCAAATTTTCCACCTTTTCCATGGGGAAAGAGTAAGACTGCGGTGTCAGATTTGTATAATGACCTAAACCATCAATCCTTAGTGAGAGCAGTACAGAAATACCAGCATGCAGTTCTGGGCTAAGAGCCAAGTATCATTACAACTACCAACAATCATTTGAGGTTCTTAAACTTGTAATCTGTTTCTATTACAAAGTAATCAAACTGCAACTAAGGCTCATAAATACATCAAACAAGAGGACACATAAATACATAATTGAAGTTTGGTTTGTGCAAGATTACATTTGTTTGGCCATGACAGATGAACCGTTCTTTGTGAAGACTAACACCTGTAATTCAAAGGATGCATAAACACAATGGTAATGTACCTGTCTTTCGCAATATGCTTTCACAAGTTTTACAAGTGTGCTGACCCTCAGTTGACTCCTCTACATCATAGAAGCCAAAACCTTGCATGACATGCTTGCTAAACCTTCAGCGTGCACTTTACAAAGGACTCCATAGCAGAACCTCTGTGTGTGTGTGTGTGTGTGTGTGTTCCTTTATCACATTCCTTCTGGCATGTGCATCTGTGTTTAGATTGTTCGACAGCAGAACGATTGCGAACAGTAACATGTGCCCTGAGTGGTGCTGACTAGGGAATGCAGGTTTTAAACCAAGGCAGAGATTTATTATCCTAATATCTCACAGTTACGAGTTTTGAACACGTCACCTCCTCAATAATTTACCTAAATTAGGAAGCAAGAGCCCAGCTAGTCACACAAACACATGGACATGCTTGGCAAAAAACAAACACCGGTGTGTAAATATATACAGCAAATGCAGCAGGGGTTCCACACAGCCTCTCAACAATCTGTGTGGTCCCACACTGCTTTCCTGTGTCTCCCCCACTTAACACCCTGTCCTCTTAAATCAGACAGTCTCTCTGTGTGTTCAGAATAGCTGTAATATTTCATTAGACCCATTATATAAGAAGTCTATATTGGGAACTTTGCGTATGTGAATGTGTTTATTTATGGTGATGGATAACTCCAGCGTGGGCAGCTGACATAGTCTCCCATCACAGTAGCCCATTCGAGCAAAACTGCTATTTCCTCTTGGATTATTTCAGTTTAGTTCTGCATCCCATAATCAAGCACATAAATTCAATAAGCCATATATACTTTGTGAAAAGTATATCAATCATTATTCTATCCAGATTCACTGGATATGAGCAATCGTGCACTCTGATTGGCTCCTCTACTACTAGGCTATCAGCTCATATACCATGAGTAGAGAAAAACAAAATGGCAGAGCATCCTGCTGAACCAACTGAGGATGAAATAAAAACTCTACTCGAAATCAAAACCCCCAAAATACAAAAAAAAGCAACAAAATATGGAATGAAAGTATTTGATGGTAAGAACGTATCTTTTTTTATTTTTCAAGAATTAATATTATAGCATTTTTCACGAATTGCTACTGTCATTTCACCGGTTTGTTTACATTCTAAGCAAAAATGATTTTGTCAGACGTTTTGTATCAAGTTTTTATTAATTGAATTTGCAAAAAATAAAAATAAAAGGTGCTGTTTCTCAAAATCCAGTGAATGTGGATATAATAAACAGTTATTCCACTCAATCTCATCGTACATGGGTTATAGCCGATTCGGCGCTACACACCTCATCAGCTATCAGCTCATGTATGACTCGATTTCATGGAATAATTGTTAAATATACAGAGTATGGTATATGATTATCCATTAAAGAATAGAAGTGTTCAGTGAGTCTGTATGAAGGAGCAAGAGAAGAAAAGCATCTTATTTTAAAAACAGATTATTAATGCTAGGTCTTTTTGCACAGGAAGCACTTAAAGGGATAGTTCGGGATTTTTGACATGAATCTGTATGGCATCCCCATCAATAGTGTCGTGCAAATACACTGACTTACCCCTGACAGCATCCTGTGAGTCCAGTTCTTGTCCAGTTTTGGTCCAGACGAAAGTAGTCCGGCAAGTTTGTTGGGGTCACGAAAGTAAAACGTTTTTCGTCTCAAAACAGTATGTGTTCAAAAGAGTGATATATTTGCATCACAAAACCGTTGCCAAATAAAAAGTCAGACCTCGAAATCGCTTGGCACTATTTTCTCTCCCTTCTTATCACTGCGCGCTGCCGGCTTCATCCAGCTGCGGCTCCAGCTTCAAGGATAAGCTGGAGCCGCATAAGTAGGAGTCCCGGCGGGTGGTTTGTATTCGATTCGTTTATATCCCGACCTTGTCAGCTGTCACATTTATGTTCATGGACCCGGTAAGCTGATAAATAATATTTATTTATTTTTTTCTTTACCAAATTCTAACAGAAAACGAGAGCGCCCGAAAGGGAAAACCGAGCCGAGCCGCCTCACGGCTGTAATGCAAATTGCTTTCCTCCTCAGTATACAAGTGCGCTTCCATGGCAGGGAAAAAGAAACTACCACTGCTGCCTATGCAGTGCCCTATTTATACAAATAGGAGTCATTCAGGATTCAGCCATGACACGGAGCAAAAACATGGCTGAATCCTGAATGACTCCTATTTGTATAAATAGGGCACTACATAGGCAGCAGTGGTAGTTTCTTTTTCCCTGCCATGGAAGCGCACTTGTATACTGAGGAGGAAAGCAATTTGCATTACAGCCGTGAGGTGGCTCGGCTCAGCTTTCCCTTTCGGGCGCTCTCGTTTTCTGTTAGAATTTGGTAAAGAAAAAAAATAAATATTATTTACCAGCTTACCGGGTCCATGAACATAAATGTGACAGCTGACAAGGTCGGGATATAAACGAATCGAATACAAACCACCCGCCGGGACTCCTACTTATGCGGCTCCAGCTTATCCTTGAAGCTGGAGCCGCAGCTGGATGAAGCCGGCAGCGCGCAGTGATAAGAAGGGAGAGAAAATAGTGCCAAGCGATTTCGAGGTCTGACTTTTTATTTGGCAACGGTTTTGTGATGCAAATATATCACTCTTTTGAACACATACTGTTTTGAGACGAAAAACGTTTTACTTTCGTGACCCCAACAAACTTGCCGGACTACTTTCGTCTGGACCAAAACTGGACAAGAACTGGACTCACAGGATGCTGTCAGGGGTAAGTCAGTGTATTTGCACGACACTATTGATGGGGATGCCATACAGATTCATGTCAAAAATCCCGAACTATCCCTTTAAGGGTTAAATGTCAAACAGTCAAACCTCTTTTGAGGCAAAAATTAGGATCATTTATTCACTGTTTCTCACACATACTGTAGGTTAATCTTAAGGACCCACCATGTGGTAACCATCCCTGTATATTTCTCATCTCATCTCATCATCTCTATCCATTCTACAGGGTCGCAGGCAAGCTGGAGCCTATCCCAGCTGACTACGGGCGAAAGGCGGGGTACACCCTGGACAAGTCGCCAGGTCATCACAGGGCTGACACATAGACAACTATTCACATTCACACCTACGGTCAATTTAGAGTCACCAGTTAACCTAACCTGCATGTCTTTGGACTGTGGGGGAAACCGGGGCACCCGGAGGAAACCCACGCGGACATGGGGAGAACATGCAAACTCCGCACAGAAAGGCCCTCACCGGCCATGGGGCTCGAACCCGGATCTTCTTGCTGTGAGGCGACAGCGCTAACCACTACACCACCGTGCCGCCCTCCCTGTATATTTGGCTTCATTTAATTTTTTTTTATAAAGTTATTATTTATAGAGTTCAGGGTCAAGGCTGGTCAAATCAAATCAAAATCAAAACCAAAGGGCAAGAGGGAAGGGAAAGAGCAGAGCAGACGTAAGAAAGAACAATCAGGAAAGAGAGAACCAGCCTAGCTGATTTAGTAAAGCTTCCTTCTTCTGTGGTAATTATTTAATGTTAATAACTTTATAAATGTAGCTGCTTGCTATTGCTAGTTTCACATAAAACATAGTACATTGAACTAACTCCTCTCTAACAGGGTTTTAGCTTGATAGTAGTCTTAAACCTTGATCAAGCTGTACTAGCATGAAGATTAGTTTTTGATGAATACTATAAAACACTTCTGTACATTGCACTGAATAAAGGTGCCTGCCAACTGCAATAAATGTTAGATCTTGCACAGAAACCCTTCACTTACTACCTGCAACAATTTATTTTAGCCATTTTAATGTGCCCCCATTTTCTCAATCTGCTAATTCCCACCCACCTGCCAGCTCATATCATATGAAAGCTACCAACCAGGGAGAGTGAAGGCTAATCCTTTCCAACTGCTTGCTCATGCTCCATCACCAGACAGGATAATACCCTCTGACTCTCTTCCACATACATGAGCTAGCAGATGCCTACAATAGTCTAGTGTGTCTGTGATTGACAGATGTGATAGAGTATAATATCCCTCCCTACCCAGAAAGCATGGTCAATTTTGCTCTCATGAGCCCAGCCACAGATGTCCGTGGCATTGTTGGGATTTGAACTCATAATCTCTGGCTAAAAGACTGAACAGTTTTCTGTTGTGCCACTTGGGAGCCTGAAGTGTCCTTTAAACACAGTGGAATAATGTTTAAATTATTAGGATGTTAATAACCTTGGCAAGGTAGCAGTTCTGCTGATATTCTGTTCAGTAAAAGTACCCCCACAACTACAATATACACCAATCAGCCATAACATAATGACCACTGACAGGTGATGTGAATAACATTGATGATATTATAATGCCGACACCTTTCTGTTTTAACCATCATTAACTTTTTCAGCAATTTGTGCTACAATAGCTCTTCTGTGGGATTGGACCATATGGGCTAGCCTTCATGCCCCATGCAAATCAAAGAGCCTTTAACACCCATGACCCTGTCGCTGGTTCACCCTTTGTCCTTCCTTGGACCACTTTTGGCTGGTATTAACCACTGCATACTGGGAACACCCCACAAGATGTGCCATTTTGGAGATGCTCGGACCCAGTCATCTAGCCATCACAATTTGACCCTTGTCAAAGTCACTTAGATCCTTACGCTTGCCCATTTTTCCTGCTTCCATCAAATCAACTTCAAGAACTGACTGTTCTCTTGCTGCCTAATACATCCTACCCCTTGATAGGTGCCATTGTAATGAGATAATTAGTGTTATTCACTTCATCTGTCAGTGGTCATAATGTTATGGCTGATCGGTGTATAAGAGGCATTTTGTCAACTAAGCTAAAGTACGTTGTGTGGCATGCATCCCCAAGCAATACTCTCTACTACTCTCTCTTTTTTTCTGTTTTGGATTTTTCCCTGATTTTCTCCCTAATTTTAGTCACAGCCAATTCCCACCCACCAGACAGGTCTCTCCTATCACAGGAAAGCTACCAGCCAGGGTTTCCTCTGAGACACATGATGCCAGCCGATCACATCTTTTATAACTGCTGCTCATGTAGAATCAGGGGCGGTGTAACACACTTGGACCAAAGCTATCGACCCACTTCCATATGCATGAGCTTACAGATGCCCATGAGTGGCTAGTGATAGGAGAGAGAGAGTATCCCACCCCTCCTCCCTCTTGAGCTCCTGGCCATGGGTGGCTGTAGCATCATAGAGATTTGACCTGGCGATCTCTGATAAAAAAAAATCTAAGTCCTTCCCACGCCATGTGGCGCATACCAAAGACCATCATAAAAATGGTACCTACTGCCGTCTGACAAGGCACGCTGCAATACAGATGCGAGTGGGGAATCAAACTCTCGCAGTTACCAGAGGACTAGCCCCCCACTGTAACCCTAACTATGTAATAGGCGAGAGGCCGAGGGCTACGGAAATGGAGATCAGCGCCACCCTATGCGCCACATGCGCGTCACTGTCTACTACCCTCTGACAGGGTTTTTTTTTTTAATGTAAAGGTAAGTGCATTTGCTGCTGTTTATCAGTAATGTGCTTTCTACTGTAGTTTTAGACCTTTGATGTGGTTTATGCCACAACAAACAAATTTTTATTCAAATAGATCACAGTGAGTTCATTAGACTGTATAATGTCCACTCATATTGATCGACAGCTTATAAAATAGGACTTGATCCAGCCAAATTTTTATGTTACGTTTTATTTATTTATTTATTTATTTATTTATTTATTTTAGATAACGTGTGCTGAGAGCTAACTGCGTTCCACAAATACTAAATCAAGGATGTAGGCTATTTCTTTTCTTTTCTTTCTTTTTTGATCAGATTAATAAAATAATATCAGTGATTTTTAATCAATTAACTCCTCTATCAAGAAACTATGGCCACATTTTAAATCTGACCAAGCACACATCTTATACACTTATAACTTTTTTTTAATTGTTGTTCATAATTTTATCCATAAAAAATAATAAATCAGTCCTCAATATACGCAATAGTTCTATTTAATACTGTATCTCGATTCTGCAGATCCTAAAACAAAGTTAAAGTGTTCAGGTAACCATGGTGTAACCACAGAAAAATATTCACTATTAATAGCTTGGAGAGAATGACCCAGATCTGCTACAAATGAGGTACAGCACAGGTCCCTAGACATCAGAATAAAAGAAACCTCTTACAATATACAGTATATATTATAAGATGTTTCTATATTGTTTATCTTTGCCACAAAACCTAGAGGGCGGCACAGTGGTGTTGTGGTTAGCGCTGTCGCCTCACAGCAAGAAGGTCCGGGTTCGAGCCCCGTGGCTGACGAGGGCCTTTCTGTGTGGAGTTTGCATGTTCTCCCCGTGTCTGTGTGGGTTTCCTCTGGGTGCTCTGGTTTCCCCCACAGTCCAAAGACATGCAGGTTAGGTTAACTGGTGACTCTAAATTGACCGTAGGTGTGAATGTGAGTGTGAATGGTTGTCTGTGTCTATGTGTCATCCCTGTGATGACCTGGCGACTTGTCCTGGGTGTACCCTGCCTTTCGCCCATAGTCAGCTGGGATAGGCTCCAGCTTGCCTGCGACCCTGTAGAACAGGATAAAGCAGCTAGAGATAATGAGATGAGACAAAACCTAGACCTTTTGGAGAAAGATTTCATCTAAGGCAGTCCATTGTGCCAAACCCCACCCACCCACCCACATTCACCCCCTACACCCTGATTTCCTTTTACCCCTTATTCTGCACCTTATCATAGCCAAGTACATGAATAATGAATGATATTGAGTCAGAAGAGCCCAAGTTAGCAGAGGAGTTATCGTCTGTCGCTCTCTTTTATAGTGTTAGGCATGCCCACGTCTGTTGCTTAGCAACCAGGTAATTCCTAGTAAGTTCAGTTCTTCAGAGAAATCCTCTCATCCTACAATTCACCAAAACCATAGACATGGACTGGTTATGGGCTTCTCTGGTTATGTAAACATGAATATTATGGGCATACTGAATGATGTGGTAGTGTTGTTTGCAGCTTGAAGAAAAGTACCAATATAGCGATGATACAAAGAGTACAATGGCTCTTAATATCCTCCAAATTGGGTTGTAGAGGGCTTTATAATGTGAGTGTTTTGCTTGCATTTGTTTATTGATTAAAAAGCTTTTTACACGACGGACCACTCTCTTCTCCATCTGTCTCTCTCCACATCAAGGAGGTTAGGTCAGAAATTCCTGCTCTAGAGCAGGTGACTAAGTCCTAGTTTATACTTGAAGCATGACCACATTGCTTATATATTTCCCTGCATATACTATAACATGTACACCCAGAGGATTAAAACGCAACATCCAGCAGATGGCACATCAGAGCCAAAACATTCCTGTTTATCAGGTTTCCATGTCAACCGGTAAAATGTTCAGTGATTTGTTGGCTTGTTACAAGATGCTGCAACAGTTATCTGTTTCCAGAGCTTGTTTGATGACTTCAATGTCATTTGAAATTTTGCTTTCCTTTGTATTTGATGTAAAACACCACTTTGTTGTTGGGGTTCCTTTTAGGGATTCCTGAAAACGTTGCCGTACTAGCCACATACAGTAGCTTTCAGGGCTTTTGAGGATGTCAGTAAGTTGACACTGATTTTCGTTTTTCCAGCTTCCTTTCATGTGCAGGTTTTTCCACAAAAACTGATATGTCATTCCATGTACATGGAAGCAGAGGAATTGTCTGTGCTCCTGAGTAAATGGTGAAACATGCATCCTTCAGATCTATGGTGATGAACCAATCATGCTTGTTCACTGCTTGCACTGGTATGTATACCATATGGAATAGCAATCAGTTCAAGAAGACATCTAGGGGGCATCGTGGCTCAGATGGATAAAGCGCCATACCATAAATCTGGGGACCTGGGTTTGATTCCGACCTGAAGTCATTTCCCGATCCCTCCCTGTCTCTCTCTCCTGCTCATTTTCTGTCTCAACACTGTCCTATCCAATAAAGGTGAAAAAAGCACTAAAAGAAGAAGGCATCTATGTCTCACTGAAATGAAATTCCTCTTTTCTTTTAGTAGTGCTTGCAATTCCACAGTCAATAATTAACCTATTTGGCTTGGGTCTTGCAACTCTGTAGGGAAAACCCCTACAATCTCTAAACAATACTCTGTGCACCCTGTGAGTTCAGTAGCCACCGGTTTCAGAATACCAGGATCCCATGGCTTTAGAAGTTTGACTGCTCCATGTTTGAGCATGAAACTGCCTTTGTGTTCAGGGCTGGCTCTGTGGCACAAATATGGTCCCTTCTGCATCCTGTATAGCTTCTTCAGTACACAGGAATAATATGCTGGTACAAAAAAGCCAAAGGCAAGTCTGTTGTGTAACAAGTTTTGCTCTTGTCTTGTTTTGCAATCATTTAGTGCTTCCTGGACCTCTGTGCCAAAGACCTGTCTGGGTACCAATTATCTATTTGAGAGCTATGCAGCAAGCTTTATACACAAAGCTTCATCAGCCTGTATTACTAATATAACAACCGGTCCCTCTGCTGGAGCCATTGATCTCAACCTTAGGGTTTCTAGATGTGTTATATGTCATCTGCCAATATGGCTGCTCTCTTTATCAAGTTGCAGCTTCAAAATGCATACAAGAGCTAACTGATGAAATCAGTACAGTGTGGAATAGTCCAGTCATTTGCATGGGCGAATGTGAAATAGATTATTTACTGGCTGGAGGAGCCAAATTTAATTTCACAAAGGAAGCCTGAATGCCAGCCTGCAGCTTGTTGAATGCTGCTGCCATGTTGTGCTCCTGCCACACAGTCTTCTACATCTGCATACAGCCAGCTTTGATGTAAGAGTGGATCTGAAGGTCAGAGAAGCTACTAAAACACAGCTATTAATTATGAGTTGATAAAGTTTGATCAACCATTCAAATAAGCTATAACTGTATGGACTATTAACTTTCTAATGTTTTAAGATTAGTTACTCTTGTGTTTGCAGCCTCCATGCTGCTACACACCAATTTAAACAATAGGCCACATGTCTTGTCGGCAATACTGCCAATTGCTGGGTTGCATCCAACGTCACATCCGCCTCATTAGATATGCAAGATATGAAGTGGTGGTCAGCCAAGCTCACTGATCACAAAGCGTTACTATTGCTGGGGCGCCTTGCTAGTCATTAAAATGCCCTACGCTTGTGTTGTTTTGGGCTGCTCGACTCAAACAAACCGTGAAACTGATAAAAGTTTCTTCTGGGTTCCCCATGAAGTGATTAAAAAAAGGGTAAAAGAGCAAAGGATTTTACCAGAAGATGACGAGAAAGGTGGCTCTTGAACCTTTCACTGCGATGGAGGGGAGCAGAGTCAAAGAACGGTTGAGTTTGCAGTGATCACTTCGTCGAAGGTTTGTATATTCCTCTGATTTATTTTGTTTGCATTCGCAAATGACTTTCCTGTTATTTCTTGATGTTTTGAAGTTCAGGAGACTCTTCAGTCCTCAGATGTGTTTTTATTTTCTGTTTGATCGTGGTCACCATATTGTAAACCAATGCATGTATAATACACGTAATACCCAGGTCTTTAAATAGGTTTCCGTGGACCTTTGTGAATGATTTACCCAGAAGAGAAGAGCAGGGAGGATTGAGAATCGAGCAGCTGCGGTTTGTTTACACTTGATATTAAAACTTTTAGCGTTCTAGCAACCATTGCGAAGATGCATACAAAAAGCCCAAAAATGCCTACTTACCCAGGCATAAACGATACAGGATTTATCTTGTATTGTCCTGATCCACAGATCTTTAGCCCAGCCACATATAAAAAGTTGTACGCCTCCATGCTCTTCCAGGTTTTCGTCTTTGTGTCTGTGTAGAACGATGTCTGCAGCATCAGGTAGTTTGAGATGTTGGGGAAATCAATGGGTGGATAATTTTCCAACTTGTAGGAAAAAATCCTTCTTTGTTAGCGTGTAAGGATCTATCCCATTACAAAGAGCAACTATCTGAAGAAATCTTGACCATGCATTGGCCTTTAAACTGCGAAAATAGTCAGAGACAGTTTCACTAGCTCTTTACATAACAGCGGCCAAATTAGTTTGACTGACTACCACTTCATTCACCAGAAGTAAATTCACAAAAAGCAGTCATGTGACTGAATACAACCTACTGTGGCAAAATTACTAATAAGTTGAATATTTGAAATACCACCTCCTATGGTGCACCTCGGTACACTCTCCCTGAGGTTCAGAGTTCAACATAACAAGATCTCACTCCACAACAATATAAGAAGCAAGAACGGGTAAACGGGCAACTTAGGTTTGGCTGATCTCATCTCATCATCTATAGCCACTTTATCCTGTTCTACAGGGTCGCAGGCAAGCTGGAGCCTATCCCAGCTGACTACGGGCAAATAGCGGGGTACACCCTGGACAAGTCGCCAGGTCATCACAGGGCTGACACATAGACACAGACAACCATTCACACTCACATTCACACCTACAGTCAATTTAGAGTCACCAGTTAACCTAACCTGCATGTCTTTGGACTGTGGGGGAAACCGGAGCACCTGGAGGAAACCCACGTGGACAACATGCAAACTCCACACAGAAAGGCCCTCGCTGGCCACGGGGCTCGAACCCAGACCTTCTTGCTGTGAGGCAACGGCGCTAACCACTACACCACCGTGCCGCCGGTTTGGCTGATATGACACAAAAATTATATCTTATAACTTTTTTATATCTATATATAAAACAAATCCACACAAATTAAACTGTTTAACAAGGATAATGTGGGAAAACTACAAAACAACCAAACATCCAATCACATAAGTCACTTGTTTCAGCAGGTAATAATGGAGTTATTAATGTATTGATCATTGACAATACCACGATACACAGAAAATGTATCCTGATGTTACTACATCCCAATAGTTTTACATCCAACTCTAGTGCAAATGATCTTTCCCCCCTCCACATTAAGACCAAGATAACTCCAAGTGGATTCTACCAGATGTTTTTGTTTTGTTTTTGTAAAGCGTAAATACTCAAGGAACATTAAATTCATGAAATTCTGTTTTTGCTTCAGCACATAAACCCCTGAACCCCTGCAGTGTGAGTTGAATATAAGTGGTAACACTGCAGTAATACTGCAAAGTGTGCATGCTTTGCAGAGAACCCTCCTCACAAGCTCTACACAAATGCTCCATGCACATTGCCATGACAACCCCTCACTACGGCTGACAAAGACCTTGCTGTTAGTACCCGTTTTCCAATGTGGTTTTTATTTATTCATCAGTTTCAGTGTCTATAGCAAATGCAGAGCATGCAAATCACATGAAGGTCCAGAAGAGACTGGACCAGGGACATGCAATTATGGGATCATATGCCAGCGACACACACGTGCGCGTGTGCACACACACACACACACACACACACACACGCACAGAGGCTTTACAGACAAGTCTCATTGCAACTCATTGTCCTAATTTGTACAAAAAAGTGAAAAAAAGTATCTCAGTGGCTAATGCGTCACTAAAGGAGAAACGCTTTGAAGTTTATCACCTCACAGAAAGATGGATTTTAATGAATATTAGTTGTTCTCATAGACTATGCAAAAAGCAATAAAGCAATCATCACCATTTAAGTTGGGTTTGAGCACAGAAAAATACCATCTAACTTCTCAACCATTTTTCTTAATGCATACTGTTCACGTCATGGACTTGTAACAGATTGAGAGCAGTGTTCTACTGTTCTTTTGATGCCAGCGGGAGAAAAAAAAACATCTTTAATAATTTATCCCCCAGCATGATTCAAGATGGGTCTAGAACCTTGACTCTGAAAGTCCATGGTATATGTCTGACAAGTGAGGCTCTCTTTTATCATGGAAGAAACTATGTGAGAAAAAAAATCTTTAAAAGTAACATGACTGCAAAAAAGTACAGAAACAATCTGAAAAGAATAAAGTTGGTGTTGATCAAAGAGTTCAATGTAAATTCAATAACAACTCATTTTAACTGAGAAAAGAGCAACTGCCACTGGAAGGCCTTTCTAGATGCTCTGACCTCCACCAAGGATGTTATGTTTTCAGTGTGGTTTGTTTGTCTGTAAACAGGACTGTACAAAATCGTACATGAGTATTCCACAGGATTACTGGTACCTGTGAATGTGGATTGTGATATGGAGTCATTGTTTTCCTACATTGGTTATGTTTTGTCACAATTTAACTTTACTGCCATCTACTGGATTTTAAGATGTATGGCAAATATCTCACCCGGAAGCAGTTGGAGAAAGAAGCACAGAACAAGACAGAGTGGAGGAAGATTGTCAGTGGCTTATGTTCCTCTTTGGAACCACAGGCTTCAGCAAGTAAATATCTGTCAATGTTATTTTCTTTTTCACTAAGTTTGTGGATCCACCCTGTGACTCAGAGCCACTCCAAAATCACCTACCAATCTGATTTCCATGAAACTTGGTGGAAGGATATAGCATGGGCCAAAAAAGAACAGATTAAATTTTTGGAGTGGATCCGAGTCACAGGGTGGATCCACAAACTTATTTTCTCTTTTGCTAACATTGCGAGATATTTGTCAGACATCTTAAAATCCAGTAGATGGCAGTAAAGTTAATCCATCCATTATCTGTAGCCACTTCTCCTGTTCTACAGGGTCGCAGGCAAGCTGGAGCCTACCCCAGCTGACTATGGGTGAGAGGCGGGGTACACCCTGGACAAGTCGCCAAGTCATCACAGGGCTGACACATAGAGACAAACAACCATTCACACCTACAGTCAATTTAGAGCCACCAATTAACCTAACCTGCATATCTTTGGACTGTAGGGGGAAACCCACACAGACAAAACATGCAAACTCCACACAGAAAGGCCCTCGCCAGCCTCAAACCCAGGACCTTCTTGCTGTGAGGCGACAGTGCTAACCACTATACCACCATGCCGTCCCGCAGTAAAGTTAAATTGTGACAAAACATAATCAATGTAGGAAAATAATAACCCCATATCATAATCCACATTCACAGGTACCAGTAATCCTTTGTGATACACATGTAGGCACATAATTCTACTAGTTTTGGAAATATATGCAGACATATAAAGTGGCTGTGGTTGCAGAGTTGCATATCATAGAAGAGTCGACTACTGTCCTTGGCAGAGGTCTGCGTTCTCTGAGTGCCCTTCTAGTTAAATTTAGTGTCATAATAAATTATAACTAGAGATGGAACAATACTACTTTTTGTTTTTTGATACCGATACTGAAACCTTGAGTATCAGTTGATATTACCGATATCTACTTGACCATTTGATAACTTCTAAGCTTTAGAATGATTTTTAACCGAAGCACTATACAGTTAAACTCTTTCACACAAATTGTTTACAATGTAAATATAATAAATGTAATAAAGTATAAAGTACGAGTATAATAAAATCAATCCTGATAAACGAAAAAAAAATCAAGTCTTTTTGTATGTCCAGTTTATATTTCCAGTTCCAAAAATAAACTTATTGTCCAAATTCAGTTCTACTCTTTGCCACTTGTTACAGGATATTATATCTGATATTTTTTCTCTGATATCTGATCCACTTTTTTTTTTTTTTTGCTAGTATGGTCCCGATTCTGCTTCGGGTGCCATCTCTATTTCCACCCAAAAAATTACAAATAACAATCCAATTCATGCTGGCATTATAATTCCTACAGTTAATAGCCTTCCTTACTTCAGAAATAGAAGTAAAATCAAAGGAAACTCTGTTGATGCCACTTTGAAAAAGTAATTCATGCTCTCAGTCTGATCTTAACACCTAATCATCAGCAGTAAAGCAGACATCTGCACGTCATCCAAACTAACACATGCGAGACAACAGCTGAATCAACACAGCGAAGCGGTATCTCAGAAACATGACCCCTGTCATCTGTTGGAGTTTGCAGCATGGCTGGAATGTCAGGTTTGAAGTTCAGGCACAAATAAATGCTCTTCTCATTTACGTGAATCTCTTTTGCAGTTCGAGGAGAGCAGGAGATTTTTTTATGCTATGGATTTTTAAACAAAAACTTATTCTCTTTCAACAAACTCTCTAAAGTGTGCTTAGTGCTCTCTGCAGGTATGAATTCAGGACCCCAGTGCTTTTAACCAGCCAGCTTCATGTTTACTATAAAGATGTAAACATGAAAAATGTAGTTTGGATTCCTGTTAGTCTTATCACACAATAAGTCAACGTCTCCTCCCATTCCTGCTAGACCTCCTCCCCCAGGGAGTCTTATTGTGACCTCCTGTTTGGAGCACAAATGCCATCCTTTTTGCTCATACCCCACATAGCTCACAGGGACAGCTGGATTTCAGGTTCAATGGACGGTTTTGTCCATGCCAGCCCTAAAAATCAATGGCCACTTAGCTTTTCAATTATGTGCTTTGCTTCTGCTTCTCTTGTTTATAACTGTCAGTTGAAAATAAATCTGTTTCGCTGAAAGTCTATTTCACTGCACCTTATGCCACCAAATCAATATCCAATGAAACCTACAGCATCTTGGAGGTCATGACATATAGGAAATGTGTCACCTCTGGCCAGCGAAAAGAGTAATACAGAGGGTGTACAGAGGTACGGCTTTACAGAAGTCCTGTTGTTGGTGGTGTTTTTTTTTCTTTTCTTTTTTTTACGAACAGCAAATTTACAGGAAACGACATACACAAACACAAAAGAGCATCTGTGATTTGAAATATTAGACTTTATCAGCAAACCAGCTAGTTTTATAATTGCTTAAAATTACCTGACTAAACTGAAACACCAAAAACAGCAAGACATTCAGAAAGATCTGAAGTAGTTGGTGATTTTTGTCCCCACAAAAGCCATGCAGGTTTCTTTGACAATCAAACTGCCACCTACTGTAGCATTTAATAGTTGTTATTCAAGAGATTTCTATGTGGGAGGTTGAATCCCTTGCCTGAATATGACACTTCATGTAATCCAAAGCATCACTGACTACAGACTGGAACTCCGTATAATATGAGTGTGATTTAAATACAGCCAGAGAGCCTCTTTAGACATTTCAGAATAATATAAAAATTTGCAGTCACAGTTTGACCCATAGGGTATATCTGTCTATGATCGTCCTGCATTTGCATTTCATATGAAATTTTTCATTTGCTCTTATGTATACAGACTGTCCTTTGAAGCCCCTGTGAGTGGCACCAATGCTGTTATCACACCCTCACATCTGAAGTCATTAAAATGCCATCAAGAGTGCTGCAGGACAGACACTGGATATTTGTACAGGCCTTATTAGCTATGTATTTTCACACAAAAATCATTGAACAAATATCTAAGATTACTGTTTCTATCTTTACAAAAGGCTACAACCATTAAATTGCTCAATTGACCTACCCGCAGCTTTTACTTACAAACAGAACTACGTGATTCCTTCTCTTTAATAACCAAACTAGGAGTCCGATTTTGCACACTACGCAGAAAACCTGATCCTCATCCAGAACCATAAGGTATGGTTTGTTTAGATTCTTAAAGATGAGACCAGTGCACATTTGTTCCTCTGTGGTGTGCTCTGTGTGAGCGCTCAGAAGTGTGCGCCTGCTGAGATTTCACAGACTGCTCACTCATGGCGCCTGAGTGCATTCTGCCAGAGCACATTCTTTGTTTCTGTGACCATGCTCAGCCCGTGACCCAGCACACAATGCAAGATCTCTGCCACTGCCAAATCAACTCATCTATTCTCCAAACACATGCTTTCTATGAAATGACCAGAACTTACAGCAAACAGCAGAGAAGATGCATCCTACTGTTAAGTAAAGCTAATTTTGTGCCAGTGGGATGACATCATTGCGCGAGAGGGAAACAGAAGAATGATACTTGGCCGCAATTGTGCTGTTTCTAACCCACTGGTTAAATCTATGTTGTATTTGTACAAATCATAGCTGGAGGTAAATTCACAAAAATAAAACCAAAGAAAAAAAACCTCTCTACTATCTGAGACAGTTCTTTTAGAAATAGCAAAACAGGTATAAAATTACTTGATACAGACCAGGCAGCATGCCTGTACTCAACAAGCAGAATGCTGTTATTGTGGGCCAAGAGGAAGTCTCCGCAGGGTCACAGAGCTTGCACCATAACACCACCCATACACAACACATAACCACCATCTGTACTCATATAGCCTACACTCTATTTACACACTAAATGCATTTCCACAAAGGCTAACCTCTAAAGGGAATGCACGATCCATATTTGTCTATTGTACAAGAGCATACATAGCAAACAATAATACATGATTCTCAGGGACTAATCTAGCCACAATACAGTACAAATAGATATGCTTCATTAATAAAATCCTTCCTGACATCCTTTGAAATATGCTTTCACATCACATGCATCATCAAAACACATGCGTAATTCCTGCTCTGCACTGATATGTAACAGGTCAGAATATAAATGATTAAGCATCAATGATACAAAGTGTCATGGTCTATTAACATGACAGGAGAGTTTACAGATGACTGATATTAATATTTGGATGATGCATTTTCTCACATGACATATATAATTCTATATTATTATTTTTACAAATATCTAATATAACAGTATGTAAACACTACAATATTACAAATATCAAATATAAAGGTATGGATAAGTTGTAAATTCCTTGTAGAGGCTCATGAATTAATCCTCTAAGCCAAAACGTCACACTAATAACATGTCTTATCTGGCAAAAATAATTTCCACATCAGGTGCCAAAATGAAATTTCCGAATCTGAGACCAAACATGGCAGAGAAAATGGAGACTATGAGTGATCTCTGTCTGCTGAATAATATTGAACTATGCAACTGAACTGGATAATTTTCTGTTTGCGAAATTCAATATTGCCTTTTATGACTGACGGAGGCTGAAAAATTAGTAGCCATGCAAAATTTTCCTCGTAGCGTAACCAGCTCCCATATTAATAGAATGATGCAATCCATGCAATAAACATTATCAGAGTGACATCTTCCTGAGAGTACTTGTGAAAAGAATGATTCTGTGCTCACACAATGTTCTAAATGATGATAGGAATGGTTGAACAGCAAACTGAAATGATCAAAAACAGCATTCGTGTGTATGCAGTGAATTATAAATAACTCAAGACAAAAGACTATAGGGGGAAAAAAATCTCTCATAAAAAAACATCTCTGAGCACTACAGCTCCTGCTAGTGTTCTACATGGTGTTGTGTATGCCTTTATGAGAGCACGAGTAATTTCATTAGATATAGGTGCATAAATCAGCCCTATAATTACACTGCTCAAAGCTGTCACTCAGCATGTTGTGTCAGCTGTACAGCAGTCATGTGGGAAAAGATACGCATTTCTTCTGAAAAACCAAGCTATAAAATACAGGACATTGAAAAGAAACCCAATGCAAATCTCAGTACACATCTAATTACCAAGACAATTATTCATGAGTGCAGATTATGAGACGTCTTTAAGCAGTATGAGTATTTACTTTTCGATCATAAAGCACAAACAGGAAAAAACATGCTTTGCGAGCTTTGTGGCTCACTTCACATTTTCCCTATACAGATAATTAAGCTCGCCTATTTATAAAGCAAGCTACTTAATTGCAACTTTGCCAAGAGGATAATCTGTGGGAAATAAATCTCATTGTGAGAGAAAAAAAAAATCATCAAAGCATTTTATCTGTTAAAGTTTCCTGTCAAAACACACCCACAAACTATAATGGGCATCTGCTGTCATTTATTTCCTTTCCTTACAACCGAAAATCTAAAACTTTAAAGAAGTGCAGTCAAAACTATTGGAACAAGAAATGACAAAATCCCAAGCGTTAAGTCCTGTAGAAGGCCTATGTATAGCATAGTATAGGTTGGGGTAATGGGAATGCTCTTGTAATTCCAGAATACTGTATATAATCTCAACAAAGCATACTCAGGCCATGTGACAATGTGCCATTTAGAGTGAAAAAAATAATAATAATCCTGCTTTATAAATGGAAACTTGACACAAACTACAGTATCCAGTCTATAGATTTTGATCAAAGATAATTTCATAGAAATGAAGTAGAAATTTAGAGAGAAAATTTAGAGTCTGACTACTAGTTGGGGGAAGCCATGGTTAGAGAAGCAGCTTTGGGACCAAAAGGTTGCTGGTTTGATTCCCTGGACCAGCAGGAATGGCTGAAGTGCCCTTGAGCAAGACACCTAACCCCAGGCTGCTCTGGATATGTTGTACGTCGCTCTGGATAAGAGCATCTGCTAAGTTGGATATTTTCAGCATTTCAGAATGTTACGTTTAGAACGATTTCCTACAGGGGGGAAAACCAAAGGATATGGGTTACAAACCACCCGGAGGCACCAGCTCCGCGGCCGCGTGGTCTGTTTGATGCAGAAGAAGACGACAGGCGCGAGGGCAGGGTACGGCTGCTGCTCCTGCTCCTCAGACGCACCATCCAGAGTAGGGGCATCACCACCACCACCACCATCAGCCGAGCCTCGAGTTTCAGAGCTATTCGAGCCTTCAGAGCCACCCGGGCCCCATGTGCTGCCTTTCTCCTCATCCTCAGCAGCTTGGCCATGACCGTGCGCCCGGTACAAAACCGCCACCGGAACTCTCACCTCGCCACTCTCCAGGTACTGAAAGCGCTCTCTCCCTTCGCCATCGGTCATGATGGAGCGTCTGCCAGAGATGTCCTAAAAAAAAAAAAAGTCCCGCATCATCAGGTTGTAGGCACTTACAACAGTAAACCTGCACAACGTTTCCAATCCAAGCCCACTCGTCTTTATTCAACGCTGCACATAACAACTCGCAGAAATATCTTTTTAGACTCCAGCTTTGATATTAATATCTGAGCATGCAGTGTGATGACGGTCAGTCATTAAGAATGAAGTGCGAGTTGGATGAAAAGACATGCAGAATTGATTCAGGAGAATAGAAATGATGCGCAAAGACGCGCCGGGGGAAAGCGCAGCAGTGTGCGTGCAGTCTGCAGAGGAGAAGCTCTGGGAAATAAACACACATGGAAAACTTCTAAACCTAGTGGTTTTGGAGTTGGAATAAATGGTGGAACAGGATAACTTACCTTATAGATAAGGAATGGGACGTTCCCATAAACATCTCCTTCACTTTCAGTGGAGCGCAGGCGAATCCTTTCTGGAAAAGCTCCGTTTCTCCATGCAGTCCATTTGCTTCTTCTTCTTCTCCTTCTTCTATTCTTTTTCCCCCCTTAAATGCTTTTTCTTTCTCTCTGGGCTACCGCCAAAGACGCGCTGGTCCAAAATATCAGCTATTCAGCATGAAAATTATGAATGCTAATTATATATAAATTTAAAAAACAAATGTGAAGCAGGTATATAGGTGCCTCTACAGATAATACCCTGCACCTACACGTTGCCCGAACCCCCGCGCGCAGGTCTCCGTGTGCGTGCGTGCTGCTCGGGATCCTCACTCGCTCTGACGCGCCAAACTTCTGCCGTACCGGCAGCGCGGTCACGTGACTGCCGCCTCCGTGGCACGAGCTCAGCAGCGCTTCGAACCCGATCACTTTTACACTTCTTCTTCTGATTTCCGTTTAGTCCTTTATAATCCACCGTGCTTCATCCTTATTACAAGCTTTATTATAACCTTATTCTTATCCGGACAAAATCCGTCATCCTATATGAATAGGTTGACATGGAAATGCTAAAATGGTGTTTTATGTGAATATTTTGTTAAAAATATGTGCACAACTGACGACATATGCGCTGATTCCAAAACCAACACAGAGTTGATTCCACTTTGCTCTTACAGTATAATAGCCTTCTCTCTTCTGCGAAGTCTTTCCATTACATTTTTGGAGCATGGCTGTGGGGATTTGTGTTCATTCAGCTACAAAAGTATTAATGGGGTCAGGTAGGAAGTCTTGGTGTAGTGTACAGGCAATGTTCCAGTCTCAAAGGTGTTCAGCAGGGTTGAGGTCAGTTCACCTGAGTTCTTCCACTCCAGCCCTTTCAAACCATGTCTCCATGGAGCTTACTCAGGTTTGAGTGAAAGAAGCCTTTTATTTATTATTTATCACTTGTACACTCAAGCACGGGCGGCACGGTGGTGTAGTGGTTAGCGCTGTCGCCTCACAGCAAGAAGGTCTGGGTTTGAGCCCCGTGGCCGGCGAGGGCCTTTCTGTGTGGAGTTTGCATGTTGTCCGCGTGGGTTTCCTCTGGGTGCTCCGGTTTCCCCCACAGTCCAAAGACATGCAGGTTAGGTTAACTGGTGACTCTAAATTGACCGTGAGTGTGAATGGTTGTCTGTGTCTATGATGACCTGGTGGCTTGTCCAGGGTGTACCCCGCCTTTTGCTCGTAGTCAGCTGGGATAGGCTCCAGCTTGCCTGCGACCCTCTAGAAGGATAAAGTGGCTAGAGATAATGAGATGAGATGAGACACTCAAGCACGGTGAAATGTGTCCTCTGCATTTAGCCCATCTGAAGCAGTGAACGCAATGAGCAAACACACATACCCAGAGCAGTGAGCAGCTATGCTACAGCACCCGGGGAGCAGTTGGGGGTTAGATGGCAAGGTGCTCAAGGAAACTTCAGCCCAACCTCAGGCCTCATAGCTGCCCCATGTTAACCTAACCGCATGTCTTTGGACTGTGGCGAAAACCGGAGCGCCCGGAGGAAACCCACAAAGAACATGCAAACGCCACACAGAAAGGCCCCATCAGCCGCTGGACTTGAACCTAGAACCTTCTTGCTGCAAGGCAACAGTACTAACCACTATATCACCATGTCACCCAAGTATAGTGAAGGGGTATGGGACGTAGCTCAATGGTAACGTGAATGTTTTGCGTGTATGAGGTCCTGGGTTCAATCCCCAGCATCTCCAAAGCTACCATATATGGGAAGCTATGGCCTAATGGTTAGAGAAGCAGCTTTAGGAACAAAAGTTTGCTGATTTGATTCCCTGGATCAGCAGGAATGGCTGAAGTGCCCTTGAGCAAGACACCTAACCCGCAACTGCTCTGCATGTGTTGTATGTTGTTCTGGATAAAAGTTTCTGCTAAATACCAGTAACCTAATGTATTGCTACAGGATATAAAAACATCCTTTCCAATTTTGTGGCAACAGTTTGGGGAAGAACCACGTGATGATCATGTCTACAACATTTTATTCATAGCTGCTTGGTTAAATTTCATAGATTAAAAACACAGCCTCACATTAGGCTCAAATATAAGAGACTGGATAAACATGCATACAAGCATGAAGCTTAATTTTGCGTGCAGTATGCCAGTCCCTGTACAGTCATGACACTTCTGTGTAAAGCAGTGGTGCTTAATGAATAACAAAATGGGGGAAGCCATGGCCAATTGGTTAGAGAAACAACTTTGGGACCAAAAGGTCACTGGTTTGATTCCCTGAACCAGCAGGACTGGCTCAAGTGCCCTTGAGCAAGGTGCCTAACCCCCAACTTGTACCTTGTGTCTGATTAGCCAGAGAAAAACTGATGGTGTGAGTACCAGTTTGGGCAAGAACCTGGACATAACTAACTAATAATAAAATAGGGCTTCCATTTGAATCAACAGTGTAAGCCTAGCCAAGCATCTTCCAGGGCAGTTAGAAATGTTCTACTGGGAGAAGATCATGGTATCTACTGCTGTGGGTTACATGTGGACCATAAAAGTAATGAAACATAGAAAGGACAGGTAAGACAAAGTCCTATAAGTTGGCACACACCTTTATACTCATCAACTAATACACTAAAAAGAAAATTCTCAAGATCACTGGTTGACAGATAAACAGACTGTCGAACCATCTTCTGGCATTTGATCAGAAGGACTGTAAAACTCCAGTATAGGAACAAATCACTAATGATAATGGCCAGGAAAGAACAGGAGGGACCAGTGGATCACTCCTGGCTGCACAGCCGGTGTGGGTGTCTTGTATAACTGTGCTATGGTTCTAATAACGACTGAGGGTCTCTGAACACTTCTAAAATATACCACAGTTATGCTGTTCTGAAAGAGTGACTCTGGGGTTTGGACTGTACATCATGCACATGCAAATACCACTATCAGCATATTGTATCATTCAGCCTGAGTATGCACTAAGTCCCTAGGGTCCTCTTATCTTCTCTCTTGTACAGGACTGAAGGTATAAAATAAGCACAATGCTATTTGAGTTGTACTGTAAGAGCACTTCAAACCCATACTGATATGTATCATTATATTTTGTGGCCTGGTAAAACAAAAGGATGGTTTCACTGAAGAAGCTCATTAGCTCAGTATTTACACTTGAACGACTCAAAAAAAAAAAGAAGAAGGTCCTTCTGAAGGAAATCTCAGTTGGGCATATAACCAACAAACAGATATTGTATACAGCGTAAGGCTTTATGAATGTCAGCCTTAGGCTTTATGAATGTCAGCCTCAGACATAGAGTGTTTTGGTAAACTGGGATGTATGGATGCTGTCAGTCCCCCACTCGCTTGCTCACTCGAGTTTGTTGACAGTGTAGTGGCTGACTGCTTTATGTCCCGGGGCTCCCTCATGCCTGTGTTACCTTCTGGCTCTCCCCTTTTAGTTATGCTGTCATAGTTAGTTTTGCCGGAGTCCCTGCTTGTACTCAGTGCAATATGTATACTGTTCCTACTTATTCAGGTGGCATTGGCCATACCTAACAACCTGTCCCCCGTCCCCCCCCCAATCTGTCCCTCTGAGTTACATGTCGGTCCTGGGATCGAGATGCTGACCTCTTCTGCTCCTCAGACCTGCCTGATCCATCCTGGTGCCCTGTGTCTGGTTGGAATCTCATTGCATCGCTCCTGTGGAGGACGGCCCCATATGGACAGTTGAAAGTCACACTTGGAAGACGCTCTGGACACTTACAGTAATGCTTTTATGGCTGAGGACTACAGCTGACTTGCTAACTTTAGGACTGCAGTTGTCATGAACAGTTTTGCACTCAAGTTTCCATCAATGAAGAGTTTATAACATCAACAAAACTGACTTCATGTTAAAACTGTTAATGTTATAGTCATGTTGTCTGTTGTTGCCCAAATGAGGATGGGTTCCCTTTTGAGTCTGGTTCCTCTCGAGGTTTCTTCCTCATGTTGTCTGAGGGAGTTTTTCCTTGCCACCATTGCCACAGGCGTGCTCATTGGGGATAGATTAGGGATAAAATTAGCTCATGTTTTAAGTCGTACAAATTCTGTAAAGCTGCTTTACGACAATGTTTATTGTTAAAAGCGCTATACAAATAAACTTGACTTGACTTGACTTGAATGTCAAGAGGTCGTCAAACATCCAGCTTTAATCTACATGTCATTTTTTTATAATTTAGGCACACATTGTTAATATACTGTATGTTCTAAGAAGCAGCAGTACATAAAGACAGAAAGCTGAATTACTTTAATGGCTTTTGCTAACTTCAGTGGCTTCTAAACAGCATGCATATGCCAATCTATGACAAAGACACTATTTTAGATTTCTGTATCAAACATACAGTAAAGAACAAGAGCAAGTCAAACTGCAAGCTTATTATTCAATCTTCACTTTCAAATAAAACCTCTTTCATGTAGTACAGCGGTGTGTAAGTTTTAAATGTGTTTTATGATCCAAAGCAGCACACTGCTGAAAGGGGATAGATAAAGAACATGGGAAGTCTACATCCAGCTGAGATAACAGGCTATCTGATTGAAGTATGGCTCTACAGCCTGCTGCTTCTCACACCTGTATATCTGACTGCTGATGGGCTAAAATACTGCAAAAAGCATATTTCTCTGGCCTGCTTGAATACCCAAGGGCACATAAAGAAAAGAAATTACATGTATGTAGGTATGAAGAATTGGCTAGACCTTTGAAAATTTTCTCCCAGTAGCCATTTGGGTTAAATGTTGATTTCTTTATTGTAAATAAACTTTCTGATAGGTAATCCATTACATACGTTATCCACAGCTTTAACATTAATAAAGATACAATGCCATGATCGCTATGAAAGTTTAATTGGCACAAAAATAGACTGCTAATAAGAGCAGCCTTTACAGGAATCTCAAGAAATAGAGAATAGCTGTCTCTCACAAGCTTGCCCAACTAAAAAGAAGCGAAATTACAGACACTGACAGGGATCATCTTCCTCTTCTTCTTCTTCTTCTTCCTCCTCCTCCTCCTGCTGAGCCAGTAATGTGTAGATATAATTAAAATGGCCACTTAATCCACAACAGGCCAAATGTCCACTGTTCCTGACTTGCCAAAATGTTTTGGCATCATTTCATGAAATTAATGTGACTGTAAAACGATCTGGATTGTTCTAGATTGTTCTGGATTGTACCTGTTTAAATGAATATGGTATTTTCATTTATTCTGCGCTTTATTCCGGTTAGGATCACAATGGATATGGGGTTTATCCTGACATTCACACTTCATTCACACCAAGGGGTAATTTTAGTATAGTCGGTCCACCTACTGGTAACTGGGGAACCTGAAGGAAACCCACTCATGGGCAGAACATGTGATACTCCACACAGGAACTCAGGATCAAACCAAGGACCCTGGATCTGTGAGAGGGCAACACATACCATTTTTTGGTCATTTTATGTAATTATCATCTATTTTCACCACTCAAATGTATACAATATGTCGATCCAACTCCCACTTTTAATTACTTTTAATCATCCCTGCAGTGCATTAACTGTTTTGATGAAAATAATCTGTCTGTTAACTGTTGCTGCCATACAAGCCTTTCTTATTTGCTCCGAATTTTGGATGTGCACAGGCTAAATGTTTCACATCACAGACGTTTTTATGTACCTTATAAAGCATGTCTAGAGAAATTTTGGCATTGGGAAAACAACAATGAATCTCTCCACAGGGCACTATAAATGCCGTTAACAGGTGATAAGCAGGAGAAACACTGTAAGATACACCGACTATCATGTCCACCCATGATTGAACTACATCACAAACTGCCATCTGAACATAGTGTGGCTGAAATCCATAATTTCATAGTGTTCAGTAGCTCTGCTTGCATGTTTGCTTCACTGTGGCCTCCTGATGACACAATCACAAATCTTTTGCAGAACGGTCAAACACAATTCATTCTTGTCAAATGTCAGGTCTAGGAACACTTACACATCCAGTGGCAGTCACTGTGGATTTGACTTTTGCACATTTATCTTAGCAACATTTTTAGATATGCTTTTCAAGTGGATAAAATAGGTATAGATAACTGTATATCAGCTTCAGAAAATAACATAGAGGATGATTCATTAGTTGGCCAGAGCTCTCTGCTTTGAGTATCAGGATTCCAATCATAGTTCACTATTAGAAAAAGAAATCTTTAAGGGTTCATTGGATACGCATGTAAGGGTACTTAGCTTAGGATTCTACTTAGAGCTCTTTCTGATATGGGGACACTTATTTGTAAGACTCTTCACAAAAATAGAAGGTTTACCCCCTTTTCATCCAAGAGTATACACTCGGGAATCCAGGTTCTGTATCAAACAAAAGTGTTTCCCTATTAGAGGCAAACTTAAACTTATCCTAAATATGAAAGCGCTATGCTGCGGTGGATGTGTCCTGTAAAGCCAGAGGATGGGGTCAACTCCAGCAGTCTTCGTCTGAGGCTTGGTCTCCTGGATCTGGACGCTGACCTCAGGTATAGGCATTTGTAGTGGTTTGGCCACATGTGGCACAGTTCTACTATGATTGCAAGAATCATAGCCCACCAGGTGGAAGGTGCAATAAAGAGGGGCAGGCCCCGCAAGACCTGGAAAGAGCTAGTGGCACAGGATTTAAGGGAGTGGGGCCTCACTGCTGAGGATGCCCTGGATCAAAAGTATTGGAGAAGGATGTTACAGTCAAGCCATGCATCGTCTGACACACTTGTGGTAAGAAGATGTTAAAATGGATAGTGAGTAAGTGAGTGATGTCACCAAGGTTTTGACTCTGTGATAAAATTTGAATAGAAGTCAATTCTTGAATTGAAATAACCCAAGATTGAAAGAATTTGTCTGAATTTGTCATATTATTCATTATATTATATTTAACCACCTTTAATTTAGTATTCTATTCATTTATTCTATATCATCAGGTTTCATATAAATATGTATTCTGCCTGACTTTTCAACAAAAAATCAACAAAAAATTATAACAAGAAAACACTCGCAAAAAATGAACAACTTAAATTATGTTATTGTTCTAGTCTCTGTATATTAGTTATGCACTGTAGATATGCAAAGTGTACAGATTAAGGGCTTTACCTAACAAATTATTTAGTTCAAGGAAAGAATAATATCTCATCTCATTATCTGTAGCCGCTTTATCCTGTTCTACAGGGTCACAGGCAAGCTGGAGCCTATCCCAGCTGACTACGGGCGAAAGGCGGGGTACACCCTGGACAAGTCGCCAGGTCATTACAGGGCTGACACATAGACACAGACAACCATTCACACTCACATCCACACCTACGGTCAATTTAGAGTCACCAGTTGACCTAACCTGCATGTCTTTGGGCTGTGGGGGAAAGCGGAGCACCCGGAGGAAACCCACGCGGACACGGGGAGAACATGCAAACTCCACACAGAAAGGCCCTCACCGGCCATGGGGCTCGATCCCAGACCTTCTTGCTGTGAAGCGACAGCACTAACCACTACACCACCGTGCCGCCCTGGAAAGAATAATAAATTAAGGAAAATAGCATATCCATCTCGGTCATGGGGAAGCTGGAGTCAATCCCAGCAGACTTTGGGCAAGAGGCATGGTACATCCTGGGCAGGTTGTCAATCTATCACAGGGCTAACACAGAGATGAACAACCATTCACACTCATATGCACACCTACGGGCAATTTAGAGTAGCCAGTTGACCAAATCTGCATGTGGGAGGAAACCCACACAGGCATGAGGAGAACATGCAAACTTCACACAGAAAGGCCCTAGTCAGCTGTGAGATTCGAATCATTTTGCTGTGAGGTGACAGTGCTAACCATTGCACGACCATGCCAGTCTGAAAACTGTACAATACTGTAAAAATTAAACCTAAATAAATAAATAGTTATAGCTTTGCTACACAGACACAAGAAAGTTTCCTACATAATGGTAATCCTAGAAAAGATCCAAACAGCAAACTCAATTAAATGGACTCTCTAAATAGGAGAGCTGTTTCTAGCTGGTAAAGTAAAGACAATGGTTAGTGTTGAAAGATGAAAGATACATGAGACAGCGACTGTCTTAAAGTTTGCAAGCTTCAGCATTGAATCTGTGAGGAGGAATATGTGTCCAAAGGGATCTGCTTATAAGTGCACACTGTAAACTGAGTGGTGTGAGCAACAGAACAAAAAGACTTCACCTTATGATAATACACTTAAGCTGCAAGGGGGCATATGAGCCAATCACATCATTATCCTCTGCATATCACTCTCACTGGTTCATGTTATTATCATACAGCAAATGGATTATTGCCTAGGAATCCTTGGAGATCTCTTTATGGACTTCCATACGAGAAGTGCTCGGGGGTGGGGTGGGGGGGGAACCTCCTTAAATGCCCACTAGCCTTTCTTGTTAGTGTCATTGTAAATACTGAATCATTCATAGTAGTTGCTAAACAATAGGTTTTAAGACAATTAACTGATAATAACCCGAGATTTTAAGTGATTAAGTATTTTGTTTGTCTTACGCTAACTTAGGCCCTGTCCACACGGCAACGGATTCAGGTGAATCCGATAAAATTGTTTATCGTTTCGGCCTGGTGTCCACACGGCACCGGCGTTTTGGGTGCCCCAAAATGAAATCTTTTGAGAACGGGTTCCAGAGTGGAAAGATCTGGCAACGGCGCCATTGCGAAGTCGTCTGGATGAGTAGAACGGATTTGTTTACGATGACATCACAACCACATGTGCTTCACGCCGGGTAGAAGTGTAACGAACTCGATGCGAGTTGTCAACAAATCCTATAACTTGGTTCATGAAACGCGCTTACAAAATATTTTCACTGTGAATATTTATTGTGTAATGGTGCAAAGTGAGAGAGAGAGAGAGAGAGAGAGAGAGAATAGCCTTTAGGGCAGAGTCAATCCCGCCAGCAAAAATAGGGAAAAAAAGGAGCGATCTCACCTCTTCAGATGTTGGTTTAAGTCCTACAATACATTCCTCAAAAAGGGCGTAGAAGAACAAATTAATCCATCAACGTGTAGCATTCAATTTATTCCGGACCATTAAAGACGCCGCCTTCCGCGTAGAATCATACGTCATCCTCGCCGCCATATTGGAGAGGTCAAAGCGGAGAATAAAGATGCTCATTCATGTGCTGCGTTTAACTGTACCAACAGGTTTGCCATCCAAACGAGATCACATGGGATTACCTTTCACAGGTGAGACTGGAAAAATACTTTTCATTGTATTTGGTCATTATAATGTAATTTTACGAACAGATTTTTCTGACTTTGTGGCTAATGTGAAGTCTCGCGCATAATAGTTTATGCGCATGCGTCCTTACTTCTTCTATTGTTCTGGTGTCTCCGAAGGGACCGTCTTACAGCACCCCTAGAGGTGTGGCATGTGTATTGCATCGTTTTCAGCAAGCGTTGCGTTGCCATATGTACCTGATATTTTACTGATTCGTTGCCCATGTGGACGCGATGTTTTTTTTTAATAACATCTCGTTGCCGTTGTCATGTGGATATAGCCTTAGATTGTAAATTAACACAATGTAAAATACAGATGATCTGAACACTGTTGATTTCAATCATCTTGAAGTATCAGCAATCTTCTGAACAGCAAGCTCACCAACAGCTAAGAGCAATCGGCTATTTAACCAAACTACTGATTAGGTTATGATTAACGTGTGTTTTTGAATTACTATGTTCTTTGGCATTGTACATAAAAATCATTGTAAAATGATAATCTAGGATGATAGTGGTTGTTAAAATGGATGCATAGAGTCACTTCATGTACTGAGGAAGCAATAAGCCTGATCAGCAACCTCTCTGTACCTGCCAGGGTTGAGTAATGACTGTTCAACAGCTTTTATTTGTCCATGGCGTACATGAATGGGAAGGACTGCATGGCCCTGTCTTTATCCAGTTTATGAAATGATTCAGTGCTCACTTCATATTCTGACAAAGAGAAGCATTGATTGATTTATGCTGCGGATTCAAATTACAAATTAAACACACTACTTCCCCATGCACAACCACAGTGCATGTGCACAGACATCTGTAGAAGCTTGCTAGGTTGCTGTCAGATCTTCCAAATATGGTGGTGGAAAAGTTGTTACTGCAGATTGAAGTGACTGAATGACTAAAGAGGATGCAATTAACTAAAACACTATATTTGGACATGTCTCCATCACAGAATTAAGTAAGCAGCTCCCACTATGCCAGTGGTAAACTACTGTTTAGGTTAGTTATCCCCCTGAGTTTCCCTGCTGATAGGGAGATTCACATCCACTGGACAAACGGTGATCTGTGAAGGCCTGTCAGGTGAACAGAGAACACATGGCAATGCCATCCAATTTGCTTGACACTAAATTCGTGACATAAAGCTTGCACATGATCACATTAGCAGTTCAACAATACAACTCACGCAGAGTGATGCAACAACACAGCAATGGCATAATGATGGCATATAGTTCTTACGAGATGATTGGGCGTTGACTCATGAAATGGTTGATGGTTGCATGAAGCTGACAGAAGGAAGCAAACAAAGAAAGTGCCAAGATTCTACTGAGCACAGTTACAAAAAAATAAATAAATAAATAAATAAAGCTTATCAAAGATTATGGACAGCATGTCTAAATCAGGTTACATTTTCCAACACACAGGCTGCTGGTAAATTACATAACAGAGATACTGCAAAATGGAAAAATAACCAGGTTCAATCCTAAGCTCAGGTTATTGTCAGTGTGCAGTTTCACACGTTCTTTCCGCGCCTGCAAAGGATTCATCTGAGTTCTCCAGTTTTCTCCTATCTCGCAAAAGACATGCTGAGAGGTGGATTGGCTATCCAAGTGTGTGTGCATGGTGGCCTTCAAAGGACTGGACCATCCAGGTGGTGTTCCTGCATCAAACCCTGTGTTTTCAGATTGGGCTCCAGATCTACCATGACTGAAGCTGAATAAATATACAGTGCCAGTCAAAGGTTTGTACACCCCTACTCTACTTATTCATAGGTTTTTCTGTATTGTGACTATTTTCTACATTGTAGAACAATACTGAAGACAACAAAACTATGAAATAACATAAACACATATGGAATTATGTAGTAAACAAAAAAATGTTACAAGAAAGTTTGATATTTTAGATTCTTCAAAGTAGCCACCGTTTACCTTGATGATGCTTTGTACACTATTGGCATTATCTTAACCAGCTTCATGAGGTCACCTGGAATGCTTTTCAATTAACAGGTGTGCCTCGTCAAAAGTTAATTAGTGCAATTTCTTGACATCTTAATGCTTTTGAGATCAAACAGTAAATAGTAAATAATAAAAACACAGTAAATAGCCCTATTCCACAACTGTAGTAATCCATATTATGTCAAGAACCATTCAACTAAGTAAAGAGAAACAACATCCATCGTTACTTTAAGACATGAAGAAGTGTCTTTTAATTAATAAAAATAAAGAAAAAACAATGAATTAGAAGGTGTGTCCAAACTTTTGACTGGTACTGTATATATTTTAATTTGAATCATCAACTGATTCAAACTCATTGGAGTCAAATCCCCCTTTTCAATTTGGATCCACTGTCTGAGGCATCAGAATAATGACCCCAATCTGTACTTAATGCATCTGCTCTAATGATAGAGCCGGCAGGCATCTGTTGTGTCAGCTGTTGACTGAGTAGATTACTCTAGTGTACCCAAAATGGCCCCCCATTCGGCATGACAGACGGACCAAGCCTGGCCAATTTGGTCCAGTGGTAAACTCCAAGAAAAGGAGAAATGACTTGGTGTTTTCAATATTGCAGAGAAAAAAATACCACTGTTTGTATAATTGCATCTCTGTTCAATTGGCTGAGGGAGGATATAGTGAGCCTATTGTAAGTTTTATTAAACAGTTCTGTTTTCTAGAACTGTCGGAGGTTGGAGACTTCACAGACAGAGTGATGTCCGGCTGGAGAAGAGCACGTGCTCCTGCACAATGAGAAAGCACACCTGCCTTCATGTAAACACTACATTCCTCTCAGGCCTGTTTTGGACAGGACCATTTGTGTGCTGTTCACCTTTACAGAGCGTGACAGCTCTCAGTTCTCGTACATTGTATCTATGAAGTGTTTTGACAGGTCTTCGCAACAAACACTAACGATATTCGTCATCAGTCTTAAGTCTGTGGAACACAAATGCCTCTGTTTACATGAGTTCAGTTCAGTATTTTAACAAAGCTACAATTATCTATGATCACTTGTTGACACAGGTTGCCACAATGCAGGACACACTGTTTAGGGGAACTTATTCTATAATGTTTTTATTACAGCTTTCATGGAGGTGTGGATTGCTTAGCAGTTCCTGATTGACAGCACATTTGAGTGGACTCATGATAAATGCTTGATAGGGTCTCTTGGAGCCTAAATAACTTCTGTGATTATAATATATTAATATAATTGCTGTTGTGCGTCTATGGTTACTTGGTCCTGCACATGTCACCTACGGTAAATAATACCAGTGTATTTAAAAGACAGGTCTGTAAAGCCATAATCATTTAAGAAGTGCAACATGATTAGCTAAAGTGTCTTATTGCACTGTCTGCAATGCGATCATCAATATTCATTTGACAAAGCTTTTTACTTTGTCTGTGAAGCTCATGTGAAGTACCCTGCTTGCTAATTTATAGTCAGTATTCTGTCTGCTTCTTCCCTGAGTTTGAAAAAAATATCATCACGATTCCTGTCACGTCACTTTCTCTATTATGAATCAAACAACAAATCAAATATTTACATAGCCGTTTCACACAGTTTCATATCATGTCTACAGAGCTGTATTTAGGTGAAGTAATCATGGCTAATGATTATGTACTTTGGTGCAGGCTGGCTGTATCTTTAGATGCGGCAGTTTGTATTGAACAGGTCTCTAATGTGACTGAGGGCTTAAAGAGCTGTGCAAATTGCAGTTTGTGGTGTGAAAGGTACAAATAATACCTAGTCACGCTGTCTCCCCTACTGCAAAGGAAAAAGAAAGTTGCTAAGCAACCTTTGTCCTTTAAAAACTCTCTTTGGAAAGGGTATACATTTATGTATTACAAAGAATAATGGCATTTATAAGATTCAGTGGCAGATATATTGTGTTCTTACCTACGTACTATATATCATAATGTAGTTATATTTATTTGACAGACACTTTCATCTAAATAGACATTTGAGCTAAACAGTCAGTTTAAGACTGTTGCTTGAGGGCCCAAAAGTGGCAGATTGATAGAGCTGGAGTTTCAGCTCTGATCACCAGCCCAGAACCTTAACCACTAAGCCACCATTTCCCTTTGCAGAGGCTTAGACCTGCTTTAACCTCCTGCCATTGTGGTTGAATGCAATGTGAACAGGCTCACATGCCGCTTATTTTTCTATTAGTGGAATCAATTATTTCTTCGCTATCACAAAGATGTGTTTCATGCATATGTTTTATATGGAAAATGCTAAATATTAAAAGGTTTGATTGAAACATCACAAATGAGATACAATTTCCAAACTTATGTCCCAAAAATAAGGGTGGCATGGTGTTGCCTCACAGCAAGAAGGTTCTGGGTTCGAATCTCACAACCGACTGTGAGGCCTTTCTGTGTGCAGTTTGTGTTTTCTCCCTGTGTCTACATAGGTTTCCTCCCACAGTCCAAAGACATGTGGATTAGATCAACTGGCTACTTTAAATTGCTCATAGGTGTGAATGGTCTCTGTGTTAGCCCTATGACAGATAGGCGACCTATCCAGAGTGCGTCCCACCTCTCACCTGAAGTCAGCTGGGATTGGCTCCAGCTTCCCCCATGACCCTGATGGATATGTGGTATGGATATTCCAAAAATATCTTTGATTGAGCCGGAAACTTTGCTGATTAAAACATATCATGAAGAACTGCAGCAAATTAAATGAATTAGAGAAAATATAGCCTCATCATGTGGCAGACTGGACTGTTGAAAGGTCTGATTATTGTGCACAGAATGTGTGTAAAACAAACCATCTTTTATGCACTTTTGCACCCAACTGTAACATAATTGACTTTGATGTATTATCATTCCCAAAGGCAGGATATTGGCCAGATATCGAGCAATAGAATTTAGCCAATATTATTAACTTTCCTATACACTCTGTTAGAATTTTATGTCTGCAACACAATAAAAAAAGTAGAGACAGAGGCATTATTACCATTGTATTACATCACTTTTCCTTTTAATAACACTTTTTAATCATATGGTATCTCAGGATACGAATTCTTGCAGTTTTGCAATTGGGATTTTTGTCCATTCTTGCTTTATACAAGACTTCAGCTGCTCAACAGTCCGTGGTCATCACTGTCTGATTCTCGTCTTCATGATGAATAGTAGAATACATTCTCAATAGGAGACAGATCTGAATTGGCCAGTCAAGCGCACGGACTCTGTGTCTACAAAGCCATACTATTGTACCCCACGCAGAATGACGCCTGGCATCATCTTGCTCAAATAAGCATGGACTTCCCAGGAAGATACATTGCCTTGATGAATATGTCTCTCTAAAATCCCAATATATGCCTTCATGTCAATGGTACCTTCACACACATGCATCTCACCTATGCTGTGGGCACTGATACACAACCATACCATCACAGAAGCTGTTTTTTTCCATCTTTCTCTGATAACAAACTGGATGGTCATGTTCATCTTTTGCACTGAGAACTCAATGTCCGGTTTTCCTGAAAACAAGCTGAAATGTGGACTCATCTGACCACAGCACACATTCCCACTGTTTTTCGGTCCATCTGAGATGAGTTTGAGTCCAGAGAAATCGGCAGCGTTTCTGCATAGAATTGATGACTAGCTTCCTCTTTGCATAATACAGTTTCATGTTGCATTTCTGGATGCAGCGGCAGACTGTGTTAAGTGACAGTGGTTTTCCGAAGTACTCCAGAGCCCATGTGGCTATATTTGTCACATTAGCATGACAGTTTCTCAGGCAGTGCTGCACATTTCTCAGGAGGTCATGCACATTCAACAGTGGTTTCTGACCTTGCCCTTTATGCACTGAGATGTCTCTGAATTCCCTGAATCTTTTCACAATATCATGTACTCTTGATTTTGAAATACTTAAAATCTTGCATTGACAAATGTTCCTTTTGAATTGACTAAAAATTCTCTCACAAATTTTGGCACAAAGGGGTGAGCCACACCCCATCTTTGCTTGCAAAGACTGAGCCTTTAGTGCTGCTCCTTTTATACCCAATCATGTTACCAATTAACCTGCTTATTGTGAAATCTTCCCAAAATGGTGTTAATTGGATAGTCTATAAACTTTTCAGTTTTATTTTTGCCTCTGTCCCAACTTTTTTTGAGTGTGTTGCAGACATCAATTTATAACTTTGCTTATATTTACAAAATACAATGAAGTTGGTCAGTAAGACTATTGAAAATCTTTTCTTTGCACTTTTATCAGTTAAATAAAAGTTCACATGAATGAACAAATCACAGATTTTTGTTTTTATTACATTTTGGAAAATACCCCAACTTTTCTGGAAATGGGGTTAGTATTAAGAGTTTATGGTAAGCTAGAAATAGTATTTTATTTTTCATCAAAACAAGGCACTGTTAGGACTGGGACTGTTTTGGCCTCTAGAGGCCGCTGTTATGTTTATCTTGTCATGTTTGTTTTGGCCTCTAGAGGCCGCCACTGTGTTTTTGTGTTTGTCTTGATTGCCTGTTTCCTGCCCCGCCCTGTTCCTTAATTGTTTTGTGTATAAATACCCCTCTGTTTGTTCCCTTGTCACGGAGTCTTTATGCTATGCTGTCTTGTGCTAGTTTCCTCTGTCTCACGTATCTTGCCTGTGCCCTTGTGTTTTTGATGTTTTTTTGCTTTCTTTGGACTTTGTACCTTTTTGATCTTCTGAGCGTTCAGCATTTTGCCTTTCCTTTTGTTTTTGGACATTTAACCTTTGGATATTTTATTTTGGTTTATCTTCTGAGCTTTTGGATTTTCTTTGTTTTTTCCATTGGATTGTATATAGTGTAAATAAACTGTTTTTTGATACTCTACTTTCGCCTCACGCCTCTGCACTTGAGTCATCCCCCTGGTGGCCTAGTGGGAGTTTGCTGGATTATCACACCAGCGACCTGGGTTCAAAACCCTAACAGAAAGACTCTGTCATGACTGACTCAGCAGAGGCTGCTTCAACTGTCTACCCGGCCAACCTTCAGGGAATTATGGCACCTCCGACACGCTTCGGAGCGACCATGGACGCTCATGGACGAATGCTTGCAAGCTAACGTGAGGCCCTGCTCGCCATGAGGTACTGCTTCAGCAACTTGGGAAAACCCTGGCACAGCTGACTCCTCTGCCCGCATCTCCTCATCCTGATCCGGCTCCTGCTCCAGTGCCTCCTGCCACGCTGTCTCCTTCACCTCGTGAACCCAGCCTTCCTGCACCACAGAGGTATGACAGCAAGCACGGTGAGTGCCGGGAGTTCCTTACCCAGTGCCAACTCACCTTTGAGCTTCAGCCTACCACCTACACTACGGATCGCCGCAAGATTGCCTTTATGATAACCTTGTTAGGTGGTTTTGTGATAACCTTGTTAGCGGCCATTTGGCAGAGACAGGGACCTGAGTGCTCTGATTTCAAGTTGCTTATGGAGGAGATGCTGCGTGTCTTCAATCAGGCAGACACCAGTAAAGACGCAGCCAGGAAGCTCATGTCCATCCGGCAAGAAGGAAGCGTCGCGGACTACGCCATCGCGTTCCGGACGCTCGCAGCTGTCAGCGGATGGAACGAAGCAGCCCTGGTTTCAGCCTTTCACCATGGTTTGTCTGACCCTATCAAAGACAGCCTGGCCTCTATCGGATGCCCAAGTGACCTCGAAACTCTGATCTCACATTCTACTCGTCTTGACAACAGGATTAGAGAGCGCCACCGAGTCCTGAGCTTCCCTGGCCTCACTGCCTCGACCTGGAGCCCGTCTACCTCCTCCAGTGACTGTCCAGAGCCCATGCAAGTTGGCCGTACTCGTCTCTCCGCAGCTGAGAGGGAGCGCAGAAGGAGGGACAAGTGCTGCATCTACTGTGGCAAGCCTGGCCATTTCCGAGCATCATGTCCCGAGCTCTCGGGAAAAGGACCGCCCCGTCCAGCCGAGGAAGGGTTGTGACAGGGCCTACCCTCTCTCCTGAACTCCCTGGCCAAGGAGTCTACATCCCGGTCTCCATCTCCTGGGGTGAGTCCGTCCACTCTTGTCAGGCCTTGTTAGACTCCGGGGCGGCTGGAAACTTTATGGATGTTCACTTCGCCCAAAGTATCAATGTCCCGACTGCACCTCTTGAAGTCCCACTGTCTGTGTCTGCCCTGGATGGCCAAGCCTTAGGTGACGGAAGAGTCACCCAAGTAACTTCTCCAGTCTTCCTCCAGTCTCAAGGTCACAAGGAAGAAATATCCCTGCACCTGATTCCTTCACCAGAGTTCCCAGTGATTCTAGGCCTTCCTTGGCTTATCTGCCACAACCCTCGCTTAGACTGGGTAACAAGCCAGGTTGTGGAATGGGGCCCTGCGTGCCATGCCTCTCTAGCTCTCCTGTGTCTCCTGCTGAGCCTCCTGATCTCACCGAGTTATCTCAAGTTCCCACAGAGTACTGGGATCTCAAGGAAGTTTTCAGCAAGAGCAGGGCCACCGTTCTTCCTCCGCACCGTGCCTACGACTGTGCCATCGACTTGCTCCCTGGGACTACCCCTCCTCGTGGCAGACTGTTTTCCCTCTCTCAGCCAGAACACAAGGCCATGGAGGAGTACATCAAGGACGCCTTGGCTTCTGGGTTCATTCGACCATCCACCTCACCCGCTGGTGCCGGCTTCTTCTTTGTTGGCAAGAAGGATGGGGGGCTCCGGCCGTGTATTGATTACAGGGGTCTGAACAAGATCACTGTATGCAACTGCTATCCCCTTCCGCTGATGTCCACAGCGTTCGATCTGCTCCAAGGCGCCACTGTCTTCACCAAATTGGACTTACGGAACGCATACCACCTCATCCGTATCCGACAGGGAGACGAGTGGAAGACTGCCTTTAACACCCCGTCTGGGCACTACAAGTACCAGGTGATGCCCTTCAGACTCACCAACGCATCAGCTGTTTTTCAGGCCCTAATCAACAACGTCTTGAGGGACATGATTACCCAGTACGTTTTTGTCTACCTCGACGACATCCTAATCTTTTCCAAGACAGTGCAGGAGCACCGCCACCATGTCCGCCAGGTTCTCCAGAGGCTGCTACAGAACAATCTATTCGCTAAGGCCCAGAAATGCGAATTTCATGTTCCCGAGGTCTCCTTTCTGGGTTTTATTGTACGGACGGGCCAACTCCAGATGGATCCAGCCAAGACCCTGGCCGTCCGGGACTGGCCCACCCCCAAGTCTGTCAAAGAGGTTCAGCGGTTCTAAGGGTTTGCTAACTTCTACCGCAAGTTTATCAGGAACTTCAGTTCTGTAGCAGCGCCCATATCGGACCTCACCAAAGGGACAGGTGGATCGTATGTCTGGTCTCCTCAGGCGGAAAAGGCGTTCAAAGACCTCAAGCACCGCTTCTGCACGGCACCCATTCTGGTCCTCCCAGACCCTTCGCAACCCTTCATCGTCGAGGTGGACGCCTCGGACAGCGGCGTCGGCGCGGTCCTCTCTCAATGCTCGGAAGGAAGGTTGCACCCCTGCGCATACTTCTCCCACCGCCGGAGTTCTGCGGAGTCCCGGTATGACGTGGGGGATCGAGAACTGCTAGCAGTTAAACTGGCCCTTGAGGAGTGGAGGTACTGGCTGGAGGGAGCGCAACATCCATTTTTGGTCTGGACGGACCACAAGAACCTGGAGTACCTCCAGCAAGCTAAGAGACTCAATCCATGACAGGCTAGGTGGGCCTTGTTTTCCAGTCGGTTCGACTTTACCCTATCATACCGGCCCGGCTCCAAAATCACCAAACCTGACGCGCTGTCCAGGCTGTTTGCTCTCCCTGTTGGTGGGAGCGAAGTTGGGCCTATTATCCCTGTGTCCCGGATTGTGGCTCCTGTCCGCTGGGGTATTGAGGAGACCATCCGACGAGCCCAACGCCAGGACCCCAGTCCTGGGACGGGGCCACCGGGCCTCTTGTACGTCCCACATCAAGCCTGGGCCAAGGTTCTCCAGTGGGGTCACTCGTTCCCTCTCACCGCCCACCCGGGAGCTCGAAGGACCCTGGACTTCCTGAGAAGACGCTTCTGGTGGCCAAGCATGGAGAAGGAAGTGAGGTCATTCGTCCTTTCCTGCGAGGTGTGCACCAGAAGCAAGAACCCATGACAGCATCCCCAGGGCCTCCTGCATCCTCTGACCATTCCCTGGCGTCCCTGGTCCCACGTGGCAGTCGACTTCATCACGGGTCTCCCAGAGTCACAAGGTAACACTGTCATTTTGGTCATAGTGGACAGATTCTCCAAGGCCTGCCGCTTTATACCACTGTGCAAGCTCCCTTCTGCCCTTGAAACTGCTAAACTAATGTTTAATCACGTCTTCCGAGTCTTTGGTCTCCCTCAGGATATCGTCTCAGACCGGGGGCCCCAGTTCTCCTCCCGAGTGTGGCACAGGTTTTGCAAGCTCATCGGAGCCACTGCCAGCCTCTCCTCTGGGTTCCACCCACAGTCCAATGGCCAGACGGAGAGACTCAACCAGGACCTGGAAACCACCCTGCGAGGCCTGGCTATGGATAACCCGACTTCGTGGAGCACCTGGCTGCCATGGGCAGAGTACGCCCACAACACCTTGCAATCATTGGCTACCAAGCTGTCGCCGTTCCAGTGCCAATTCGGGTTCCAGCCACCTCTGTTCCCGGACCAGGAGGAGGACGCGGGGGTGCCCTCGGTTAACCAATATGTGAGACGGTGTCGCAAGACCTGGAGCAAGGTCAGGAGGACCCTCATCCAGACCTCCAGAACCAACCAGACTCAGGCCAACTGCCATAGAAGACCTGCCCATGCTTTCCGCCCTGGGCAGCAGGTTTGGCTGTCCACCAAGGACCTTCCACTGCGGGTGGAGAACCGCAAGCTTGCTCCTCGCTACATTGGCCCCTTCAAGGTGGTGCGCAGGGTGAACCCTGTTGCCTACCGGCTCCAGTTGCCCCGGACTCTGAGGATCAACCCCACATTCCATGTTTCCCTATTGCGGCCCGTACTGACGTCGATGTATGCCCCTGCCCCTAGGAATCCCCCACCCCCCCGCATCTTCCAGGGTCAGACTGTGTTCACTGTGCATCGCCTGCTTGACTCCCGCCGGGTCCACGGCAGGCTTCAATATCTGGTAGACTGGGAGGGCTATGGCCCTGAGGAACGCTGTTGGGTCCCCGCCCGGGACATTTTAGATAAAGGACTTTGTCGGGACTTCCATTCGGCCCATCCGGATCGCCCTGGGAACGTCAGGAGACGTTCCTAGAGGGGGGGGGGGGGGGGTCCTGTTAGGACTGGGACTGTTTTGGCCTCTAGAGGCCGCTGTTATGTTTATCTTGTCATGTTTGTTTTGGCCTCTAGAGGCCGCCACTGTGTTTTTGTGTTTGTCTTGATTGCCTGTTTCCTGCCCCGCCCTGTTCCTTAATTGTTTTGTGTATAAATACCCCTCTGTTTGTTCCCTTGTCACAGAGTCTTTATGCTATGCTGTCTTGTGCTAGTTTCCTCTGTCTCACGTATCTTGCCTGTGCCCTTGCGTTTTTGATGTTTTTTGCTTTCTTTGGACTTTGTACCTTTTTGATCTTCTGAGCGTTCAGCATTTTGCCTTTCCTTTTGTTTTTGGACATTTAACCTTTGGATATTTTATTTTGGTTTATCTTCTGAGCTTTTGGATTTTCTTTTTGTTTTTTTCCATTGGATTGTATATAGTGTAAATAAACTGTTTTTTGATACTCTACTTTCGCCTCACGCCTCTGCACTTGAGTCATCCCCCTGGTGGCCTAGTGGGGGTTTGCTGGATTATCACACCAGTGACCTGGGTTTGAATCCCAGCAAAACCCTAACAGGCACTGCCAATGTACTTGTAAGACAGCCAGCCAATGTTTTGTATATGAAGGTATAAAGAGCTAAATGTATTATCAGTTACAACCCCAATTCCATAAACTTGGGACACTGTGTAAAACGTAAATAAAAAAACCAGAATATGACAATTTACAAATCATGAAAACCCTATATTTATTTGAAAATAGTACAAAGAAGACAACATATCAAATGTTGAACCTGAGAAATTTTGTTGTTTTCTGAAAAATATATACTCATTTTGAATTTGATGTCAGCAACACATTTCAAAAAAGTTGGGACGGGGCAACAAAAGACTGAAAAAGTTGTGTAATACTAAAAAAAAAAAAAAACTAATTTGGTTGATTGGCAACAGGTCAGTAACATGATTGGGTATAAAAAGAGCATCCCAGAGAGGCCGAGTCTCTCAGAAGTAAAGATGGGGAGGGATTCACCGCTCTGTGAAAAACTGCATGGGCAAACAGTGCAACAATTTAAGCATAATGTTCCTCAATGTAAAATTGTAAAGAATTTGTGGATCACATCATCTATAGTACGTAATATCATTAAAAGATTCAGAGAATCTGGAGAAAATCTCTGTATGCAAGAGACAAGGCTGAAAACTGACATTGGATGCCTGTGATCTTCAGGCCCTCAGGCAACACTGCATTAAAAGCAGACATGTGTCTGTAGTGGAAATCACTGTATGGGCTCAGGGACACTTCAGAAAACCACCATCTGTGAAAACAGTTTATTACTGCATCCACAAATGCAAGTTAAAACCACATATAAACAATATCCAGAAACACCACTATAATCTCTGGGCCCAAGCTCTTTTATGATTGACTGAGGCAAAGTGGAAATTTGTCCCAAGGTATGATGAATCAAAAGTAGAAGTTCTTTTTAGAAATTATGGACACCACATCCTCCAGGCTAAGGGACCATCCGGCTTGTTATCAGTGCACAGTTCAAATGCCAGCATCTGTGATGGTATGAGGGTGCATTAGTGCACATTCAAGATTCAAGATTTTTATTTGTCATATACACAATAACAGACACAGCGGTTTATTATTGGGTAATGAAATTCTTATTTTGCAACTGCCCGACCAAACTACGCTTACCAAAATAAAAAGAAATATATATATAAAATATGAAATATAAAATATAAAGTGCATATGGAATGCAAAATATAAAGGTAGAGTGAAAAATGAAGATAACATTTAAAAAATAGGGGGGGCAAACAAACAATGTGCAAACATAGAGGTAGATATACTGTGCAATGTCTTTATTTAAAAAAAATGACATGGGCAGCTTGTACATCTGCAAAGGCATCATTAACACTTAATGATATACACATGTTTCAGAGCAATATGCTGCCATCCAGACAAAATATTTTTCAGGGAAGGCCTTCCTTCTTTCAGCAAGACAAAGCCAAACCGCTTTCTGCACACATTAAAACTGCATGGCTCCATAGTAAAAGAGTCCGGGTGCTAAACTGGCCTGCCTGCACAAAATATGACAAAGGAGACCCTGAACTGTTGAGCAACTGAAATCGTATATCAGATAAGAATGGGACAACATTTTTCTTTCAAAACTACAGCAATTGGTCTCCTCAGTTCCCAAACATTTACAGAGTGTCGTTAAAAGTAGACATGATGCAACACAGTGGTAAACAGTGATGGGAATAACGGCGTTAGAAATAAATGGCGTTACTAACGGCGTTACTTTTTTTAGTAACGAGTAATCTAACTAATTACTTTTTACATCGTTATAACGCCGTTCCCGTTACTTACAATAAAATGCTCTGCGTTACTTTATTAAAGCTGTTTTCATCTGGCATGCTGCTCATTCAGCCTTTCTTTACTCTGCTTTAGTGTGGGGCGGGGAGACGCGAGACAACGGCATAGTCAGCCAATCAGAGTAGCTTTGGACAACATACGTAGGTAGCCTCCGCCTACTGCACTACTGCACACACTTTCAATCAGAAGACCCAGCGATGGTGAGCGGTCAGCCCAACACTGTGTTTTCAAACTGGAAATACAGCATTACTTTTCATTACTTTAAATAAAAGGCAAAAATGTCTACGTGCAATGCACATTATGTCGAGGAACAAAGCGTTTGTCCTCGTCAGTGGCCAGTAATTAGTAACAATTTTAATAACTACAAAAATATATTAAATTTGATAGATGTCTTATCTCACATTGTCCCACAAAAATATTAATGTAGTGTAGATAACGTTACTAACTGGTTCTGTTAAGTGTCCATTTCAGTCATTAAACACATTTAACATTTACTTTTATTATGATTACACTAATTGAATTTGTTTTTTTGGGGGGAGGGACACAAAATGTAACGGAATAATTACTTTCCCTGGTAATTAGTTACTTTTATGACAAAGTAACTCCGTTACTAACTCAGTTACTTTTTGGGAAAAGTAACTAGTAACTATAACTAATTACTTTTTTAAAGTAACGTGCCCAACACTGGTGGTAAACCCCGTCCCAACTTTTCTGAAATGTGTTGCTGACATTAAATTCAAAATGAGCATATATTTTTCAAAAAACAATAAAATTTCTCAGTTTCAACATTTGACATGTTGTCTTTGTATCATTTTCAATGAAATATAGGGTTTCCAAGATTTGCAAATTGTCATATTCTGTTTTTTTTATTTACATTTTACACAGTGTCTCAAATTTCTGGAATTGGGGTTGTATAAATAAATATATGGTTTCTGTAGGTTTTAACTGACTACATTTGCTTACTGAATGTGTAATTGTTGTTGATGAGTGCAGCTGTTTGAGTGAAAATTTCAATTAGGTGAGGACTCATGTAACTGACAAAGGGAATCAATGTTGTTGCATCCAAGGTGCAGACAAAGAACTGAATAAATGGATAGTGCTACGACAACGTGGCTCAGTACAGGAAACATTCTGTTTTCATCCACCCTTCCTCCACAGTCTACCACATATACAATATTTTAGTCGCATTTTAACCATTGTGGTAATAAAATTATTACAATGATATCGAGGTTGGGTGGCACGGTGGTGTAGTGGTTAGTGCTGTCGCCTCACAGCAAGAAGGTCCGGGTTCGAGCCCCGGGGCCGGCAAGGGCCTTTCTGTGTGGAGTTTGCATGTTCTCCCCGTGTCCGCGTGGGTTTCCTCCGGGTGCTCCGGTTTCCCCCACAGTCCAAAGACATGCAGGTTAAGTTAACTGGTGACTCTAAATTGACCGTAGGTGTGAATGGTTGTCTGTGTCTATGTGTCAGCCCTGTGATGACCTGGCGACTTGTCCAGGGTGTACCCCGCCTTTCGCCTGTAGTCAGCTGGGATAGGCTCCAGCTTGCCTGCGACCTTGTAGAAGGATAAAGCGGCTAGAGATAATGAGAGAGAGAGAGAGAGAGATATCGAGGTTTTGTATTCAGTGATCTGTCTTTCTGCCTATTTGCCATCTTGACATGCTCACAGGTAATGCATGATACAGGAAGCAGGGTTGGGAAGTGATAAGGCGACATAAAACATGCTCTTGTTCAACCAGGATAAATTTTTCTTTTCGTGCTGATACACAGGAAGGATAAATTCAAGAGGATGATAATGCATTCCTTTTCTGAATCTCTCTGGGTTTTTTATTTTATTTTATTTAACATGGATCAAACTCAGTATGGGTCACCCAACCCCCTTCTGCCTCACTACCACCTCTGCAGTTCTACTATCATGTGAGTGCAGCATTCACGCAAATGCTTGCAGCTTTTCTCTGTCCTGCCTTTCTTTAATGCAGTCAGGTTTATCATGTGATAGCTCATCTTTTATTAATACATTACCAGATATGTATATAAATATAAATATGTTTTTGCACTATCATACTTGTAATTTATTGCATTTGGCTCAGAAAAGCATCATCCAATTCCCCTCCTTTTTTTGAAAACAACCCCACTATTTACTGTGAAGCAATTCATACTGAATTGTTACGGAGATCAGAAAAAAAAAACACTCACAGTCTACAGTATTTGTAGTCTATCCAAGATCTGCAAGAAGGTGGGGAGGAACCAGGAAGGAGGCAGAGAGATGTGAGAGAAGCCATGGCTTGTCAGATATGAGAAGACAGTGTGTGGGCGTGCTGGGGGTTAGAAGCTCGAGAATCGCACGGGCCTGTTAACTTGCCTTTTTCCCATCTCTTCATTTGCACAACTCTGGAGTACTGCTCTCATACAAAACTCTTCTCCAATCCAAATGGACCTCAAAGAGCAGGTGCTTTTCAAAAAGCCTAATTAAACATGCCCCTAATTTCCTCCCCACCCCATAAAACTCATTATTGCAGAAGATAAAAAGCCACCCTCAGTCCACCTTTGAGACAAAAGACACACGGCCATCCACTTGGTTTTGAAATTTAACAATAGCAGTTCATCCCTTTATACACAATCACCTCAAAGCCGCCATCATCACACTGAACTGAACTGAGCGTGTTATTTATCTCCGAGTGCCAACTGGCTCCTGCTCAAAACAGTTATTATCAAAGAAATCAAAGAGACATACATCTGTGAATAAAGTGCAGGCTACTTTATTTAGGAGGTGGACTGACCCGGGAGAGTTTCAGATTCATTAGTGGCACTGCTGTAATGTCTGTGAAAAAGAAACAATGAGCCAGGACTCAAATAAGATGCTATGTTTTATTCATGAGCCTTCATTTGGATAAGACTTTCATCCACATTATATAATCAAGGCTCTTGCTTGTCGTGTGTATTACATATTAGCCAGTGGACGTGAAATGTGATGTAAGAAGGCTTTTAATATGATGTCTATATTTAATGTAATGCTATGAGGATTTTACTGTAGACTAATGAAAGCTTGGGCTTGCTAAAGGATGAAGCCGGTAAACTAAGTTTGTGAGAAAATGTCCTCAAGAGCTGGCAGTTCTCTGTGGGCTGGTGCGTCACGCAGAATCACAAACTACAATATTTCACATCGTGGAGAAGGATCCTCCCCCCCTCCCCTTCTTTCTTGTTGCACAATGTCTTTCTCCCTCTTTTTCTCTTACTCATCTATCTCACACATATCTCTCTCTCTCTCTCTCTCTCTCTCTCTCTCTCTCTCTCTCGTTCCTTATCTCTTACTAGTCTCACACACACACACACACACACACACACACACACACACACACACACATTATTTGTCTCACACTCTTTCTGGATGTATCCATTTCAAGCATTGTTGCTCTGTTTTCACTGTGAGGTGAGAGGGGACACATTTAAAGGCTTAATCCTAATGATTTAAACTCCCAATTAAAGTGCTTCAGACTCACAATATCCAGTGCACATGCTTCACACACGCACCACAATAGCTCCCCGCAGACTTTCAGTACATATTAGAAGGCATATTTACATAGCTGAGCAAAATGAAAGCTCAAATAGACAGGCCATTTTTGCCAAATTAGGCCACAAGTTACAATGCCCAGGACAGCTCAATGAGGAGGAGCAAAGACTCCACATTCACATGCATGCTGCTTATCCACATTGTTTTACGTTTTAATGAAGGTTTAATATCATAGAATCTATGACTAATACATACTGTATAAACCGCCTTTGTGAGACTGGTGTTCTTTCTTTCTTGCTATCTGGCATTTTTTTTTGTTAAGCTGTCACCAAGAACAGACGTGAAACGGAAACAGAAGCTCTGTTGTGTTTGGAGGGAAAAGGGGGAAAAAAGAATAGACTGTATCTATTGCTAGGTTTGAATAACCAGGAATGTTTTTATAGAATAACCCCTTCTTTTGCCTTGTGTAAAGGGAAGCTGGTGATGGAGAGATTTTATTGCAGTGCGTAGCTAAGACTGAGCGGGAGGGGGAGGTCAGGGCCACTATGGGAAGTTAGTTGCTATGCAACGAGGTGGCTCTGTTAGGAAAGCACTACCGTTTTCACTGTACGGAAATGAAAACACACACACACGCATGCACACACACACACAGACACTGCTCAAATAGAGACAGCATTAATAATTTCACAGAATTTCAAACACTTCCCAGTGAAAATGCACAGCCTGCATGAATGACACCTACATCCCACCTGAAGTGATCTTCAGAAAACGCAGAAGAGACTATCTTTTTTTTAAAGCCTTCATTCTTTGAAAATTAATCCATTACCCATATTCATAATTAGCCTGTTTTGCCTTCATGTCAAGGTACTATATTTACAGAACACCCACTTAAATTGTTCATCCAATTTATGGATGGACCCACATCCATAAATTGCTCATACACCACATACTCACATATGCAGGTGCTATAAATGCACCCATGTGTGTAAATATGTGCAGATATATGTGCTAATAAATGTACTAAGCATTGCAGCATGAAGATCATTGTTAAATGATAAATGTCTACCAGACTACAATGCTTTTAGGAAACCAGGCCTAGTTCTATTAACAAGATTACTTTGTGTAATCCAAGGTCATGAGGCAGCTAAAAGCATGAAGGCTGTCAGTTCCTGAGAGATTGGTCATGTATTTCCCAGCATTCCCACCCCCTTTCTCTCTCTCTCTCTCACACACACACACATGCCAGAAACTGCATGAACACAGTGCAGCCCTCAGCACACTTTCTCACTGAGGAAGGACCCACACCTGTGAAGGAAATGCCATGAGTCATGCAGTACAATTCCACCCAAAATTCTCCAGCATGAACACCCCCAGACTAATCCGCCACTCGTCTGCCTCCGTCATCTATTCTGCTCATCTGTTTCTCTGTTTGAGAAGCACATCCAGATCTACCAAGCTTCTGACCTGTGTGGCTGGCTGCCTGAAGCAGAGATCTTATGCAACTCTAATACTCTAGATCTCTGAAAGAAACTTCACAATCCTGCATGTATGGTGTGCTGGCTTTTTTTTTTCCAAGCCTGGATTGTAGCGAAGCTTATCCTCAACTAAACAAGCTTCTCATTACAAAAGCAGGAGGCATTTTACGATACAGTTCATGCAGAAGCACACCTTCACCAGTGATTACACACCATTCAATGAATGAATTTTAATTAGGAGCTCTGGTTGAGTGGATGTAAGGATGGATAGATGGATGGAAAGTCAATGTACTGATAGATGGATGGATTAATGCACAGATAAAAGAACTCACTGAACCCAAAGCATTGGATTACCTGTGTTTTTTGTATGTTTGTTTGTTTGTTTTTTCTTTTTCATTTTATGATTATTAGCAATAGAGCATCATGAGTTTTTGGTCAAATTTCAGTTACTAAACATCTTTTTTGCAGTCTTTTTTATGCCTATTCCAATATAAGAACATGACAGTTGTTTTGCGCTCCAGCCGCAGAGTCCCTTCTATTGGATTTGTTCATATTTTTCAGTAGGCTACATTAGATATTTACTCGTTTGTTACTGTTTTATGTACTACAGTACCTCTGCAAGCCTGTGAAACACTGCAGTCTATGTGCCACAGTAAAAGAATATATTCAGCAGAATAGGATCTTTGTCTCACCAAATTGTGAATTATGTCCTAGTTTCTACAAGCTGAAAATCAGATAATGCATGAAGAAATGTTCTCAACGATTCATATTTTTAGAAACTAAGCAGTCACAACATAAAACTGTTTTTAAAGATTTAAAGTTTCAAAATGATGGTAAAGATTAAAAAAGATTACAACAAACTATTAAAGATTCGTAGACAACGCTTCTGTAATAAAAGTCTAGTCTGATGTATTGATAATAAGTGCTGCTTATCACTTATTTATGAGTTTTATTTGTAAATATTAACATCTGCACACTCAACAGCCACTTTATTAGGAACACCCATAGACATGTTGTTTTATGCAGTTCTCTAATCAGCCGATCCCTTGACAGCAGCACAATGCCTCAAATCATGCAGATACAAATCAAGAGCTTCAGTTAATGTTCACTTCAAACATCAGAATGGGAAAATTTGTGATCTCAGAGTGTGACTTTCACTGTGGCATGGGTGTTGGTGCCAGATGGACTGGTTTGAGTATTTCAGACACTGCTGGTCTCCTGGGGTTTTCACACACAACAGTCTCTAGAGTTTACACAGAATGGTGCGAAAAACAAAAAACACTGAGTAAGCGACAGTTCTGTGGGTGGAAACGTCTTGTTGATAAGAGAGGTCAGAGGAAAATGGCCAGATTGGTTCGAGCTGCCAGGAAGGATATAGTAACTCGTAGCAACTCTTTACAGCCGTGGTGAGCAGAAAAACATCTCAGCATGCAATAGCAGAACACCACATTGGGTTCCACTCCTGCAGCCAAGAACAGGAATCTTAGAATCAATAAGCATTGTCTACAAATCTTTAATAGTTTGCTGTAATCTTTTTTAATCTTTACCATCATTTTGAAACTTTAAATCTTTAAAAACAGTTTTATGTTGTGACTGCTTTTTATGTTGTGACCCAAATTTATACCTAAATTTGTACTTAGGGTCATATTTTTCAGCCACAATGATAATATTGTAGCTGTGTATCTGATTCAGGAAACTACAGTAAATCCTACTGGGTTTCACCAAGCACCTGCTGTATAACCACAATCTGGGTGGACAAAGAAAACATACTGATATTTACCTTTGTTTAGTGTATGACTTTGTTGTTGACATATTGACTTAAATGAACCTGAAATTCATGTTTCAGTGTGCAAACAACTGAAAGGAAAAACATTAGCATCTACCTCATTTAACACAACTCATCAGCTATTTACCAAGGCCTTCATGGGCAGAATGCAAAGTGTTAAAATATTGAAAACACATCTCTGTGGGATTACAGTACTTGATCTTGATGTTCCTGATCTACAACCCCAAATCAGAAAAAGTTGGGACAATATCTAAAGTTAATTTGATTTGTATTTTATTGCAAACAGTATGAACCCAAGATAGTTCATGTTTTGTTGGTCAACTTCATTTCATTTGTTAAGATACATCCACTCCTGCATTTCAGGCCTGCAACACATTCCAAAAAAAACCAAATTGGGATGGGGCAATTTAGGGTGAGTAATGAGGTAAAACAATTAAATAATGATGTGATTTGAAACAGGTGATGTCAACAGGTGATTGTAATCATGATTTGGAACAAAATCAGTGTCCAGGAAAGGCCTAGTCTTTGAGGAGCAAAAATTAGCTGAGGATCTCCAGTTTGTCCACAAATGTGTGAGAAAATGATTGAAATGTTTAAAAACAATGTTCCTCAAAGAAGATAGGAAGGGATTTGGATATTTCACCCTCCATGGAGTACAATATCATTAAACTATTCAAAGTATATCAAGGAATTTCAGTGTGTAAAGGGCAAGGGCACAAGCCTAAGCTGAAGACCCGTGATCTCCAATCACTCAGACAGCACTGCATCAAGAACTGTCATTCATCAGTAGCTGATATAACAACATAGGCTCTGATTATTTTTGGCAAACCTTTGTCAAGCACTACAATACAGAGTTTCATCCACAAATACCAGTTAAAACTTTACTGCGCAGAAAGGAAGCTTTCTGTTAACTGTGTCCAGAAGCACCATTGACATCTCTGGGTTCAGAAGCATTTTGTATAGACAATCACACAGTGGAGACGTGTACTGAGGTCAGATGAATCAGTATTCCAGGTCTTTTTTGGAAGAGATGGATGCCGTGTGCTCTGGACCAAAGACAAAAAGGACCATCCAGACGGTTACCAGCAACAAATCCAAAAGCCAGGGTGTGTTATAGTATGGGGTTGTGTCAGTGCCCTTAGCAAAGGTAACGTACATGTCTGTGATGGCAGCATTAATGCAGAAAATTACATTGAGATTTTGGAGCAACATATGCTGCCTTCAAGACAACATTTTCCAAGGATATATCAACATGACCTCACCACTTCAAAGTATCAGAACAGCGTCTTCTTCCATTTCCCAGTATCCCAGCTTCAAAGTTAATGGGTCATTTTCAGCACAGGCATCACTGCTCCTGAAATATAGAGTTTATTGCCTATGGGATCCTGCATACTATTGATATTAGATACTTCTAAGAACTGAATTGTTTATAAGATATTTTATATGTGGTAAAATTTATGCACAGTTGAACTGTATTTACACTGAACCAACTGCCTCTTGGCTTGACGTACATAGCCATCTTTCATGTTTAAAAAAAATCTACAAAAATGTTTTCCTGTCCTTCAACTGATAAGATGATAAAACTACATCTGCAGCAAATTCAGGACATGCAGTGACTTTCTCTTTTGCCCAAAGGGAAATTTGACTCAGGTGATGCATCAATGCACATCCTGGAGTTTAGCCTGTCCTTTGCTACTGGTTGCACTGAAAATTATTCAGCACACCACTTCACCAACAACAAAGGTTTTACAAGCCATGTTTTAATCATTTTCCAAAATTGACTTATGACATTGTGTAGTGTGTCAAGCAAAATGATGAAAGTGTGTATGAAACTTAGAGGTTCCATCCATCCGTAACCACTTATCTTGAGCAAGTTTGCGGGCAAGCTGGAGCCTATCCCAGCTGACTATGGGTGAGAGGTGGGGTGCACCCTGGACAAGTCGCCAGGTCATCGCAGGGCTGACACATAGAGACAAACAACCATTCACACTCACATTCACGCCTACTGTCAATTTAGAGCCACCAATTAACCTAACCTGCATGTCTTTGGACTGTGGGGGAAAACGGAGCACTCGGAGGAAACCCACGCAGACACAGGGAGAACATGCAAACTCCTCCACAGGCGTCCGTTGGCCACTGGGCTCAAACCCATAACCTTCTTCCTGTGAGGCGACAGTGCTAACCATTACACCACCCCTAATTTAGAGGTTGTCAGATTTTATTTTAAATGCAGATCAGTATATTGAGGTCATGACTGCTCACTTACAGCTGGAGAAGAACCATCCATCCATTATCTATACCACTTATCCATCAGGGTCACAACGGAAGCTGGAATCAATCCAAGCTGCCTTCAGGGGAGAGGCGGGGTACACCCTGGGCAGGTCACCAATCAGGGCTAACACAGAGACAAACAACCATTCACACCCAGGGCAATTTAGAGTAGCCAGTTGACCTGATCCACCTGTCTATGGGAGGAAACCAGAGAACCAGAATGAAATCCACACAGGCACAGGGAGAACATGAAAAATCCACACAGAAAGGCCCCAGTCTGCCACAAGGCTTAAACCTGAAACCTCCTTGCTGTGAGGTGACAGTACTAACCACTGCACCACCACGCTGTGCTGTTAGAGAAGCTCATTAAATTTAATTGAGCTTAAGTTCACCACATTTATCTTACCTCTTTATTTTCCTCTGTCCTTGCCTTTTCAAAAAATAGATAAAATAAAAACCATCTTGCTTTCATAATAGAGACAATAGGTTTTAAAATAATAAAGAATTATTTGAACCCATTACGTAAGCACTCTAACAAAAACCACAGCTCATAATGAGTTTCTGACATTCTATCAGAGGAGTGACACTGATATTTACTTTGTACATTCTCTGTTTCGGATGCTGAAGTTAGCCAGCACAATGCAATTGGAAAGTTAATGGATTAATGGAATTTTGACTTCATTTCCTGAGAGATCAGCCATGGCAGGAAATGTCATTGCTAATGAAACTAAATGTTGTCTGAGACTGCAGCATGTCCTCAGCTTGCTCCATTACTCCCACAGATTTAGTGGTTAGCAAACCTGCAAATTGCCCCAAAATGAATGTGGCTTAGCTACAGCCCATAATACTCGTCCCTTCAGGATGGCATCAACACATATCTACATCTCAGTTGTCTGTTATGAGGAAATGACTTGACACTATTTCACCAATATCTCATGTATAATCATTGGATCTTTAAAAAATATTTATTATTCATTATTTATTGAAGACATAATTGCAACAACCATTAAGAAGAGAGTCACTTATCCTCCATACGTAATTAAGAAGTGGTCAGAATGGAATATCCTATTTGCTATAATATAATGTGTTCAAATCCACTGTGACCCACTCGTCTGCACCTGACACAGGCCATTATGCTATCATGTAGCTGCACTTCAGCTAATGGAGAAGCAATATAACTATAAGCTTTCATAATAAACTGTACTTTTAAACCTAATTGGAGGAGATGGGAGGAGGCATAAATCGATAGTGGTACATACAGAGCATTCAGACACAGGGCCTCAAAGCTTTTGCATCTCAAGGACAAATAGGCATTCCACCTTGAGAATACCGGGAAGGAATTTTATATATTCAGAGCAAAGGCAAGAATGTAATAATTTATTAATAATAAATATTGGAGCACACAGACCTACCCCCTTCATGCAAACCAATGGACTGTGTTTTGAGCAAGGGCTCAGTGGGCTGATCCAAATTCCATGGCCAAGAGAATTACTTAGGACATCACTGAGGAGCTGGGAAAAGATGGATGAAGGATGCTGACTACAGTCAACTTTGTTGGGCCTATGATTTTAATATTCAGGCACTTTTATGACCCCCGAGATTGACAAGTTTGGCTTTTAGCATTGCATTGACTTTTAACAAAGTAGAGTACTGTATATGGTCTCTAGCTGCCCAAACTGCTTGGCATTGAATTCGACAGATTTGATATGGTGTTCTTGTTTGGTCATGGTAGACTGGATGCTGTCTAATCTAGACATTTAGAACATCAAAGGGCTTGAATCAGCTTCAAGGATGGCTTTATGTCCTTCAAGTAGGCAGCTAATTACCACCATTGTTATGCTTGGAGCAGGCCTGTTTTCCTTTGGCTTTGGACATTGAGTATTTATCTCGATCATGGTTGGTGAGAAAGATTTTGTCTTTTGTAACTTAAAAAAATGAAGTTTGATACAGTAAAATGATAAAGTTAGCTTGTACGGTATATACCATACACACCATACCAGAAGTGCCAAGGGGCTGGTTAGTAGGCTGCCAATGTGAAGTGCTTGAGAAAACAAGAAGGGGTGACTGGGATCCCAGTGGTACCTCTGCAATGCATTAAAAAATTCATAAACAAAAAGAATATGAGACAAGTCATGCAGAATCCAATTCAATAAAACATTTAGCAACAATCCAGTCTAATCATGTAGCTGAATAGTTGAGGTTTAAGAGTCTGTCTCAAGAGCCAAACACTGACTTTCTGGCAGTCCCAGAATATGAACTCATAGACCCAGTGCTTAAAGCAGAAAAAGGCAAAGTTCATGACCAAAAACAATGTTTAGATCAAGTAACTATAATGGCTAAACAAAGGCCCTAATGGCTATGCAAGGCCTGAGCTCAGGTTACTGTTTGTGTGGCATTTCAAATGCTCTACCTGTGTCCACACCCAGTGTTCTCTGGATAAACTCCAGATCCACTGTGTCCCTAATCAGAATGAAGAGGTTAGTGAAGATGAATAAATGAAAAGAAGTTGCTTCCTGATGTCTGATTTTTAACTCAATATACACCTATAAGCCAGAAAAATAAGTTATCATGAGTATAAGACTAAAGAGCAAGCTAGATTCAGAAGGGATTCAATATGGGTTACACAATATTGAGTCCCTAATTGCTGTGTCAGTTCACTTTGTTCAAGTGCATTAGTGTGCAACAGTAACAATAATGACTCTGACATCTTTTGTGAGGCTGATTGCCTCTTCACAACACTGAGAACGATGCAGATGCTCCGCTACACCCAAGTTGCTTGGAGAGCGCGTTAACAACTAAGCTTTTTCTTAACACTAAGAAGAAAAATGCTTGCCTTGAAGCAGTTATACTGTATGTGACTGTGTTTGATATGCTACGTTATGTATACTGCTCATATTTTATGACCTGTACTAACCACATAGAATTTGTGGAATGTCAGGAGTGATTTGTGACATAAGGTTGCCAGCAAGAGTGAAGGAGAAAGTGTACAAGACAGTCATAAGAGCAGAGACGTTGTATGGTTTGGAGACAGTGACACTGACAAAAAGACAGGAGGCTGAACTGGAGGTAGCGGAGTTGAAGAAGTTGAGATTCTCACTGGGGGTGACAAAGCTGGACAAGATTAGAAACGAGTATATTAGAGGGACAGGACATGTAGGATGGCTTGGAGACAAAGTGAGAGAGGCGAGATTGAGATGGTTTCAAGAATCAAAGATTTTTTTATTGTCAATTCACTATATATCCAGGACGTATAGGAGAATCGAAATGTCGTTTCTCTCTCACCTTACTTGTAAAAAAGATAAATATTACACAAAAAAAATTAAGAAAAACAATATATATAAATATTTATAAATATAGATAATATTGATAAAAAATACACTAAAAACAATGTACAAAATAGCAGTAGTGTAAATACAGTATAATATCGAACGGAGAGGCGGCACGGTGGTGTAGTGGTTAGCGCTGTCGCCTCACAGCAAGAAGGTCCGGGTTCGAGCCCCGTGGCCAGCGAGGGCCTTTCTGTGTGGAGTTTGCATGTTTTCCCCGTGTCCGCGTGGGTTTCCTCCGGGTGCTCCGGTTTCCCCCACAGTCCAAAGACATGCAGGTTAGGTTAACTGGTAACTCTAAATTGACCGTAGGTGTGAATGTGAGTGTGAATGTTTGTCTGTGTCTATGTGTCAGCCCTGTGATGACCTGGCGACTTGTCCAGGGTGTACCCCGCCTTTCGCCCGTAGTCAGCTGGGATAGGCTCCAGCTTGCCTGCGACCCTGTAGAACAGGATAAAGCGGCTAGAGATAATGAGATAAGATGAGATCTAACGGAGAAGGTGCTTAGAAGAGCAGCTTATGAGGTTTATATGAATAGTAGTGCAAATGAGCAATAGCAGCAGATACAGCAGTAATGCAAATGTTTGTGGTGTGATGTGCAAACGGATGAGATAGAGTTTCTTGTGTGAATGAATGTGTTATAGACCAGGGGTAGGGGGTAGGTAGTGAACGGAGTTCAGCATCCTGACAGCCTGGTGGATGAAGCTGTTCAGCAGTCTTGTGGAGCGGGCCCGGAGGCTCTGGTACCTTTTCCCTGAGGGCAGGAGGTTGAAGAGTGAGTGTGAAGGGTGGGAGGTGTCACCAGCGATGCTGATGGCTCTGCGGGTGAGACGGGAGTAATAGATGTCCCTAAGGGAGGGCTGAGGGGTACCAATGATCTTGCTGGCCGTGTTCACTATGCATTGCAGAGTCTTCCGGCAGGAGGCACTGCAGCCTCTGTACCATGCAGTGATGCAGCCAGTGAGGACACTCCCAATGGTGCCCCTGTAGAATGAGCACATGATGGGGGGTGGGACTCGTGCACTCCTCAGTTTGCGGAGGAAGTAGAGGCGAGTTTGAGCCTTCTTGGCCAGCGATGCGGTGTTGTTGGACCAGGAGAGGTCCTCAGAGATGTGCACCCCTAGGAATTTGGTGCTGCTCACCCTCTCCACTGCAGCACCATCGATGGTCAGAGGGGGATGCTGTGAGTGGCCTCTCCTGAAGTCAACTACAATCTCTTTGGTCTTCTCCACGTTCAGGAAGAGATTGTTGTCTTTACTCCACTGGACCAGTTGGCTCACCTCATTCCTGTAGTTGGCTTCATCGTTGTTAGTGATGAGGCCCACCACAGTCGTGTCATCCGCAAACTTGATGATGTGGTTGGTGCTGTAGATTGGTATACAGTCATGGATCAGCAGGGTGAAGAGCAGCGGGCTGAGCACACACCCTTGTGGGGCCCCTGTGCTCAGCATGATGGTCCTAGAGGTGTTACTGCTGACCCAAACGTTCTGTGGCCTCCCTGTAAGAAAGTCCAACACCCAGTTACAAAGAGAGGCATTGAGTCCCAAATGTCCGAGTTTTTGTATTAGCTTCTGGGGAATGATTGTGTCGAATGTCAAACTGTAATCCAAGAACAGCATTCGTACATACTGTAGGTGTTCTTTGAGTCCAAGTGAGTGAGGGCTGGGTGGAGAGCAGCGGAGATAGCATCCTCTATAGACCTGTTTGGACACATACAGAGGAGAGATCCAGGGTATATTGGAAAAAGAATACTGGAGATGGAGTTGCCAGGTCAAAGGAAAAGAGGAAGACCAAAGATGAGATTTATGGATGTGGTGAAGGAGGATATGAGGACAGTTGGTGCAACAGAAAAAGATATGGAGGACAGGAGGAGACGGAAAGACAATATTCGCTGTGGCGACCCCTAATGGGAACAGTCAAAAGAAGAAGAAGAAGACTAACCACATAGAATTTCACCTCCTGTTTGTAAATAAATAATGTTATCTTACAGTAACTGTGAAAATACTTCGTACAAAAACGAAGCTGTTCTGTAGGACACTGAATCCACAAGTGAATTAAATGGCCGGATACTCACATGATTGTGTAGCATACTTAGCTTTGGACAAAGTACTGAGAAATTACACTTAAGTGAAAGTATACAGTTGTGGTCAGAATTTGACATACACTCATCATGGACATGGATGTCATGGCAATATTGGGCTTTCAATGATTTCTTTGAACTGCTCCTTTTCTGTGTCAGAATGATTGTACAGCATATATCTTGAATAGAAAAAAAGGCAAGAAGTTGGTTCAATTTATTTTCAATTTTCTGAAATCAACACAGGGTCAAAAATATACATACAGAACATCTAAAATTTGGTCACCTTGACCATATGCTTTTGAGAGCCATCAACAAACTTCTGGCCAAATTCTGGTTGGATATTTGACCACTCTTCATGACCAGAATTGGTAGAGTTCAATTAAATTTATTGGTTTACTGGCAGAGACCCAACTTTTAAGCTCAGTCCACATATTTGCGATAGGGTTGAGGTCAGGACTTTGGGAAGGCCATTCCAAAAGCTTAATACTGGCCTTCTTTATCCATCCCACAACCAGCTTTGATGTGTTTGGGGTCATTGTCATGTTGGAACACCTAACTGTGTCCAAGTTTCAACCATCTAGCTGATGGTTTACGGTTATGCTGAAGAATTCTGAGGTTGTCCTCCTTCTTCATTATTCCATCCACTTTGTTTAACCATGCTTAACAGATGTTTAACAGCTGATACAGTGTTCTTGGGGTTAAATGCCTCATGCTTACTCCTCCAAACATACAGTGTCTTGCAAAAATATTCATCCCCCTTGGTGTTTGTCCTGTTTTGTCACATTACAAGCTGGAATTAAAAGGGATTTTTTGGGGGGGGTGGGGGTGGGGTTTAGCACCATTTGATTTACACAGCATGCCTACCACTTTAAAGGTGAAAATTGTTGTTTTATTGTGACACAAACAGTAATTATGATGAAAAAAAACAGAAATCTGGAGTGTGCATAGGTATTCACCGCCTTTCATATGAAACCCCTAAATAAGAGCTGATCCAACCAATTCACTTTATAAGTCACATAATTAGTTGATTAAGCTCCACCTGTGTGCACTCAAAGTGTCACATGATCTGTCACATGATGTCATATAAATCAACCTGTTCTGGAAGGACCCTGACTCTGCAACACTACTAAGCAAGTAACATGAAAACCAAGGAGCCTCCAAACAGGTCAGAGACAAAGTTGTGAAGAAGTATAGATCAGGGTTGGGTTATAAAAATAGCCCAAACTTTGAATATCCCAGGGAGCACCATTAAATCCATTATAGCAAAATGGAAAGAATATGGCACCACTACAAACGTGACAAGAGAAGGCTGCCCACCAAAACTCACAGACCGGGCAAGGAGGGCATTAATCAAGGATGCAACAAAGACACCAAAGATAACATTGAAGGAGCTGCAAAGATCCACAGCAGAGATGGAAGTATCTGTCTATAGGACCATTTTAAGCTGTACACACCACAGAGCAGGGCTTTATGAAAGAGTGGACAGAAAAAAGCCATTGCTTAAAGAAAAAAAAAGAAAACACAATTGGAGTTTGCTCAACAGATTGTGGAAGACTACCCAAACACATGAAAGAAGATTCTCTGGTCAAATGATGCTAAAATGTAACTTTTTGGCCATAATGGGAAACACTATGTGTGGCGCAAACCCAACACTCTGAGAACACCATTCCTAGAGTGAAGCATGGTGGTGACAGCATCATACTGTGGGGATGCTTTTCATCTGCAGGGACAGGAAAGCTGTTCAGGATTGAAGGAAAGATGGATGACACTAAATACAGGGCAATTCTGGAGGAAAACCTGTTTGAGTTGGCCAGAGGTTTGAGACTGGGACAAAGGTTCACATTCCAGCAGGACAATGACCCTAAACATACTGCTAAAGCTACACTGGAGTGGTTTAAAGGGAAACATTTAAATGTCTTGGAATGGCCTAGTCAAAGCCCAAACCTCAATCCAATTGAGATTCTGTGGCATAACTTGAAGATTGCTGTACACCAACGCAACCCATCTAACTTGAAGGAGTTGGAGCAGTTTTGCCTTGAGGAATGGGCAAAAATCCAGGCGGCTAGATGTGCTAAGTTAATAGAGACATACCCCAAGAGACTTGTACAACCCTGATTCCAAAAAAGTTGGGACAAAGTACAAATTGTAAATAAAAATGGAATGCAATAATTTACAAATCTCAAAAACTGATATTGTATTCACAATAGAACATAGACAACATATCAAATGTCGAAAGTGAGACATTTTGAAATTTCATGCAAAATATTGGCTCGTTTGAAATTTAATGACAGCAACACATCTCAAAAAAGTTGGGACAGGGGCAATAAGAGGCTGGAAAAGTTAAAGGTACAAAAAAGGAACAGCTGGAGGACCAAATTGCAACTCATTAGGTCAATTGGCAATAGGTCATTAACATGACTGGGTATAAAAAGAGCATCTTGGCCCATGTTTACATTAGACCGTATCAGCGGATCATCAGATTAATGTTTTTAAAACGATTAGTGTGCACACAGCAACACCAATACACGATTTGTGTGCACACAGCAATACCAATACACGGATACGCTCGGCTCCGCAGGCATCCTGCGCTCCAAATCACTCCACCCTGAACAGCAAGTGCCCTCTGGAGGGTGCACACTCCGGCCTTGCACAGCTCACAGAGCACGCGAGTGAAGTGAACAAGCTGTGATTCGGGACTGAGCCGCTGTGTGTGTGTGATCCCAGCGCATATCACTTACCACTTGCAAGTGGAAGGATGGCAAGCCTAAAGACAATCATAACTACACAATGGGCAGTATTTGCATCAGTATTTGCAGTATTTTCATACTTTTATACTCTTTAATGAAAGGTGATACAAGGCGGAAGTCCGCGCCGTTTTTCAGCAGTCGCGTCACATGACCAACGCCAGCGAATCAGGAAGGTGGATGTCACAGTGACGTTGTCCAATGAGACGCCAGCTAGAGCTCAGCACAGCGTATCCGCGTATTCTGAATGTTTACACAGCACCAGAGCTGACACGAGCTGGATTGAATACGTGGACGCTGGCGGATTCCCGTTTCCCGGCGTTTCCAGGCGGTTTAATGTAAACAGACAGTGCATCCGCAAAGAAAACGAGACAGATACGGTCTAATGTAAACGTAGCCTTAGAGTGGCAGCGGCTCTCAGAAGTAAAGATGGGAAGAGGATCACCAATCCCCCATTCTGCACCGACAAATAGTGGAGCAATATCAGGAGTTTGACAGTGTAAAATTGCAAAGAGTTTGGACATCTCATCATCTACAGTGCATAATATCATCAAAAGATTCAGAGAATCTGGAAGAATCTCTGTGCGTAAGGGTCAAGGCCGGAAAACCATACTGGGTGCCCGTGATCTTCGGGCCCTTAGATGGCACTGCATCACATACAGGCATGCTTCTGTATTGGAAATCACAAAATGGGCTGAGGAATATTTCCAGAGAACATTATCTGTGAACACAATTCACCGTGCCATCCGCCGTTGCCAGCTAAAACTCTATAGTTCAAAGAAGAAGCCGTATCTAAACATGATCCAGAAGCGCAGACGTCTTCTCTGGGCCAAGGCTCATTTAAAATGGACTGTGGCAAAGTGGAAAACTGTTCTGTGGTCAGACGAATCAAAATTTGAAGTTCTTTATGGACATCAGGGATGCCGTGTCATTCGGACTAAAGAGGAGAAGGATGACCCAAGTTGTTATCGGCGCTCAGTTCAGAAGCCTGCATCTCTGATGGTATGGGGTTGCATTAGTGCATGTGGCATGGGCAGCTTACACATCTGGAAAGACACCATCAATGCTGCAAGGTATATCCAGGTTCTAGAGCAGGGGTGTCCAAACTGATCCATAAAGGGCCGTGTGGCTGCAGGTTTTCATTCCAGCCATGCAGCAGCACACCTGATTTGGCTTATTCAATCAACTGACACACCCACCTTTTAATCAAGGGTGGGTGTGGCTGCAAGTATTTGACTGTGTGAAGACAGTTCAGTTGATTGAATGAGCCAAGTCAGTTGTGCTGCTGCATGGCTGGAATGAAAACCTGCAGCCACACGGCCCTTTATGGATCAGTTTGGACACCCCTGTTCTAGAGCAACATATGCTCCCATCCAGACAACATCTCTTTCAGGGAAGACCTTGCATTTTCCAACATGACAATGCCAAACCACATACTGCATCAATTACAGCATCATGGCTGCATAGAAGAAGGGTCCAGGTACTGAACTGGCCAGCCTGCAGTCTAGATCTTTCACCCATAGAAAACATTTGGCGCATCATAAAACGGAAGATATGACAAAAAAGACCTAAGACAGTTGAGCAACTAGAATCCTACATTAGACAAGAATGGGTTAACATTCCATTCTCTTTAAATGATACATTTTCTCAGTTTAAACATTTGATATATCATCTATGTTCTATTCTGAATAAAATATGGAATTTTGAAACTTCCACATCATTGCATTCCGTTTTTATTTACAATTTGTACTTTGTCCCAACTTTTTTGGAATCGGGGTTGTAGATGGAATTACAGCAAAAGGTGGCTCTACAAAGTATTGACTTGGGGGTGAACATATATGCACACTCCAGCTTTCTGTTTTTTCATCTTAATTATTATTTGTGTCACAATTAAAAAAAATTTGCACCTTTAAAGTTGTAGGCATGTTGTGTAAATCAAATGGTGCTAATCCCCCCAAAACATTTTAATTCCAGCTTTTAATACAACAAAACAGGACAAACACCAAGGGGGATGAATACTTTTGCAAGACTCTGTACCTCTGGTCATTGTGTCCAAACAACTCCATCTTTGTCTCATCTGACCACAAAACCTTCCTCCAGAATGCCTTTTCTTTGTCCATGTGATCAGCTGCAAACTTTATTTTCAAGCAGGGGCTTTTTTCTTGGACTGCAATCTCAGTCCATGGTGATGTAAAACTGGCTTGACTGTAGACAGTGACACTGGTATTCCAGCTGCTTCCAGTCCATGGCGGGCCTGTGCTTTGGTGGTTCCTGAGATGTTCCTGATCATGCAAATCAATTTCCTCCCAGCTCAGAGTTACAGTTTGGGTCGTCTTCCAGACCTTAGCAAAGTGGCCACACCTACCAATAATTTGTCCTTGTCAACCAAACCATTTTATGTTGGCACAGAGAAACTACCAGCTGTAGTCAATCATCATCATTAATAGGAAGTTACGAGGCTTTAGCCTTGGCAACTTAAAGGACATTTTGGAACTTTCAGCACCACTGAATTAATAATATAAGGGCTGTATATGTAATTTTGACCTTGTGTTGATTTCAGAAAACCCAAAATAAATTACAACAAATTCTTCTTCTTTTTTTAATTAAAGATGCATGTTGTACAATCGTTTGGTCACAGAAAAAGAACAGTTCAAAGAAATGACTGAAAGCCCAATATTGCATGACACTCATGCCCATGATGAGTGTTTATAAACGTCTGACCCCAACTGTAAGTTTTAAATGTATGATTAAACTTACTCAAGCATTGAAAAGTAATAAAAGTTAATGGAATTAACTGATGAAATGTTTATGTGAAACATAACTTGCTTATCTAAAACTCCACTATAGTTAACAACATTGTTTTGCTTTGTTTGAAAGATTGCAATATTTACCATTAGCTAGAATCTGACTTGCTGCCTAGCTGATTGTTAGCTACTGGTATCAGTGCTAGTCAATCCGAGCATTAGCAAAGAAAACAGGCTAACATGACCTGCTAATATTAGAAAATTAGCTACATGTTCCATCAAAATGCTTTTGCAAATTTAATGGTGTTCATCCTTTATAGGGAGGTAAAGATGACGCCTCGTTTTATTCGAGTCTTTGTTTATTCCAGCATTTTCCTGATGTAGAGCCGGGGCATATATCGTCCAGTTCAACACTGGATTGTCCAAATTTAAACAGCCACAAATATCTGTAGCACGAACTACTGTACATTGTGTAGCATGAGGAGTTCATGGTTGTCAGAGAAGGTTACTAATGAATTGGCATGATTCTTGATATTTTTTCTACTTTGATGAACTTGAATGGATGCTTCGAACTTAAATGATTAGGTGCTAAACTCATTCGGTTGAGATATAGTGTACAGTGATTGGCTGGATGAGAGAAAACAAGATCTTTGAGATGTGTAATGAGTACTTTGAAGATTTAAACAAAAATGTAAGCAGTAAAAAGTGCTTTTTTTTCTTAGACAGGTAATTAAGTAAGACTACACAAGAATTTTCAATGGTACTCATGTACAGTAAACTATGAATATGCTAAAATACTCCTTAAGTATAACAATAAGTACAATGACTTATTATTACAAGTTGGCATTTACATTATAATAAATATGGCATTTTTATTTACATTTTAATATCCGCAGTGTAGCATTTAAGATGGATGAGTTTGTGAAATGTAATTAGCGAATGGGTAAAACTGTCACTGATACTGACATGCTAAAATGTGTTCAATGTTTCAATTTGTTAAATGGTGTTAAGCTTTGACGTATCGAAGTCAGCCTTCAAATTTTAAAGTGTAATAAGTGCATCTCAAAGTCGCTTCTGTACAGAGAAAGAGCAAAAATCATACCCTACAGAAAAGACTCTATCAAAACCTCAGCTCATGTCTAAAAAAAAAAAAAAAGGTAGATACGGGTCCTGCAAAGGACTTTTAAGTAGTACAGACAAGTCTGTCCTATAAATAGTAGCTGAAAGTCAGAGAACCTGGTCCCTGAGTGGGAAAATTGGCAACAGACGAGGACGCCTCAAACTGGGACACACTTAGTGACAGTCAGGCCTTTTTCTCTTGATCTAGAGAGGGAAAGATTTACATACAGAGTAGTGATGCATCCTTAATACACAAACCTCTTGAAATTGGTCATTTGATTCTGATAGTAATATTGATTCCTCTGCAGCAGAACTTTTTTAACTCAGGTTTGAGAAATGTCACATTCAGCATGCAGCATCCCTGAGAGCACATTCACTGTGTGCTGCTTTTTTTTGGGGGGGGGGTTCCCAGCATTTTTTTTTTTTTTTTGCTATGTGATACTAACCCTTAGTGAATTTTCTTCATAACCAGTGACCCTTGTACAACCCTCAGAAAATGTGTAGGTGCTAGAAAGAGGATGCCATCTTCTACAGACATTTGCACCAAAAGTGCACAAGGAGTGCTGAATTTCAAAGGCTCCAAGTACACAAGGGGTCTAAGGGAACCCTATGAATGAAATTTGGACAATAAAGCTGCTGGTCCCATGCATTAAGCTATCCTCTGGTCCAAAATTCCTACTATTTCCTCAGCCCTGTGCACGTACTGTAACTGCCCAGACTCACTAAATCTGTTCAGGAATTGGCCTACCAAGGGACTTCAGTCTTATCTGTAACAGACCACTATGGGCACAGGCTTTCATTTCAGCAATGTAAACATAATCTTTGAAAGACCAGAGATTGATTCTTTAAACAACTGAAATCAGATGTGCTTCTGCTTGACTGGAATGAAACCCTGCAGTTGCAGTGACCCAATGCAAGCATGAAGAAAAGACCCATGTGAAGTAATAAGAGTGCCATCCATCCATCCATCCATCCATTACCTGGAGCCAAACCCAGCTGACTTTTGACAAGAGGCGGGGTCCACCCTGAGCAGGTCACCAATCAGCTGCAGGGCTAAAACAGAGACGAACAACCATTCACACTCACATTCACACCTATGAGCAATTTAAAGTAGCCAGTTAACTGAATCCACATGTTTTTGGACTGTGGGAGGAAACCGGAGCGCCTGGAGGAATGTCAAACACAGGTCCATCAAACCCACTGCCTGACAGATTTATTTTTTATTTTTTGTAATACAGAAAAATTACAACCATGCTGGTTTTGGTAATGAGTTAGCAAATTAGGTGGTTCACATGAGGTAAAATGGTAAATTCTGCCATAAGACCTATGGAATACTTAATTTAATTAAGTCAATATTAAATAAATAAATGAATGAACAAATTAATTAATTCATATATATGCCTATGAAATAAATAAATGTCCTATAAAAAAGTCCTCTGAAATAGATAAATGTAGAATTACGAAATATAAGTCTCCTCCTGAAATAAATAAAAGTAGTCCTTTGAAAAACGACATTTTGAAAATAAAATCCCTATTTATTTATTTAACTATTTAACTATATGGAACTATATTGAACCAATGTTGGGGAAATCAATGAATTAACATATAGTATAAATATGCAAGTGATTATAGAAAATTGCATGTGCTGATTTCTCGATAATCACCTCGAGCGAGTCGGCAAAATGGCGGCCAATCGCTTCGTTACTGTAAGTGAGGAAGAATTACAAATTATGAAAGAAAATGCTGTTCCTAAAAGCACTAAACATGCTATGAAGTTTGGTCTAAAACTATTCATAGTTAAAGTGGAATTGTGATTTATTTTATCAATTTCAAAACAAAGTATTTTATGTGAGTCGGTGTAGATAAGTGACACAAGTCTGCGCCGCGCCATTATTATATTTGCATGCCGCCTTTGACGTTTTAAATAAATTATTTTTAATACTATTTATTTATTTTTAAATAATCGCCTGTGTATTTATCTCATCTCATCTCATCTCATCTCATTATCTCTAGCCGCTTTATCCTGTTCTACAGGGTCGCAGGCAAGCTGGAGCCTATCCCAGCTGACTACGGGCGAAAGGCGGGGTACACCCTGGACAAGTCGCCAGGTCATCACAGGGCTGACACATAGACACAGACAACCATTCACACTCACATTCACACCTACGGTCAATTTAGAGTCACCAGTTAACCTAACCTGCATGTCTTTGGACTGTGGGGGAAAACGGAGCACCCGGAGGAAACCCACGCGGACACGGGGAGAACATGCAAACTCCACACAGAAAGGCCCTCGCCGGCCACGGGGCTCGAACCCGGACCTTCTTGCTGTGAGGCGACAGCGCTAACCACTACCTGTGTATTTATATTAAAACAATTATCTGCCTCAGGCTCAGTGAATATCAGTGAATAATTGTAAAATATATTTGTCTAGTTCATTTTAGGATTTTTTTCATAGCCATACTTATTCATATGCATTTTTGTTATGTTTATTCATTTATTTAATATTGACTTAAATAGTGGCGGTACGGTGGTGTAGTGGTTAGCACTGTCGCCTCACAGCAAGATCGTCCGGGTTCGAGCCCAGTGGTCGGCGAGGGCCTTTCTGTGTGGAGTTTGCATGTTCTCCCCGTGTCCGCGTGGGTTTCCTCCGGGTGCTCCGGGTTCCCCCACAGTCCAGAGACATGCAGGTTAGGTTAACTGGTGACTCTAAATTGACCGTAGGTGTGAATGTGAGTGTGAATGGTTGTCTGTGTCTATGTGTCAGCCCTGTGATGACCTGGCGACTTGTCCAGGGTGTACCCCGCCTTTCGCCCGTAGTCAGCTGGGATAGGCTCCAGCTTGCCTGCGACCCTGTAGAACAGGATAAAGCGGCTAGAGATAATGGATGGATGGATGACTTAAATAGCATTCCCAAGATACCCTTAAAAAGGCCAAAAACAAAATAAACAGAGCAAAAAGTCACCTCATGTGTTTTTGTGATGCTCTTCTACCGCCACCTGGTGGAGACTCAAATTTACAAATCGCCTTTGCTTTAGATTTGGACCTTGCTGCTATCCGTAGTAAAAGCGTCCTTAGTGCTGAAATTGCTGTTAGCAACCAGCAGCCATTTGAGTGTGAACAGCTAGCCTTTCTCCTTACAACTAAATAGTATTCGCGAAGAAAACGTGTCTGTAATTTTAATGTTGTATATTTATTAATTATTGTTGTGAAAATGACCTCAAATAACCCTTCCGTTTTTCTTCTCATGGTCAATGGACAAATCGAAACAGCTAATGTAAGTTACTGCTACATCACAACAGGTCAGGATGGTTAGTTAAAGCTGGTTAGTTTGGTTTCTTAGCAAACATCATTGCAAAATGTTTGTTTGTTTGTTTGTTTGTTTTTCTAGTTCCCGGAATATGATGACTTATATTGCAAGTATTGTTTTGTGTATGGACATGACTGGGCTCCAACAGCAGTAAGTGGAGGGGGGAAAAAAACAAGTTGCATTACATCATTTCTCCTGTTCATTAATACACATGGTGGCATTTAACATATTTGTTGTCTGTATGTTTGTTTTTACGTACTTATCTACAGGGACTGGAAGAGGGGATATCTCAAATAACATCGAAAGGACGAGATTCTTCTCAGAGCCTTGTGTGGAACTTCCCCCTGGACATTACTTTCAAAAGCACAAACCCATTTGGCTGTATGTCTCCCACATCTCTCTTATTACATCCTGTTACCTCAGTATGTGTACGAGTAAAACATAACGAGGTATGCTGTTGTAGGAAAATAATCAGTAGTATGGTGGTGTGAAGCGGTCACCACTTTGAAGTTGATTACTATCCTACACCCTATAACAGGACATCCTCATCTCATTATCTCTAGCCGCTTTATCCTGTTCTACAGGGTCACGGGAAAGCTGGAGCCTATCCCAGCTGACTACGGGCGAAAGGCAGGGTACACCCTGGACAAGTCGCCAGGTCATCACAGGGCTGACACATAGACACAGACAACCATTCACACTCACATTCACACCTACGGTCAATTTAGAGTCACCAGTTAACCTAACCTGCATGTCTTTGGACTGTGGGGGAAACCGGAGCACCCGGAGGAAACCCACGCGGACACGGGGAGAACATGCAAACTCTGCACAGAAGGGCCCTCGCCGGCCACGGGGCTTGAACCCGGACCTTCTTGCTGTGAGGCGACAGCGCTAACCACTACACCACCATGCCGCCCACAGGACATCCTGAAGTGTTTTATTTCTCTTATACTACAGCTCTTTTATTCATGACACATCATACGTTTGATCAGTTTAGAATTTAAACTTGAAGTATGTCTGCAAAACAAGTTAGTTCCTGTTATCAAGCAGCTACAGTCATCCCTTCACCAGCCTCTTCTTTTTTTTTAATCGCTCTTGAAGTTAGAGGGTAATAAGACTAAAATATGCAGCTTGTCATGTTACTGAGAAATCCAAATTTACAAAGTGTTCTGTCCCGAAACCTCTTATTAGGCAGAAAACTTTGCTGACTTTTGCAAATGCTGACGCTGGAGACTCCTTTGTGTTGCTAAAACAGCTCTGACCTGTCAAGGCATGGACTTCAAGACCTCTGAAGTTGTTGCAAGGTCAGGCCTGCATGGATCGCTTATCCTCCTTGTATTACGCCACTCTCCCCAATGGAGAATGAGCTTGCAATATTGTTATAATATTGCACATTGTCAAGATAACATGATGTCACACATCAGAGATGTAAAACTTCCACATTAGCAAGTGACTGTGACAACTGGTAAACAAACATGGCCGCCAGGTTTGCGTCATTAAAAGCAGAAGATTTTGAGAGAATTTTGGCTGCCAGCTCGCTCCATTACGTGTAGCTGTCGATGTTGATTTTAAAAGTAACCAAGTAAATTACACAGGGAAAATAATAATAAACAACAACAACGTTATTCAGCTTGACTGCGCTAGCATTGGCCTTCGCCAACACTACACCGGCTGGAAGGTAACTGGACTGCCATGCTAACAGCACCGTGTCGCGGCTAAGCTAGCGTTGGCCTTCGATAATGCTGATATGAAGTATGTGTATGTATAATAATAGCTTTCTTCATGGTCTCTCAGATATATTCCATTCAGCTAGCAGGATACTGAACTTGTCTTCGACTCATTCAGTATCATGCTAGCTAAATGGAGTACATCTGCTCGACCACTCAATCAGCCAATATTATTTAATTAGTACAATTCAAATGAAAAATGCGTGCAGATTTAAAAAACATTGAGTGCTGCATATATAGTTAGGTCCATAAATATTTGGAAAGAGACAACATTTTTCTAATTTTGGTTCTGTACATTACCACAATGAATTTTGAACAAAACAATTCAGATGCAGTTGAAGTTCAGACTTTCAGCTTTAATTCAGTGGGTTGAACAAAATAATTGCATAAAAATGTGAGGAACTAAAGCATTTTTTTAAACACAATCCCTTCATTTCAGGGGCTCAGAAATAATTGGACAAATTAAATAACTGTAAATAAAATGTTCATTTCTAATACTTGGTTGAAAACCCTTTGTTGGCAATGACTGCCTGAAGTCTTGAACTCATGGACATCACCAGACGCTGTGTTTCCTCCTTTTTAATGCTCTGCCAGGCCTTTGCTGCAGCGGTTTTCAGTTGCTGTTTGTTTGTGGGCCTTTCTGTCTGAAGTTTAGTCTTTAACAAGTGAAATGCATGCTCAGTTGGGTTGAGATCAGGTGACTGACTTGGCCATTCAAGAATATTCCACTTCTTTGCTTTAGTAAACTCCTGGGTTGCTTTGGCTTTATGTTTTGGGTCATTGTCCATCTGTATTATGAAACGCCGACCAATCAATTTGGCTGGATTTGAGCACACAGTATGTCTCTGAATACCTCAGAATTCATCCGGCTGCTTCTGTCCTGTGTCACATCATCAATAAACACTAGTGACCCCGTGCCACTGGCAGTCATGCATGCCCAAGCCATCACACTGCCTCTGCCGTGTTTTACAGATGATGTGGTATGCTTTGGATCATGAGCTGTACCACGCCTTCGCCATACTTTTTTCTTTCCATCATTCTGGTCAAGGTTGATCTTGGTTTCATCTGTCCAAAGAATGTTCTTCCAGAACTGTGCTGGCTTTTTTAGATGTTTTTTAGCAAAGTCCAATCTAGCCTTTTTATTCTTGAGGCTTATGAGTGGCTTGCACCGTGCAGTGAACCCTCTGTATTTACTTTCATGCAGTCTTCTCTTTATGGTAGATTTGGATATTGATACGCCTACTTCCTGGAGAGTGTTGCTCACTTGGTTGGCTGTTGTGAAGGGGTTTCTCGTCACCATGGAAATTATTCTGCGATCATCCACCACTGTTGTCTTCTGTGGGCGTCCAGGTCTTTTTGCATTGATGAGTTCACCAGTGCTTTCTTTCTTTCTCAGGATGTACCAAACTGTAGATTTTGCCACTCCTAATATTGTAGCAATTTCTCAGATGTTTTTTTTTCTGTTTTCGCAGCTTAAGGATGGCTTGTTTCACCTGCATGGAGAGCTCCTTTGACCGCATGTTTTCTTCACAGCAAAATCTTCCAAATGCAAGCACCACACCTCAAATCAACTCCAGGCCTTTTATCTGCTTAATTGAGAATGGCATAATGAAGGAATTGGCCACACCTGCCCATGAAATAGCCTTTGAGTCAATTGTCCAATTACTTTTGGTCCCTTTAAAAACAGGGTGGCACATGTTAAGGAGCTGAAACTCCTAAACCCTTCATCCAATTTTAATGTGGATACCCTCAAATGAAAGCTGAAAGTCTGGACTTTAGGTCCATTATATAACTATAACCTGAATATGTTTCAGTAAACAGGTAAAAAAAAAAAAAAAATTGTGTCAGTGTCCAAATATATATGGACCTAACTGTAAGTGCTTACGAGGTATTTCCAGACTGGGATGGATAGCGCCGATGTTTCTGACAGTAGGTGGAGAGTGTCCTCCATCCACGAGATCGGACTCGGCATCCTGTGCTTCGCCGTGGATCACAGCAATACCCAGTCGAAGCCTTTCAGCAAACGACTATGCCCTACAAAGCACACGGTGTACCTTGTTTGTCCAGTACATCCCACAGATGCTCAAACTGATTGAGATCTGGGGAATTTGGAGGCCAAGTCAACACCTTGAACTCTTTTTCATATTCTTCAAACTATTCTTGAACAATTTTTGCAGTGTTATGCAGGGTGCATTATCCTACTGAAAGAGGCCACTGACATTCAGGAACACTGTTGTCATGAAAAGGTGTACTTGGTCTGCAACAATGTTTAGGTAGGTGGTACGTATCAAAGCAACATCCACATGAATGCCAGGACCTGATGTTTCCCAGCAGAACATTATCCAGAGCATTACACTGCCTCTGCCAGTTTGCCTTCTTCCCACAGTGCTTCCTGGTGCCATTTCTTCCTCAGGTAAGTGACGTGCGCACACACACTTGGCTGTCGGTGATGTACAGGAATCAGTGTGGGGTGTCTGAGTGGTCTGTGGCTACGCAAGCTGTGATGCACTGTGTTCTGACACCATTCTGTCATAGCCAGTATTAATTTTTTCAGCAGTTTGTGCTACAGTAGCTCTTCTGTGGGATTGGACCATATGGGCTAGCCTTAGTGCCCCATGTGAATCAATGAACCTTCGACACCCATGACCCTGTCACCGGTTGTCCTTCCTTGGTCCACTTTTGGTAGGTACTAACCACTGCATACCGGGAACACCCTACAAGATGTGTCATATTGGAGATGCTCAGACCCAGTCATCTAGCCAAAACAATTTGGTCCTTGCCAAAGTCACTCAGATCCTTACACTTGCTCATTTTTCCTGCTTCCATGACCTCAACTTCAAGAACTGATTGTTCACTTGCTGCCTAATATATCCCACCCCATGACAGGTGCCATTGTAATGTGTACGTGGGGTCTTTTTGATGATGTGACAGCTGGTATCTCATCACAAACTGAATTGATTAGACCAAAAAACTTAAAATCATCTTGTGGCATACACTGAGAAAAGCGTGTGTGTGTGTGTGTTTAGCAAGGCTTTAGACATCTCTATACAGATTGACCTAATTTACCTCTGTGTTTTATTAAACCGCACAGATTTTGGCTGTCAAATCTTGCATAAAATAATTAATAATTAATGTTATTCACTTCACCTTGTCAGTGGTTTTTATATTATGGCTGATCGGTGTATGGGGGGAGGGACATTATTGCAAAATTTAGAAAAAATTATAGATTTCCAGTAGAGAAATAAGTTCTCACTTTGATCATCATCCACCACTTCTGTCTCTATCGTTCCCGGCGTTTATACATAAGCCGATTTGTCGTCTCTTCACTCGATTGACCTCTGTTCATGCTAACATTGGTGGGGAAATAATCTCTGATGAAATCAACCTGCCTTGTATTGTTGGCTAAATTTCTTCTTATTAATGTTTTCTAAGCTCATTTTAACATTTGTCTGCTGTCATCAACGTGTACGTGGGGTCTTTTTGATGATGTGACAGCTGGTATCTCATCACAAACTGAATTGATTAGACCAAAAAACTTAATCATCTTGTGGCATACACTGAGAAAAGCACGTGTGTGTGTGTGTGTGTTTAGCAAGGCTTTAGGCATCTCTATGCAGATTGACCTAATTTACCTCTGTGTTTATTAAACCACCCAGATTTTGGCTGTCAAATCTTGCACAAAATGATCTTGAATGGCAAGGCTTGTAGCTTTTAATAAAATATTTATACATGTACATACGTTGCCTGGCCAAAAAAAAAAAAGTCACGATTTGGATTTAAATAAGTAAATACTTTATGATCTTTTGATTGTGTAATTTCTGCAGTGATAAAAGTGAACAATGTGCTGTGGTGTTTTTGTACGTTTGAGGGATTATGTAGTCAGAAAATGCATAAAGTCTTAAGAATATTGACTTTCATTTGATTTGATTCATTATATATGGAAGAACATTTAATCAAATGAATAGCATTTTATTTATATAATATATATATATATATATATATATATATATATATATATATATATATATATATATATAAAAAGGAAGTAAAGTTCAAAATATGCATTTTCATAACGCAGGGTACTAACCTACATATGGTACACATAGATATTTAGTATAAATACAGAGGAGAGTTACAGAAAATCGAGTGCACTGATTATCGAGAAACAGTCCGAATCTCTCGACTGATCGCTTTGTCACCGTAAGTGAGGAAAAATTACAAACGATGAAAGAAAATGCTGTTCCTAAAAGCACTAAAGATGCTACAAAGTTTAAAACTATCCAAGGGTAAGGTGGAACTGTGATTTATTTTACCCATTTCAAAACAAAGTATTTTACGTGACTCGGCATAGATAAGTGACAACCCTGCGTCGCGCCTTTATTACATTTACATGCTGCTTTTGAAGTTTGAAATACATTTTTTAATATGATTTTTTAAAAGGGCGGCATGGTGGTGTAGTGGTTAGCGCTGTCGCCTCACAGCAAGAAGGTCCGAGCCCCGTGGCCGGCGAGGGCCTTTCTGTGTGGAGTTTGCATGTTCTCCCCGTGTCCGTGTGGGTTTCCTCCGGGTGCTCCGGTTTCCCCCACGGTCCAAAGACATGCAGGTTAGGTTAACTGGTGACTCTAAATTGACCGTAGGTGTGAATGAGAGTGTGAATGGTTGTCTGTGTCTATGTGTCAGCCCTGTGATGACCTGGCGACTTGTCCAGGGTGTACCCCGCCTTTCGCCCGTAGTCAGCTGGGATAGGCTCCAGCTTGCCTGCAACCCTGTAGAACAGGATAAAGCGGCTAGAGATAATGAGATGAGATTTTTTTAAAAATAATCACCTGTGTATTTACAACCCCGATTCCAAAAAAAATTGGGACAAAGTACAAATTGTAAATAAAAACGGAATGCAGTAATTTACAAATCTCAAAAACTGATATTGTATTCACAATAGAACATAGACAACATATCAAATGTCGAAAGTGAGACATTTTGAAATTTCATGCCAAATATTGGCTCATTTGAAATTTCATGACAGCAACACATCTCAAAAAAGTTGGGACAGGGGCAATAAGAGGCTGGAAAAGTTAAAGGTACAAAAAAGGAACAGCTGGAGGACCAAATTGCAACTCATTAGGTCAATTGGCAATAGGTCATTAACATGACTGGGTATAAAAAGAGCATCTTGGAGTGGCAGCGGCTCTCAGAAGTAAAGATGGGAAGAGGATCACCAATCCCCCTAATTCTGCGCCGACAAACAGTGGAGCAATATCAGAAAGGAGTTTGACAGTGTAAAATTGCAGAGAGTTTGAACATATCATCTACAATGCATAATATCATCAAAAGATTCAGGGAATCTGGAAGAATCTCTGTGCGTAAGGGTCAAGGCCGAAAAACCATACTGGGTGTCCGTGATCTTTGGGCCCTTAGACGGCACTGCATCACATACAGGCATGCTTCTGTATTGGAAATCACAAAATGGGCTCAGGAATATTTCCAGAGAACATTATCTGTGAACACAATTCACCGTGCCATCCGCCGTTGCCAGCTAAAACTCTATAGTTCAAAGAAGAAGCCGTATCTAAACATGATCCAGAAGCGCAGACGTCTTCTCTGAGCCAAGGTTCATTTAAAATGGACTGTGGCAAAGTGGAAAACTGTTCTGTGGTCAGACGAATCAAAATTTGAAGTTCTTTATGGAAATCGGGGACGCCGTGTCATTCGGACTAAAGAGGAGAAGGACAACCCAAGTTGTTCTCAGCGCTCAGTTCAGAAGCCTGCATCTCTGATGGTATGGGGTTGCATTAGTGCGTGTGGCATGGGCAGCTTACACATCTGGAAAGACACCATCAATACTGAAAGGTATATCCAGGTTCTAGAGCAACATATGCTCCCATCCAGACGACGTCTCTTTCAGGGAAGACCTTGCATTTTCCAACATGACAATGCCAAACCACATACTGCATCAATTACAGCATCATGGCTGCGTAGAAGAAGGGTCCGGGTACTGAACTGGCCAGGCTGCAGTCCAGATCTTTCACCCATAGAAAACATTTGGCGCATCATAAAACGGAAGATATGACAAAAAAGACCTAAGACAGTTGAGCAACTAGAATCCTACATTAGACAAGAATGGGTTAACATTCCTATCCCTAAACTTGAGCAACTTGTCTCCTCAGTCCCCAGACGTTTACAGACTGTTGTAAAGAGAAAAGGGGATGTCTCACAGTGGGAAACATGGCCTTGTCCCAACTTTTTTGAGATGTGTTGTTGTCATGAAATTTAAAATCACCTAATTTTTCTCTTTAAATGATACATTTTCTCAGTTTAAACATTTGATGTGTCATCTATGTTCTATTCTGAATAAAATATGGAATTTTGAAACTTCCACATCATTGCATTCCGTTTTTATTTACAATTTGTATTTTGTCCCAACTTTTTTGGAATCAGGGTTGTATACAAAAACAATTATCCACCTCAGGTTCAGTGAATATCGGTGAATAATAACCTCGACTTCATCTCGACTATTGTTCACCGATCTTCACTTCACCTTCAGTGAATAATTGTTAATTACAGGTTTGGCCCAAGTATGTTTGTTAATCATGAAACAGACTTGATGTGAACCAGTATAAAGCCTCAGTAAAATTCTGGTCTTAACCAGTATTGTAGTCGAGTCACTAAACCTCGAATCCGAGTCCAGTCTGGAGTCCCCAGTGTTCAAGTCTGAGTCAAGTCCAAGTCATTTTAAAAAAAATAAAATAAAATTCAAGTCGAGTCCACTATTGGTTCGAGTCCAAGACTCCAACTGCACCATTTGATGGTGGCTGTTTTAGTGCCATTTAACATTAGTTTGTTCCTGAACATGACGTATGAACAGGTGAATGTGTTTCTCTTTGTCAGGGAGTGCGAAGTATTCTGTCAGACGGATGTAAGTGCAGAAGCTGTGTTTATTAATGCAAGTGATGACAGGTAAACGATCCAGAATGGCAGGCAAACTCTTAAAACAGTGAAACGGGCAATAGATCGAGCGAGACACAAACAGGCTATCGTAGACTCGGCAGAATCAAAGACGAGAAACAGGAAATCAGGGATCGGGAAACCAAACAAGGAAATAAGGCTTGGTAATGTGTCAGCAACACAACTCAATACTTCGTAAAGTAAGTGTGTTTTCACAGTCTTTATTTAGGCACGGTGATTGTGCTTTAATCCTGTGCAGGTGCGAGTTGTTTCCGGCGCCTGTGCGCTGTCTGGAGCGCGCCCGAGATGCACGCGCCAAGGCATGCAGGTGTGACGCTCTTGCATGAAATTAGTATAAAAATTAACATAGATATAAATATCTTATGCCAACTTATTATGGCATGTTACAAAAACTAAAGAAAAAATCCGAGTCCTCGTCTCCAATTTCCAAGTCCAAATGCAGTTAACGCACAAGTCCGAGTCATCAGTGCTTGAGTCCAAGTTGAGTCACAAGTCCTTAAAATTAGGGCACGAGTCGGACTCGAGTACTACAAGCCTGGCCTTAACTGCCAAAAACATCCATCGAAATAAGGAAGCTTACTCCTAAACCAAGGCCTAAGAGCGAGCATCATGTACTAACTTTCTTTGCACCGTGACTGTTGAGTGATTTCTTAAACTGTTGCACAGGGTGGCAGCACTGAGACAGAAGAGACACGCACGCAGAAAGAGGTACTGCAACTGATTGATGCTGAACTCAATATGAGGGATCATATTTTTAATACATGGTAATCAGATTTAATTAGTAAGTAAACATACAACCTGGCGACTTGTCCAGGGTGTACCCCGCCTTTCGCCCGTAGTCAGCTGGGATAGGCTCCAGCTCGCCTGCGACCCTGTAGAACAGGATAAAGCGGCTAGAGATAATGAGATGAGTAAACATACAGCAACACTGTGAGAAACAGTGAGGTGCACATCTGGCTGCTCTGTTCATTTGATCCCCAGACTAAAATGGCACAATGTATAAACACGCACTTCATGTATAAAGTGCTTCCATTCTTGGTCAGTTATTCAGTGCTCAGTTCCTGTGCTGCAGGATCATGAACAGTGATCACAAAAGCTTGAAAATGATACCAGTAGATTCGATGTGAAAATCTCCCAGACCTCCTGATAAGCCCTGGATGTTTTAAAATCATATAAAAATCAATCACCCCTATGGCAAATAATATAGCTGAATGGGTTATAACAGTTTCATTGTGATGGATTTAATCAAAGTGAAAGCAAAATATATATATTTTTTAAACTTGTGTAATTTTAGTCTTAAGACTAAAATGGCACAATGAACATAAAATGGCTTGTGAACATCTCAACCACCAAGATAGCTCTGAAAACATACTTTATTCAGCTCAACCAGTAAGTCATACTGGGGTGCGTGTGTGTGTGTATATGGTGGCACGGTGGTGTAGTGGTTAGCGCTGTTGCGGTCCGGGTTCGAGCCCCGTGGCCGGCGAGGGCCTTTCTGTGCGGAGTTTGCATGTTCTCCCCGTGTCCGCGTGGGTTTCCTCCGGGTGCTCCGGTTTCCCCCACAGTCCAAAGACATGCAGGTTAGGTTAACTGGTGACTCTAAATTGACCGTAGGTGTGAATGTGAGTGTGAATGGTTGTCTGTGTCTATGTGTCAGCCCTGTGATGACCTGGCGACTTGTCCAGGGTGTACCCCGCCTTTCGCCCGTAGTCAGCTGGGATAGGCTCCAGCTTGCCTGCGACCCTGCAGAACAGGATAAATCGGCTACAGATAATGATTTTTTTTTTTTTGGTACTGGAAATATGCTTTTACATTTCCAAAAGTCTACTACTGTACATACTGCTTTTGGGTGTGTCTATCATTAGTATGCGTAGTACTCCATTTCAAGCACAGCCAATGAGAGCTCTGTGATGGCAAAAATACAAATGTCTGCACATCTCTGAGGACCGGTTTGGGAACCCTATTTATAATCACTAACAAGTTAATAATATTTGCCCATTAAGTTTTATTAAGTCTAACTACAGTGCAGTTCAGAATAAATACGTGTGTGTGGTGGTGTTTTCTTTTCTCCCCAGGGCCTCAGGTTGTGGTGAGTGTATATGGGCCAGACACATTCGGAAATGACGTGGTCCGGGGTTACGGAGCTGTGCATGTCCCCTTTACCCCTGGAAAGTGAGTGGCTGTCATGCTGACTTTAAGGCTGTCGTAATAGCAGTCGTTTGTGAATCAGTGCTCAGGTATTGGCCAGTACTGATGACACACCTGCCGTGTTATAGCCTACAAATGAACCATTCTGATTAACATGTCGTCGGATGAGTTTTTGTGCGTTTTGCTAAATCCAGCAATAATACATGCCAATTATTAGCAAAAGACATATCCCAATGTTGACTTTTTTTTTAAAAAAGTATGATCTATTGTTGCAGGCACACAAGGACAATCCCAATGTTTGTTCCTGAGTCCACATCGAGGCTGCAGAGACTCACAAGGTAGTACTTTTTTTTTGTGCGTGTTTTTTTTTTTGACTACAGGTTCTTGAGATGGATTCCATGAGGTTTTTTTCACTGGTCCTGTTATCACAAATTACGTACAGCAGAGTCTAAAAGCCTTAGACCACATTGAAGATCTGGGGTGGCCCCCCCCTTAATCTAAAACTGAAAATAAGTTTTAGGAATATTAACAATTCAGGTACGATTTGATTTCAAGCAGATTTGTGACACTACATTTACATGCACAAAGTACTCAGATTTTTGCCCTTATTCAGAAAAATACAGGTCCTACTAAGCTGTTTACATGGCTATTGAAAATGAATATTCCACTAATATCCCCATTTACATGCAGCTATGCATACTCTCTAGTTTGTGTACGATGCATGGAGCTGACCGTAAACAGGCAAGAGGCCGTGTGTCGTGAACTGCCATAAAAACCCCCAAATGAAACGCATATTTCGAATGCACTATATAAGAATATTCCTAAAACCTGAATAATACTGGCATCTCACATTTTAATCAGAAAATGCTAAATTCAGGATATTTGAATAGAATATGCTGTTTACATGACTTTTAAATTCAGAATATTGTCATATTCAGAATAATAGTGGAATATTAGCATGCATGTAAATGTACAGATTGACGATGTTAAAGGAGAACTGAAGGCAAATTTATCAATTCTCTCATTTTATTAAATATAGGAATGCATTTTTGATAGCATATTTCAAACATATAGCAGTGACAAAATAGCTATGTAATACCAGTCCACACGTCAAAGCGACGGCCGTAAACGAGATTCGTTGAGACCTGTGCGAGACATCATAGGACGGAAGTAAAACGTACAGCCGAAATCAAAGTGACCAACATCTGCCAACGTTGCCAAAAGACGCGCGCGCCCTCTTTCGAATGCTGACGTAATCAAGCCGGAAGTTTTGTTTGTTTTGATAGCAATCAGGAAAGTTTGAAAAAAAGTAGGCAGTAATCGTCATTTAAACTCGTTTTTGTGCAATATTTCGTTTTCAAAATGGTGGCACTGACACCTGGTTCACACTTCACGTTTCAAAGTCTCGCACAAGTCTCATGAAGATCGTGCGGATAAGCGGCGCCTGCCGTGGACCAAACGAGCCAAATTCAGCATGGCTAAAAACCGAATAGGCCGATAAGTCTCATCTCATTATCTGTAGCCGCTTTATCCTGTTCTACAGGGTCGCAGGCAAGCTGGAGCCTATCCCAGCTGACTACGGGCGAAAGGCGGGGTACATCCTGGACAAGTCGCCAGGTCATCACAGGGCTGACAGACACAGACAACCATTCACACTCACATTCACACCTACGGTCAATTTAGAGTCACCAGTTAACCTAACCTGCATGTCTTTGGACTGTGGGGGAAACCGGAGCACCCGGAGGAAACCCACGCGGAGAACATGCAAACTCCACACAGAAAGGCCCTCGCCGGCCACGGGGCTCGAACCCGGACCTTCTTGCTGTGAGGCGACAGCGCTAACCACTACACCACCATGCCGCCCCAGGCCGATAAGTATAATATTTAATTGCAATTAGTTGCCAATATGAGTCACGCTACACGGTTACTAAAACCAAAAACTTAATTGAATAACACGTTAAGAAATAAAGCAAGTTTAAAAATGACTCCAGTTCTCCTTTAATATGTTGAGTCTCACATCCTTTCCACTGAAACACATGCAGATGTTCAGTCAGATTTGATTGAACATGAATCGTCAGTTTTTACACACACTTGTGGAGTCCATGCCATCTCCAAAATGATGTACTAAAATTAATTTCATGTAAATATTTCTAAAATTCTGGTTTTCACTCATGTTAAGTGGATTTAATGCAATTTGAAAAACATTTGTATTCAATTAGAAAGGAATACAAAACAGGAGCATTTTCACAAATGGACTCAGACATTTGGACCCCGCTGTATGAAATGAAAAATAAGGCATTAACAGTTATGTGCAACAATTACACTTGCTCTTCACACTTCCTTTTCTTTCATTGTACAGCAGTGATTTTTCTGTTGCTACATTCATCTTTTTTTTTTCAACCCTTCTTCGGCTGTGTGAAAGATCAGGCGTAGATCTTGTGAAACCTGTTTTTCTTTCCTTCCTCTTTATTACTTCGTAGCAACCTGCTTGAACATGTTATTTATAATATTTGCCCATGCCTTAAATAAGACCTAAACATGGGAGTTGTTAATGAGGCCCAGTTAAAATAAAGTAACAAGAACAGTCAATAGGGATACAAACCTTTAAGCCTAGCAATAATGTTAGATTGAGCTGTAATACAAGGGCATGTGGTAACAGGTTTTTGACAGGAAACACCAGTGAATTGATTTGTAGATGCGCCCTAGTGATCATCTATCTGAACAATAGTTTATCATATTAAACGTACTTTGTCCACAGCTGGTTGATGGGTAGGCGTCCTGAGTTCACAAATCCTAAAATCGTTGCTCAGGGAGAGGGAAGAGAAGGTAAGCTCAGTTATAACGTCCCATTGAGCCATCACTTATGTCATGATGGAGCATTTAGAGTGACGCCAAATGATTTCTATATTTGCAGTAACCAGGGTGCGCTCTCAAGGCTTTGTAACCATCCAGTTTAACATCATTACCAAAGACATGAAGAAGTTGGGATATGACGTCGGCCAAACGCCAGCCAGGAACCTGATGCCATAGCTGTTACACACTCATTAGACCTCGTTTCATAAGTGTGCAGATCTAATTATATACTTCAAAGTACATTATAAAATAGATTTGCATAGGCCTACTATTCTTCCATGCACCACTCATTGCAGCATTATTTCATTACTAATATTTTCCTGTCCTTTTGTATTTTGTTTACTTGCTTTTTATACATCTTTTTTTTCCCCTTTTTAGCATAAGGGACTCAGTTGGGGTACGAGCCCTGTTCTTATCCCTTGCCACAGTGTTTACTGTTTTGTATTTGTATTCAACAGCTTTTACTGCATAGTTAGCATCATGTTTATTTAAGCTATAAAACCAAGATGTTTTGTCTATCCTATTACTTTTATACATTTGTAATAAAATTTCTCCAGCTGTGTTTGTTGGCATTCACTTTCTGGGGACACAACTACAGTTGAATGAAAGATTTTCACCAGAATCCATCACGCACAAATCGACATCCTGCTGCGTTACAACTGAACGAATGACTCGAATCTGATATCAGTGATAGTTTATTTTATCATTGCAGCTACAGGTCCTTTATCACTCGCTGCGATTTAGATGGCATTTAAAATTTCATGTGACTTTCCTACAAAAGCATTACACAGAAATAAGATACAGAACAATATGTTACAATAGAACAAATGATAAATTATATTATACAGTTATAATGCCAACAGGTTGAGCACATTCATAAAAAGCAGCCTGCTCCCAGTAACATGAGACAGTTTGGTAAATATACAGACATAACATGAGAAAGTAAAGGGTGTTTATGCATGTTCATGAGGTTAGTCCGCCACAATAAATGCATAATAAAAAGTAACAGAAAAACGGGTGATACAGTCAGTAACAGCAAAATGAGACAGGATGAACTGAGCTAGATATTGTATCCGTGAAAGCAATAACTGGTCATGATAGTTTGCATAACTACAACAATTTCTTTTTTCCATAATTGTGTAATTTTACCAACTGTGATGTTCATCAGCAATTAGTCTGACTTCATAGGCTCAGCACCTGCATCAACCATCAAGTCCATCGCGTACATTTTAAAGCTGTCTTCCCCTGATTACCTGAGGATGGATGCAGATTATGAGAATGAACACACCCGGGTTCTAATACACTGCTGTGCTCGGGCAGTACTACCACAGAATCTCCAGTAGGTGTCATGAATGAAGGACAGTTCAAGAGGGCACCATTTTTACATCTGAGATACCGCTCAAAATCAACAATACTGACACTAGGGGCCAAAAAAAAAAAAAGTGTATCCACACAACTACAACAGTTGCTCTTGAATACAGCAAAAGCACTATGACTTTGGTAACTACATTTGGGCAGAAAAAAAACAAACAAAAAACACGCAATCTTGTGCTTGTGGGGTGGTAACGATGGGTTAAAAAATAAAAAAAACAATTCGTAAGAGGTGTGTAAATAATTAGACTAGACTCATCAATTCATTAGTTCAACTTAAGCAAGCATGAACATGTAGTGGATGTTTGACCTTGACAATATCTATATAAAAGCAGGTGTATAACTTGCATTAAATAACACGTACATGAAAACAATGTTTGTCTGATATGAACAAAGGGATCAGAGAGCTTAAGTTCTCATCTTTTGGGTTGATTTTGCTGTAAATTTTCTTCCAGCTAAAGAATGTCCCTTTGCATACATAGTAATGCTTAAATGGTAATCAACAACATTTGATGCATTTTAAAAACACCATAGCTCAAAAAAAAAAAAAATCCCACACACACAAAATGGCCTACTCAAGAAATCCCCCACCAACCAAATGAACCATACATAAATGCACTTACGTCAGTTTTCCACACACTCACACCAAGGACTTGCTGTAATGAAAATGCTGCTAAATATTTTACTATTTAAATGTACGCTATATAAACCGATTGCACTGGGTAAAAGTGATTAGTTATACTGGTAACAGTAGATACAGTTGAACCTGATAAAAACGTCAACTAAATTAATGTCCCAATTCCCTTTGTTCTGTTGATCATAACTAAAACAAAACATTACCACCATTACACACAAACCAACAAGATCACTGAAGCTAGTTTAAACGTTTCAGGGTGTTTGAAAAGCTAGCTGGCTGAATACTAATCATTAGTATCGATTTGCTCGTTAATTAGCTCAGACAAGCAATCACCGCAAGGACGGGGAGAGTAGCTATGTGAAGAGTAATCTCTGCAGCAGTAATGAATTGAAACAGCCCATAGAACTAATCCAGCCAATCCACAAGCTCGTAAAACTTTACGGGCATTTTTGATGTAACAGAGGTTTTGCTGTATTTATAAAAGTTGAGCTTATGATATCCATATCATACATTAAAAATCCCCTCTGCTTCACTCTGAAGTTCATCTTCCAATGCATTCAATTTGAAACCATTCAAATTCTCTACGTCCCAAGCTTTGTCCCCCCCCCCACATACATACACACACAATTGATCAGAGTCAGATCAGACCTAAGGACTAACGGTGAGCCAACAGTCAAAACAAGAACAAAAATAAAAAGGAGTGTGTGCAAAATCCCTGCTTAGAACATCAAAATTATTACCATGTAAACTGATAGTGTCCTCTAAAATGTGTCTACTTATAACGTACTGTAAAATACACATAGTGTATATGCACCGGGTAGAACATATAGGCTGTTTTCATTAAAACGGGTTAGCTTTTTGCAAATTGTACAGCTTCAAAATACTAAAAATTAGAAAATTAAACAAATGAAAGCAGAGTTTTAAGCCTCCATCAAGAAAAAGGAGCAATCAATCAATCAAAGGAAATTTAAAAACCAGAACGCCGTTGAACGCAAGGCTGTCTTTTAGAAAGTGACTGTCGACTAAGAGTGGTGAGAAAGTCACACCTAGGGACACAGTAATCAATCGCTGGCAGTCCATTCGAGTAAATTTAGAAAAATAAAATACCAATCACTCTATGGTACCTACCGCCAAAGACGGCATCTCCTGCCAATGTAATAAAAACTGTAAACACCACTGCTACTCCAGAAAGTCTCAAAATAGCACATTGGTTTGGGGAACACAACAGTATGCTGTCCATACTATAGGAAAGGAGCCAGGAAGGGAGACAGGCAATAAAAGCCTATATTGTTCCTCACAACAGGAAGGGATTAGTAGGGCCAGCAGCCTGGGTTGCAGTGCCTGTAGGCGGCAGCACACCGCTCATAAGCGGCTGCGGCATGGACATGGAGGCTGGCATGCCGATGCTTGGCATCATTTGGCCCATGGGAGCGACAGGGGTCATGCCACCCACAGGCCCCATGCCCACAGCACCAGTAGGGGGCATAGAGGACAAGGGCATGGGTTCATTGCTTCTCTGGGCCAGGCTGCCAAATCCCTGACTCATCATGGGGCTTACTCTCATTTGGTTGAGAGTGGGTGGCTGTGGTTGGTTCACCTGGAACGGGTTGACCTGAGCTGGAGGGGCAGAGGTGACTCCTAAGAGAAGGCATCAGAGAGAAACAGTGAGCCAAGACTGATTTCACACAGTGACATCAAGAGCCTTCCTCAGAAATTTACTAGAGAGAAATCTAGTTCATGCAATGTCTTCAGTAACAGACAGTGTCTGAGCCATAAATCCTAATGAAACTACTCAATACATGCAGCAGGTCGAAAATCAAACATACCTCCAGCAAGGAAAGGATTAGAAACAGGAGCTGGTTGAGCAGGCTTGGTGACCAGAGAGTCCAGGTTTACTAGAGCTGCATTAGGTCCCAGAAAAGACTCTGGGGTTTTTCTGGTTGTGGCACTCGGCTGCATGTCAAACAGGTCAGGGCTGACAGACTTGCTGGTCTGTAAGGGCACTGCTGAGCTTCCTTTAGCACCACCTGTAAAAGCAGGCCATTCAACATCATTCAGGACAAGATCAGATCAGTCAAATGCACATCATCTAAAAATTCCATGGAATTCCAAGTCGAGCTGAAAACACGGTTCAAAAGAAAGGAGTAAGAATTAAAAATGTATCCAGATTAAAGCGATGAGGCATATACCTGACATCACTGAAGGGCGAAGACTGTCAAAATCTTCGAGGTCATCTTTAGAAGTACCATTTGATGTGGAGAAGAGATCAAAAGACCCTATTAGGTAAAATCAGAAGATTTGGGTCAAGCACTCAACTCATGATTATCTTGGGATAAAAAGGGAAAAAAAAAAAAAAGTTCACCACTATAAACTGGCAAGAAAGTGGAATTGGAAAAAAAAAAAAAACACCTTAAGTCAGAAAATACAACATTATGGTTGCATATGCAGATAAAGTGTGTGTGTGTAGACCTGGGCCAGGGGCTTTGGGACGAGTGGCAGGCCCCGAGCCCCACAGATCAGCCACTGCAGGAGCAGGGCTTGACCCCCAGAGGTCACTGTTCTTCATGGGAGTGTCTGATGCTGCAGAGGCTGGCAGGCCCCAGGGATCCACAGGAGCTGCTGGCTTAGTGGCACTACCTGCAAGCGCATGAGAGAGAGAGAAAATATTTACATTGTTTAGCCTCTTACAAGATGGGAACACTGCACCGATGGTACAATGTCAGTGCAAAACAACTGAATGTCTCCTCCAATAGCATCCAGTCACTGCTTTGGGGCGTTATTAAAATGCAAGCAGGTTTAACAGCCCAGAGTAAAATAAATGCCGAGTTGTTCTGTACTCAAACAAAATGGCACTTTACACAAACCGGATATAAAAGCTTTGAGATACATTTTGTTTGCGTTTCAGAAAACTTATTATACCTAATGACCCATCAAATGCTCATACACTTGAAATATGCCTACGGTTCTACCCAAACGTATTTGTCTCCCACAATCCTCTGCACAATTTTAAGCAACAGATAAACATGATGCAACTGTTCGGCGATATAATTCAGTATATCCACTGCTAAATATCCCTACTGGTGGAATAACAAAACGTCACTGACTCCTTTTCCTTCATTATTTTTGGACACAAAAGTTTCAGCCATGAAGCGGTTAGCTTCATAACGTTCAAAGATTTACTCGATATGCCCTGTATAAAGCAGCCGAGATGGAAGACAGAGGAAACGGATCCGTTGATGGGCACACTGCGTGCTCCACCTGCAAATCTGCGTACTGAGCCCCTTTGTTTAGAGCACGCAGGAATGCACTACTACCAGCCTGGCTACATTTCTCAGACACCAAACCAGTTACAGCCACCGAGTGAGAAAGTACACAATACAGCGGTAGCAACAGAAACCGAGACAAATGGTTAGTGAGATCTATAAAGAGAAACTAATAGTGGAGGGCTGAGTGAGCCTGGAGAGAGACCATCTGGTCAACACGATTTAAAAAAAAAAAACACAACAGGTTAACAAAATACCTAAAACATTTAAACACCAAGTGTCGAGGTAAAACACTAGGCTTACAGAAAGTAACAAATTGAGGTCAAGATGCCATTATTAGAAGCAGACAAGTGTGCGCGCGCATGCGTGTGTACACACACCAGGTTTACCATAGCTTTGCCAGGGGTCTGAGGCGGGGGCTGCGGGGGCTGCTGCTGCTCCTCCTCCTCCTGATCCCCAAGGGTCAACAGGACCTCCAGGGACCGCATCCATCAGATCCATTAAAGACGACTGAGGCTGACACACACATGCAAAGTTAGACCTTATATCTGCATTCTGTTATTAAAAAGGACGTTAAAAACAGTTCATTACACTACTAAGCTTCTGTACAGATACTTACAGGACATTGAGCAAGTCCGCAAAAAAGGAAATGGGAGGAGAGAAAAGCATTAATTGAAACAATAAGCAAAAAGCGTTTATAGTTACCCTAAACCTATAGTCAGAAAGAGTATCGGAGATAATGTGATATCAGGACATGATGGGCGGAAATGCATTAGCTGCATACAAGATGAGTCATTCATCAACCTCTCAGTCAATCCAGGAACACTGCACCTACCCCTTTCTTCTTTTTGGGCACTTTAGCAGTGTCTTTACGGCTCTCCTCCAGAGCCATCTGGAGCCGCAAGTCATCCCCGCGGCGCATCCTCTCCTCCTAAACGCGCACACAATGACATCATGCATTAGGTTTTATACATATGGTCTAGGATGCTTTAGAAATTCACTGTTCATTGTATATGCACAAAAACGACATGAGCATTCCTGAATAATACATGAATCATTTACATTTGGATAGCACTTGAGGCTGACAGTCAGATGATGGGGCACACCCAACCACCCACACCCCCATCTAAAAGTACAGTACGAGGAAGAAAATGAAGGAAGCAGTCAGAAGACCAAAGGGGTAACAGAAGACTGGCTGAAATTTTGCTATTTTTTCTTAACCAGTGGCAGCTGTAAATGAGAATCTGGCAAAACATTTGGGAAGTGAAAACTGTGACCCATGCAGCTGCCAGTGCTATTCCTAGATGAACGAGGGGAATTTGCGCTACATCAGCAAACCCGGTTGACCGACGTGACAGCTTGAAACGCAAAGCAGTATGAGGAAGTCTTAAAAGGAACTCAAACAAAAAGGCATTCATAACTTGAAAATATTTTATTTTAGATGAGCAGTGTTGGAAGGAGAAGAGTATGATGCATGTGGAAATGAACGATTTGCAGGGGGAAAGGCTGAATCCGTGTACCACCAGGCAGAGGCCAAGGTTCAGAGAAAAATGCTGTCCCGACAGCAGGAACCTCCTAGAGCACACATCCTGCTCGGAGCAGCCCCTCCTCAGCTTGAGCCACCGGTGGGCCCGTCTCGTATTTTCATGTGGAAATTCATCCCAGATGTCCAGGCGCAGGCACGCTTCCTGTACGATGCTCTCCGAGTGCTAACTAAGGACAAACCTCACAGTGCTTCCAGGGTTAGAGGAAACATTACACTTCCCATCCAATCTACTGGACCCACTTTATCACTTGCATAACTGGGATTTAGAACAGTGATTACACTTGTGGTTGCACTGTTCCCACTCCAATTTGTACTCTATTTGAGCAAGATCCCTGTGCTGGCTTGGTTCCACGGGTGGAAGAAAAATTCAGCTCGGCATTTCGGTATAATCTGTAATCAGGGAGAAGTGAAACCAGGCACATGGGGGAGGTCACAGTGTCTTAAATGCTTGAGGTAGTGTTTGAAAGAAAAAGAGCAGGTTTATATAATGAAATTTAACCTGCAGAAAAAGCAGTTTGACTATTGTCTACAAGTAGCACAGGTCGTGCCTATCAGTGCACACATTAAAACCTCTCTGAACTGCCCAAGGCACTACTGAATAAATACTAAACACACTATCAAAAAACAGTAATAAAAATAAGTTGTAAATTAGCCAATTTGTCAACAAGACTGACTGTAACCAGAGAAACCCCTCGACTCCAATCCCAAAAAAGTTGATCAATGCCATATCAGATCCAGAAATGCAGGGACTAAACAAATTAGGCCTCCTTGGGGGGAGAGGAAAAAAAAAAAAACTAGTGGCATTTTTAAACCATAGCGTCACTGAATTCATGAATCTGACTGATCAGAAAATGTGGATTAATATTTTTCTATAACAGCACAGATTCAGACAGTCGTTTCAGCTGTAACATACAATACTGTGCAAAAGTCTTGCACATGGAAAAACACTGTAGAGAAAAAGATGTGGCGGCACGGTGGTGTAGTGGTTGGCGCTGTCGCCTCACAGCAAGAAGGTCCGGGTTCGAGCCCCGTGACCGGCGAGGGCCTTTCTGTGTGGAGTTTGCATGTTCTCCCCGTGGGTTTCCCCCGGGTGCTCCGGTTTCCCCCACAGTCCAAAGACATGCAGGTTAGGTTAACTGGTGACTCTAAATTGGCCGTAGGTGTGAATGTGAGTGTGAATGGTTGTCTGTGTCTATGTGTCAGCCCTGTGATGACCTGGCGACTTGTCCAGGGTGTACCCCGCCTTTCGCCCGTAGTCAGCTGGGATAGGCTCCAGCTTGCCTGCGACCCTGTAGAACAGGATAAAGCGGCTAGAGATAATGAGATGAGATAAGAAAAAGATGCTTTCAAAAATAACGAAATTAAATGTCTCTACATTAAAAATAAATAAATAAACAAACTTTTAAAGAGCAGTAAACAGTAATCCCAGGTATAACATGCAGTTTTATAAGGAAATGAGCTGCAAGTTTTATTGAGCATCCTGCAGAACCAGACACCGTTCTTCTGGAAACTTTGCCACACTTTCCCCCCCTTTCTGTAGCAAAACCCAGCAGCCTTCATCGTTTTTTTTTTTTTTGTCTGAAGAGTCTCTTGCATAATATGTTGATTTCTTCACTGAAACATTTTTCTACAACATTTACTTTTGTACTAGAAAACTCATGTTTGAAATACAAAATGTTTTTGTACTGACTCAATGTAGAGGTCATAAAATAAAAATTGATAAAAAGCTTGTACTTAAATAAATAAATAAATAAATAAATAAGGGGGCCCTAAGACTTTTACACAGTACTGTAAATAACAGGTTTATATTAAATCAATCATTCTGATACGTTACTGTGTGTATACCAACAGCTCATTCACAAGAATCTGTATTACCTAATAATAAAAGGATAAACAAGGTGTTGCAATTTAACAACGAAACCCTTATGATACTTGATGTGGTGAAATTATCTGCTAGTAGATGTTTATAGTTCAGGGTCTTGGGTATCAGTGTGTTGTAACAGTCGGTAAGTTTCCTGACATGGCAAGCAGCATGGAAAAAAAGAAAGGCTGGTGTGGGAGTGGCTGTTTATATCTGCAAGAACATGAACCCTCATTCATTAAATCATTTATGTCCATTAAAAATTGCAAGTGTGGGCAAATCACTGTCGTATTAAAGAAACGGCACGTGCTATAACAAAAATAATCCACACCATCCTGGCAGGGATCACTTTTTTTTTAATAATCGTAAGGTCTCGTGCTAGTCTTTTCTTAAAACACTCTTAAAAAGAGCACCTACAGGTTTCCTTAAGTTAAATGGACATTAAACACCACCATACACAGTATGCAGTTTAAGATCAGATTTACAGTGGATATATTTATTATTTAGTTGTTAAAAACTGTGCCAAACTATATTTATTCCACAGCAATGGGAAAAGGAAAGAGAGAGAAAAAAAACCCCGCCATCTTTGATAAGTCCAAAGCACTGAAATATATTAACACAACTTTACGGCACAGTATCCTTTGAGTTTTGGAGTCGGTGGCAGATCTGTTTTTATAACCAACACTTGCTATTCTGCACCCACCTTTGGTTAAATTTACATTTCTCAGTATCGACTCTAACTCAAGAGCAGTTACCCATCCCTCAGCCTTGGTTCAATACATGCCTCGGTCTCATGCAAGTGATTGTATTACATATTACACATAAATACACATTTACACCAGCTTGAAAACACTACCAGCCTAAAATATACTGCTACTATTAAATTTAAAAGGCGGGATTATATATTAATTGTATTCAATTACATGAAAATTCACTCACTGGGCTGTTTGACCATTGGGGGAAACTTTTTGGGTCCACAAATCAAACCTCAGATTTCTGTGTTTTTCTGCTGCCAAAAATGACCTTTTGAGATGGAAATAAACCGCACAGAATTTCAGAGCTACAGGTCCTATACTGTTCACGTTACTTGTGGCGAGAAGACGGCATTTAGTGTATTTCTAGTTCACAAGAGTAAGTAATACAAAGTGAAAAACTGTTGAAATGGATGTGATTTTAAGTGCAAATTGCCAAGTCCTGTGCAGCGATGTTTGTACATGGTGAGAACTGTATTAACAACTGAAGTGGTGACAATCCTTGTTGTTTTCTAGAGAGGAGACTTTGATGGACTCACATTTCAACCACATGTGAAGCTCTGCTGTAAATGTGTCTCGCATCTGTTTCAAGTCCAGTTTTTACTGTGAAACAACTACAGAGCATTCTGCTTCAGGAGAGAAATATCTTCTTAAAACGTCATTTACAAACTCGTCATATGGTGAGTGTTTTCCAGAGAGGGCATTTTTGATGGACAAAGGATCCTGTCAGAGGCACTTCATTGACAAGAAAATATAAATTTCCACTCTGCACACCGTCATCAGCAACCAGAGGAGTCTGTTCAGTGACCGAATGCTCCTTCCCAAGTGCAGGACTAACAGACTTAAAAACTCCTTTATCCCTCACGCCATCAGACTCCCCCCTCTCTGGGGGGGAGGAGGGGTAACAGGAGGACAGAGGACGGGATGGGAAGGAGCAGTAGCGGAGCCTGACAAAAAGTAATACTGAACAATGTGCAATATAAATGTGCAATACCTCTCCTGCTGGACTTTTTTTCCCCCCCCCTCCCTATATCTTTTTTTTTTTTTGTATAAGTAAATACTTAATTTATCTAGAAGTTCTCTCTATTTTCTATTCTCTGTTTATCCTGTAATGATGCTGCTGGAATTTTAATTTCCCTGAGGGAACCTTCCCAAAGGAATCAATAAAGTTCTATCTAATCTAATCTAAATATCTTTCTATTGTGAATGAAGGTACATGTCCCCAAGTAAAATCTTGTTAGTGCTAAAAATGTAATTCTGAATTTAAATCAGTAAAATATAAATGCAATAATTAAAGTAGAATTAAATTAAATGAGCACAAGGTCAAAATTGAGGCTGCATTTGACTCTTAAACATATTTATAAGAACTCAGACATTACTGCTGTGTTCCTGGAACATAAGGTATAAGAAACTCCAGCGCGCACGCGCATACATATTATATATATAAAAACATGTATATACACATTTTATATTTATATATACACACTATATATAAATAAAAATCACACACACACACACACACGCAACCGAGTTGATGTTATTCAAAAAGACATACATGGTTGTGAAACAGCTCCATGAAAGACCAGGAGGCACCCTACGTTAAATCTTTTGTTTATAAAAAGAGTACCTGAGTGATGCGTTATTAAACAGCATGGAAATAAGAGAAATAGCTGAGGACTGCTGTGGTGTACGTGTTGTGATGACGCCATTATGACTATACGTATGCCGCACCTGCTCCGCTGCCTCTCTGCTCATGGCCAGGGCGAGCTGCAGCTGTAACTCCTCCTCTCCGCTCGTCTGTGGTCGTGCCTGCTCTAGCTCTGATGATGCATTAGGGGATGTGGCTGAAAGGGGGGGAAAAAAAAAAAAAAAAGACACATTCAGCAACATGAAGCATGTTCTCTGAAGGCCATGCTACCTGTGATGAAACTGGTACAAGTAATAAAGAGTGAGAAACTAGGGTGAAAGAGTGCTATTAGTTACTATTTTCCACCACTAATTCACTTGTCTTGATGCGTGGAATATCTGATGGATCAACGACTACCTACGAGCAGAAAAGCCCAGATCAAGTTTTTCAAGCTTGCTAACATGCAAAACTGTCAGATCAGCCTGAGGATGGTGCCAAGCACAAACCCACCCTGTAGAAATGGATATAAAAACATACAGAGGATTTGCCAGGACGATTTGATCATGTTAAATAAATAAATAAATAAATAAATAAATAAATAGAATGAAAATCCATGGATGGAGTCTTTTGGATAAATAAGCTGCAAAAGCTTAGAGCAAACAAGAGAACCAGGTCTCGCCAAGGTGTGCTCATAGACCCGTGGTCTGATGCAAGCGATTTTGCCCCTAACGTAACCAGGATGACTGGGATTATTAATAGCAACATTTCAGGGCAATGCAGAACAGAGGTAAATATTTGTGGTATGGCTCCAACCTTTAAAAGCACTCATTATTCTAAGCTAGGACAGTGAAGCAGCAGTGATCGATAGGATGCAGGTCTCCAATCCATAAAGCCTCTGACCATTAGGCCTTCTGATCCATTTACTTCCTAATAATCCTGGACAATAAAACGATCTCGATTTGTATCACAAATTTTTCTTTCATAACAATCATAGTTAGGGCATTCACGTTCAAACCTTCCTTTCTATTTTCTTACCCAACTTATTCAGAAACAATTTGTAAATGAATTAAAATGAGAGAATGCCGTTAGTAAACAGCGGCGCCACTGACTGCGTTTCACTGCTATCCGCCCACATTTCCCAGGAGTACTGCTGCACACGCCTAGAGCTGTTAAAGAAATGGAATTGAAGAGAAATGCCTGAAACGATAAAACTGGGGAGGTTTTACCACTCTAAAAAAAGTACAAACATGATGCAGTATATGTATCATTCGACTTGAATGTACGATTAATTAAAAAAAAAAAAGCAAGCCATTTGTTCCAGCCTGACCAAACGACTTGATAACTTTTTGTTGAAGTAAAAATTTTTTTTTTATTATTTATTTTATTCTGTGGCACCTTTAATAAAAACACTTTGGAATATAGCACTGGAAGGTTCTGAATGAGAGCAACCATGAATCATTTACACCATTTGTTCATCTTATGCATGTATAATACCAGTCAAAAATGTATTCACACCACCTAATTAAATGCTTTTTTTCTTTATTTTTATGAATTAAAAGACACTTCATGTCTTAAAGTAATGATGGATGTCATTTCTCTTAACTTAGTTGAGCAGTTCTTCACATAATATGGATTACTACAGTTGTGGAATAGGGCTAATTTACTGCATTTTTTTATTATTATTATTATTATTATTAACTATTGGATCTCAAACACATTAAAGCAGATACGCAGAGCCATGGCCTCACTTTTTGTTTATAAATGCCTTGAGACCTCAAGAATGGCACAGGAATAGTTTTAAGCGTTAACAATAAATCTAATAGTAATTTTTACAATTAAAAAGATTCATATAGGTAGTGGTCTGACTGAATGAGCCTGACATCCGCAGTATCTATCGGTCTCGTCGCCATTTCCGCTATACTAAAACACAGAGCTGACTGCAACTTCAATCCTCTATTTTGAGCTAATTTATCGCCACGCCATGTAGATGTGTTTTTGGCCGGTGCAGCAACACGACAGAAGGTGGATTTACGTTTCATTCATGGCCCAAGAATGTTCAAACTGCAAAGATTTGGACGCCTTTTGCGAGCTGTTCACGGGCACATTGGGCGCCTACGAAGTGGTCTCTCCTCTGCTCTGCACATTTTACTGAGGACTCGTACGAGACCTCTGATCTGTTGAGGAGCGTTGGCTATAAGCCCGTATTGAAAGAGGGTGCAGTACCAACGATTAAAGGAAAACTGTGGTTGTTGTGCAAGGTGTTTAATAGGCATGTAGCAATATATTGTGCGAGGATAAATCATGATACAAATTTGATTCAATGAAATGAAAAATGAATCTCAATTTTTATCAGGCTGTGTAATCCTAGTATATTTTGTAGCTGTAATTGTGTTGTTTAGACAGCAGTAAGGCCAAAAAAAAAAAAAAGTGCGTTTTTCCGGTTACGTAGATTTCAAAACTAGGGTCGGTAGGCAGGCATTTTTTTTTCGAATTTTTTTTTCAAGATGGCTGCCATAACCTATATTTAGACAGGAATAATTTCACAAAATATAATGAATTTCTTTGCAGGTCACCTGAGTTACCACCTTCTGATGAATCTGATGCAGCATGAGACACCTTTTAACATGAATTTTTCTGTAAATATAACAGCTCAATACACCATGAGAGAGAGAGAGAGAGAGAGAGAGAGCAGCCCCGCCCCTCTCTGCTCCCTGAGTGCAGCTCGTCGCCTTGGTAACGGTGCAGGGAAAAGACACAATATAACAAGCAAAGAGCGCTTTTTCTCAGAGTTCCCTCTCCTCGAACAACGCTGATTTACACGGAAACGTAAGGAGCTATTCACAAAATTCTTTCACATTGAGTGCTACAAGGCTCCCATGAACACATAAATGTAATTTTTTGTCCCTAGTGTAAAAAATGTGGACACTAGAGCGAGTTAAAAACAAGTGACTTTTCTGATTTTGCAGTAAAAGCGCTGCCACGTTTATAATGCGAGTCTATGGGAGAGTGCGGCTGTCCTCTCCTTACTTTCAGGCTTCTCATTCAAAAACTGTAAATCCTATCACTCAGGGAGACACTTGTCTTGATTCACACAATGTGTGACTACAACTTTTGAGAAAGTTGTGTGTGTAGAGTGAAAATTGTGGCTGAGAAAACAGTTTAAATGAGAAAGTTAGAGCTTTTTTTTTTTTTCAAGCTGCCTACACTCTAAACTCCTGAGCGCCGCTGGTGTGTAACGCCATAGACACCCATTATAAAGCCTGAATTTCTCCAGATGTGCTCATGGTGTTTGATCTGTGACTGATCAAAAAAGTATAGAACCTAGCAAAAAAGTTGAATGCCAGATCCACACAGGAGAATTTTGTCTCCGTTTTAAAGTTTGAATCATGTCTCTAGGTGAAAGACAAAATAAGCGTTATCTCTGCTTCTGTTCCCTCCGACACACTACTGCCTCCGCCGAGTGCGCGCGCACACACCGCATGTCGGGGCCGCGGATGAGTTACTCTCCCCTGATCAACGAAGTCGGCGGGGAATTTGTGGTTATTATCGGTACAAACAGCGCGAATCACAACTTAAATGAGTGCGGTTCAGTTTGACGTTATTGTCAGTCCGTTAGATAAACATTTAATTTTATTAAAATCGAAAATTAATATTTAGAGCCTGCGGACTAAAAAATAGTCATTAAAGTAGCCAGCTGGACTTAATTGTGTAGTCGGCTGTATGGCCGGCAGCCGGCGCTTGTGGAAAGCCCTGATTTTCCCAGTGAGTGACAAAAACTTCCGGTTCACGCGGTTGGGTTATATGTAAAAGTCGCGACTGGGAAAAAAAACGAAAAAAAAAAGTTTAGGGTCAGGCGGTACGGATTAGGGTCGGTCGGGTAACCGGAAACACACTTTTTTTTTTTTTGGCCTAATGTACAATAGCAGGAATACACGTGACTTCAACCCAGGCGGCAGTAACGCAGTTCTAATGCTGCTAAAACAAACAGATCTAAAACGGGAAAGAGCTGTTGTGTGATTGTACAAATAGATTTAACAAGAAATCAGAGCTGCGTTTTTATAGACTGCTGAAAACTTAAAAAAAGAAAATGGAGGTAGTCCAAATGTTCATAAAGTTTATTAAGAAAAGGACTTTGTTATTAATGTTTTCATTTTTAATAAAAGGAATATTTTAGGGAATAAGGAATATTTTGGGGAATTATTTTATCCCAACCTTTACAAATGTAGGTAATTAATTATTGTTAACTTGTTTAATTTTCTTAACAACTTTCTCTAATTTAACAAAAGGAATATTAAAGCTGTTAAAGAATAGGGAAATAAATGTTGCTTTTTTTGTAATAAAATTCATTTAATTTGTTTTTCAAAAATACTGTGAATTTTCATACCTAAAGATGTATAACAAAATAATACAGGGAGTTTTAACATTATTAAATTGCCATAGAGGTTTGTTTTGACGTTCTAAGGTATTAATTAGGTTTAAAGTCTTGGTTAGTGGTGTATACAGAACGAGTCAAAAGTTTGTACACCCCTACTCATTCATAGGTTTTCTGTATTTTGACTATTTTCCACATTGTGGAACAATACTGAATAGATCAAAACTATGAAATAACATACGGAACATGTATGGAATTATTTGGTTAAAAAAGTTTCATATTTTAAATTCTGCAAAGTATCCACTGTTTACCTCGATGACACTTTGCACACCATTAGCAATATCTGAACCAGCTTCATGAGGTAGTCTCCTGGAATACTCTTCAATTAACAGGTGCCTCATCAGAAGTTTAGTAGTGGGCTAGTTTGCATTTGAGATACAGTAGTAAATAAAAATACAGTAAATAGCCCTATTCCACAACTGTAGTAATCCACATTGTCAAGAACCGCTCAACTAAGTAAAGAGAAACAACAGTTCATTGTTAAGACATGAAGTGTCAATTAATAAAAATAAAGGAAAAAAATGAATTAGGTGTGTCCAAATTTTTGACTGATGCTGTATTATTGTAGTGGAACTGCTGATGGAAACGTCTAGAACAATTTCCGTCTGTCACTTCTTTGACTTCCAGGCAAGTCTTTTTTTTTTTTTTTTAAATATAAAAACATTGTGGTTTTCTCTCTGTGCTTATTCCATTTTACTTGAGTGTAAGTACAGAGCACATTTCAATATGAATCAGTGCACAGTCATGCTAATCAAACTGATTCATATCTGAGCTCACAAACATGGCCCAGGAGCTCCCCCAACACTGGAAAGCACCATTTCAAATGAAAATGTTTGTGTTGGAGGGGCACTTTTGGTGCGTTGGTAGTGGTTCCACACTCCTACTACGATGTGTCAGTTTGTATGTTAAGGCCCACTTCATTCTGAACAGACTTCTGACTCCTTCAGAAAAGTCGCTTGCTGAAACCAAGGCATTCGAACGGCCTGCCCGCGTCCACTATGATTAATTAGAGGACGCAAACCAATGTCATGTCCACGAACATCCTTCTATGGTTGTGAACAGACTGAAAGCTTTCACAGGGCTTTCCAAAGCTCGTTTTAGTCAGTTCTCAGATGCAGTTGTGATGAAGTATAATGAGCTCTCAAGCGAGTTCAATCATTGGAGGAGATCTTTATTGATCCTCCTCTGCTTATGGAGGTGCCAGGCTACTCAGCTGACTGCGCTCAGTGTGAGTCATATTTATATCCTTTCTCCATTAAGACGAGCACAGGAAGAAGCTTGTGCCGTCATATAGGATGTTTCAGTGAGCCACACCTGCATTTCCTCATTCACCTCACCTCTGACCCAGCTCCGCTTAGCATTTCTCATCAGTGCCCAGGTCCCTGTAGTCATGTAACTGAGGAACTGGTCCCAGATGTCTCATAGCAGAAATTTGCAACATATTTTTCAAAGAGCATAATACATAGTACTGAATAAAACGAATGTTGATTGCTGTTAAATATTTTAATAAATATTATCAGAACATAATATACTAGGACTGCACAAATGTTGGATTAAAATCGTGACTGTCATTTCACAGTGCAATTTTATTCAAGAGCAGCATCGATTCTGCTGAATTTTTTTTGTTTTTTGGGTATAAAATTGAGTGTGGGTAATCTCACATACCTAAAGCACAGCGAGTTTACAGAAAAAAGGGAAGAAGCAATGTCAGAAATCTAAGCTGAGTGGATGTTAATAACGGCCCAAGTACCCATGAGTACTGAGAAGGAATAAAATTATCTTAAAATGTTTAGCACTGAATGAATTAAATTTGAATATAAAATTTCCAATTACAAACAAGACGCCACTACAACCCACAGCTACGGAATATTAGCCACAGTACCAGTCAAAAGTATGTACACCCCTACTCTACTCATTCATAGGTTTTTCTGTATTTTGACTATTTTCTACATTGTAGAACAATACTGAAGACGACAAAACTATGAAACGACATCTGGAAAATATACGGAATTATGTGGTTAAAAAAGTTGCATATTTTAGATTCTTCAAAGTAGCCACCATTTTCCCTTGATGACACTTTGCACACTATTGGCATTATCTTAACTAGCTTCATGAGGTAGTCACCTGGAATGCTTTTCAATTAGCAGGTGCCTCATCAAAAGTTAAAAATTAGTGCAATTTCTTGCCACCTTAAGAGATGCGCAGAACCTTTATTTTTAAATAAATTTGAGTGGATAGTATCTCCATCTTTGACTCTTGTATGCTGCATAAATGGGAATTTAAATTATTTTTGAGGGTTAAAATCGACCGCAAAGTTGGCATTCGAGCTGCCCCGCTGAGCGAGCCAGCCAGCCCTGAGTGCGTGACGTCACTTTGGTAACCGGTTTTAAGGCCGAGGCCTTTAACAGCTATAGACCAAAGTCATAAACATTTATGGTGAAAGTAAGAAATACCGTTACCGAATTGCTCAACTAAGACTGATTTGACTTCAGTGATTGTGGGTCGACTCTCATTAAAACAGGATAGGTGTTATAACTTATGCAACATACAGGTACATGCATGCATTTTCACTGATAAAACATAAAAGGCTAATTAAATAATCAGATGAACTGAGACAATCACATTCTGAAGCAAATTAAATAAATATCTTATACCGGGAACTTAAAAACACAATACAAGTTACATGTATTAATCCAAATGCAGGTAAACAACATGGGGGTGGTTTTTTTTATCCAAATGAGAGTCGGAGTTTACCCGTCTGTGTTCTCGCTTCTTGAAGGCCGACCTTGTGGCCGATTGTTTTTGAAACAATCTGACTTTCAGTTGCTCGTTTAGTTCTCCGTTCATTCACTTCTTCAACGCAAGGGCGAGACGGCAGCAATATCCAGTTTAGAAATAAAACAGCTGCTCCACTCATTCACTGTTTTCTTCATACTGTGTATTCCGCCATTACTGCTCGGCTCAGGCAATTACTAAAACCCGGGACGGAATGGGAGGTCACCGGTTTTAGCAACAACTGCAGGGAGGTCACTGCCCGAGCGATATGTACCGTCCCGGGTTTTACCAACAACCCTCGGCTCACTCCGGGAGGACTGGTGCAACTGAACTCGCTTTCCTTTAAATAAATAAATTTATTTATTTCCTTTTCTTTAATTGTTGGTACTGCACCTTCTTTCAATACAGGCTTATAGCCAACGCTCCTCAACAGATCAGAGGTCTCGTACGAGTCTTCAGTAAAATGTGCAGAGCAGAGGAGAGACCACTTCGTAGGCGCCCAATGTGCCCGTGAACTTCTCACAAAACGCGTCCAAATCTTTGCAGTTTGAACATTCTTGGGCCATGAATGCAACGTAAATCCACCTTCTGTTGTGTTGCTGCACTCGCCAGCAACACATCTACGTGTCATGGCGATAAATTAGCTCAAAATGGAGGATCGGAGTTGCAGTCAGCTCTGTGTTTTAGTAGAGCGGAAATGGCAATGAGACCGATAGACTTCCTGCTGTGACGTTATGGACATCATTCACTCAGACCGCTACCTATATGAAATCACTTTAATCGTAAAAATTACTATATTAGATTTATTGTTAACGCTTAAAACTATTCCTGTGCCATTCTTGAGGTCTCAAGGCATTTATAAACAAAAGTGAGGCCATGGCTCTGCGTATCTCCTTTAAAGAGCAGTTAATTTGGGACAAAGTTTGGACATGGACGCTAACATGACTTCAAAAATAATGGGAAACAACAACTGATAGAAATCAAGTGAATAAAAAGAACTGGTCAATCTAACCTGCGTGCTATATGTTGTTAACTGCACTGCTCATCTCAACACAGAAACTCCTTCACCACACTGCATGCCAGATTGCAAACATGGTCAATATCAGTAAACTATAACTACACTAACTCTACAGGCTGCAATCAGTCTCGATATTTTATTCAAGAATTTATCTAATCCACTAGGCAACGCTGAATAATTTTAAAAAAGTTATTCATCTCTGAACAACACATGAGATTTCTCCAAACGATTATTATATCCAGCTGCCTGTTTGTCCTTATTTGTACATTCAAACGTGCTAATCAAAAACAACCTGCTGAAGACTGGTTTACATTTAACAGAAAGCCCATTCACAAATTCTGGAAGGACAATTCCCGGAAATTTCCACTGGAATGTAAACCATTCCGCTGTTATAACAGTCCTGCTTTTCTTGCAGAGGTTTTTCCCTCCTCCCCCCTTTTTATTCTAATGACTCAGCTGCTTGTTCTTCTGTTTAATATTCCATGTTTGAGAAAGCGACATCAGTTGAAACACTAACACACCCGGTCACTCCCTCCAAAAAAATTGTGTCAAATGCTATACTAACACCACAAAGCCAAAACCACCAGGCAATATGGAGCACTCTCAGTATTTACAAGTTAAAACCCACTCTTCGTGCTCCAACACTTCAAGCCTGATACACAGACACATCACTTTATCAGTAAACTCTATGTCTGACATCCCTTTGTTAAGTTATAAAATGACTTCGTCATGTTTTGGGGGGTTTTTTTTGTTGGTTTTTTTTTTTTTTTTTTGGGGGGGGGGATGTTTTACAACCTTCTTCCCCTCTGTACAGGATCACAGAGCAGTACACTGGGCCTTGGGGAATTTGGGAATGCTGGCTTCCTGTAACCAGCGTGAGGCAAATGGGGAGTGAAATGCAAGGCATGCCACAGTTCAGAATGCTCCAAGAACAGAAGCATAGCTAACAAAGTGACATAAATCCAAAAAACAGAGCTACTAGTTTTCGTATTGTACAGAGTAAAGGATTAATCCATGAGATTAAAGCCTTCAAGGCTCAAGGACAGTAAATCATGAGTAAGGGGCAGGCCAGGCCACATGCACAGCATCCACGATAATCCAAAAAAATGGCTAAAATGCTAAACATCATATTAGATATTAGACAGGCGGCACGGTGGTGTAGTGGTTAGCGCTGTCGCCTCACAGCAAGAAGGTCCGGGTTCAAGCCCCGTGGCCGGCAAGGGCCTTTCTGTGCGGAGTTTGCATGTTCTCCCCGTGTCCGTGTGGGTTTCCTCCGGATGCTCCGGTTTCCCCCACAGTCCAAAGACATGCAGGTTAGGTTAACTGGTGACTCTAAATTGACCGTAGGTGTGAATGTGAGTGTGAATGGTTGTCTATGTGTCAGCCCTGTGATGACCTGGCGACTTGTCCAGGGTGTACCCTGCCTTTCGCCCGTAGTCAGCTGGGATAGGCTCCAGCTTGCCTGCGACCCTGTAAAACAGGATAAAGCGACTACAGATAATGAGATGAGACAAGATATTACACAAGCTAGGCTAGATCAAAATTACTTTATAAAGCCTCATGTTCCTAGTCCTGAAACTTTGTTCAAGAAGAAAAAAAAATATCCATGCACCACATAACATTATACCATAGATTTCTGTGAAATTATCACAGTGATGTTTTCTACATTAGCACCAGACCTGGCAACCTTTACAAATCCTGCATAGGAGTGCCGAAATTCAGCATCGGAGGACGCTACTACAAGTTGTTTTGAACAACAATGTTCTGAACTCTCCACTACTAACTGACATCATCGAGAAGCCCCTCCCCCTTTACTCCACCTCTGTGGCCTCGCTTTGTACAAAGTGGAACAGAGAATGCTTTGAGGTCTAGAAAAATCTAGCAATGCATGTTTGACTTAGACTTGTGTGTTAGAAAATTATAAAAGTTAACATCAGTTAACCATACTTAACTATTAGAAGAAGCAGCCTTTATTTTTTGAATCTACATTATAGTGAAGTGAAATTCTTTCCTCACATATCCCAGTATGTTAGGAAGGTGGGGCCAGAGTGCAGGCTCATCAATGAGGAGAGCCTCTCTCAAGTGGCAGTGAACTGGTACCAGGGCTCGAACCATTCATTTTCTGATCAGTAACCCAGAACCTTTAACCAACACTGAGTCACTGCTGCCCTAATCAAACCCCGCAGGCTCACTCGAGCTCAGGATGGAACACCAACCACGGCGCTTTAAAGAGAAAAAAAGTTGAAGATTTTGACCTAAAAAGGTTAAACAGGCCGACAACAAAGTCGGAAGTCAGCACAGCACGGTACAGTACATGAAATGGTAGACATGATTGCTTGCCTGTTTCCCCCCCCCCGGACGATTAATTACCATTCACCACAGTAAAATTATAATAAATTACTATAAATGTACCATAAAGGCACGCACACAAATTTATATTACTCCTGTGATAAACGAGTTTGTATTACATTGCAATATCATGTAAGTCTCAAACCAAATATGGCTTTAGCACTACTTTAGAAAATCATTACCAAATAAACTTACATCCGTGATATGACGCTGGTGAGCCCTCAGACCTGCCGTACTCCTCCGAGTAGCTGGTGGAGAGGTTCGGCTGGCTAGAACCACGACCAAAGCCCATCTGGTGGCTGCTACCGACACTGGTGGCTACCTGGGCCATGCGCTCTTTGGTCTTCAGGGCCTGTGAGCGCTCGCCTTTCAGCCGATCATCGTCCTTCAGCAGAACCACCAGCTGCTTGGACTTCTCCCTCACGTTGATACCCTGGTCTTTACCGTCACGGTCGACATACTGGAAGTCTTTTAGGGTCTGGATGGCAAAGATGTTCTCTTTGCACTGCAGAGCCACACGCTCCGAGCCGGTCTTGATCAGGTAGTCCAGCAGTGTCAGCGCCTTGTACACGTGCCGCCAGTTCTTTCCGTGATCGTTCAGCCTCTTCCAGATCATACTCATAATCTCGGAAAAGGCCACCACGTTGTACGTGAGGTCAGAGATCTCGGACATTAGCGAGCTGGATGGCCCCCATGGGTCGTTGGAGGTCGCCTCTCTGACCTTTTTCTCTGCATCTGAATAGTTATTGACCACATTTTTCATCTGCCTCCGGATCGTTGAGCTCGGCATGGTGTGGTCTCGCGTGTTAATATCCTTGAAGTTTAGACAGAAGAAAACTTTTCAACTTTGCCAAAAAACAAAAAAAAAACAAAAAAAACAAAAAAAACCACAACCAGAAAGTTCCTTCTCTTTTGTAAGTTCTCAGAGTCAGGTTCAGATTTCTGAAAGGTTTTAACTAGTCCAAGTGTATGCCAACGATTCTGCGTTAGTTGGTGCCTGTTAAAATCGTTTCCACACAGAGTAGGGAGTGAGCATGGCAAATTCCTCCATTACCTAGAACACAAAACCAAGAAAGTCAGTACAGAGTCAAGACATCTAAACAATCCTTGGTCATAAACCTACAGAACAAACAAATTAAACATCCAACACGGCTGAACTGATCCCAATTGTATTATTTTTCTGTGATTTGTCTTCAAACTTGATCACGACAGGTCATGCATATAAGCTAATCTTAGGTCCAAAAAAAAAAAAAAAACCATGCACTTTGTTTTAAGAACGCACATGCAGGCAAGTTTAGCGAGCACATTTCCTGACAGCACCAGCATTTCCTCATTGTCAAAAAATTACCCCCAAGTCGGATAAAGAGAAATAGGTCACAGCTGTGCACTTTCCAAACAGAATGTGTAGTAGGCTCCCATCCAGGTAGTGAAACATTACCCACACACATACTACATGCTATTGAGACTAAAAAACAGAGTGGATTAATGCCTGACGTGGCTCATGTTACACATCTTACAGTAATACAACACTGTCAGTATGTGAGGAAATGTCTCATTTCCCGAAAGCAATTGCATCATATTGTTCTTTCCATTTCTGAAAGAAACACAGTCCACAGGATTGACCACCACCAAGTTGCTACTGTGAAATAAAAAATAATAAGCAGCACCTTAATAGAATACAGCTATCAAATCTTAAAATCACAACACACAGCAACATAAGTTTGCAATTTAGTTCTGCTTAGTTTTTCTCAGCACGTGAGCCCAATCGTGATTTTAATTTCATTTTCCTGACCGACCTATTCCAACTCTGCACATTTTTTTTTTTAAATGATTGATCAAAAAAAAAAAAAAAAGTTTCCTACTGACAACAATGAGTTAATCTTAACTAGGAGGCAAACTCGGCATGCTTGGCATGTCTTGTAAATTCATTAAAAATCAGTGAAATGTGACTCCTGCCAAGCATCCATACAGCTCAACCTCGGCATCGATTCCCTCCACCCACCACCCTCCCAACATCCCTGAGTCTGCATATACATGAATAAAGACAGGCCCTAATGAAACATCTGCTGCGTTAATCACCGATTCAGTCCCGGCACACAGGAGGAAGAGAGGGGCGACTGATGCAGATGCCCTCGCTCTGACCGGGGGCTCAGGAAGCGAGCACACAGGCACAGTTTGTGTGAGGGTGTAAGACGCAACAGTGGCTTCTTCCATACTAAAGAACAAGCTCAAGTCTTCGCCTTGCCAAGATCTAGGCAACTCAGTAGCTGGTGCTGAAACAAAGCCAAGCACCAGGCAGAACAAATCCAGGGACAGAGAAAAAGCAAGGATGCACTGTGGCTTCGTCAAATTTACCGAAACACCCGATTAATTAATCGGAGATATGACACAACTTTTCCTATGGAGATCAATATGAAATGACAGCTGGACAAATAAAATGCTGTCACGAGTTATCGAAACGTATAAGAATGGAAAGATGGATAAGCTCTGAGTCATAATGCTCACATCTGTTGCTGGTAAAGCTCTGATTTCTAGGCTTGGAAGATGATTCTTTAATTCAAAAGATAACTTGCCATACAAGTACAACAGCTCTACATGCTGCAACTGGTCATCATCTGCAATCCTAAAATTAGTCGAGTCTTTGAGAACATTTCACGGGTCTCAAAGGCTCGATTAATTTTAGGATTACAGATAACCAATTGCAGCCTATACAGCTGTTGTACTGGGGAAGCCATGGCCTAAGGATTAAAGAAGCAGCTCTGGGACCAAAAGGTTGCTGGTTCGATTGGACCAGCAGGAATGGCTGAAGTGCCCTTGAGCCATTCATCAAACCCCCAACTGCTCCCCAGGCTGCCCTGGGTATGTTGGACATCGCTCTGGATAAGCATGTCTGCTAAATGCCTGTAATGTATAATGATAAATCATGAGAACAGCATCATGAACACGCAGAGATAAACAAGTCCAAGGTAATTGCATTCTCAAAATGCGTTAGACCGATATCACAGATGCCTGCTTTACACAAACGATCAGCAAAATATACTTCACGTATTGTTACGTGAGCCAAACTTTTCGAATCACGCAGGCAAAAAGTTTAACCTTGACACATCACGACTTCACCATTTAACATACTGATAAGCAAATTGTTCTCTCAACATGTTGCAGCGTAATTGCAATCTGCTATGTTTATCCATATCGCACAGTCGTAGTTCCCACCTAGCTGCTGCTGATTAAACACTTCACTATGCTATGATAAGCTTATTATGGAGCCCAGGGCAGGGGGTGAGAGTAATGTATATGAAATTCAAATCTGACAGGAACTCACCCACCCTGCTCACAACGCAAGATCAGTTTCCAATTTCAGGGCATGGGTTAGGTCACACACTGCCTCTACCAATATTAAAGAGGGTTTGATAACCTTTACCGTGGTCCATGTGAGGAGGGAGTGAAAGCAAAGAAAATGGGGAGGAGGGAAAAAAAAAAATCAACCTATATCATTCCGAGAACCCAGAATCTACAGACACCCATTTTTATCTACTGTATAGATCACAAAACTGTTAAAGGTTTCACTTGAAACTAACTATTCGGAGTTGAGAAACCAGACAGAAACGGAAAGCAAAAAAAAGCAAACACTGCAGAAAATTCAATTCAGCCAGTGCAATAATCAAAAGTCTCAATGTTCACTGATGAACCAAGAGTCTCCCTCGTTGTACGCTAGACCTATGCGAACTTGGGATTGTAAAAGGCGCCATGTAAATGAAGCATGATTAGTATTATCAAAACATCAAGCTAGCAGTTTGATAGTTTGTAGTAGCTACTTCTCCTCCTCGCTGTAATGCAGCTCTAAAAATCCATAATCAACCCTGAACAAGACAGAGCAAATGCTATGAACATTAGCTGAATGGTAACAGACATACATGCGAGAAATACAGCACAGGTATGAAGGACAAAGTGCCCTGATACAGGCCAACCTTGATGAACAAAAAAGTCTGCGCCAAGTACAGACAAGTCTTCATGGTTGCATTACAAAAAAGCAAATGAGGAGATACGAGTACTAAATGACGGTTTCGATAACTGTGACTTTAAACTATTGCACCTCAACTCTCAAAGCAAACTCTGTACATAAGGCATTCGCCTAAACAATGATATTAGTAGTGGGGTGTGTCAGTATGAACACCAAGTTCAGAATGCAGTCTAAACCAAAACAGTGCTGTTTAAGTAAGAGAAAACACATGAGTGTCAAAGAGACAACTGGGTGTGTTTCTCAGCGCACGTCGCCATTTTTCCTAACTCAGCCAGTTATATCACTTTAGTATAAACTTAACTGCGCCTAATGCAGACGTTTTAAAAGCTGGTTACCATTTGGGAAAAGCCCCATCTTCATGACACACGTTATTGTCACTTAAGTTCAGAGCAGAATTATTGACATCTAATACATAGGTTCATAACTGCACGGCTCGTCCTACGTCATGTAAAACTATACAGGTGCCGACAAAACGATACCGTGAGAAAGAGACACTAATCACAGAACTGGGGTTGTTACAGTGTCCTGGTGTATGATCAGAGGGTTACAGCAAAACTGACTTTCAAAATACAGATTAAAAAGACATTATGCTATTTATGACTTCTTTATCCCCCCAATCAAGCTCCTTATTCCAGTGGTTATCATCCCATTTGTGCCTTGGTACAACTCCCCAGATATTCTGCAACCTTCAGGACCCCTACATCACACTACGGCACCCTTCATTTCTCTGCACAGGGGATGCGGCGGCGGCGGCACTGAAAACCCTTCGGCTGTGTAAGTCTTATGCTGCTGCCACCCATAGCATTTTCACAACTTTATCAAACATGACGGATATCAAACGTACAGAGCAACATGGCATCGGTGACTAGAACTAGACAATTTTTTTTTTAAATAATAAGCTGAATGGCTGATAAAGTCAAGGTGATAAATACTGACAATAGTCCCATTCAGACTGGATTCTTTTCTCACAGTAATCAGGTTTTTTTTTTAACATGCGTCTTCTCAGAGAAAAACATCTCGCATCCAGACAGCAATAAATGTACTACACGAAGAGTGCATTTCTAGCAGATTTGTAGAACCTGGGCGTGTGTGTGACATCGTTACAAGTTCATGCTCCATTCACACCATTCCAAGCGGTCAACAAGGTATCAGAGTTGAGAAAAGATGCCGGCTTTTATTTCAGTTTGGCGTTAGCCAAGGCTCCAGCAACAATTTACAAACAATTCATAATCAAAGTTTACAAGAAAACGTTTTGAGACTCAGGAAATGTTTTAATATCTGGGGGAGGGTCACTGATGCGCGTGCTACGAGATTAAATATGGTAAGTCGGAGAAGTCAAACATCCTGCTTTCTACGTGAGGAGGCATCTGTAAAGAAAACTGCAGACGTGTATCTGGACAGAAAAAAAAAAAAGACAAGCACCAAATATGGTGAAAAGCAGTAGATAATTCGGCCTGTATTTTCTCTGAAGAAAGATGGAGAAAAACACCAACATGGTTGATCTGGACTTGGGGAGGGAGTCACATAGGAGCACCTGTAAAACAGGAAATAACCCCAGATCCTTATGTAAATTTAATCCTGTCCAGATAGGGCTCATGTGAGAGGTTTTATGGAAAAGTTCTCAAATACACCAAATCAGTCACAACATTATGACCACTGACAGGTGAAGGGAAAACACTGCTTCTCTCATTACAATGGCACCTGTCAAGGAGTGGGATGTATTCGGTAGCAAGAGAAGAGTCAGTTCTCGAAGTTGATGTGTTGGAAGCAGGAAAAATGGGCAAGTATTAGGACCTGAGCGACTTTGACAAGGGCCAAATTGTGATGGATAGATGACTGGGTCTGAGCATCTCCAAAACGGTGTTCCTGGTATGCAGTGGTTAGTACCTACCAAAAGTGGTCCAAGGAAGGACAACCAGTGAACCGGAGACAGGGTCATGGGTGTCGAATGTTCATTGATTCACATGGGGCATGAAGGATAGCCCATATGGTCCAATCCCACAGAAGAGCACAACCTGCTGAAAAAGTTAATTCTGGCTAAAACAGAAAGGTGTCGACATTAACGTTTTCAGCAGTTTGTACAATAGTACTAACCCCTGCATGCTGGGAACACCCCACAAGATGTGCTGTTTTGGAGATGCTCAGACCCGGTCATCCAGCCATCCACCGTGGGCGGCACAGTGGCGTAGTGGTTAGCACAGTCGCCTCACAGCAAGAAGGTTCCAGGTTCAAACCCAGCGTGTGTGGAGTTTGCATGTGTCTGCGTGGGTTTCCCCCACAGTCCAAAGACGTGCAGTTAGGTTAACGTGAGGCAGCCTTGGGCTGAAGTGCCCTTGAGCAAGGTACCTAACACCTGACTGCTCCCCAGGCGCTCTAGTGTGGCTGCCCACTGCTCTGGCTGTGTGCGCGCGTGTGTGTTCACTGCTTCAGATGGGTTAAATGCAGAGGATGAATTTCACTTTCTCTTCTAAAGTCGCTCAGATCCTTATGCTTGCCCATTTTTCCTGCTTCCAACACATCAACTTCGGAAAACGACCGTTCTTCTCTTTCATTATCTCTAGCCGCTTTATCCTGTTCTACAGGGTCGCAGGCAAGCTGGAGCCTATCCCAGCTGACTATGGGCGAAAGGCGGGGTACACCCTGGACAAGTCGCCAGGTCACCACAGGGCTGACACATAGACACACACAACCATTCACACTCACATTCACACCTACGGTCAATTTATGCCGCTTTTCCACTACCAACGCGGCTGAGTTGGGCTGAGCCGTGCTGTGCTGAGTTGGGCTGAGTCGTGCCGTGCTGAGTTGGGCTGAGTTGAGCTGAGTGGGGCTGTTGGAGTTGCATTTCGACTACAACCGCGCTGAACCGTGCTGGCTGGAAGTGGGTGGACACATTGGGTGGAGTTAGCGAAAGTGGGTGGACGTCACGTGATGTCGTTAGGCGGCGCAAACAGTGACATCAGTGATCTTTTAAGTGGTAGTCTCACGACCCAGATAGTAAACAATAAACATGGAGGACATGGAGTCGTTAGTGTTGCTGGTCTTGGTGCTGTGGCTTGTTGTCACCGACAACGCCAACAGATACTGGCAAGAGCGTATAGATGAGGCGAGGCACATAAGGCTTCATAATTCTTGTAATTCTTCTTCCAGGTTTACGGTGTTTACAGATCCCGGCGTGCTCGCGGGGCGTGTGGGCATGTGAGGACACTCCTCCTCACCAATCAGTGCACAGGGGAGTGTCTCCTCATGCCCCTAGCCCCACTTGGCTCGGTTTGGCTCGCTTCAGCCCCACTCCAAAACCGGGCGAGTTTTGGGTGCCGAGTCGTGCTGCTCTGAGGTAGTCGAAACGCGAGCCGTGTCGGGCTGAAGTGAGCTGAAAAAGGGTAGTGGAAAAGGGCCATTAGAGTCACCAGTTAACCTAACCTGAATGTCTTTGGACTGTGGCGGAAACTGGAGCACCCGGAGGAAACCCACGCGGACACGGAGAGAACATGCAAACTCCGCACAGAAAGGCCCTCGCCGGCCAGGGGCTCGAACCCGGACCTTCTTGCTGTGAGGCGACAGCGCTAACCACTACACCGCCTAATACAGTATATCCTACACCTTGACAGGTGCCATTGTAATGAAATAAATCAATCAATGATCTTCACTTCACCTGTCAACGGTTTTAATGTTACAGCTGATCGGTGGATATCTTTCAAAGAAAGCCAAAAAATTACTGACAGGACAAATATTTTGTACAACCAAGTCGTAATACTTTTAATCAGCATGAGTCTTTACATGGCCGATGAATACCGTGATATTTAAGACCAAGTTATCATACCGTAGAATTTTTAAACCGTAATACCCCACACCACTATGGAAAGAGGAGATACACGGGTGTGTCCCACTCGGGGACAAAGCCACGAAATAACCGCATTACTCTTAGCATGTACAGCTCAGTGTTTATTTTATTCAGCCTACGCTGAAAGGACCACCCGCGCTTTGACTTTACTCACCTGGAGGGACTGAACATGTCCATTCAGGACCTTTTTTCTTTTACTCATACAAGACAAGTTCTCTAAAATCACACCCATAGACGGTTCGCTAATCTATAAACACATGAAAAATTAAACAAAAAAAAAAAAGCTCAGTTAAACAAAGCAGGCTGTTCTTATAAATACGCAACATTAAACTCAGCTAAGCTTACAACTAATATTAGCTGGTCACTTTAACGTACAAAATTATAAGGCAAAAACATAAAAATACTAGCAAACGAGGTCGAACTTTCTAGATAACTATATTAATCATCATATCTACGCGTTTAACATTACACTGTAAACAGCCAACTTGCTAACTCGGTTAAGCTAGGATATTAGCATACTTGAGTTAGCCGTTGTTGTTAGCTAGCTAGCTGCTATCTTAACACAGAGCTCTTATTATTATTAAAAACAACTAACACTAAAACTCACGTCAAACTTCCAGTTGCTATGTGTCTGAATACGTAAATAAAACACCGTTAAACTTCAACTCCCCGTGAGTTAGTAAACATGTAGCTAGCAGGACAGACAGCAAGAGAAAAAAAAATGCAAGAAAAGTTCTCATCCTGTTAGCTTGTTGCTAACGGTCGGTTTGCGAGATAAATATGGCGAGTACATAACTTGAACAAGTATCACCATATCTATTATTCTTTATTATTAAACAGGTCGAGGGTAGATTTGGAGATGGTTTGTAATAAAAGGCTAGTCTTGTGGTAGTTAGTTGGCCGACACCGCTAGCTCTCTAAAGCTAATCTTGGACTAATGGTTGACTGATAGTTTAAAAGGTGTTACTGATGACTAAATAAATCGCCAGATATGTATCTAAGCTGCCAGGTTTTCCCGAACAAGTTAAGATATTTAGTTCGCCAAGTTATTAATTTGATCTTAATCGGCTGACTGGTGCTTTGTGGGGATATCACCAAAACTGGGAGTCAGTAACACACACACAGAGAGAGAGAGAAGCGGCTAGAAAAACAATAACTTACCAATCCTCCAGTGGTGTAGTTTCAGTATCCTCCCGGGATTAATACCCGGCATAAGTACCAGAGGAAGGGATGTAGAAAGTATAAGTGCTTGTTAAGATGGAGTGAACTTTGTGAAAGTAGCTTGCTATGTCTCTGTTAGTGTTTATGTGGAGAGAAGACAGGCGGGATACACGTCGCAGTGTGATCTAGTTCAGCCAGTAGTAAAACTCCGTGTGTGTGAGAGAGAGAGAGAAAGAGAGAGAGAGAAACCCACTCACTCTATCCAACATGGCGGACCTGCTGATAGATCAGCTTCCAGAAGATGCAAGGGTGTGACTCGGTTTCTCAATATTCCACACAAATCATAATTCCTCTGTAAGATTAGTGATTGAATATTCACAGATTATTACAGTTTACAGGTGCACAACTTGTTACACACAGTAGCTTTTTAAGTTTTTAATCAGTAAACTACTTTAAATAAACTATGTTTTGATGGCGCATATTTTCCCCTCAGCCGGCTGCTGGTAAACTGCTGCCATCTAATGAGAACAAATGTTCCATACAATGTTCTCTGTTTAGACCTCATCTGTACCTCTAGCATTACCTCTATATTATATGGACATGAGTGTTCTCATCTCATCTCATTATCTCTAGCCACTTTATCCTGTGACATTCCATGTCCCAACAGCCAGCCGCTGTGTCCGGGGATCAGGTCGTCGAGGCCCCTGCCTTCGACTGCCACCCAATCCACACTGCACCAAACCCCTACTGCTACCTCTGTGGGTGGTGAACCCACAGGAGGTCGGGCCCACGTCACCTCTTCGGGCTGAGCCCGGCCGGGCCCCATGGGCAAAGGCCCGGCCACCAAGCGCTCGCATACGAGCCCCAACCCCGGGCCTGGCTCCAGGGTGGGGCCCCGGCTGCGTCCTCCCGGGCGACGTCATGGTCCTGGAGGAGTTTAAGTATCTCGGGATCTTGTTCACGAGTGAGGGAAGGATGGAGCGTGAGATCGACAGGCGGATCGGTGCAGCCTCCGCAGTGATGCGGTCGCTTTACCGGTCCGTCGTGGTGAAGAAGGAGCTGAGCCAAAAGGCGAAGCTCTCAATTTACCGGTCGATCTACGTTCCGACTCTCACCTATGGTCATGAGCTTTGGGTAATGACAGAAAGAACAAGATCGCGGATACAAGCGGCTGAAATGAGTTTCCTTCGCAGGGTGGCTGGGCGCTCCCTTAGAGATAGGGTGAGAAGCATAGTCACTCGGGAGGAGCTCGGAGTAGAGCCGCTGCTCCTCCACATCGAGAGGAACCAGCTGAGGTGGCTCGGGCATCTTTTTCGGATGCCTCCTGGACGCCTCCCTGGGGAGGTGTTCCAGGCATGTCCCCCCGGGAGGAGGCCCCGGGGAAGACCCAGGACACGCTGGAGGGACTATGTCTCTCGGCTGGCCTGGGAACGCCTCGGTGTTATTCCCGAGGAGCTGGCCGAGGTGTCTGGGGAAAGGGAAGTTTGGGCTTCCATGCTTAGACTGCTGCCTCCGCGACCCGGTCCTGGATAAGCGGAAGAAGACGAGACGAGACACTTTATCCTGTTCTACAGGGTCGCAGGCAAGCTGGAGCCTATCCCAGCTGACTACGGGTGAGAGGCGGGGTACACCCGGGACAAGTCGCCAGGTTATCGTAGGGCTGACACAGAGACAAACAACCATTCACGCTTACGGTCAATTTAGAGCCACCAATTAACCTAACCTGCATGTCTTTGGACTGTGGAGGAAACCCAAGCAGACACAGGGAGAACATGCAAACTCCACACAGAAAGGCCTTCGCCAGCCGCTGGGCTCGAACTCAGGACCTTCTTGCTGTGAGGCAACAGTGCTAACCACTACACCACCATGCCACCTGGAGAACTAAAACAGTGACATGAATCTCTATATGTCATGTCATCTCATCTCATTATCTCTAGCCGCTTTATCCTGTTCTACACTACGGGACTACGGGCGAAAGGCGGGGTACACCCTGGACAAGTCGCCAGGTCATCACAGGGCTGACACGTAGACACAGACAACCATTCACACTCACATTCACACCTACGGTCAATTTAGAGTCACCAGTTAACCTAACCTGCATGTCTTTGGACTGTGGGGGAAACCGGAGCACCCGGAGGAAACCCACGCGGACACAGGGAGAACATGCAAACTCCGCACAGAAAGGCCCTCGCCGGCCATGGGGCTCGAACCCGGACCTTCTTGCTGTGAGGCGACAGCGCTAACCACTACACCACCGTGCCGCCTCCGTCCGGGACATGAAGAACTAAAACATCCATCCATCCATCCAGTATCTCATCTCATCTCATTATCTCTAGCCGCTTTATCCTTCTACAGGGTCGCAGGCAAGCTGGAGCCTATCCCAGCTGACTACGGGTGAGAGACGGGGTACAAGTCGCCAGGTTATTGCAGGGCTGATACAGGGACAAACAACCATTCACGCTTACGGTCAATTTAGAGCTACCAATTAACCTAACCTGCATGTCTTTGGACTGTAGAGGAAACCCACGCAGACACGGGGAGAACATGCAAACTCCACACAGAAGGCCCTTGCCAGCCACGGGGCTCGAACCCAGACCTTCTTGCTGTGAGGCGACAGTGCTAACCACTACATCACCGTGCCGCCTCCATCCGGGACATGAAGAACTAAAACATCCATCCATCCATCCCATATCTGTAGCTGCTTATTCTGTTCTACAGGGTCACAGGCAAGCTGGAGCCTATCCCAGCTGACTATGGGTGAGAGGCGGGGTACACCCTGGACAAGTCGCCAGGTTATCGTAGGGCTGACACAGAGACAAACAACCATTCACGCTTACGGTCAATTTAGAGCCACCAGTTAACCTAACCTGCATGTCTTTGGACTGTAGAGGAAACCCACGCAGACACAGGAAGAACGTGCAAACTCCACACAGAAAGGCCTTCGCCAGTCGCTGGGCTCGAACTCAGGACTTTCTTGCTGTGAGGCAACAGTGCTAACCACTACACCACCGTGCCACCTGGAGAACTAAAACAGTAACATAAATCTCTATATGTCACTCGTGAGGAAACTGATGAGTTGTTTTGATAAATTTGGGGACTTTTTGTTTGTGAATCTCATCTCATTATCTCTAGCCGCTTTATCCTTCTACAGGGTCGCAGGCAAGCTGGAGCCTATCCCAGCTGACTACGGGCGAAAGGCGGGGTACACCCTGGACAAGTCGCCAGGTCATCACAGGGCTGACACATAGACACAGACAACCATTCACACTCACATTCACACCTACGGTCAATTTAGAGTCACCAGTTAACCTCACCTGCATGTCTTTGGACTGTGGGGGAAACCGGAGCACCCGGAGGAAACCCACGCGGACACGGGGAGAACATGCAAACTCCACACAGAAAGGCCCTCGCCGGCCCCGGGGCTCGAACCCAGGACCTTCTTGCTGTGAGGCGACAGCGCTAACCACTACACCACCGTGCCGCCCTTGTTTGTGAATGTGTTGCTATAATAAAAAGAAAATCACATGTTGGCTTGAAGATATGAAGTTTATCTTCTCGTATTGAAAAACTCACATTTTTCATACGAAATACATCATGGAACTGAGTGACATTTAAATAATATTGGCTGGTGTAGAGGCTTGTTCTTAGTGAGACCTTGAGAAAAGTGCTATAGCTTACACTGACGAAGTCTCTGACCCAAAGTAGCTGTTTCCACTCTCAATGTCCATGTGCCTGGCAATAAATCCACTTGAAACGTCTTGAAAGTCGAACTTTAATCCTCGGTTTAACAATTACGAAGGTTCCAAGATGCAGAGAGTCAGTGAGTCAGGTAAGAAAAACTGTTCGCTTCCACGGCTTCTCGAGATCTACCTGAGAAGCACGAGACCGTTCTTATATAGCTGAATGAATTCTAATTCTAATTCTTGAGAAGCGTGAGACAGTTCTAATTCTAGTTCTAATTCTTCTAACCTTGCCACATATTCATCATTTTAATCATGAAATAAATTACTTATATGAAATTACACACTCAAATTAAATTATTTATACCTTTTAACATAAATTGTAATTCACGTCTATATGAATTCTACTTTGGCCGCTACATACCCGGCCCCTAATTGCTTTCTAACCTAGAAACAATTACAACATTGAATGTACTTAACAGTCCTTTCCATTCTGCTTCTTGAAGCAGGCAGAGTTTGGTGATCGGCCGCTCAAGTTCATTCATCTTCGTCTTGACTCGAACCTTGCGGATGACTCCATGTTCGTCCTCCACAGTCTTCACGATTCTTCCCATCAGCCATGATCCTCTGGGGGCTGATTCATTGGCGAAGTTTTGCCAAATTCAGGTGGCTTAAAGCATCGAGTTACTCCAAAGTCAGTGAACTGTTGGGGTTCTTCGGTCCACTTGGTCCATTGTTGTGCGAGGTGTTCTGGCACAGTGTCATCCCAGGCTGTTCTTAGTCTACACAATTCTTGCAGGATGTTTCTAGCAGGTAGTATGACTAGTGACAACATTCCTAGCGGATCATAGACAGAGCTCATTGTAGACAGGATTCCTCTCCTGGTAGAGCTGTGCAATATATCGTATTTTTATCACGATATCGATATTGGTGTCAAACGATATCAAAATTCATAATATCGATATGAAACGATTTTTTGTCATTTGTAAGGTAAAACGAACCCTTCTGTCCCCTAAGGCACACCGTAGCCTTGTATACGTCATCCATTCTACTCCCGCGATATCTCCGCAACAGTAAAAAAATCAGTTCTTCTGTTTTCATACGTGTCGGGTGATTTGATATATTGATTTGTTAATATGTTGTTTGATTTGCTTGCTAATAGTTATAATAATACAATTAACATATATTTACGTCATATTTTTGGATGTGGGACTGGGTAATGTAAAAATGGCATCTACGGAAGAAAACAAGCACAACAATATTAGCACATATCCAGCTTGCTAGCTGTGTTAGATGTGTTAAACCGTGTGGATTTAAGTGGAATAATTGCGAGTCGTCCTGTGGTCAAGGCAGCGTTTTAAGGTAAGGCAATTTGGTTATTAATGTTGCCCGCCGCGGCATGTTTACTTGGGTTCATTTGATTTTGACTTGTGCATCTGCAGCTAGCATCATGCTTTGAAGTAGGTTCTGCTAAGGACGGGTTTATTGCGCGATGTAGACGGACTCAGATGTAATTACATTGTTTTTAAAATTCCGTGCGCTTAAAACGGTGTCCCCCTGCTAATCATGTAGCCCTAATCATGTGTTGCTTTTACTTTTCGAGTGAAATATCTCTGCAAATGGTATTTCAATGCTGACATGCCAAAAAGATAGCGGAGTCCACATTTGGAAGATGAAGGAAGAGAAGCCTGATGCTTGAAAATAGATCGCTTAATCCACAACGCATATCTGTATTTGAGACATAACCTGCAACTAGTGGGGATGTTTTGGAATGACTGTGCATAGGGTGTTTTTGGCCACAGAACACTAACCCACAGTAGTAGGAGGACTACTGGGTTCGTGGATTTTGTCTGTTGACTGAGCGAAGCATGGTGTTTGCCTTGTGCCATTTCACGTAGCATCTAGCCGCAGTGCCACCTACACTTTCAGGGAATGTTTACATGCCGCTGAGCTATTTTCATGTATGTTAATTCTTAAGGACTTGTCTCTATATTGTGCGTGTTCACACACGGACTGGCCATGGGGAGTAGCGGGAGTTTTCCCGGTGGGCCGGTGGTTCAGTGTGGGCCGGCGGAGAAAAAAAAAAAAAACAGTTGCGCGCTGGCCTTTAATATGATAAGCAATGTTAACAGTTTCTTTAAGAAACTGTTAACATTGCTTATCATATTAAAGGCCAGCGCGCAACTGTTTTTTTTTTTCTCCGCCGGCCCACAAACTCCCGCTACTCCCAATGGCCAGTCCGTGTGTGTGCGTGTTTAATGTTGGTGTCTTAACAACACACAAGCTTACGTTGTAGTGTGTGTGTGTGAGAGAGAGATTTTATCCTTGGCTGGCTACGAGCCAGTGTGGACGTTACGCAGTAATCACTGGTAATACCAGCGCTGGCTCCATCCTCTGTGATCGGAAATGTTGAGTGAGGAGAACGTGAGCCTTGTGCAGGCGATAGGACCTATGCAAAGTACGCGCTTGCACAGTAAATAGTTTAAGTAAAAGGCGTTTCAGGGTACAACGGGAAGGGTTGACAGGTAGCCTATGAGGCCTGTACTATAAAAATGTGGCCCGGTGCCTCGGGTGTTGATGATCGGGGCTTTAAAAAAAAGGTGTATAAATATCGTTTTAAAAATCGCGATATCAATATTTACTGAAAAAATCGTGATATTGATTTTTTCCAATATCGAGCAGCCCTATCTCCTGGTGAGAGGCTTCTGCTCGATGTTCACCTGAAACTTGAACTGATCTGACCGGATGCACCATTGTACTCCCAAGGCTCTCTTGATGGCGAGTGAGTCCTGGTCAAGATCAAGATCTTTGACTTCTGTTGCTCGGTCCTCAAGCGGAATGGTTAACAACACGTTTCGACTGTTGGTTGTCCATTTTGTCAGTCTAAAGCCTCCTGTTTGACAGATGGCCGTCAAGTCGTGGAGTAGCTTGATCGCTTCCTGTTCTGAGTTAACCGATTTTAGACAATCGTCAACGTAAACATTGTTCAACACTGTCTCCACAGCTGCTGCATCAAAAGTACTCCTGTTGTCCTCGGCGCATCTTCTCAGCGCATAGTTCGCGCAGCTGGGTGAGGAGGTGGCTCCGAACAAGTGTACCTCCATTCTGTACTCCTGCAGCTCCTTTGAGATGTCCCCGTCAGGCCACCATAAAAACCTGAGAAGGTCTTCAGATGGGACCTTGATCTGGTGGAACATGGCCTCCACATCTGCCATGACTGTGATTGGCTCCTGACGAAATCGTGTTAAGACTCCAACCAGACTGCTTGTCATGTCAGGCCCTTGCAGTAGTTGCTCATTGAGTGTGGTTCCCTGATATGAAGCGCCGCAGTCGAATACCACTCGAAGTTTATGCTTCTTGGGGTGGTAGACCGCATGATGTGGAATAAACCACACCTTTCCATCACTCCTGTTAAGCTCTTCATCTGGGACTTTGACGGCGTATCCCTTGGTTATGACCTGGTTCATGAAGCTGACGTATTCTTCTCGGAACGTCTGGTTTCTCTGAAGCTTCTTTTTCATGTTGAGCGCTCGTTGCTCCGTCATTGCTCTATTGTTAGGCATTTTCACATCTTTGTTCTTCAATGGCAATCCGATAGAGTAGTGACCGTCGACCAGTTTTGTGGATGTGGTGACTCTGTCCATAAACAGTTGATCTTCCTTTGACATCTCAAGCTGCTCTCCTTGAGCATTCTTGGGAAAATCATACTTGAATTGCTGGGTCCACAATTCTTCAAGTCGAGCCACCGATATCCGATTCATTTGGATCTGTGGGTATCCGTCCTTTGACCAGCTTCCGATGTTCTCACGCAGGGGCCCGTTCACTGTCCATCCCAAGACTGTACGTACTGCATACGGCCCATCTTTCACGCTGCAGATTACCTCTTTTGGCTCTAAAGCCTTTGCGACATCAGTCCCAATTAGAAGATTGATATCCGCCTTGATCAATGGAATTCGTACACCTCGTAAGTGTGGCCACCTATCCACGTCCTCTTGGGTTGGGATATTCTCCTGACTAGCAGGTATGGCCCTTTGCGTAAACACACCAGTGAGCCTGACAAAGTCATCCCCCTCCAGACTGCTGACTTCTAGGTCTGGCAACACCTTGCACGAGACGGTCTTTTGGTCTCCCATAGTAGTAAGTAGGATGTTCACATTTTTTCCTTGCAGGTTAAGGTCGTTGGCTAGCTTGTTAGTGCAAAAGGAGGCATTGCTCCCTGGATCCAGGAACGCATAACAAGTCAGCACCTTGTTGCCTTTCTTTGCCTTCACTCTCACCGGAACAATGGCGAGGATGGTTCCTGCACCCCCGGCCCCCATCTGAGAGCACGTTTTCCCCACATCCACGAATCCACTGACCACAGTTTGTTCTTCCTGTAAAGACTCCTCTTTTGGTTCCTCCCTTGAAGTGTCTTCTTTTGGTATGTCTTTAGGTGTCTGCTTTATGTGTAACAGTGTAGGGTGTTTAGCTGAACACATCTCACAGCTCTTCTTTTCTTCACAGGTACTGCTCATGTGTCCTCCTATAAGACAGCTGTAGCAGGGTCCTTTACTCTTAAGGAATTCCAATTTTTCTTTGTGCAGCTTTTTTTGAAGTTTCTTGCACTGTTCCATGGTATGATCTCCCTGATAGAAGATGCACGGTTTCATGAAAGCCATATTCATGTTTGGTTTCTTCTCTTTAGCTTTCTTGTTCTTGGCACCAGCAACATCTTTCACTACTTTCTGCTCTTTAGCTTCGGTAGCTAGCGTTATGATGGTTTTCTTGCCAGCTGGTTTTTCAGGTTGACGCTTTGTTTGACCTGAGATTTCACCAAACACAGGTTGTGCTGCCATTTCAGCCTGTTTGGTTACAAATGACACCACGTCTTGGAACTTTGTTCGCCGATCTTTCTTCTGAATGTCAATGGTGACACTCCTGAATTTCTCCCTCAGCCTGTATGGGAGCTTGGAGATGACTGTGCGCATGTTCGCAGCATTCTCCATCTCATCCAAGTACTCTAGATCCGACATTGCGTTGTTACAGTTGATCAGAAACAGAGCGTATGCTTCAAGTGCCTTAGCGTCGTCCGACTTGATAGTAGGCCAATTTAAAGCCTTGTCCAGGTATGCCATTGAGATCTTATATTTGTCACCAAAGCGCTCCTTTAATAATTTCTTGGCTTCAGGGTAGCCCCGTTCAGGATCCATATGAAAACAGCTGCGCACTAAGCCATTAGGCTGACCACTTGTGTGCTGTTCCAAATAATAAAGCCGATCTTTGCTGTTTTCAGTCTTGCTTTCTATGCGATGCTCGAAAGCTCTCATGAATAGATGGTATTCCATTGGATCTCCTTTAAAAACTGGAATATTCGGCGATGGCAATGTAGATAGCTTTTGTTGCTTTATTAGACTCTCGGTTATCTCGTTTTGGCGTTGCATGACAGAAATCAGGTTACCCGTGTTTGCAGAATTGCCCTTTGAAGTAACAAGCTCTTGTCGCACAACAGGCGTTGCAGTGGCAGCTATTCCACCACTATGGCTATGCTGAGATACATTACTAGCCCCACTGCTCCTATTGTGGCTGACATGTTGTCTCTGAGTAGTCGTCAGTGAATCCACTCTACTGCCTTTAGAGCCGCTTGACACATCTGAGCCTTCATATTTTCTTAACACAGCTAATTTTGCATCTGATGCAGCGAGCTCTGCTTGTAACTCCAACTCTTCCAAAGCTCTTTTCTGTTTCAATGTAGCTGCCTTGGTTAACAAATCAACTTTTTTCATTTCAACTTTTAAGCGCTCAGCATGAACTGATGATGCCACAGAGGCAGAAGAGACAGACTTGGCTTTTTTACTCTTTCTGGATGTAACTGAAGCGCTATCTTCAGGATTTACCTCATTGTTCACTCTTTCAGACTCTTCTATGCGAAGCATTGCATCCTGTATCCATGATCTAACCTCTCGCACAAAATTGCATTGCTCATCATATCTTGGCTGAAACCAATTACTTTGATCTGCATTCATATTCTGTGTGCATCCAAGTTGACTGTACAGGTCTTTGACATCAGCATTTATCTTACTGAATTCTCCTATCAGCTCTTCATACTTGGTTAACAATTCCTTTGTTATAATTTCCACGTTTGCATCATCATCCATTAAATCAAGCAATTCGTTTCTTTTCTCAGTCAGTTTTCTTAGCTTTGCTCTTCTGGAGCTGATTCTTGTCTGCAGACTATTTTCCAATGACCGTTGTGTTGGTTTACCCAGACATTTTTCCTCCAGAGGGCTTACCGTCTTTTCCTTTTCATCCGTCATGATTGCTTTGAACGTCGGTCCGGTTTTTTTCTCTGATTCCACTTGCGACAGTTACGTTGCAGCCACGTCCACTTGTCAATCACCAGCCACGAGTGTAGCGCATGATTGTGCTAGTTCAGAAGTCCCTCGGTAAATCCCTCGATGAATCTTCTTTCCAGTTTCAGCGAGCCTCTCCAGCGTTTTGTAATCCAATGTCAAGCAAGTTTTTCTTACTAATGTAGAGGCTTGTTCTTAGTGAGACCTTGAGAAAAGTGCTATAGCTTACACTGACGAAGTCTCTGACCCAAAGTAGCTGTTTCCACTCTCAATGTCCATGTGCCTGGCAATAAATCCACTTGAAACGTCTTGAAAGTCGAACTTTAATCCTTGGTTTAACAATTACGAAGGTTCCAAGATGCAGAGAGTCAGTGAGTCAGGTAAGAAAAACTGTTCGCTTCCACGGCTTCTCGAGATCTACCTGAGAAGCGCGAGACCGTTCTTATATAGCTGAATGAATTCTAATTCTAATTCTTGAGAAGCGTGAGACAGTTCTAATTCTAGTTCTAATTCTTCTAACCTTGCCACATGTTATTCATCATTTTAATCATGAAATAAATTACTTATATGAAATTACACACTCAAATGAAATTATTTATACCTTTTAGCATAAATTGTAATTCACGTCTATATGAATTCTATTTTGGCCGCTACAGTTGGCTTTGAGTGGTACCGTATATCAGATATAGTCCATTCAGCTAGTATGATACTGAACGAGTCAAAGACGAGTTTAATATCATGCTAGCTGAATGGTATATTATATATATTTTTGGTTTTGGGTGTTCAACACGTTTTTCAAAATTCTCTCAAAATCTTCTGTATTTAACGAAGCAAACCTGGCGGCCATGTATGTTTACAAATTGTCACAGTCGCTCACTAGCGTGGAAGTTTTACGTCTCCGAGGTGTAACGTCATGTTGTTTTGACAACAATGCAATATCGTAAACCATATTCAACGCTCATTCTCCATTGGGTAGAGTGACATAATTCACGTAGGATAAGCGATATGCTAACAATATTGCATGCTATCAAACCAAATGAATGAAACACGCTGGAAGGGAATAGAATACATGTTTTTATTCCATCGAAAAAGTGTCCTGTATGTATAATATTTCCCGATATTTTACTCCGATGACGTCACTCCCAGTGTTTTCCAGCTGACTCGAGGCACGTTGTCAAAATGGCAAACCAGTTCAAAATTAAAATTCTTTTGATTAACTTGCGTATTTTTTGTGGATGTGTTCATATAATATAAAGAACATTACACGGTCACGCAAAGATATGAAGTTTGTCTTCTTGTGTTGAAAAATATTTTCACTAGTTTGCTTCTCTCACTCGTCAATATGTTCACCACTCGAAGATAAACTTCATATCTTTGCATCACCGTGTAATATCTTGTATTTTATGTCTTACGCTCAAACAAATAGATCACTATCTGAATCTGAATCTCATCTCATCATGTCCAGATGGCAACTTGGCACAGATGGAAGCACAGGAAAAAATAACCAGAATTTACCTGAGCTCATTTTCAAGTTTCACAGCACCGGGTCTGAATACTTGAGTAAATGTGATATTTAAGGGTTTTTTTTCCTGTTTTTTAATGAAGCTATAAATATTGTGAAAATCAAAACACCACTCTATATGGCATTTGTAGAAGGTCTTCGATTCCATCAAACATGAGGCAGTATTCAATCACATGGAGTGCTTGCCTCATACAGCAATATCATCAAAGAAACCTACAAGGGCGGTACTGCACAAATACAAACAGACAAACTGAGCAGAAAGCTCAGGATTGAAAAGAGAGTCAGGCAAGGAAATATATTATCACCAATCCTATTCACAATAGCTCTGGGGGAAATATTCAAGTGAGTGGCACTGGAAGTCGGAATTAATATCAATGGAGAAACGCTGAACAGGTTGAGGTTTGCGGATGACGTGTTTTTTGCTGAAAGTGAAGAACAACTAGGAAAACTACTGAAATCACTCAGTGAAAAAGGAAGAAAAGACAGAATGAAAATTAACAAGAAGAAAACTAAGATTATGTGCGATGAAACTGAAAAGAGAACACCAAGATCAGGTATTGTCACTGATGATGAGACTCTGGAAGAAGTGGATGAATACAGATATCTTGGGAGACTGATCACATTTGGAAACAAAATGAGTGCAGAAATCGACCTGAGGATAACATCTGGATGGCAAAGATTCAGTCAATTCAACAAATTTTGAAAAGACAAGAGGTAGATTATGGACAAGGTCATACGACCAGCAATGACCTATGGAGCAGAAACAGGGACCTTGACCTAGAGGTCTGCGCGGGTCGGATTTTTCAGTCCCGCCCGGGCCCGCATTGTGCAGTCACGCTCCCGCCTGCGCCCGCAAAGAATTATGATTTTCAGTCCCGCTCCCGCCCACGCCTACAAAAAAATTATGATTTTCAGTATGTAGTGAAAATTCATTATGTCTGATTATTATAACTATTCTTTAAATTCGTTTCTTAAGACACGTATTTTTTTGTATGTTACCTCGTTTATTGACAGTTTCGGCGAACACTTCCGCCTTCTTCAAAACAGTCACCAGATGTCGAGTGGTGACGTGCCTTATCAGCTGATGTTACTCTATGGAGGCGTGAACGTCCCGCCCAATTTGACAGGTAGTCCACGCCTCCTGCTGTCAGGTCGTTGCCCCAGGACTGCGCTCCAGGTGTGCGACAGCGCGTACGCTCCCTCATCCCGGTTCATCGTCCTCTGCGCCCGCTTTCGTATCTCCACCGCATCCAAAATCCAACGCTGGTATCTATTCTCTTCAGCGCGAATGACTCTGGCCTCTTCCCAATTCATAATATGATTTTGTCGTTTGCAGTGGTCTGAAATGGCTGATTTTAAGTTTTCTTGGTTTGCTTTTTCTTTTTCGGATCTTGTGAGTCTTTTTGTTGTTTCTTTTCTAATTGGTGTTCTTTCCTGCGAGTGTGGAAGCATCTGCCCGTTTCACCAATATAGACTTTATTGCATGAACGGCAAGGGATTTCGTATATGACATTGCATTTATTGTCCAGTTGTATTTTGTCTTTGGGGTGAACTAGCAGCTGTCGGAGGTTCTTGTATGGTTTGACCGGGGTGTTGATGTGGTATTTCCTCATGGATCGTTGGATGCGTTCTGTAACTCCTTTTATGTATGGTAATGTGACAAAGCCCCGGTTTGTTTTTTCTGTTTTTTTTCTTGTTTGTTTGTTTTTTTCCTTTTTTTGTGTCTGTAATTTTCCTTTTCGAATTGCCCACGGTGGATATTGGCAGTTTTTTAATGCCTGTTGGATGTGTTGTTCCTCCTCCTGTCTGTCTTTCTCCTCCGTGATGCTCTGTGCTCGGTCGTATAGTGTTCTGATTACTGACATTTTATGTGCTATGGGATGTTCAGATGTCCAGAGAAGATATTGGTCGGTATGTGTAGGTTTTCTGTATGTTGTAATTCTGATATTACCTTCTTCTGTGTGGTGTATTTTTAGGTCCAGAAATGCTATTGTCTTGTCCGTTTCCTCTTCGTGTGTGAATTTGATGTTGCCTGTCTCGTCTATGGAGTTTAAATGATCCGTGAGTTGTTGTGTGTGGCCTGTTTTGGTTATTTCAAGAATGTCATCAACGTATCTTTTCCAGAAGATAGGTTTGCAGTCATCCGGTGCTGTTTCTATGGCTCGGGTTTCCAGATCCTCCATAAAAAAGTTGCATAGAGTGGCAGATAGCGGGTCCCCCATTGCAAATCCCTCTTTTTGTCTGTAGATTGTACCTCTGTATTGGAAATATGTGGACGTGGAAATGAAATGTAATAGTTTTGTTATGTCCTGTGCTGTAAGTTTTGTACGTTTTTTCAGGGTTCTGTCTGCTTTTAACCGGTTTTCTACTATGTTGAGAGTGTTTTTGACCGGTGTTTTTGTAAAGAGGGATATGACATCATGTGATACAAAGATTTCATCCTTTTTTATCTTGATTTCCTTTAGTTCTTTCGCCAGTTGTTTTTAAAGGCGTCACTCCAGCAAGCCTCTACATCAAAAATCCGATTCCAACAAGAAACGCGGAAAGGACCATCGAAAGAGCGCGAATGACTCTGGTAAGAGAAAGAATTAGATGCACGACAAACAAATTTCAGACCACTGCAAACGACAAAATCATATTATGAATTGGGAAGAGGCCAGAGTCATTCGCGCTGAAGAGAATAGATACCAGCGTTGGATTTTGGAGGCAGTGGAGATACGAAAGCGGGTGCAGAGGACGATGAACCGGGATGAGGGAGCGTACGCGCTGTCACACACCTGGAGCGCAGTCCTGGGGCAGCGACCTGACAGCAGGAGGCGTGGACTACCTGTCAAATTGGGCGGGACGTTCACGCCTCCATAGAGTAACATCAGCTGATAAGGCACGTCACCACTCGACATCTGGTGACTGTTTTGAAGAAGGCAGAAGTGTTCGCCGAAACTGTCAATAAACGAGGTAACATACAAAAAAATACGTGTCTTAAGAAGCGAATTTAAAGAATAGTTATGATTTTCAGTCCCGCTCCCGCCCGCAAATCCCCCATGATGCAGACGTTCGCGTTATTTCTCAGAAAAGTTCTTGTCTTGACACAGCGTGATGGTGCCCCGCCCCCTACTTAGATGGATTTGAGCATAAATATCTACAGCTCACGTTCACGTTTATTATTTACCTTGTTTCTGAATTCAGCATGTAGTGTTTCTAATAATAATAATAATTAGTGCTGCCAATCACACATTTTTATCACATGAGAAACTTTTGCAATTCTCTGATCAGCATAAAAAAGTGAATAGACTTGCTTTGTACCAAAAATGTTGAATTTCTTTTTATTGTAAAGCAGACCTAACAAGAGGAGTGAACTTCACTCTTCTTTCACTTCAATCAGTGAAGTGATTTTCTGATTGAGTTAGTCTACAGCTCTGTCAGAGAGACAGGTTACACAGGCTACGTTCACACTGCAGGCTGAAGTGACTCAAATCCGATCTTTTCGCCCATATGTGACCTGTATCCGATCTTTTATTGACAATATGAACGACACAGATCCGATTTTTTCAAATCCGACCCAGGCCGTTTGGATATGTGGTGCTAATTCCGATTCCTATCCGCTCTTTTCATATGCGACTTCAGTCTGAACCGCCAGGTCGCATTCATCCGACTTACACGTCATCAACAAGCCACAAACGTCACTATTCTGCGCTGAAGTAGGCGGCGGGTCTCTCAAAAAAGTTACAACAACATGGCGCATAATCACGGGCGCAGATAGAGGGGGGGACGAGTCATATTTAAATTCACCTCGTTCGGTCCCCCCCACTTATAGGGAGGAAAAAACGTCTATGCTGTCTTTCTTTGCATAAGGCAAACCTCACGGAAAAATCAAAAGACTAATTACCATTCGGTTTATTGAGGTGCACAGCAGTGTATACATATAGTTGCAACAACTCACATAAAACAAAACAAAGACTGATATTCGGTTGGTTGAGCTGCGCAGACTGCACAGGTTGCGAGCTCGAGCTTGGTTGCTATGGTTACTAACAACAAGTTTGACAGGCATATCGGGGTTGGGGTTGGTTTGCTGGCAGCTTTGTCCCCCCCCCAGTTCAAAAAACGTATCTGCGCCCCTGCGCATGACATCAATGCGAGGGACGCTTCGGGCTGTGAAGGTTCTGAATCTTCTCAATGGAAGGACGCAGAGGTTAGGGAGCTGATTTCCATTTGGGGGGATACAGCTATTCAAGCTAGATTGGATGAGTCATACCGCAACCGGGCGGTTTTACTTCCGTAAACACTGGCCATGCTCACTGCGTGTGACGTCGTCGTATCCTGCAGTGCGCATGCGGAACACTTTTAGGTCGCTTTTCGTTCATACTGAGGATCACATACAAGTCGCATATATTTGTTAATGTGAACGACCTCACAAAAAAATCGGATTTCACAAAAAAATCGGAATTGAGCATTAAGCCTTGCAGTGTGAACGTAGCGACAGTGACGGTAGGCTTGACATGCTTGATTATAATATAAAGTACACTATTATATTAACTTTAAGTTGTTCGTTGATAAATATTGCACTGAGTCTGATCTTTACTGTTTCATCTCACTTAACACATTTCGTACTTTTACACTTTTTCTGCCTGTTGATGTGTCGCGCTGTCCAATCAGAGGCGGCCAAATTTGCATATTACAGGAAGGATTTCTGGGATAGCATTGAGTTTACAGACGCTGTCTTCTTAAAACTGAATAAATATTTAAAAAGAGCCAAATGAGCCAGTCTTTTGAACGGCTCTTTTCAAAGAACGGATCACAAAGATGCGGATCCCATCAAAGAGCCATAAATCCCATCTCTACTAGTTTCAAAACCTACATCATGTCTCAGAGCGTTAATCTCGCGATAAAAAAATTATCGCCGTTAAAATTGAGTCAAGTTAACGCGATAATAACGCGACATTTTTTACAGCACTAATAATAATAATAAAAGACAGGCGAGCACGCAATTCCGAGTGGAAATTTGGTATATTTATTGTTCAGCCATACAAAACATTAGGCTAACCCAGTTTATATTTGTTAAGCATTTCTAACTAGAATATCCTATAGAATACCCTATAAGCATAGCATATATAAATGTTATAACAAAACACAGTCCTAGCCTACTTATCACAGCAAGCAAAGGGCAGCTGATTTCCATCTGCGTCGTACACGAGTGAGAACGACTTCCAAATGTCCGATTTCAGGACTCTTGACTTTTTAACGGTAAATGTACCTCTTTTTAAAGCAGCACTTACTTTTGAAGCACTGTGAGATTCAGTAAAGGAGCTCTGCTCTTCTGCCATGATCGGAGATCTCAAACACGGAAGAGGAAAAGAATCGAGAAACGAACGAGAGATATTTATCCTCTCCTGGATCAGAATCATAATTCTGATGACCAGCTCATCTAAGGTGTCATTGAGGCATCATGTTAGTGTGGGTCACTGGAGGCTGGGTGTGAACGGCGAGTCATTAGAGTGATCAAAGGATTTCCCGTTAGGGTGATCAATGGCAAATTTAAGATGCCATTCCTCACTCAATCTGACAATCTGACTCTCTCTGCAAATTTAGGCATCTTAAAATGTTTTTATTAATGCCAAATAAAATATCCAGCACAAATTATATATGATAGACATAAATTAATAATTTATAAATTTTATTTCATACACGTTTTTAGTTAGCGGGACTGCAGCTTATCATGGCTCCCGCCCGCGCCGCATATGTGCACTCCCGCTCCCGCCCGCGCGCGCATATGTGCACTTCCGGTCCCGCCCGCGCCCGCAATGAGCTTTCAAAATTTGTCCCGCGCCGCACTGCTTTGCGGCGGGTCCCGCGGGACTCCCGCGGGAGTGCAGGGCTCTACCTTGACCCACACCAAGAAAGAAAATTGGCAGTTGCCGAAAGAAGCATGGAGAGATCGATAGTGAACATCACAAAAAGAGACAGAATTCGAAATGAAATAAGGGAAATTAGACATTGTAGACAGGGTGTGCATTATGAAGGGACAATGGGCAGGATATCTAGCCAGAATAGACAATAACAAATGGGCAAAAAATCAACAGAATGGACACCAAAAGGGGGAAGAAGAGTGACAGGAAGACCAAGAAGGAGATGGAGAGATGACGTCGAGAAAAAAGTGTGCCATCTCCTGGATGAGAACTGCACAAGACAGGAGGGAATGGAAGAGTCTGTGGAGGCTACCTGCCTGCAGTGGCATGAACAGCTGATGCTGCTGATGCTGATGATGATGACTTCACATATGATGGCACTGCAGATGGCTGCCTGTGTTGGTTTGCATTGTTTTTTCATCTTCATCATGTGACCTATTTTTGCACATTCCAGGACATACTGTACAACTTGGACTTCAAAACAACTCATGCACATACCCCTTAAGTATGTCCACTTTTCAAATTTGCATATTTTAGATTCTTATTTTTTATTCCATGTATATAATTACTTTTGTCTTTGTTAAATTCTTCTATCTTAACTGTTCAAGCAAATGCTCAACTGTTCAATCACCAAAGCAAATTCCTTGAATGTGAGAACGTACTTGGCAATCAACTTGATTCTGATTCTGATGTTTGTGAAAATCTGCTTATGCTTTTTTTTCTGTTTTCTTTTTTACTCTTTAGTATTTTAGCAGATCTGTTTTAGAGTACGGCAGTAAAAGACTAGAATGAGGAAAAATTAAGGGGTCTGAACACTTTCTAAATACACTGTATCTGGTTGTCCATAATGATTTGGCTTTGTCTTGGAGAAATATTTAATGTTTTTATCTTGGCATATTTGCCAGAGTCTTATTTTATGGTGTGATGTGATCAACCGATATTACTCTTATAGGCAGGGGTGCAAGTGCTGACAGGAAATTTTGGATGCCCTGATAGGGTAATACATATGGAATCTTCCCAATCTATGGCATCTTCCAAATGCATGGCAGCCCTGATGGTACAAAAGGGATGAGCAAATTAATTAGAAACGCTAGCACCTTTACTGGTATGACTCATTGATTGTAAAGAGTCTAGAAATTGTAATATAAGAAATGGCTAGAAGGAGGCTTCAGAATCTTACTGTACATAATGGTTGTACTCTGTATTAAATGTCTTAAAACATATTTACCTGCAGCTTAAATATAAACATAGGCCCAAACCATCATTCTAAAAGCATTTATGACTTATTCTTTAAAAGTTGCCAGTGACAAATGTTGATTATTGTATGTATTCATGTAATGATTGTGATGATTGGTGGTGTAGTGGTTAGCGGTGTCAGCTCACAGCAAGAAGGTCCTGGGTTTGAGCCCAGTGGCCGGCAAGGGCCTTTCTGTGCGGAGTTTGCATGTTCTCCCCGTGTCCGCGTGGGTTTCCTCCGGGTGCTCCGGTTTCCCCCACAGTCCAAAGACATGCAGGTTAGGTTAATTGGTGGCTCTAAATTGACCGTAGGTGTGAATGTGAGTGTGAATGGTTGTTTATCTCTATGTGTCAGCCCAGTGATGACCTGGTGACTTGTCCAGGGTGTACCCCGCCTCTCACCCATAGTCAGCTGGGATAGGCTCCAGCTTGCCTATATATATATATATATATATATATATATATATATATATATATATATATATACAAAATTATGATTTTTTTTTTTTTTTAAGCTGAAAAAGATTGATGGTTTTAGACTTTTGGGGGATGCCACAGTTTTCATCAATCTAATTTTAGTTGTACACAATGCATAAAAAAAAATCTCAACTGCTTTCAAATGGAGGTGAATGGAACCCACCAAATTATAACACCCATAGTTTACTATTTAAATTTAATAATACTAAATTTGGCCTATTTAAAAGATCAGTATTCAGTATTCCATGCTCTCATAGAAGGATCTAGTCACTCTGTGTTCATAGTGTGACCTAGTTTTTTCTAAGACCATATTCTTTGAGTTGTATGTGAAATTAGAAAAATGCAAACTTCATGATTCTTTGGTTTTACGATTGATGTCTGTTGTCCAAATGATGCACTGTGAGCAGAATCAGCAGTAGAAGTGTAAATGCATATGTGTTTCCTAAACTAGCAGACTATCCAGCTCTGGCAGGATCACCATAGTGGATAGCGAGTTGATTTTGGCATTGCCGAAAAGGTCCACCAGTGTCTACTCCAAAACTTTTCCCAGATCCTGGATCGCACATTTGAGCACAGACTCCACTCACTCAGGCATATGTGCTGTCTCAACAACGTGGTGAAGCAGGCCATCCTACCTCGGGCCACCTTGGTGATTGATGTGCTTGACCATCACTATGTTGTCCAAATGAACCAGAATGTGGTGATATGTTGAAAACAGTAAGAAGAATTTGCAGGCTCTCAGACTGGGGCTTGACATGTCTCCTGTGCCTCCTGTGTACCACACTGACACCCCTGCCAGTGAGAGGAGTGTCCATGGTGACATCTTTCTCCCATGGGGCACCTCTCCCAGACAAAATCTTTTTGTGATAAAAGCAAGTCTCTAGCAAGTTAGAGTTCATGTGTTTCTCACTGAGATGAGTACACATTTCTGTCTGAGTTTAGTTGCAGGCTGATAAAACACTTCTTGAATTCCCTTAATTCCAACAGCCAAGGGCAATACTGTTGCAGGTATGGTTAAAATCCTATAACATCCTCACCAGAAACTGTTACCACACATATCAGCCTGGCCAGATCCGACTGCCAAATATGTCTGTGACAGATTGTGGTGACAATGTGAGAGAATTTTTAATTAATCTCACTTCACACTGATCAGTTGTGTTGCCTACATCAGCATTCGTGAGCTTTTTTTTTTTTTTGAGGTCACCTTGAGACAGAGTACTGTATTATGTGCATATCCAAGATGACCTGGGCACATAGGAGCCAGCTGTCCAAATGATGTTTCCTTATGTCTCTGGCCATCAGAGCAGACAGAGCCACCTGTATACAGCTCAAGAACAACCATAGCACAAGAGAGAGGCCAAGGGTAGGACTTCAAATTGAAGTATTATCCTTGAAAGGCAAACCTCAAATCTCATCTGTGCTCTGGAGCAATGGGAGCATGAAAATATACTTAGCACAAATCCACAGACATGAACCAGTCCTGTGGCTGCGCATTTCTTACTTTACTACTGTACCACCACCAGAGGGCTCCATGAGCTTTACTATAGCGCCATCCATCCATCCATCCATTATCTGTAGCCGCTTATCCTGTCCTACAGGGTCGCAGGCAAGCTGGAGCCTATCCCAGCTGACTATGGGTGAGAGGCGGGGTACACCCTGGACAAGTCGCTAGGTCATCGCAGGGCTGACACAGAGACAAACAACCATTCACACTCACATTCACGCCTACGGTCAATTTAGAGCCACCAGTTAACCTAACCTGCATGTCTTTGGACTGTGGGGGAAACCGGAGCACCCGGAGGAAACCCATGCGGACATGGAGAGAGCATGCAAACTCCGCACAGAAAGGCCCTCGCCAGCCACTGGGCTTGAACCCGGACCTTCTTGCTGTGAGGCAACAGTGCTAACCACTACACCACCGTGCCGCCCCCTTTACTATAGATAGACAAAAAAAACTGATTTACTATCATTTGATAAAAATGTTTATCTCATCAGGTTGTCACAGGAGGCTTCCTTGCAGGTGTGAAAAGACTAGAATCTGCAATTTACATAACTAAAGGAAGTATCTAGTGTAACTAACATCAGAAAATCACAAAGAAATGGCAATTCTCAAGCTTTTATATCTATCTGAGGTGGAAAAATGCAAAAAGAAAAAAGCAGAAGAGGTGAAACAGACCAACTTGTTGATGTAATTAAAACAGATAAAGTTAGGGGCTAACTAGCTTGTAACTCGAGTAAGAGTTGAGTTGCTCGTTCATTATTATTAGTACCTATGATAACAGCAGCCTAGTGATTTAAAGATAATCATCACTCAGCTGATTGAAACATCTACCACTTATAGTGTCAATGCCTTTGGCAAAGGTAACTTACACTTCTGTGATGGCAGCATTAATGCAGAAAAGTGCATTGAGATTTTGGAGCAACACACAGTGGTGCTTGAAAGTTTCTGAACCCTTTAGAATTTTCTATATTTCTGCATAAATATGACCTAAAACAACATCAGATTTTCACACAAGTCCTAAAAGTAGATAAAGAGAACCCAGTTAAACAAATGAGGCAAAAAAAATTATGCTTGGTCATTTATTTATTGAGGAAAATGATCCAATATTACATAACTGTGAGTGGCAAAAGTATGTGAACCTCCAGGATTAGCAGTTAATTTGAAGGTGAAATTAGAGTCAGGTGTTTTCAATCAATGGGATGACAATCAGGTGTGAGTGGGCACCCTGTTTTATTTAAAGAACAGGGATCTATCAAAGTCTGATCTTCACAACACATGTTTGTGGAAGTGTATCATGGCACGAACAAAGGAGATTTCTGAGGACCTCAGAAAAAGTGTTGTTGATGCTCATCAGGCTGGAAAAGGTTACAAAACCATCTCTAAAGAGTTTGGACTCCACCAATCCACAGTCAGGCAGATTGTACACAAATGGAGGAAATTCAAGACCATTGTTACCCTCCCCAGGAGTGGCCGACCAACAAAGATCACTCCAAGAGCAAGGCGTGTAATAGTCGGCGAGGTCACAAAGGACCCCAGGGTAACTTCTAAGCAACTGAAGGCCTCTCTCACATTGGCTAATGTCCATGAGTCCACCATCAGGAGAACACTGAACAACAATGGTGTGCATGGCAGGGTTGCAAGGAGAAAGCCACTGCTCTCCAAAAAGAACATTGCTGCTCGTCTGCAGTTTGCTAAAGATCATGTGGACAAGCCAGAAGGCTATTGGAAAAATGTTTTGTGGACGGATGAAACCAAAATAGAACTTTTTGGTTTAAATGAGAAGTGTTATGTTTGGAGAAAGGCAAACACTGCATTCCAGCATAAGAACCTTATCCCATCTGTGAAACATGCTGGTGGTAGTATCATGGTTTGGGCCTGTTTTGCTGCATCTGGGCCAGGACGGCTTGCCATCATTGATGGAACAATGAATTCTGAATTATACCAGCGAATTCTAAAGGAAAATGTCAGGACATCTGTCCATGAACTGAATCTCAAGAGAAGGTGGGTCATGCAGCAAGACAACGACCCTAAGCACACAAGTCGTTCTACCAAAGAATGGTTAAAGAAGAATAAAGTTAATGTTTTGGAATGGCCAAGTCAAAGGTGGTGTTTACATTAGACTGTATCCGTCTCGTTTTCGTCGCGGATGCACTGTCTGTGCACATTAAAACGCCGGGAAACGACTCCACAGGCGGAACAACTTGAATCCGCCAGGGCCCACGTATTCAACCCATTACGTATCTGATCCGGTGCTGTGTAAACATTGAAGAACGAGGATACGCAGTGCTGAGCTCTAGCTGACGTCGTCATTGGACAGCGTCACTGTGACATCCACCTTCCTGATTCGCTGGCGTTGGTCATGAATATAATGCTATGCTTTGTCATTCTTAATGTTGTTCATGGTAAGATGCAAATACTGCCCATTGCGTAGTTATGATTGTCTTTAGGCTTGCCATCCTTCCACTTGCAAGTGGTAAGTGACGCGCATGCCCGATATGCACTGGGATCACACACACAGCGGCTCAGTCCCGAATCACTGCTCATGCGCTTCACTCGCGCGCTCTGTGAGCTGCGCAGGGCCAGAGTGCACACCCTCCAGAGGGCACTCGCTGTTCAGGGCGGAGTGATTTGGAGCGCAGGATGCCTGCGGAGCCGAGCCGCTGAGGAGGAATTTACACATTACACATTTACACATTTCAACTTACGTGCCGTCTAATTAGTCATGTGATTAGCGTATCCGTGTATTGGCATTGCTGTGTGCACGCAAATCGTTTTAAAAACGTTAATCTGATGATCCGCTGATACGGTCTAATGTAAACACCACCAAAGTCCTGACCTTAATCCAATCGAAATGTTGTGGAAGGACCTGAAGCGAGCAGTTCATGTGAGGAAACCCACCAACATCCCAGAGTTGAAGCTGTTCTGTACGGAGGAATGGGCTAAAATTCCTCCAAGCTGGTGTGCAGGACTGATCAACAGTTACCGGAAACATTTAATTGCAGTTATTGCTGCACAAGGGGGTCACACCAGATACTGAAAGCAAAGGTTCACATACTTTTGCCACTCACAGATATGTAATATTGGATCATTTTCCTCAATAAATAAATGACCAAGTATAATACTTTTGTCTCATTTGTTTAACTGGGTTCTCTTTATCTACTTTTAGGACTTGTGTGAAAGTCTGATGATGTTTTAGGTCATATTTATGCAGAAATATAGAAAATTCTATAGGGTTCACAGACTTTCAAGCACCACTGTATGCTGCCTTCAAGACGATGTCTTTTCCAGGAATATTTCAACAAGACAATGCAAAACTACATTCTGCACACATTACAAAGGCATGGCTGGGGAAGGAGAAGGTGCCTGTCCCCAATAGAGAATGTGTAGAGAATTTTTAAATGAAAAATATGACAATGATGACCCTGTACTGTTGCACACCTTAAGACCTGTTTGCAGGAAGAATAGGATAAAATAACACCTGAAACGTTTCATCACTTGGTGTCTTCAGTCCATAAACATCCTTTAAGTGTTGTGAGAAGGAATGGCAACATTATAAACTGGTAAATGCTTTACTGTCCCAAATTTTATTGAAATGTGTTACAAGAATTAAAAGTGAAATAAAAAACCCCAATAAAATTCATGAGGTGAAACATCAAATATTGTGCTGTTGTACTGCTTTGAATGCAATAAAGGTCAAAGATTATTTACAAATAATTGTTTTCAGTTTTAGTTTTTTATTTCAACATACCATTCCAACTTTTTCTGGCTTGGGGTTGTATTAATTGTAATAATGAATAATAGCAGCCCTGGAAGTTCATCAGCGGTGGACTAATATTGAGTTGAAGGGTTGCAGAAGAAGAAGAGCACACAGAGGGCCGTCAATAAGGGCCATTTAGAAATTTAGCCCCACCCACTCATCCAAACCAATAATCGACTTGTATGGATTTATTCCTGACAATGATTAAATGGCAATTCAAGCTGTTTTTCCTTTTTTTGTAAGTTTCATTGTAATGCAAGAAACAAATGGTTAAAATATAGTTGGACTTTGGGTCTGGTTTTTCAATCGTATCACTATCCAAGTGTCAACAAACTTCAAAATACACCATTGCTCTTTCTCCTATCAGCAGCTGGTATTGAAATGCAGCTGAGATGCGTGAGGTGTGGATTTACAGTGTCTTGTAAAAGTATTCATCCCCCTTGGTGTTTGTCCTGTTTTGTGGCATTACAAGTTGGAATTCTCATCTCATTCTCATTATCTCTAGCCGCTTTATCCTTCTACAGGGTCGCAGGCAAGCTGGAGCCTATCCCAGCTGACTATGGGCGAAAGGCGGGGTACACCCTGGACAAGTCGCCAGGTCATCACAGGGCTGACACATAGACACAGACAACCATTCACACTCACATTCACACCTACGCTCAATTTAGAGTCACCAGTTAACCTAACCTGCATGTCTTTGGACTGTGGGGGAAACCGGAGCACCCGGAGGAAACCCACGCGGACACGGGGAGAACATGCAAACTCCGCACAGAAAGGCCCTCGCCGGCCCCGGGGCTCGAACCCAGGACCTTCTTGCTGTGAGGCGACAGCGCTAACCACTACACCACCGTGCCGCCCCCAAGTTGGAATTAAAATGGAATTATTATTATTATTATCTCTAGCCTGAGATGAGATTATTTTTTTTTTTGTTGGGGGGGGGGGGATTAGCACCATTTGATGTACACAACATGCCTCCCATTTAAAAGGTGCAAATTATTTTTTATTGTGGCACAAACAATAATTAAGATGAAAAAACAAAAATCTGGGCGGCACGGTGGTGTAGTGCTTAGCACTGTTGCCTCACAGCAAGAAGGTCCGGGTTCAAGCCCCGTGGCCGGCGAGGGCCTTTCTGTGCGGAGTTTGCATGTTCTCCCCGTGTCCGCGTGGGTTTCTTCCGGGTACTCCGGTTTCCCCCACAGTCCAAAAACATGCAGGTTAGGTTGACTGGTGACTCTAAATTGACCGTAGGTGTGAATGTGAGTGTGAATGGTTGTCTGTGTCTATGTGTCAGCCCTGTGATGACCTGGCGACTTGTCCAGGGTGTACCCCGCCTTTTGCCTGTAGTCAGCTGGGATAGGCTCCAGCTTGCCTGTGACCCTGTAGAACAGGATAAAGCGGCTAGAGATAATGAGATGAGAAACAAAAATCTGGAGTGTGCATAAGTATTCCCCCCCAAGTCAATACTTTGTAGAGCCACCTTTTGCTGCAATTCCAGCTGCAAGTTTCTTGGGGTATGTCTCTATTAGCTTAGCACATCTAGCCACTGGGATTTTTGCCCATTCCTCAAGGCAAAACTGCTCCAACTCCTTGAAGTTAGATGGGTTGCATTGGTGTACAGCAATCTTCAAGTTATACCACAGATTCTCAATTGGATTGAGGTCTGGGCTTTGACTAGGCCATTCCAAGACATATAAATGTTTCACTTTAAACCATTCCAGTTTAGCTTTAGCAGTGTGTTTAGGGTCATTGTCCTGCTGGAATGAGAACCTTCATCCCAGTCTCAAACCTCTGGCTGACTCAAACAGGTTTTCCTCCAGAATTGTTCTGTATTTAGTTCCATCCATCTTTCCTTCAGTCCTGACCAGCTTTCCTGTCCCTGCAGATGAAAAGCATCCCTACAGCATGATGCTGCCACCACCATGCTTCAATGGTGTTCTCAGGGTGATGGGAAGTGTTGGGTTTTTGCCACACATGGCATTTTCCATGATGGCCACAAAGTTCAATTTTAGTATCATCTGAATCTTCTTCCATGTGTTTGGGGAGTCTTCCACATACTGTTCGGCAAACTCCAAATGTGTTTTCTTTTTTTTTCTTTAAGCAGTGACTTTTTTCTGTCCACTTCCATAAAGCCCTGCTCTGTGGAGTGTACAGCTTAAAGTGGTCCTATGGACAGATACTCCCATCTCCACTGTGGATCTTTGCAGCTCCCTCAGTGTTATCGTTGGTGTCTTTGTTGCATCTCTGATTAATGCCCTCCTTGCCCGGTCTGTGAGTTTTGGTGGGCGGCTTTCTCTTGTCACGTTTGTAGTGGTGCCATATTCTTTCTATTTTGCTCTAATGGATTTAATGGTGTTCCAAGGGGTATTCAAAATTTGGGATATATTTTATAACCCAACCCTGATCTATACTTCTCCACAACTTTGTCTCTGACCTGTTTGGAATGCTCCTTGGTTTTCATGTTACTTGTTTAATAGTGTTGCAGAGTCAGGGTCCTTCCAGAACAGGTTGATTTTATACAGACATCATGTGACAGATCATGTGACACTTTGATTGCACACAGGTGGATCTTAATCAACTAATTATGTGACTTATGAAGTGAATTGGTTGGACCAGCTCTTATTTAGGGGTTTCATACGAAAGAGGGTGAATACCTATGCGCACTCCAGATTTCTGGTTTTTTTTTTTTTTATTTCATCTTAATTATTGTTTGTGTCACAATAAAAATCAACTTGCATCTTTAAAGTGGTAGGCATGTTGTGTAAATCCAATTGCACCAACCTCCCAAAAATCCATTTTAATTCCAGCTTGTAATACAACAAAACAGGACAAACACCAAGGGGGATGAATACTTTTGCAAGACACTGTACTTGGAGTTTTGAACTCAAAAGATTAATAATACATTTACATCACAATGACTTCAGTGTTCTGTACTTTCCCCTGCACAGCCTGGGCGCTCCTGTACAGGAGCACGTGCAGCATTTCTCCACTGCTTCAGAGTAAAACACATCTCATCTCAGCTAAACCTATATAGCTCATACTGTGTATAGGCCCACCTCACATTACCCCCTGTCTCTGTTCACTGGGTTTTTTTTTCTCTCTCTCTTCCTGGCTTTGTTGTGGCTTTAAAGAGCTTGCTTGAGGAAAGGTTAAGTGACTGAATTTTTGTTTACCACTCAACTGATGGCTGAATTTAAGGCAACCAGATTTACTTTCTTGTTTCCATGATTAGCACAAGATGGGCAAAAGATTGTGGACATCTGACCATCATATCCATACGTGGTTCTCCAAACTGTTGCCACAAAGTTGCACACAGTTGTATATGATGTCACTGTATGCTGTAACATTACAATTTCCTTTCACTGGAACTAAGAGGCCCAAACCTGTTCTAGCATTAACAGTGGTCCTGTGGATAAAGCGAGCTCCATGAAGGCATGATTTGCAAAGGTTGGAATGGAACAAATTAATAATAATAATAATATGCTCAATTTATATAGCACCTTTCACAAACCCAAGGACACTTTACACAGGAGTTAACCCCCCCCCCCCCCCCCAAAAAAAAAAAAAAAAAAAGCCACATGGAAGAGTAGTGTGAGGTAAAGAGGAAAGTTTTCAAGTTAGCTTTGAAGGAAGAGAGAGTGGAACAGTCACGAAGCGATTGTGGTGACAAGTTCCAAAGTTTAGGAGCAGCAACACTGAATGATCTGCCACCCATAGATGCCAGTTTAAAACGTGGGACAGTCAAAAGTCCACAGACAGAAGATCTGAGGGAGCGGGAGGGACAGTACAAATGAATTAGCTCACAGAGATAGGAAGGGGCGAAACCATGAAGAGCTTTGTAGGTTAAAAGCAAGATTTTGTATTTAATCTGAGAGATAACTGGCCACCAATGCAGTTGCTGTAAAACAGGAGTAATGTGAGCAGTGCGCTTGGTGAGTATGAGGACTCTAGCTGCTGAGTTTTGGATGTACTGCAGGCGATTGAGCAATGTGGCAGGGAGACCATAAAAGAGAGAATTGCAATAGTCAAGACGAGAAAAGATAAATGCATTGACCAACATTTTGGCGTCAGTTTCCAAGAGAAGAGGGCGGAGACGTGCAATATTGCGGAGGTGAAAGAAAGCATTCTTAGTAATTAGTTTAAAATGGGGTTCAAACATAAGGGTGGAGTCAAAGAGAACTCCAAGGTTTTTTATAACTCGGGAAGGACTAATAGACACACCATCAACATCAACAGTGAAACTGGAGAAGTTCAGAACCTGTCTTTTGGTACCTACTAATAGAACCTCTGTTTTGCTAGCATTAAGTTGAAGGCAGTTCTTATGCAACCATTACTTAAGGTCAGTGATGCAAGTCCTTAGCAGCTGAACAGAGGTTATGGAAGGGGTAATAGTGATGTAGATTTGAATGTCATCAGCATAACAATGAAAGTTAAGGCCATGGTTATGAATAATCTGGCCTATAGGAGAAATGCATAATATAAAAAGAAGGGGACCAAGGACAGAACCCTGAGGCACACCTTGAGCAACAGTAACAGTGGACGATTTATGAACACCAATAGAGATTAACTTTTGCCTGTTTGCTAGATATGACTGAAACCAGGCTAAAGCTAAGCCAGTAATACCAAAAGAAGATAGTCTGGAAATGAGTATCTCATGATGTACAGTGTCAAAGGCAGCTGTGAGGTCCAAGAGAACAAGGACATTGAGATGACCAGCATCAGTTGAGAGCAGGAGGTCATTAACAACTCTTAAGAGAGCAGATTTAGTGCTATGCAGATTCCGAAAGCCTGACTGAAAGGGTTCATAGAGATCATTACGAGCAAGGAAAGTATGAAGCTGAGAGGCGACAACTCTGTGTTTTGTGAAATTGATTGTACTGTGGGCGGCACGGTGGTGTAGTGGTTAGCGCTGTCGCCTCACAGCAAGAAGGTCTGGGTTTGAGCCCCGTGGCCAGCGAGGGCCTTTCTGTGCGGAGTTTGCATGTTCTCCCCGTGTCCGCGTGGGTTTCCTCCGGGTGCTCCGGTTTCCCCCACAGTCCAAAGAGACGCAGGTTAGGTTAACTGGTGACTCTAAATTGACTGTAGGTGTGAATGTGAATGGTTGTCTGGGTCTATGTGTCAGCCCTGTGATGACCTGGCGACTTGTCCAGGGTGTACCCCACCTTTCGCCCGTAGTCATCTGGGATAGGCTCCGGTTTGCCGGCAACCCTGTAGAACAGGATAAAGAGGCTAGAGATAATGAGATGAGATTGTACTGTGAAATCGATTGTCCTGAACCCGATTCCTGACCTCAACCCCACTGAACACCTTTGGAATGAACTGAAACGCTGACTGCACCCCAGGCCTCCTCACCCAACATCTTACTAGCAGGGGTGCCCACAATATTTTGATTCGCGAGCTACTTTTAAAATGACCATGTTAATATGATCTACTCGGACTAGGTTGTTACCACTACTAGGCCTACTATGACTACTAGTACTGCTACTACTACTACTACTACTACTAATAATAATAATAATAATAACAATAACAATAATGACACTTGTTTTGATTTATAAACATTCATATGCAATTTGTTTAATAATATGCAAACATGCATACAAAAAGGTGACTGAAATTTACATTCAAATTATGTTAAATGCATAAGCTTTGTACTCCTAAACGTATTTTTGTTCAAATCACTGTTAACTTTTATAAACCGCAAACTACTAATATGTAAACATGAAACAAGCCCACTGTAAAAAAAAAGAAAAAAGGGCTATGTTTAGAAAAAAAAGTTAAATGCATCCAGACAGGCATTGTAAACCCCAAAACATTTTTGTTCACATCAATTGACTTTTGTATAGACAGAGATTTGACATTTACAACAATTTTATATAAAAAATTTTCCTTCTTTTATATTTTTTTCCTTCTTTCTTTTCTTTTCTTTTTTTTTTTACCGTGGAACTTAGCAACAGCACAACTTTAATACATAGCATAGATACTGATGTAGGCCCTAAATCAGATCTTAATCCGATGATGATCGGCACTGGAGGGAGTCAGAGAGGGCTGCATAGTCCGGACAGTAGCTGCTGGTAGCGAGCCTCAAGCAGGCCTCGAGATGATCGTCGGACATACTGGAGCGGTATTTAGATTTAATGATCTTCATATGCGAAAAGGCCGACTCGCACAAATAAGTGGAGCCGAACAATGCGGTTAAGGAGGTGGCACTGCCGCATGTTCGGGTACTTCGCCTCCGTGAGTAAATTCCAAAACGGCCCATGCGCCCTGGACTTCAACTCGATGTCAGACTGCAGCATCAGCATCTCGTCTTGCACGGCAGACGTGTTCAGCTGAAACAGTGCCGCAACTTTTGAGGCGAGGGAATCCACCTCAGTATCTTCCCCGAATGGGTGGCACATGAATGTAGCTAGTGGCTCGAGCAAAGCAAAGTCTTGAAATCGCTTCTCAAACTCTGACTGGAGAATTTCAATCTGCTCAGTGTAGCGCGCACTGTTAAGTTGCGCAAACGCCCTCCCTTGCATCTCCAGCTCCGAGGCGAGGTTTCGGAAGTTTCCTAAATCACGGCGCTGCATCTTTGAAACCAGCAGTTTCATTTTGCCGGTTGTCATGGTAACCTAATGTAACAATTTTTTTGACGCAGCGCTTGGCTGACATTTCGCTTCAGGGAAAAAGCAAATTTGTTTACATGTAAAAATGACCACGACGTTTGTTTTTTTTTTAATTTCATAACAAATATATTAATATTTACATATCAATCATGAGATCTACCATCCCTGCCTTCGAGATCGACCGGTCGATCGCGATCGACGTAGTGGGCACCTAGTGGAAAACTCTAGTGGAAAGCCTTCCCAGAAGAGTGGAGACTATTATGACAGCAAAGCGGGACTAAATCTGGAATGGGCTACTCAACAAGCATATAAAGGTGTAACTGTCAGGTGACCACAATCTTTTAGCCATATAGTGTATTTACCTGTTACTGTACCTTACTATGATCAAGCACTGCATGTCTAATGGTAATAAATTTAGACAGAGGTAATGCATTTGGGGGTGGCACGGTGGTGTCCCAGAAGAGTGGAGACTATTATGACAGCAAGAAGGTCCGGGTTCGAGCCCCGTGGCCGGCGAGGGCCTTTCTGTGTGGAGTTTGCATGTTCTCCCCGTGTCCGCGTGGGTTTCCTCCGGGTGCTCCGGTTTCCCCCACAGTCCAAAGACATGCAGGTTAGGTTAACTGGTGACTCTAAATTGACCGTAGGTGTGAATGTGAGTGTGAATGGTTGTGTGTCTATGTGTCGGCCCTGTGATGACCTGGCGACTTGTCCAGGGTGTACCCCGCCTTTCGCCCGTAGTCAGCTGGGATAGGCTCCAGCTTGCCTGTGACCCTGTAGAACAGGATAAAGCGGCTACAGATAATGAGATGAGATGAGTAATGCATTAGCATAGTCCAGGATGAGAAAATGATGTTTCCTTGTATGATTTTCTTCCAGGTTTCCTCATATAAGACTCAGAGCACTATTTTGAACTAGAATACAAACCTCAACCCAGTCATGGAGAAAATTTGCGTTCCAACAGCTTTTAGTCAAGAATAGATCCATTTCAATGATTAACACATTATTATTCTCCAAGCACTTATTCTCCGAGAAGTAAACTTTGTCAGCTAAAAAATATTGTATTGCAATAGAGAAAATAAATGAAATGTGAAATGAAGTGAAGTGAAATGAAATGAAGTAATATCTTTCCGTGGTCTGAATTATAGTGTTCCTGCTGTAATGTGCTGTTTAGCACCATATCCATCTATACATTATTGTGTTACTTAATCAAACACACACTGCATATGTGGTGACTTTGCCCATGTACTCAGGAAGTGATTTTGTGCTGTACAGACCTGGTGTTATTTTTACAACACATCCTCTGCTGGCCTGATAGAAATGTGGTTCACCATGCTGACGCATGTGTGATCATTGAGCTTCAGTACCTCAGCATGCGGTTGGAAAACAAAGGAAGATGGACAGATTCTACATGATGACGACTCAGACTTCGTGTACATTTCACTGTCTCAGGATGAGTGGGCGGTGAAATTAAATATGCACTATAGCAGGCTCAAATGTTATCTATTTTTAGAGTTATAGCCATGCTGTGCAGTGTTGCGGGTTGTTGAAAGCTGTGGAAATGTAACCTCTAATCTGAGTTTACAATTACAATGCATGTTACACTACAAGTAATTTAAAAATGAAGGATTTGTTTATATTCATTGCCTGGATTGTCAGAGGCCGGAGCATGGCATCTGTAAATGAGCTGAATGTTTATGTTCAACTCACACACAGGTTTTGTCAGGAGTTGTGTAACACAGACCTTCCTTTCTCGCACAGTTTGACGACTACATTTCTAGCAAGGCAGAAAATAAAACAGAGCCACTGAGCCCAATCATCGTTTTGGAGCAAAGTCAATCCCAAGGGTCCTAAGACTCTTTTATTCCTGTCTTACTCCTTGGGGAAGTGTCCAACTTTATAACCTTCAAACCTATTTTATGTATGTGTGTATGAATTTAAAAGAACAAGAATGAACATACTACAAAATGTGTATACTAATGCAAACGAACACAAAAGCATGAATGATAACAATATCTGTCATTAGATTAGTGTATTTATTAGACTTGGATATTAGCATAATTTCAATAACGTATACATTTATGAATCATTACCACCTCTCTGAATGGGGGATTTTTTTTGTGGACCTGTAGACTTGTCTTTTTTCCTGTGTGTGTGTGTGTGTGTGTATTTCTTGTGTGAAAATGCAACAACAGGAACTACCACCCCCTCTCTCTCTCTCTCTCTCTCTCTCTCTCTCCTCCTGTTCAGTTCTTTCTTTCACATTCACACTCATTGGTGGTTTGCCAGCCTCAGCAAGCAGAACAGCACGTTGTCTGTCCTTTACAGTGATGTAGTCAATGATTTCTGCTCTGTAGCTTCTGTTTTCAGTACACTTCTGTTCACTGTGTCAGGCTGGCAGATCTTCCCTGCGTTGCTCAACTGTAGACCGCTTCATAGCTCTTGCACGGGGTTGAAACGATGGAGGCTGTAGCTATCTACGACTTTCGTGCCACAGAGAGCGATGAACTCAGCTTCCAGAAGGATGACATACTTAAGGTATGTGAGACATGAGAACTCACCTAAACCTGTCATAGATTGCTGTAGTTAATTTGACATTAAGATAAACTCTTAGTTTGTACATAGAACAGTACAGAGATAGGTTTACACAGGATTATAAAGTTTAATATTGTGGAGAGTTTTTGATGGGTACGATGGATAAGCTTGCTGATTATTTCTTTTATTCCAGATCACCAATATGGAAGATGACCCAAACTGGTACACAGCAGAGTTAATGGGAAGGAAGGGCTATGTACCCAAAAACTATATCGAGTTAAGGCCACACACGTACGTATCAATTCATTTTAATTTTAAAAGACTTCTATGCATTACTATAAGCTTCATCTGAGAGCAATCCTAGTCAGACAAGACTGTTGGAAATCAGATGGCGCTAGAGAAAAATGACAGTGAATGTTAAGGTGCAGCACTCTTTTGGGGACCAGCCTGTTTTCATGTCTTTTATAAGCCACAGTGAGATATGACTCTGCTGTTCTGCTGTTCTCAGGTGGTTTGCAGGCCGCATTTCCAGGCATGTGTCTGAGGGACGACTGCGCCAGCGGGAATGTGGAGCCTTCTTGGTACGAGAGAGCGAAAGTGCACCTGGAGAGTTCTCCATGTCAGTCAGGTGGGTTAATCATTCCAGCTACCGTAGGCTACTCATGATATATGTGGACTATCATGTTATTTGTCATTGAGGTCATTAACAATTTGATGCATAGAAAGTGCATTTGAGCAGAATCATTTGAACATTGGCTCTGACCTAATGATCAGAAGTTTAATATTATTACCTGTCATAGCTCATGAACAGGTATTCGCAGGTGGATGGTTTGGTTTTGGCTACAAGCATGAAGCATACTGTAATATAGATATTTAGGCAGTGCTTAAAACCAGAGCCCCTGATGAGTGTATGAGCAAAATATGTGCAAGGGCACAAAATCAACCCAAATAGAATAATAATATTATAGCATATCAACCATCGAATTGTGTAGTGTCGTGTATTTCACGTCAATAAATTGCTGCATCGTCTTGTGACAGTGAGACCAATAATGAGATACGCATCGCAGTTACGATACATATTTATTCTTTTCTTTGACACTGCATGCCATACGCCAGAAACAACACCATGACATTTATTATGATGTGACTCTGCTGGGTGCCTGGTGGACAGCAGTGAACCAACATTTTCACTTTACATCGTTACGATATAGTTATCATCCAATATCAAACTTGATATGTCAAACAGTTGTCTGGTTACATCTGTCACATCCACGCACTTTGGAGTTTGGAGCATGTAGCCACAGATTGCAAAGCGCACGCACGCCATTAGATCTAATTAACATGCACATGTTCCTGATTAGAGCGCAATCACAGTGCATACATATAAGGACTCTCAGTAACACACAGACTTTGTGAAAGCCTTATATTTTGTATCACTTTTCTGTTTTTGACCCTGCTTGTGTTTTTGGACTGTGAGTATTGTATTATCTCTGATATCCTGTCTGTGACTCACTCAACCACTATCTGTTTTTATGCCTCCGCCACTATAAGGTACAGGAGGCATTATGTTTTTGGGTTGTCTGTCTGTCCGTGCGTCCGTCCGTCCGTGCGTGCGTGTGTCCATGCGTCCGTCCCAAAACCTTGTGAACGCGATATCTCAAAGGCTAATGAAAGGAATTTCACCAAACTTTCACCATTTGTGCGCTTTGGGACAAACATGAACTGATTAGATTTTGAGATCAAAAGGTCTAAGGTCAAGGTCGCTGTGAGGTCAAATGTCTGTCCGAAAACCTTGTGAACACAATATCTCCAAGGCAAATGAAGGGAATTTCACCAAACTTTCACCATTTGTGCATTTGGGGACAAAGATAAACTGATTAGATTTTGAGATCAAAAGGTCTAAGGTCAAGGTCACTGTGAGGTCAAATGTCTGTCCAAAAATCTTGTGAACACAATATCTCCAAGGTTAATGCAAGTAATTTCACCAGGTCACAATTACTGTGAGGTCAAATGTCCATCCCCAAATCACAACTTAATAAGGCGTGTAGTCTACCGGGCGGAGGCATCCCCATCGACGCCGTTGGCGTCGAGTTCTATCTAGTTTGACTCTGCCTTTGTCTAAGTTTTGAATCTGTTTGCTAGCATGCTTTCAATAAAATTCTTCCTGCCATTACACCCGTCTAGCGCCTTATATGACAGAAACTATTAACTGTCCAACAAGCTAGTGGACTAATCAAACTGTTTTAACTCATTTTATATGAAACTTTCATGAATATTTTCTGTAAAATGCGTTAGTAAGTAATCCCACGTTATTTTTTAAAAAGTAAATTAAAAATAAACGGTGGATAAAAACCCATCTATCTTATGAAAATAAAGATAAAAATTTCATTGTTCAGTGATCAGGTGTTTATAAGATATGTTGCCTTGCACTTTCGGTCGGGTTCCCTGTGGTGGTACAGGTTCGTTGTTTGTACATACTTACGGACAGAAATCGTATGGTCAAAGCCATCAAAAATAAGGTCAGTGCATTTATCTTAAGTATGGAGCTTTGCGCTTTGAGAAGCTCTGCAGCGAACTCTCAGAGTGTTATTGTGTATGGCTGACCGCAGGTGTGACATTTCTGGTTCTTGTTAACATGAGATTTGGAGGCTACATCAAGGAAAACAGCATTGGCAGCTGGTGTGCAGGGCTAAATTATGGTGAAGTCAGTAATTTCTCTGCTCTGCACTTTCAATGGACAGCCCTGTCTGAGGCTTTAGCACACCAGTCAAATCGTGGCCAAGATGGAGACAATGTTTGTGCACATGAACAGAGCATTCACCCATTTCCCAAAATAAATTAGAAATCTGACTGGCTCCAGCTGGCATGTCTGACTGATGACCATACACTTCTTAGCAGAGGTATTAGTCAGAAGTAGCAACATTTGGAGGGGAAATAAAGTCCATATTGTATCTGAGCAAAAGTTAGTTACAGAATTAATCACAAAGATTACACGTGAAGAGCTTAAATATCTTGTGCTTTGAGTAAAACTGTTAAGTTCTGACTTAAACTGTCAGCAAGTGAAATGCAATATGTCATGGATTACATCGACTTCCCCAGCATTGGTCTCATCTCATCTCATTATCTCTAGCCGCTTTATCCTGTTCTACAGGGTCGCAGGCAAGCTGGAGCCTATCCCAGCTGACTACGGGCGAAAGGCGGGGTACACCCTGGACAAGTCGCCAGGTCATCACAGGGCTGACACATGACACAGACAACCATTCACACTCACATTCACACCTACGGTCAATTTAGAGTCACCAGTTAACCTAACCTGCATGTCTTTGGACTGTGGGGGAAACCGGAGCACCCGGAGGAAACCCACGCGGACACGGGGAGAACATGCAAACTCCACACAGAAAGGCCCTCGCCGGCCACGGGGCTCAAACCCGGACCTTCTTTCTGTGAGGCGACAGCGCTAACCACTACACCACCGTGCCGCCCCCCCAGCATTGGTTAGATATTTAATACTCTGCAAAGCCTGTCTACTTTGGGTTTTTAGTTGGTACACCATTACCTGGTTCTACATCACAAAGGCAAGCATTTTCAGAAAAGCATGTATGCTATTATGTATATGTCCAAAAGTATGTGTTCACTTGACTGCCACAACAAATTGTTTTGACAAAATTTGAAGCGCACAATTGTATATGTAACCGAATTAGGGCCTTGGCTAGATTTTGGCTTTTATAGCACTAAAGTCCAACAACACCACCCTGGGGATTTCCCCCAGGGAATAGTCATTTAAATGATAAAAAAAAAAAGCTGTGGTAATTGAATCCAAATCATAAAATAAAGCCAAGGAGTTCCCACACAGGTAAGTTCACAAAAGAACAGAGACGTGGTTCACTTAGTTCACAACAAAATTGAGTTTAATTTCACCTCCAAATAAATAAATAAATAAATAAATAATGTTAAAATTAGGGTGGCACAGTGGTGTAGTAGTTAGCGCTGTCGCCTCACAGCAAGAAGGTCCGGGTTCGAGCCCCGTGGCCGGCAAGGGCCTTTCTGTGTGGAGTTTGCATGTTCTCCCCGTGTCCGCGTGGGTTTCCTCCGGGTGCTCCGGTTTCCCCCACAGTCCAAAGACACGCAGGTTAGGTTAACTGGTGACTCTAAATTGACCGTAGGTGTGAATGTGAGTGTGAATGGTTGTCTGTGTCTATGTGTCAGCCCTCTGATGACCTGGCGACTTGTCCAGGGTGTACCCCGCCTTTCGCCCATAGTCATCTGGGATAGGCTCCGGTTTGCCTGCGACCCTGTAGAACAGGATAAAGAGGCTAGAGATAATGAGATGAGATGTTAAAATTAAGAATACAAAACTAAAGGGAGGGAAAACAGCATCTAGGTAAGCAATGATTTAAAAGCTATACCAAACCCAGAAAAAGGAAAGTAAATACAAAGGTGTCACATTATAAGGCGGCTAAACCCACTGTACATTATTACTGATAACATCAGTCAAAACCCCAACACAGCTTCTCTCTATAACTGTCAAAATGCCATTGCAATGTCACTATATATAGCCAAATGTATTTGGTAATGGCAGATGGTTTTAAACATTTGGGGAAGTTGTACTTGAAGTACACTGGAGACTCGAGACGGAATTCGGACTTGAGGTTTAGTGACGTGATTACAACGCTGACAGAGACTAAAAATTAACCAGGAGGCCGGACCAACAAATGAAACAGATAAAAAGAACACACACAGATACAGTGGTGCTTGAAAGTTTGTGAACCCTTTAGAATTTTCTATATTTCTGCATAAATATGACCTAAAACATCATCAGATTTTCACACAAGTCCTAAAAGTAGATAAAGAGAACCCAGTTAAACAAATGAGACAAAAAATATTATGCTTGGTAATTTATTTATTGAGGAAAATGATCCAATATTGCATATCTGTGAGTGGCAAAAGTATGTGAACCTCCAGGATTAGCAGTTAATTTGAAGGTGAAATTAGAGTCAGCTGTCTTCAATCAATGGGATGACAATCAGGTGTGAGTGGGCACCCTGTTTTATTTAAAGAACAGGGATCTATCAAAGTCTGATCTTCACAACACATGTTTGTGGAAGTGTATCATGGCACAAACAAAGACGATTTCTGAGGACCTCAGAAAAAGCATTGTTGATCAGGCTGGAAAAGGTTACAAAACCATCCCTAAAGAGTTTGGACTCCACCAATCCACAGTCAGACAGATTGTGTACAAATGGAGGAAATTCAAGACCATTGTTACCCTCCCCAGGAGTGGTCGATCAACAAAGATCATTACAAGAGCAAGGCATGTAATAGTCAACGAGGTCACAAAGGACCCCAGGGTAACTTCTAAGCAACTGAAGGCCTCTCTCACATTGGCTAATGTTAATGTTCATGAGTCCACCATCAGGAGAACACTGAGCAACAATGGTGTGCATGGCAGGGTTGCAAGAAGAAAGCCACTGCTCTCCAAAAAGAACATTGCTGCTTGTCTGCAGTTTGCTAAAGGTCATGTGGACAAGCCGGAAGGCTATTGGAAAAATGTTTTGTGGACGGATGACACCAAAATAGGACTTTTTGGTTTAAATGAGAGGCGTTATGTTTGGAGAAAGGCAAACACTGCATTCCAGCATAAGAACCTTATCCCATCTGTGAAACATGGTGGTGGTAGTATCATGGTTTGGGCCTGTTTTGCTGCAACTTGGGCCAGGACGGCTTGCCATCATTGATGGAACAATGAATTCTGAATTATACCAGCGACTTCTAAAGGAAAATGTCAGGACATCTGTCCATGAAGTGAATCTCAAGAGAAGGTGGGTCATGCAGCAAAACAATGCCCCTAAGCACACAAGTCGTTCTACCAAAGAATGGTTAAAGAAGAATAAAGTTAATCTTTTGGAATGGCCAAGTCAAAGTCCTGAACTTAATCCAATCAAAACGTTGTGGAAGGACCTGAAGCAAGCAGTTCATGTGAGGAAACCCACCAACATCCCAGAGTTGAAGCTGTTCTGTATGAAGGAATGGGCTAAAATTCCTCCAAGCCGGTGTGCAGGACTGATCAACAGTTACTGGAAACGTTTAGTTGCAGTTATTGCTGCACAAGGGGGTCACACCAGATACTGAAAGCAAAGGTTCACATACTTTTGCCACTCACAGATATGTAATATTGGATCATTTTCCTCAATAAATAAATGACCAAGTATAATATTTTTGTCTCATTTGTTTAACTGGGTTCTCTTTATCTACTTTTAGGACTTGTATGAAAGTCTGATGATGTTTTAGGTCATATTTATACAGCAACATAGAAAATTCTAAAGGGTTCACAAACTTTCAAGCACCACTGTATCTGTGTGTGTTCTGTTTATCTGTTGGTCCAGCCTCCTGGTTAATTCTCAGTCTCTCACAGTGTTGTAGTCGCGTCACTAAACCTCAAGTCCGAGTCCAGTCTCGAGTCTCCAGTGTTCAAGTCCGAGGCAAGTCCAAGTCTTTAAAGCAAGGCCCTGTCCACACGGCAACGGATTCAGGTGACTCCGATACCATTGCTTATCGTTTAGGCCTGGCGTCCACACGGCACCGGCATTTTGGGTGCCCAAAATGCAATCTTTTTGAGAACTGGTTCCAGAGTGGAAAGATCTGGCAACGTTGCCATTGTGAAGTCGTCTGGATGAGTAGAATGGATTTGTTTACGATGACGTCACAACCACATGACTGTGAGTGCTTCACGCCGGGTAGAAGTGTAACGAATATCACCAGGATATCACCAGGAAAAAGCCTTACAGAGCACTAGTGAGAGTGAAACACGAGCTTGGATATTATTATTATTATTATTATTATTATTATTATGTTCAGTGTTAGTTCACAGTAGTAATGCAAGAAGCAGAATAGTGACAGTAATAGTGAAGCAAAAACATGCAATTGTTCAAACACTGCAGCTCTACAGCAAAATATTCATTTATGAAATGGTCTGATTCTTAACACCAGTAGTGCCAATGATCTTCTCATTGCGATGCGATGCGAGTTGTCAACAAATCCTATAACTTGGTTCATGAAACGCGCTTACAAAATATTTTCACTGTGAATATTTATTGTGTAATGGTGCAAAGAGAGAGAGAGAGAGAGAGAGAGAGAGAATAGTCCTTAGGGCAGAGTCAATCCCGCCAGCAAAAATAGGGAAAAAAAGGAGCGATCTCACCTCTTCAGATGTTGGTTTAAGTCCGACAATACATTCCTCAAAAAGGGCGTAGAGGAGCAAATTAATCCATCAACGTGTAGCATTCAATTTATTCCGGACCATTAAAGATGCCACCTTCCGCGTAGAATCATACGTCATCCTCGCCGCCATGAATAAAGATTCATGCGCTGCCTTTAACTGTACCAACAGGTTTACCGTCCAAACGAGATCACATGGGATTACCTTTCACAGGTGAGAAACAACAAATTAATCCATCAACGTGTAGTATTCAATTTATTCCGGACCATTAAAGACGCCGCCTTCCGCGTAGAATCATACATCATCCTCGCCGCCATATTGGATAGGTCAAAGCGGAGAATAAAGATTAGCTGCGTTTAACTGTACCAACAGGTTTGCTGTCCAAACGAGATCACATGGGATTACCTTTCACAGGTGAGACTGGAAAAATACTTTTCATTGTATTTGGTCATTATAATGTAATTTTACGAACAGATTTTCCTGACTTTGTGGCTAATATGAAGTCTCGCGCATAATAGTTTATGCGCATGCGTCCTTACTTCTTCTATTGTTCTGGTGTCTCCGAAGGGACCGTCTTACAGCGCCCCTAGAGGTGTGGCATGTGTATTGCATCGTTTTCAGCAAGCGTTGCGTAGCCATATGGACCTGATATTTTACTGATCGTTGCCCATTTGGACGCGATATCTTTTTAAATAACATCTCGTTGCCGTTGTCGTGTGGATGTAGCCCAAGTTTCGAGTCGAGTCCGATTCGAGTCCACTATTCGAGTCCGAGAATGAGACTTCCAACTGCACCATTTGACGGTGGCTGTTGCTGCCTTCATGTGAAACCATCTCTGCTACTGTGCTGGACTAACATTACTGCTTGACTGCCCCATTTTAGTTAATAAGCTACAGATAAAAAGCTTGTTCATCGCTCAGTAAGCCCCGCTATCAACAGGGCAAATAACATGAGAGAGGGTTAACACTAGCTAGTTCATCGGTCAGCAAGCCCCGCTATCAACAGAGCAATGAACATAGCGTGTCACTTCCTTCTCTGGGTGGAGTCTTACCAAATGGCGATTGAAGTTCGAGGTTGTCCCCGTTGTCTCCTCGATAGTTCTTCTGCATATGGAACACATAGCAGTGCATTTTTTCCCACTGCACGAGAAGTCTGTATAAGCAAAGTGGACAATCCTAGGGGCTTCTCTCCAGGCATTTTAGCGCCATTAACATGAGTTTGTTCCTGAGCATAACGTATGAACAGGTGAATGTGCATTCTCTTATAGAAAAATTAGTATAAAAATTAATGTACGTATAAATATCTCACACCAAATTATTATGGCAAGCTGTGTGTCCAGGCAAATCCAAAACGACATATGAAAAGCCTGTTGTCCAATGAACACTGTTGTTATCCTTTAGAACACAATGTATTTCACTGGAGAGTTTCATGAAGACGGCGCTGTCCAGCAAAAACAATTTGCAATAAATGAACAAACAGCACAAGATTGCATTGAAATACTTGATATTTTGATTCACTAAAATATTAAATTCACCAAATTTGTGTGATGAATATTAGACACTAGACAACATTTCAGTGTCACCTTTTAATGACATTTTACAGAAGACCTAGCTTCATCTTAAAAAGATCACCTGTGCTTCACTTGCCAGTCAATATCTATTCAGCCAAAGATATTCGAACAGAACGCCAGTCCATGAACATGCACATGAATAAAAACTAACAACAGAGACTGTAACAAGGCTTTGTGACATAGAGATAAAACTTTTAAATTAAACTCAGGCTACACTAGTTTACCATTTCAAGCTTTTGAAAAAGCCATTGCAAGCTTTTTTCATCATTTATATCATCATTACCTAGAAAGAACATGGTGTTAAAAAAAGCAGAAATAAGATCTGATAGAGATTTTTTTTTATTGCAAAAGCACCAATTTCATTTTTATATATGTAGTTCTGAGAGTCTGTTTATTATTACAGCTTTTGATGTTTGACCAAATTTTGACATGAGTGTCCATGGGGTCAGAGTAAATGCAGATATTTGTGTGGATGGTTTTGAGAAATAGACATTGCTAAGAAAATAAGAGAGAACTAGACAAGGAACTAGATAATGCTACATTAACCACCAAACAACAAAATGTTATATTGGTCAACCACATGGCATAGATCTATTTTAATAGCTGGAGCTAGATACTACTGCATGTGGGTTTTTCCAGTGTGCTTCAGCTAAAACCACTAGGTTTAACACTAACAGGCCCAGAGATTTTCACTTCTGCTGCATGCCCCCTCCCCTCTGCAAAAATTGTGTATTCCTCTCAACGTGCTAACTGTCTCCATTGTATTGTGAACAGCCACTCCACCCCCCACTGAGGTTGCTGCCTGTAATGACAAAGGCCAAACTGCTGTTTGAATGAACTCTGATCAGCCCAACATACTGTGTTGAGTTGTGTGTGTTGTACTAAGGCTACGTTTACATTAGACCATATCTGTCTCGTTTTCTTCGCGGATGCACTGTCCGTTTACATTAAACCGCCTGGAAACGCCGGGAAACAGGAATCCGCCAGCGTCCACGTATTCAATCCAGATCGTGTCAGCTCCGGTGCTGTGTAAACATTCAGAATACGCGGATACGCTGTGCTGAGTTCTAGCTGGCGTCTCATTGGACAACGTCACTGTGACATCCACCTTCCTGATTCGCTGGCGTTGGTCATGTGACGCGACTGCTGAAAAACGGCGCGGACTTCTGCCTTGTATCACCTTTCATTAAAGAGTATAAAAGTATGAAAATACTGCAAATACTGATGCAAATACTGCCCATTGTGTAGTTATGATTGTCTTTAGGCTTGCCATCCTTCCACTTGCAAGTGGTAAGTGATATGCGCTGGGATCACACACACAGCGGCTCAGTCCCGAATCGTGGCTTGTGCACTTCACTCGCGCGCTGTGTGAGCTGCGCAGGGCCGGAGTGCGCACCCTCCAGAGGGCACTCGCTGTTCAGGGCGGAGTGATTTGGAGCGCAGGATGCCTGCGGAGCCGAGCGTATCCGTGTATTGGCGTTGCTATGTGCACGCAAATCGTGTATTGGTGTTGCTGTGTGCACACTAATCGTTTTAAAAACGTTAATCTGATGATCCGCTGATACGGTCTAATGTAAACATGGGCTGAGAGTAACCATTTTTACCTCCACCAAGGAGGTTATGTTTTCGGTAGCGTTTGTTTGTTTGTTGGTTTGTTGGTTTGTCTGTTAGCAGCATTACGGAAAAAGTTATGAACGGATTGCTCTGAAATTTTTTTCCAGAGGTATGACTGGGCACAAGTAACAATCCATTAAATTTTGGCGGTGATCCGGATCACCTTCTGGATCCCGGATTTTTTTAAAGGATTCTTGGCGGAGGTCTGTGCTCTCCGAGTGCTTTTCTAGTTCATTTTATATTTTATTTAGGCCCTGTCCACACGGCAACGGATTCAGGTGAATCTGATAAAATTGTTTATCGTTTCGGCCTGGCGTCCACACGGCACCGGCGTTTTGGGTGCCCCAAAACGAAATCTTTTGAGAACGGGTTCCAGAGTGGAAAAATCTGGCAACGGCGCCATTGTGAAGTCGTCTGGATGAGTAGAACGGATTTGTTTACGATTACGTCACAACCACATGTGCTTCACGCCGGGTAGAAGTGTAACGAACTCGATGCGAGTTGTCAACAAATCCTATAACTTGGTTCATGAAACGCGCCTACAAAATATTTTCACTGTGAATATTTATTGTGTAATGGTGCAAAGTGAGAGAGAGAGAGAGAGAGAGAGAGAGAGAATAGTCCTTAGGGCAGAGTCAATCCTGCCAGCAAAAATAGGGAAAAAAAAGGAACGATCTCACCTCTTCAGATGTTGGTTTAAGTCCGACAATGCATTCCTCAAAAAGGGCGTAGAAGAACAAAGTAATCCATCAACGTGTAGCATTCAATTTATTCCGGACCATTAAAGAATTCTGGAGATATCAGAATGTTGGCGTACCGGCTTCCATCTACCCCCGTTCATTCCTCTTTCCGCGTCTCCATTCAAAAAGCGAGCACGTGATTTAAAGGGACTATATCCATAGGATAGGGAGTGAGAAAGTGTGTGCGTGTGACAGTGATAGGGATAGTCACTGTGCACATGCGCAGTTATGCGCATGCGTCTACTTCTATTGTTCTGCTGTCTCCGATGGGACCGTCTTACAGCGCACGTAGAGGTGTGGCATGTGTATTGCATCTTTTTCAGCAAGCGTTGCATTGCCATATGAACCTGATATTTTACTGATCCGTTGCCCATGTGGACGCGATATTTAAAAAAAAAAATCTCGTTGCCGTTGTCGTGTGGATGTAGCCTTAGCCAACAAACAGATGTACACATTCACCTTATTTTGTCAGTTGATCCAAGAAACGTTTTCTATTTGTCATAAAAACACTTATTTTAATAATGGCCTGTCATTTTAGGAAGGGACAGACTAAATCCTTCATGAATGGTAATTTGGTTGTAGGTTACACCCCAATTTCAATGACAATTTACTCTGCCAAGCTCACAATGTCAGAGGACAGAGGACTGGAATTAATGCCCCAAAAAACACATTTTCAGCTTGGAAAAACTACAAACAGACGGTATAACTTCAGGAAGAAAATAAATATTTATTTCACACTAAGAAAAGCAGGCTCACTACATATGGAGGCTATACAAAGCACAGAAATGTAGCATACAGTTGTCCCATCTAGCAGTTTCCACATTCCCATGGTGAGTCTTTCCTACATTTGCCACAGGTGTATTTGCGGCAGCGTACACAAAGTCCGGTGCTTCTGTTATTATTGCAGAGTACGCGCACCTGGCACTGTGTCTTTTTCTTCTGAGAAACTCTCATCTCACGACACTGCTGTTTGTGTTCTTCCCCTTGTGCCTTTTCCTGCAAAAGCCTGTTTTGAAGTTTCTCTGCAAGCTCCAGCATGAACAATTGGCTACTTTCTTTGGATCCTGTACATGCTGTGTACAAGACATGTGCATTTGTGACAGCCATGTCAAGCAGATTGTAAAACACAGCCATGGGCCATCTCCGTGTTCCTGCACGCACCGAGAAGTTGTGTAATTTCTGGTCCATGATATCAACGCCGCATTTGAAATGGTTGTAATCAACAACAGTGTTTGGTTTTTGTTTTTGGGTGTCCACAATTTCCACTTTCTGATGCATGGTGCTCAGAAGACAAACAGATTTCTTTTTTTGTTGTTGCAAACACCGTCAGCAAGGCACTTCCAGATGTGAACACCTGTGTGGAGTACAACTGGCACCCCGAGGTTTCCTTTGCAGTTGCTGGTAGCTCCCGACGATTTTTGTTGATGGTGCCAAACAGAGTTGTTTTTCGTTGAAGAAGCCTGTTAGCCAAAGACAGAGAGGTGAAGAAATCGTCCATAGTTACAGTCCTTCCCTGGTCCATAAATGGTTCCATCAATTTCAAAACAACATTCTCTGACAGCCTCTCTCCCTTCGGACGAGTCATATCTTTTCCCAAGTAAGGGATGCCATTACACATGTATTTTGTGTCCAGATCTGCTGCAATCCAAAACTTGATTCCAAACTTGTCAGGCTTGGATGCAATGTACTGCAGAAAGGGACAACGAACCTTTGAAGGAAATAACTGCTCATCCACGGTAACATGTTGCCCTGGACTGTAGGACGACACACAATTCTGAACAAACCGCTGCCAGATGTCTGAAATTGCTGCAAATTTGTCCGTTTGTATGCGCTCCTTGCGGGTGTCTTTGTTGTCAAAGCGAAGGTACTGCTTTTTTTCAAGTAAGCGGTTACGGGGCATTAGGGCTTTGATATCTGGGTTGCCGAATCTATTGGCCCACATGAGTCGCATGGCACCAATGTAGCCCTTGGCAGTCCTTCAGAAAAGGATTGCAAGGAACGCCATCAGCTCGAAGACACTCATCTGCCAGCTGGGATTTGTTCTATGGTCCTCCTGGACTGTGCAGTCTCAGATGGTCAGCAACATGCTGATATCCAACAAACACAGGAAGCTTTGAAGGCGACTCATGATTTTGCGTGTTGCAAACTCTGTTGGCCCTCCAGATCCATTGAATGCTGTCTGTGGAGTTTCATGAGCAGAAAAGTCTCCAAGTTTATGGTGGAACCACACAGTGCCATCTTTCGCCTTCTCTGTGGATCCAGGTGGTATGCCCACATCTGCAACTTTTTGTTTTTTATTACAAGGGGGGTTGACATGCGCTGTGTCTTCCTCCTCATCTGACGTGGCCTCTGTGTCTGAACTGTCCTGCTCAATCACATACTTGACCACCTGTCTCCTGGTGCGTCTTTGGAGGGGAGGATTTACTGGTGCAAGAGCAGTCGCATCCTCATCACTTGAACGTTTTCATTCTGAAATGTGAGGTCCACATCTCCACCATCAGATTCACAGTCCGACATGCTCTGTAGAATTGCTAAAGCCTCCTGAGCACTGATCCTTCTTGGTTGCCTTGGTTGTGACATTGTGAAGTCTGGGTCTGCGTGCCAGGCATTCCCTATTTATGGTTGTTTCTCGCCCACAACGTTCACACCTTTTACGATACTCCCTTCTGCCTTCCCCTCCCTTCCTTCATCGAATCTAAATTGTATGATGCCCATTGAGACAAAAGGGCACATCAGAGGCAATTTCTCAGGTAACACAATTTGTCTTATGCCCTTGTCAAATGCCAGCACGGTTTTTGTTACAAATGTTATAGTGGGAAAATGGCAAATATTTTGGTTATGTGCCTTTGGTATGCGCCTTTTATGGCCAGTGATCCTTACAGAAGGGCACATCAGAGTTGCTGGCCTACAGAATATCCTGTGTGTGGGGGTGGGGTGCTGGCAGGGACACAGCTCAATAATTAGGCTTCTTTGCACAACAATGGGAGGCAGTTAGTGGTATGTTGGACTTATTCACACATTTGGGGGGGATTTCATTGCAGACTAAAGTCTGCACTTGGGCCTCGGACAAACATATTACATGTGAAGAGTAACACGTAAAACTTTTGATATTCACTTCGATAAAAGAACTAGACAATGAACACGCACTAGATGGAAAACTAAACTACAAAAAAAGAGGAAAATGTATCACAGTTCCACATAATGTTCTGGTCATCTAAAAGCAAAGTTGTGCAAACTGGGAAATCCCAATTTTGTTCCTTTATGCTGTGAGTCAGAACTGTGAGGAAATTTCAGGAAACGTTGCTCAACACAGTGCTAGTTCATAGACCTTCTTAGGCTTCAGATCAGTCTGATATAGTCAGTGAGTCTTGATTGGATGTGATCATGGGTTATACTCATTACGCTTTTAAGAAAGTAATTCATGTCATTACTGGGTCACATTATTTTTCACACAGGAATCAGAAAGAACTTAGAAAAATATACTGGTACAGAAAATTATACGGGCGGCACAGTGGTGTAGTGGTTAGCGCTGTTGCCTCACAGCAAGAAGGTCCTGGGTTTGAGCCCCGTGGCTGGCGAGGGCCTTTCTGTGCAGAGTTTGCATGTTCTCCTTGTGTCCGCGTGGGTTTCCTCCGGGTGCTCCGGTTTCCCCCACAGTCCAAAGACATGCAGGTTAGGCTAATTGGTGGCTCTAAATTGACCGTAGGTGTCAATGTGAGTGTGAATGGTTGTCTGTGTCTATGGCTACATCCACACGACAACGGCAACGAGATGTTATTTAAAAATATATCGCGTCCAAATGGGCAACAATCAGTAAAATATCAGGTCCATATGGCTACGCAACGCTTGCTGAAAACGATGCAATACACATGCCACACCTCTAGGGACGCTGTAAGACGGTCCCTTTGGAGACACCAGAACAATAGAAGAAGTAACGACGCATGCGCATAAACTATTATGCGCAAGACTTCATATTAGCCACAAAGTCAGAAAAATCTGTTTGTAAAATTACATTATAATGACCAAATACAGTGAAAAGTATTTTTCCAGTCTCACCTGTGAAAGGTAATCCCATGTGATCTCGTTTGGACAGAAAACCTGTTGGTACAGTTAAACGCAGCTAATCTTTATTCTCCGCTTTGACCTTTCCAAAATGGCGGCGAGGATGACGTACGATTCTACGCGGAAGGCGGCGTCTTCAATGGTCCGGAATAAAGTGAATGATACACGTTGATGGATTAATTTGTTGTTTCTCACCTGTGAAAGGTAATCCCATATGATCTCGTTTGGACGGTAAACCTGTTGGTACAGTTAAACGCAGCTAATCTTTATTCTCCGCTTTGACCTCTCCAATATGGCGGCGAGGATGACGTATGATTCTACGCGGAAGGCGGCTTCTTTAATGGTCCGGAATAAATTGGATTAATTTGCTCCTCTACGCCCTTTTTAAGGAATGTATTGTCGGACTTAAATCAACATCTGAAGAGGTGAGATCGCTCCTTTTCTCCCCTATTTTTGCTGGCGGGATTGCACCATTACACAATAAATATTCACAGTGAAAATATTTTGTAAGCGCGTTTCATGAACCAATTTATAGGATTTGTTGACAACTCGCATCTCAAGATCATTGGCACTACTGGTGTTAAGAATCAGACCATTTCATAAATGAATATTTTGCTGTAGAGCTGCAGTGTTTGTACAATTGCATGTTTTTGCTTCACTATTACTGTCACTATTCTGCTTCTTGCATTACTACTGTGAACTAACACTGAACATAATAATAATAATAATAATAATATCCAAGCTCGTGTTTCACTCTCACTAGTGCTCTGTAAGGCTTTTTCCTGGTGATATTCGTTACACTTCTACCCGGCGTGAAGCACTCACAGTCATGTGGTTCTGACGTCATCGTAAACAAATCCGTTCTACTCATCCAGACGACTTCACAACGGCAACGTTGCCAGATCTTTCCACTCTGGAACCCGTTCTCAAAAAGATTGCGTTTTGGGCACCCAAAATGCCGGTGCCGTGTGGACGCCAGGCCTAAACGATAAGCAATTGTATCGGAGTCACCTGAATCCGTTGCCGTGTGGACAGGGCCTATGTGTTAGCCCTGTGATGACCTGGCGACTTGTCCAGGGTGTACCCCGCCTTTCGCCCGTAGTCAGCTGGGATAGGCTCCAGCTTGCCTGCGACCCTGTAGAACAGGATAAAGCAGCTACAGATAATGAGATGAGATGAGAAAATTATACAGTGGATATAAAAAGTCGATACACCCCCCCCCCCCCATTTAAATAGCAGTTTTTTTGTGATGAAAATGAAACCAAGATAAATAATGTTAGATCTTTTCCCACATTTATTGTCATATAGCAAAGAGCAAAATTCAAGTGAAAAGCAAATGTTTTAAGAAAAATTAAATTTTACAGTACCCTGGTTGCACAGGTACACACACCTTAAGTAATACTTTGCTAAAGCATCTTTTGCTTTGCGTGTAATACATCACTCAGTCTTTTTGGGTAAGCATCTACCAACTCAGTACATCTTGATTTGGCAATTTTATTCCACTCTTTCTTATAAAAATGCTCCAGATCAATCAAACTATGAGGAGATCTACTGTGCACAGCCTTCTTCAAGTGATTCCATCCCTCTTTAGTCATTCTAGTCATTGACTTGGATTTGTGCTTTGGGTCGTTACACTGAAATTCTTCTTCATTTTCAGCTATCTAACAGAGGCCTATAAGTTTTGTGCCAAAATAGATTTGTATTTGTAGCTGTCCATGATTCCCTCTATGGTGACTAGAGCCCCAGTCCCAACATTAAGAGAAGCAGACCCATAGCAAGATGTTGCCACCACCATGCTTCACTATGGGTATGGTGATCTTTGGGTGACAAGCTGTCTTGTTTTTATGCCAAAAATATATTTTAGAATTATGCTCAAAAGAAGAAACCTTTATTCATCACATGCACACTTCAAGCACAGTGAAATTCATCCTCTGCATTTAACCCATCTGAAGCAGTGAACACACGCACACACACCCAGAGCAGTGGGCAGCCCAGAGCGCCTGGGGAGCAGTCAGGGGTTCGGTACCTTGCTCAAGGGCACCTCAGCCCAAGGCCGCCCCACGTCAACCTAACTGCATGTCTTTGGATTGTGGGGGAAACCGGAGCACCCAGAGGAAACCCACGCAGACACGGGGAGAACATGCAAACTCCACACAGAAAGGCCCTCGCCAGCCGCTGGGTTCGAACCCAGAACCTTCTTGCTGTGAGGCGACCGTGCTAACCACTACACCACCGTGCTGCCAAAAAGTTCTGCTTTGGTCTTATCAGATGATAACACATTTTGCCACATGGGTTGGATGTATTTTTCATGAGACAGGGCTTCTGTCTAGTCACACTACCCCATAGCTCAGACATGAGAAGAAAATGAGAGATTGTGCAGGGAGTGAACAGTACTGGGCAGATTTTTCTGCAGCTCCTTTAATATTCTGTAGGTCTCTTGGCAGCTTCCCTGATATGTTTTTTTTTTTAATCTTGTCCTTTCATCTATTTTGGAAGGACGTCCTGTTCTTGTTAATGTCACTATGGTGCCCCATTTTCTCCATTTTGTGGACCATGACTTCAGCATTTGAATGAAATCAAGAAGATGTCAAGAAAATCGTACAGAAACAGCTGATCTTTGGGGGGGGGGGGCATGTTAATCAGATTCACTTTGATGATGGGTGTATAATAATTAACAATTATTCACTGAAGGAAAAGTGAATATTGGTGAATAATAACCTTGACTTTGTCTCAGTTATTGTTCACCGATATTCACTGAGCCTGAGGTGGATAATTGTTTTAGTATAAATACACAGGTGATGAATTAAAAAAATTTTAAATCATGTTGAATACAAATAATTTATTTCAAACTTCAAAAGCAACATGCAAATGTAATAATGGCGCAGCGCAGATTTGTGTCACTAATCTATGCCGAGTCACATAAAATACTTTGTTTTGAAATAGATAAAATAAATCACAATTTCACCTTACCTTTGAATAGTTTTAGACCAAACTTCGTAGCATCTTTAGTGCTTTTAGGAACAGCTTTTTTTTCATCATTTGTAATTTTTCTTCACTTACAGTGACAAAGCAATCGGCTGCCATTTTGCCAAGTCGCTTGAGGTGATTATCGAGAAATAGTCCAAATTTCTTGACCAATCAGTACGTGATTTTCTATAATCACCTGCGTATTTATACTAATTACTTTTGAACATGAGTTTGAATGTGATTGGTTCATTCTGAGCACAGTCATTATATATAAGAGTGTCCATACTTGTGTAACCTGGTTATTGTATATCTTTCATTTTCTTATTTTCCCTAAAATTGCTATCACATTATAGGTGAAAAAAGATGCAAGAATTTATCTGTCATTTATGGTTTAATAATAATAATAATAATAATAATAATAATAAATTTTATTGATAAGCACCTGTCAAGGTACCGAAGGACACTGTACAATTAAAATGCCAGAACAACAGTACACAATACACAACAATACACAAACACTAAGAACACTGTACACTCAGTGAAAATAGATACACAGACGGAATAACAAAAATAAAAAAACATTTAAGAAAGGTACCAAAGAGCACCACAAAAGAAGAGCAACACAAAGAGGGTGGACGGTGCAAGATAAAAAGGAGTAAACTATGGAATACGGAAAGGCAATTTTCTGAAGCAATGGGAGCAGTTAAGAGGCGGTGGGGAAAGCAATTCTGAAGAGATGTGTTTTCAGCTTATGGTTTCTTTTTCTTTCTTTTCCCATCACAAAAACGTGCAATTTTAACATGGGTGTGTAGACAGTGCCGCCACTGCAGAGAGAATACTGGGCAGGATGAGTTCATGATGAGCTGCGGTTACTGAGAACCATAGTGCCAATGTGGAATAATAATGTGTAAGCAATCATAAAAAAAACCTGTAATGAGCAGGTTTTGGCATGTTACTTATATGGGAATCAAATAATAATAATAATAATAATAATAATAATAATAATAGGCGGCACGGTGGTGTAGTGGTTAGCGCTGTCGCCTCACAGCAAGAAGGTCCGGGTTCGAGCCCCATGGCCAGCGAGGGCCTTTCTGTGTGGAGTTTGCATGTTCTCCCCGTGTCCGCGTGGGTTTCCTCCGGGTGCTCCGGTTTTCCCCCCAGTCCAAAGACATGCAGGTTAACTGGCAACTCTAAATTGACCGTAGGTGTGAATGTGAGTGTGAATGGTTGTCTGTGTCTATGTGTCAGCCCTGTGATGACCTGGCGACTTGTCCAGGGTGTACCCTGCCTTTCACCCATAGTCAGCTGGGATAGGCTCCAGCTTGCCTGCGACCCTGTAGAACAGGATAAAGTGGCTACAGATAATGAGATGAGATAATAATAATATATTCAATTAATATAGCGCCTTTCTCAAAACCCAAGGTCGCTTTACAATAATAGGCAGGGGAAAAAAAGCAGCATCAAAGGGTATGCCAAGGTTCTTGGTAGGTTTTGCTCAAGGCCTGGGTATATTCAAGGCAGGCTTGGGTGGAGGGAGAAGATGAAAAAGAATAGAGAGACAAATTTAATGAGACAAACAGTCTCAAACATAATTGTCAATGCAATAGCTGACTCTGCATCTGAGGTCTTGCAGAATAATAAAAAACGACATAATTAGGATTCTGTATTATCAGTGGACTACAATATAATATGAGGTAAACTGGTATGAATGTTACAAAATAGTCTTTTATTCTTTCAAGCAGTATGTAAAATGTATTTGACCCTTACAGCTGCGCAAACAGGAAGTGATTCATGCTCATACTTTGGTGTACATGTTATTCTAACTGATTGATTCCTCCTTCTCTGTTTGGCCCTTTATGTGCCTGATAAGCCTCAATCAAATACACTTAGCCGATTACTTTCATCGTATACCTATTTTCCCTGTTTTTCATCTGTCATCATCATTGTCGTGATTGTAGTGTACCATTATTTTGGATTACTATTTTTACTATTATTGCATATTATTTGTAGTTTGACTGTTTTGTGTCCACTTAACAGCTATGGTGAGCATGTGCAACACTTCAAGGTTCTGAAGGACAGAGACGGACAGTACTTTATCTGGGACGAACTCTTTTCATCTCTCAACAAGTTGGTGGATTTCTACAAAAGCAACAGCATTGCTAAAGAAAGGACAGTCTTTCTCCGAGAGGCAGAACGCTCACAAAGGGTAAGCCGAAGGTTTGAGGTTTGATGTTTTACGATATGTGTATAAATGTCCACAAGAATCTGATCTACACTCATTCTGGATAAACTTGTTTACTGGTCTAAATTGAGTAAAAAAAATCATTTAAAAAATATATGTGAATAGAACGCCAACAAAGAATTTTGTAAAGTTTACACCATTCAGGATTAGGAATATAACCAAAGAGTTGACTATATTTTGTATTGATTTTGTATTACATTATGAACCAGGATACATTTCACAACATGAAAACTGGGATGTTTATTCTCAAATGAACATTAAGTAGCGATGTAAAGTCAGTAAGTCTAGACTAAGAATAAGGATATGATTTATCGGATCAGATCAGGATGACACGCAAAGTGGCAGATCAGCCCTTGCTGAGTCATAAGGTGTATTCACACATATCTTTCATCCACCAGAGGCCACATCATGCCCATGCACTGGTAGACTTCACCCCCAAGCACAACTCCCAGCTGCAGTTCCTGCGTGGTGATGTCATTGACCTCCTCGACTGCTCAGATCCTCAGTGCTGGAAGGGACGCTGCAATGGGCGCGTTGGCCTCTTCCCCAAGGAGTACGTCAAGCTCATTTACCACTGACTCACTTCAGCAGAGCATCATACAGGGGAAGTCTCCTGTAGTCCTTTATGACCAGGGCAGTGCACTCTGATATACCTAATTCAACTTATTAAAAAGACTGATTAAGCAGGGAAATTATTGAAATTCATGTGAACTGCTACGGACAAACATGCAGACAGGTGTAATGTTGCGTCTGTGTCAAAATACATGTCTTCCCTGTTGAGCAGTGAACAGGAAGTCAGAAGGAACTGTGTAATCTTTTTCTTTTAGCCTACAGCATATACATGTAATGATATAGACACTAAGAGTCTTTCTTTGGGCTTGCCAATGAGGAAAGAAGAAACATCACTAAACAAAGAAAAAGAGCAATAGGTTCAAACCTAAATGCATTATGGCACAAGTTCAAATACAACATTTTTGCAGCACTTTTTTTTGTAAACTATTTTTTTTGCCACAACTCTTTAATTGCAGATTGTGTGTTTGTAGTATTTTTATATACAGTGTGTGTGTGTGTGTGTGTGTGTGTGTGTGTGTGTGTGTGTGTGTGTGTGTGTGTGTTCTTGTTGTTATTAACACATTTCTGTTACATGAGTTGGACTTGATTATTGCAGTAGCAAAGGGGAAAATAAATGTGTTAATGATAAGACAGTTGGGTCAGTTATTTGTAGAGCTTCCTTATATAAAGGCAACTCAAAGGCTACAGGTGAGCACTCCACTGCAGTTCTCAATACAATATCCAAAACCTATGTTCTGATGTAAAAGAACGCGTGTGCATATGTTTTGGCACACTCACTCCATGCTCGTGTAAACCAGACCACAGTGTTGCCTTTATAGATTCCTTTGCACAGTGTGAATTTATGTTTGCTTGCCAGGAGTTGGTTTTTGAATTGCACTGAGTCACATGACCACACTTACTCGCTTACCTGACCACGTTGCCAGATTACACAAACATCCTCCTCAGTCCACTACATGTATGGGTTATAGAGAAAATATTTGGGATGCTGGACACATTTAGTCTGCTATGTCACAGTCTATTACAACTATTGCTTTCAGGTTTGTATAGAATTATATCACTGAAATTCCCTCCACAATTCACATCCAGTCATTTTAATCCCTGCATGAGCAAGTCATTTCCGTTGTAGGTCTAGTTGTGGTTGTAAGCATTATGTTACACAATATTGTAGATTGATAAATATATAATGAATAATAAATAATGGACATTTTAAGACTGAAACGTGAAATTTCATCGATATTGCATAAGACCAAAGATTTGTGGACACCTGACCATCACACCCATATTACCGCAAAGTTGGAAGCACACAGTTGTTCAGACAAAGGTCTATGTATGTTGTAGCATTACAATTTCCTTCCCTGGAACTAAGAGATCCAAACCTATCCCAGCATGACAATGCCCCTGTGCACAAAGCGAGATCCATGAAAACATGATGTGTTAAGTTTGGAGTGGAAGAACTCAAGTGTTCTGCACAGAGCCCTGACCTCAACCCCACTGAACACCTTTGGGATTAACTGGAACATCAGACCTCCTCACCCAACATCAGGGCCTGACCTCAAGCAGTGATGTAGCGACCAGAGACCATGGAATATCAATGAAATTTGGAGATTTGTAGCAATGACAGGTGAAATAACCACTGACAGTGTGAAGTGGGCAGGTACTGAGTTAAACTAATCTCAACAAATGATGCAAATACCAATGGGAGCAAAAGATACCTTTGACTGACAGATGATGCCAACACTGAGTTATAAATAAATATATAAGAGAGACACCTAAACAACCAGAGTCTGGAATGTCCACTTGTGTCCAACTGTCAGCTACAAAGCAATGGCAAACAAGTGAATTGCTACATATTTGGACAGCCCTTAATGATCTTGTGGCTGAATGCAGTAATTTTCCCCTGAAAAAAAACCCCAAATAATAATTAACTTCTTGCATGAGAACTAAATAATTTTATATTGTATTGGGTTTTTTTATTTGTATGGGTTGATGTTTTTTTTTATTGTATGGGTTTTTAAAAATACAAAAATATACTAAGAAAAATTTACATAAAGGAAACATTAGATTACATTTACAAAAAGGGAAGTTGAAAACATAAAAGCAAAATTAAGCAATAGGCTCAAGTTAATCTTCCTGACTAAGTGACTTTACAACCAGTCCTTGATGTTAACATTCAAAATTAAGCAAGTACTCCACCTGACCTAGCTACGTCACCACTCAAAACAACCACATACACTTCCTTTTCTCTTTACAAGAAATAAATTGTTTATCAATCATTTTTCTGTCTAACTTGTCCAGCCTCTCTTTCTGTACATGACACACAGCTACACTATTAAGGCATATTTGTGACATCATGCTATGGGGGGCATGTTTTCAGCCTCTGGAGACTGCTGATACCATCCATCATCTGTAACCACTTATCCTATGCAGGGTCAAGGGCAAGCTGGAGCCTACCCCAGCTGACTATGGGTGAGAGGCAGCGTACACCCTGGACAAGTCACCAGGTCATCGCTGGGCTGACACATACAGTACAGACAAACAACAATTTACACTCACATTCACACCTACGGTCAATTTAGAGCCACCAATTAGCCTAACCTGCATGTCTTTGGACTGTGGGGGAAACTGGAACACCCGGAGGAAACCCACGCGGACACGGGGAGAACATGCAAACTCCGCACAGAAAGGCCCTCGCCAGCCGCTGGGCTCAAACCCAGGACCTTCTTGCTGCAAGGCAACAGTGCTAACCATTACACCATCGTGCCACCCCTGCTGATACCTTTTTCAGCAAAAACACTTTACTAACAGTTTAACTTGCTAGCTCATTGTGGCAGTGCTATCTAAATACATAAATTCAAAAACCATTGGCGAGCATTAACATGTGACTAGCTAGCTGGTTTATGATTGACCTAGCCATCTCCTCTAGAATATTTATATTCTTCCCTGGATAATTTTAGCTGAATTCACTAAGCAGAACAATATTGCAAAGTAAATTCGACATTACCAACTATCTACATAGCCTGATACAATATCGTTTCAGACTTCAAATTTGTTAACAGCTTTGAGCCTTTTCACGTATGTAAGGTTAGTTACATAGCCTTCGTCAGTGGACTTTGAATTTGTTCTTTCTTCTCTGACTCTGAATTGACTGCAATTGGCTGGATGGCCATTCTGTCAATCTAACTTGAGCTGTGTGTGTGTGTGTGTGTGTGTGTGTGTGATCTCAAACTCTGGAGTTGTTTTGCTTTTGCATATTTTAGTTTTGTTTTTTATTCCACAAAAAAATGGAGGAATAGAATCATGTTTCAGCAAAAGTGAGGGTGTTACAACACCCCATTCACCGGGTTGCAACACCCATGCCCGCAGCCACACTCCAAAATTTAGTGGAAAGCCTTCTCTGAAGAGTGGGACTAAATCTGGAATGGGATGTTCAAATAGCCTAAATCAAGCACATATGGTTGTGATGGTCAGGCATCCACAATAGGTTACTCTGGCCATAGGTTGAAGCTGTTTTTTTCCCTTCAATGACATTTTGAAAAACTGTTGGACCTACCAATCTGGCAACACAGTGATAACAGTAGGGCAAATTTATAGAGATATGTATGTGAAAGACAGAACGCACTTTAGCCTACCACTGCACCAGCAGGAGGTTATTACCACACCATAAGTGTGAGCTGATACACTTAAAATAATGACCCGAACCTATGTGGGAACTATTATGAAATTTTAACACGTTCATATTGTGGATATTTATAGTAATGGCTCTATCTCAGATTCAGTGTCTAAATGAGCACCATGTTAATTTGCGCACAAATGAGACCAAGCCGGAGTTCCTGTACAGTGAGGAGCAGAGGCTGGCTCTGGAGAGGTTGCTGGACGAAGGTCCGGACTGCTTTCAGGAGTTCATCAAGACCAACCGGATTCGGCCATTTTTGTCTGACATGGAGCTCGCTCACCTGTCTGGCTCTGTGGAACCGTACTGTCCAGTTTTACCCGATTTCTCAGCCAGCTTTGATGGGGACAGTAAAGGGACACACTTGTCCCTTCAGTACTGGCCAGAATGCTCTGATGACTCGCTCCCGCAACTGGAGCTCGGCTGGCCTCAGCGCATGAGCTACCGTGGAGTGACCCGTGTCGCCGTGCACGCGCAGCCACCCCTACACGGTGACATGCATATTAAAGAGGTCATCAGAAGAACAATAGCCCAAGCACAGAAGGTGAGACAGTGGGATATTATTCTTCGTAGTATTGTAGTAGCATCATCATCTATAAAGGCATAAGAATGAATGTAGCTTAAGAGTAATTATACTGTGTTATTCTAAAGCAATGTAATTATATACCATTCATTTATATGAGGTTTTATTTTAAAATATAACATCACTTTAAATTGCATTTTATTACTTGCAAGAAATATATATTATTTTGAACACAGGCCCCTTGAACTCCCCCTTCATATACGGGCCTTAAGTAGTCCATACATCCATTATCTACACCACTTATCCATCAGGGTCAGCAGGGAAGCTGGAGCCAATCCCAGCTGACTTTGGGTGAGAGTCAGGGTTCACCCTGGACAGGTCTCCAATCAATCACAGGGCTAACACAGAGACGAAAAATCATTCACACTAATATCTATGGGCAATTTAGAGTAGCTAGTTGACTTAATTGACATGTCTTTGGACTGTGGGAGGAAACTGGAGCACCCGAAGGAAACCCACACAGGCAGAACATGCTCCCCATCTGTTCACAGAAAGGCCCCAGTCGGCCATGAGGTTTGAACCCAGAACCTTCTTGCTGTGAGGTAACCACTACACCATCATGCCGTCTGCCCTAAGTATCCTGCACTGATGCACCTGGTACTCATAATCATAGTAGTAGTAGTAGTAATAATATGATGAATTAATTTCATTTAATTAAATCTCAGAAAGCAGAATGTGAACACTATTTAGAAAGGTGCTGTGTTGCACACATTAGTCCGAACATCAACCCTCACATCCTCACACAGCATGATTTATACTGTTTTAAGTAAGTGAAGTTACTGAGTATAGTAATCAAAACTAATTTGTAGCTCATCGCCAGGTCCTGAATGAGCCTAAAGTATGGGTAGAATGAAATAAAAATGATCAAATAAAATTACTGTTATCAATACAGAAAAAAGGCAAAGCCATACTCACAACTTTTATGAACCAGTGATGACACACAAGTCAAAGTCCTAGCAATCAAAGTCAATCCCATGCAGTTAGTAATCCTGAGTTTAGATAAAGATTACAGGAGGTACAGAGGCCAGTATTTATCAATATGACAAACAAACACAGTGTTACTAACTGCTTTGAAATATGACCATAATCTTTTATCCTTAAGTCACCTCCAAAGAGCTTTTACAGAATAGTCTTCCTGTGTTTGAAATTTTGTGGTGACTGAATATGGGAAATATTATAATGCAATCCAACCTATACATTTCTCCATTTACAGGTCATTGCTGTGGTCATGGATTTGTTTACAGATATGGACATCTTTAAAGACCTATTGCATGCAAGCTTCAAGCGGAATGTGGCTGTGTACATCATACTGGAGGTTACTGGGATTTCACACTTCCTGAAGATGTGTGAGAGTGCCGCAATGCACACAGGACACCTCAAGGTACTGCACGTGTTGTCTTTTTTTAATTTAGAGCTGAATATTGCAATTAATTAAATTATGAAATTACTTAGGCGGCACGGTGGTGTAGTGGTTAGCGCTGTCGCCTCACAGCAAGAAGGTCCGGGTTCGAGCCCCGTGGCCGGCGAGGGCCTTTCTGTGTGGAGTTTGCATGTTCTGTCTGTGTGGGTTTCCTCCGGGTGCTCCGGTTTCCCCCACAGTCCAAAGACATGCAGGTTAGGTTAACCGGTGACTCTAAGGCTACGTTTACACTAGACCATATCTGTCTCGTTTTCTTCGCGGATGCACTGTCCGTTTACATTAAACCGCCTGGAAACGGGAATCCGCCAGCGTCCACGTATTCAGTCCAGATCGTGTCAGCTCCAGTGCTGTGTAAACATTCAAAATATGCGGATACGCTGTGCTGAGCTATAGCTGGCGTCTCATTGGACAACGTCACTGTGACATCCACCTTCCTGATTCGCTGGTGTTGGTCATGTGACGCGACTGCTGAAAAACAGCGCGGACTTCCGCCTTGTATCACCTTTCATTAAAGAGTATAAAAGTATGAAAATACTGCAAATACTGATGCAAATACTGCCCATTGTGTAGTTATGATTGTCTTTAGGCTTGCCATCCTTCCACTTGCAAGTAGTAAGTGATACGCGCTGGGATCACACACACAGCGGCTCAGTCCCGAATCGTGGCTTGTGCACTTCACTCGCGCGCTCTGTGAGCTGCGCAGGGCCGGAGTGCGCACCCTCCAGAGGGCACTCGCTGTTCAGGGCGGAGTGATTTGGAGCGCAGGATGCCTGTGGAGCCGAGCGTATCCGTGTATTGGCGTTGCTGTGTGCACGGCTAACGGTTTTAGTGTAAACGCGAATCGTTTTAAGAACGTTAATCTGATGATCCGCTGATTCGACGTAATGTAAACGTAGCCTAAATTGACCGTAGGTGTGAATGTGAGTGTGAATGGTTGTGTGTCTATGTGTCAGCCCTGTGATGACCTGGTGACTTGTCCAGGGTGTACCCCGCCTTTCGCCCGTAGTCAGCTGGGATAGGCTCCAGCTTGCCTGCGACCCTGTAGAACAGGATAAAGCGGCTAGAGATAATGAGATGAGACAAAAGCTCCTTAGTTGAATCTTTATTGAACTGATATTCAGACAGGTTTAAGGTAAAGCTGAGACATTCTGGGACATAAACCTGGGGGTTCAGACAGAGACAGAGCACAGCTGATCACAGATTAATATGCTGAAGCACATTTCAAAGAAACAGATATGAGCCAATGAGATTGGAGGAATTTGCACACATATTATGCACACACACACAAAATCATGACTGCAGTATTATAAGAGTCTGTCTGGAATTTTGGTGGATGAATGAGTTAACTACATACACATCATCACTGGGGCATTATCCTGAGGTTTATATATATATATATATATATATATATATATATATATATATATATATATATATATATATATATATATATATATGCAACATTTTCATCCAGGGTGAAAATAGGATGAACGCAATGCTGAGCAGTCAGTATCCACATTGTACATATTGACAGTCTGACAGAAAAGATTTGAAGCCCCAGTATAATTAACAGTTTTTCCATGAAATCGAGTCGTACGTGAGCTGATAGCCGATGAGGCGTGTAGCGCTGAGTTGGCTATAAGCCATGGACGACGAGATTGAGTGGAATAACTGTTTTATTCTATCCACATTCACTGGCTTTTGAGAAACAGCATTTTTATTTTTATTTTTTGAAAATGTCCGACAAAATCATTTCCACTTAGAATGTAAACAAGCCGGCGAAATGACAGCAGCAATTTGTGAAAAATGCTATAATAATAATTCTTGAAAAATAAAAAATTAAAATAACCTTCTTACCGTCAAATATTTTTGTTCCATATTTTGTTGCGCTTTTTTTTTTTTTTTAGGGTTTTGTTTTCGAGTAGAGTTTTCATTTCGTCCTCGGTTGGTTCAGCAACACGCTCCACCATTTTGTTTTTCTCTACTCACGGTATATGATCTGATAGCTTAGTAGTAGAGTAGCCAATCAGAGCACACGATTGCTGATATCCAGTGAAAGTGGATAGAATAATGACTTTCAGCTGTGGATGTTCTCCATATGCTCAGAGTAATAAAAAAAAAAAAAAAACATTTGCAATAGGAAGAGTACAGTTCTACTGCACACACTTGTATTACAATATATTACATAGACACGAGTGTTTTACTGGGAGATACACCACTCGTATTTTTCATACGAGCTACATCCCGGACATGGAGAACCAAAACCGTGACATAAATCTCTATATGTCACTCGTGAAGAAATCGATGAGTTGTTTTGATACATTTGGGTACTTTTTGTTTGTGAATGTGTCGATATCATGACAAGAAAATCACACGTTGGCTTAAAGATATGAAGTTTATCTTCTCATGTTGAAAAATGTATCACTTGTTTTGCTTCGCTCACTTGTGAATATATTCACTGATTCTGATGTGAGGTTTATCTTTGAGTGGTGAATATATTCATGAGAGAAGCAAAACAAGTGATGCATTTTTCAACATGAGAAGATAAACTTCATAGCTTAGCACCATCGTGTAATGTTCTTTATATTATATGGACACATCCACACAAAATTTTGTTAATTTTGAATTTTGTTATACATAGACTATCTCGGGTGACACAGTGGTGTAGTGGTTAGTGCCGTCGCCTCACAGCAAGAAGGTCCGGGGTCGAGCCCCGTGGCTGGTGAGGGCCTTTCTGTGCGGAGTTTGCATGTTGTCCACGTGCGTTTGTGCCGGTTTCCCCCAAAGACATGCAGGTTAGGTTAACTGGTGACTCTAAATTGACCATAAGTGTGAATGGTTGTCTATGTCTGCCTTTTGCCCGTAGTCAGCTGGGATAGGCTCCAGCTTGCCTGTGTCCCTGTAGAACAGGATAAAGCAGCTAGAGCTAATGAGATAGAATATCTTCTATGTATCACCATTCTAGAACAAAGTCTTTAGTGCAGCAGAAAGCTAATATTGTGATTAACATCCAGTAACATTAGCAATAAATAATATGACATATAGCACTTAATAAAATGATTTCCATTTGGCTAGCAAACCTGTAAGACATGCTTATGTGGCTGCACAGAAATGTATGTTGTAGGTACAGTATTCTGGAGTATTTTGAAGGAAAATCGTATTGGATCATAAGGTGGTTTTAATAGGCTAATTTCAGTTTGTAAATATGATCATGTACACTACCGTTCAAAAGTTTGGGGTCACTTTGAAATGCCCTTATTTTTGAAAGAAAAGCACTGTTCTTTTCAATGAAGATCACTTTAAACTAATCAGAAATCCACTCTATACATTGCTAATGTGGTAAATGACTATTCTAGCTGCAAATGTGTGGTTTTTGGTGCAATATCTCCATAGGTGTATAGAGGCCCATTTCCAGCAACTCTCACTCCAGTGTTCTAATGGTACAATGTGTTTGCTCATTGCCTCAGAAGGCTAATGGATGATTAGAAAACCCTTGTACAATCATGTTAGCACAGCTGAAAACAGTTGAGCTCTTTAGAGAAGCTATAAAACTGACCTTCCTTTGAGCAGATTGAGTTTCTGGAGCATCACATTTGTGGGGTCGATTAAATGCTCAAAATGGCCAGAAAAATGTCTTGACTATATTTTCTATTCATTTTACAACTTATGGTGGTAAATAAAAGTGTGACTTTTCATGGAAAACACAAAATTGTCTGGGTGACCCCAAACTTTTGAATGGTAGTGTAAATTTGAAGTAACTTTAAAGTGTAGCTCTTGTTGAGGTCTGTGTAAATTTCAACACTTCAGAGATGTCTAAAGCTTGATGTCTCATATCTCAAAACGGCTCGTCATACAGGTAGATCCTTTTCAATACTACTGTACAGTAAGAAAATCTTACTGTAAGACTAATTCAACAGAAAACCTGCTGTATTTTCTGCAGTTACAGGAAAGAAAATAAGGATGTACAACCCCGATTCCAAAAAAGTTGGGACAAAGTACAAATTGTAAATAAAAACGGAATGCAATGATGTGGAAGTTTCAAAATTCCATATTTTATTCAGAATAGAACATAGATGACATATCAAATGTTTAAACTGAGAAAATGTATCATTTAAAGAGACAAAATAGGTGATTTTAAATTTCATGACAACAACACATCTCAAAAAAGTTGGGACAAGGCCATGTTTACCACTGTGAGACATCCCCTTTTCTCTTTACAACAGTCTGTAAACGTCTGGGGACTGAGGAGACAAGTTGCTCAAGTTTAGGGATAGGAATGTTAACCCATTCTTGTCTAATGTAGGATTCTAGTTGCTCAACTGTCTTAGGTCTTTTTTGTCGTATCTTCCGTTTTATGATGCGCCAAATGTTTTCTATGGGTGAAAGATCTGGACTGCAGGCTGGCCAGTTCAGTACCCGGACCCTTCTTCTACGCAGCCATGATGCTGTAATTGATGCAGTATGTGGTTTGGCATTGTCATGTTGGAAAATGCAAGGTCTTCCCTGAAAGAGACGTCATCTGGATGGGAGCATATGTTGCTCTAGAACCTGGATATACCTTTCAGCATTGATGGTGTCTTTCCAGATGTGTAAGCTGCCTATGCCACATGCACTAATGCAACCCCATACCATCAGAGATGCAGGCTTCTGAACTGAGCGCTGATAACAACTTGGGTTGTCCTTCTCCTCTTTAGTCCGAATGACACGGCGTCCCTGATTTCCATAAAGAACTTCAAATTTTGATTCGTCTGACCACAGAACAATTTTCCACTTTGCCACAGTCCATTTTAAATGAGCCTTGGCCCAGAGAAGACATCTGCGCTTCTGGATCATGTTTAGATACGGCTTCTTCTTTGAACTATAGAGTTTTAGCTGGCAACGGTGGATGGCACGGTGAATTGTGTTCACAGATAATGTTCTCTGGAAATATTCCTGAGCCCATTTTGTGATTTCCAATACAGAAGCATGTGATGCAGTATGTGATGCAGTGCCGTCTAAGGGCCCGAAGATCACGGGCACCCAGTATGGTTTCCCGGCCTTGACCCTTACGCACAGAGATTCTTCCAGATTCTCTGAATCTTTTGATGATATTATGCACTGTAGGTGATGATATGTTCAAACTCTTTGCAATTTTACACTGTCGAACTCCTTTCTCATATTGCTTCACTATTTGTCGGCGCAGAATTAGGGGGATTGGTGATCCTCTTCCCATCTTTACTTCTGAGAGCCGCTGCCACTCCAAGATGCTCTTTTTATACCCAGTCATGTTAATGACCTATTGCCAATTGACCTAATGAGTTGCAATTTGGTCCTCCAGCTGTTCCTTTTTCGTACCTTTAACTTTTCCAGCCTCTTATTGCCCCTGTCCCAACTTTTTTGAGATGTGTTGCTGTCATGAAATTTCAAATGAGCCAATATTTGGCATGAAATTTCAAAATGTCTCACTTTCGACATTTGATATGTTGTCTATGTTCTATTGTGAATACAATATCAGTTTTTGAGATTTGTAAATTACCGCCTTCCGTTTTTATTTACAATTTGTACTTTGTCCCAATTTTTTTGGAATCGGGGTTGTACGTTACAATGGTGGCTAAAGCATAATGTTGAAATTATCTTACATATTGCGGTTGTGTCTGACCATCATGTGTATGTAATATAACTTAATTTCCCATATTCTCATAAGGTGCATTCAGAAACATTCACTTTATGGTTTACAGAAAACACTTTCACTTGTGACGTAACATTAAATGTGCGTGTAATCAGTATGCAGAAGAGCCTCAACGTACGTGTGTGTGTGTGTGTGTGTGTGTGTGCTGGTACTGTTTAGAACTTGAGAGTGAGGAGCATCAGAGGAACTGGCTTTTTCACTCATTCATCCAAGAAAGTATGTGGGAGCCAAAGTCAAAAATTTATGTTTGTTGATGGAGACAAAGCCATTTCAGGATCCTACAGGTCAGACAGTTCACAAACTAGTATTCCTGTTTTGTTCTGTTTTTAAATTACTAAAGCAATAATAGTATGTGTTCTGTACATGCCTAGGATCAGTTTTACCTTTTATAGTGTCTCACAAAAGTATTTAACCCCTTGAAATTTCTCAGATCCATCTAAATAACGTATTTTTGTTAAACTCATGTTGTCTTTAGTGAATTTTCAAAGTAAAGATTAATTATTGGGCTGGAACTGTGAAATATTAAAACAGCTCGCATTTTCTGAACAAAAAACACCTCAGTTAAACTGTCATTGAAAAACCTGTCAGTCTGAAGGAAGCAGTAAAAATGAAGATGACAGAGGATTCTAAGGAAGTTAAAGATAAGGTAATAAAATTTCAGGACTTATGACTAGGGTGGAACAAATATAAGAGGTTGGACATCCCAGTGAGCACATTGAATCAATAGTGAGGGAGTGCCAGCTGCATCACACTACCACAAGGCCAGCCCTCAAAACCCAGAGCAAAAATAAGGCCTCACATGCCCCTTTTCCACCAAATCAGTTCCAGGGCTGGTTTGGGGCCAGTGCTTAGTTTGGAACCGGATTTTCTGTTTCCACTGACAAAGAACTGGCTCTGGAGCCAGAAAAACCGGTTCCAGGCTAGCACCAACTCTTTGCTGGGCCAGAGGAAAGAACCGCTTACGTCAGCGGGGGGGCGGAGTTGTTAAGACCAACAACAATAGCAAGACTGCCAAAACCGACATAACACCGGCTAACGTTAGCTCATAACAAAGGCTAACATAACCATCTCACATTCAGTGTAAGTAAGAGTCAAAACGTTATTAGGTTATTACCTGTCTCCTAGAACGTAATTGCCGTCCACTCAAAACCTGTCGATTAACACAAACATATTGAATCTGCCGTTTTCTGATCCCAATGAAGCACCATAAAGCCAGAAGCAGCAGCTGTACAAACACGAAGTCATCCATTATTGTTGTTGCTGCTGCTTCTTCTTCTTCTCTGTGTTGTTGTTGCTTCGATGTTCGCGCCAAGGTTTGTGCAAACGCAGTGACGTAACTGACATATACAGTGACGTAATGACATGGCTCCCCTTAGCACCCCGAGCTATGGAAAAGCAAACTGGTTCTCAGCTGGCTCGCAAGTTGAACGAGTTGTGAACCAGCACCAACACTGGCCCCGAACCAGCCCTGGAACTGATTTGGTGGAAAAGGGGTATCAGTAAGGGCCAACAGTCACTCTGAAGGAGTTACAGAGTAGAGTGGTTGAGAGTGGAGTGGAGGTCCACTCAAAACCTGTCGATCAACACAAACATATTGGATCTGCCGTTTTCTGATCCCAATGAAGCACCATAAAGCCAGAAGCAGCAGCTGTACAAACGCGAAGTTATCCATTATTGTTGTTGTTGTTGCTGCTGCTGCTTCTTCTTCTTCTCTGTGTTGTTGTTGCTTCGATGTTCGCGCCAAGGTTTATGCAAACGCAGTGACGTAACTGACATATACAGTGACGTAATGACATGGCTCCCCTTAGCACCCCGAGCTATGGAAAAGCAAACTGGTTCTCAGCTGGCTCGCAAGTTGAACGAGTTGTGAACCAGCACCAACACTGGCCCCGAACCAGCCCTGGAACTGATTTGGTGGAAAAGGGGTATCAGTAAGGGCCAACAGTCACTCTGAAGGAGTTACAGAGTAGAGTGGTTGAGAGTGGAGTGGAGGTCCACTCAAAACCTGTCGATCAACACAAACATATTGGATCTGCCGTTTTCTGATCCCAATGAAGCACCATAAAGCCAGAAGCAGCAGCTGTACAAACGCGAAGTCATCCATTATTGTTGTTGTTGTTGCTGCTGCTTCTTCTTCTTCTCTGTGTAGTTGTTGCTTCGATGTTCGCGCCAAGGTTTATGCAAACGCAGTGACGTAACTGACATATACAGTGACGTAATGACATGGCTCCCCTTAGCACCCCGAGCTATGGAAAAGCAAACTGGTTCTCAGCTGGCTCGCAAGTTGAACAAGTTGTGAACCAGCACCAACACTGGCCCCGAACCAGCCCTGGAACTGATTTGGTGGAAAAGGGGTATCAGTAAGGGCCAACAGTCACTCTGAAGGAGTTACAGAGTAGAGTGGTTGAGAGTGGAGTGGAGGTCCACTCAAAACCTGTCGATCAACACAAACATATTGGATCTGCCGTTTTCTGATCCCAATGAAGCACCATAAAGCCAGAAGCAGCAGCTGTACAAACGCGAAGTCATCCATTCACTTCGTTGCCTGGTGAAGGTGCACCAAGCAACTATTTCAAAAGTTCTGCATACTTGAAGACTGTATGGGAGACTGGCTAGAAAGAAAGACTAAAGCTTGGGAGAAACTTCATTTTTCAGTAGGAGAGTGGTCCCAAACCCAAGGCCAAAGTAATGCAGGCATGGTTAAAAATAAAAAGGTGAATGTTTGAATGTTCTGCAATGGGCAAGTCAAAATCCAGATCTGAATCCCATTGACTTTCTGTGGCACTGTTTGAAAATACAGTCAACAAACAACATCCAACCAACCTGAATAACCTGGAGCAAATCTACTAAGAAGAATGACTGAGAATCACTCCTAAACCGTGTACGGAACTTACCTTAACAGATATAAAGCTGTTATTGTAGCTAAAGGTGGTTCTACCAGGCACAAGTTTGAAGTGGTTGAATACTTTTGCAAAAAGTACTTTACTTTAAAGGGGGTTGAATAATTTTATAAAAGCACTGTATTTCCTGATCAGTTCAATTTCATGGATACTTTTGACCCAATTATATGTCAAATATATAAATTACTTTTAGACTCTTCATAAATATGGGTTGGTTTACATTGTGTGTTTTTAATCAAGCCACCACATCTAATCCAGGTGTTGTTGTTGTTTTCAGTTTCACATGGACTGCTTCGAGATTAGACAGGAACATCATTACTGTGCTCACAGGCCAGGCTGTGGACTTATTTGACCAGTTGTTCCAAGACCTGTATATGATGTCTAATGCTGTTAACTTGAATCAGATTAATCTGGAGAAAGAGCAAAAGCTAGAACCCATCTCTAAAACAGCACCTGCTCCACAGCCCTCAACCACCATGGCCCTCAAACTCATCAACCCTAAATATGCTCTGGTATATGGCAATGCTGCTGCTAGTAGCAATCATGTGGATTCTGAGATGTGCACAGACAAGAGTAAGAGCATTAAACTAATGAAGGAAGTGCCAGAAGGTCCTTACATTCATCCCGGACTGCTCCACCTTGAAAAAGTCAACATGATCGACTACCTGCCTGTTTGGCCTGAGCCAGATCCACCAAGCGATGTCATTGGCTTCATTAATATAAGGGACTGTAACAAACCCCTACAAGCTCACCTCACATGTTCAGAGCTCTCTGAGATCTCGCAAGCCATCCGATTTAAAGACCCAATCCATGTGCCACAAGAGTCTCTGGCTGAGAAGGTTTGTCCAAGGCCTACCCCTCCAGCTATTGTTTCAGCCAATGAGCAGCCTCTTATGCAACCCCAAACTAGACCAGAGGAAGATAACAAGCATTGTAATCCTCCTCTGCAGATACTTCCCACTAGCACTCTGGAAGAACATGATGCATGTCTGTTCCCTATTCCAAATGCTAAAACAGCTCACAGTAGCAAGAATGATGAGAAAGACTCAACTCTGGATCATGGAATGGAAACGCAAACTGACATCTTATCGAAGGAGAGACAAGAAATGGATGCTGAGAATAATATAACTAGCACTAGTGCTGAGCCATGTAAAGATTCTCGAATATCAGAGAATCCACAAATTCATAATACGACACCATTTTGCAGTACTGAAGTTAATACAGTAAGAACTCCTACTTCAGTTACACAACTTGAAACTATATCAGACAAACAAAGCTGTGAGAATATTACAGAAATCATCACTAATAAAGATATTGAAGACAATCAATGGAACACACATAAAGTCATAGACCCAGATACAAATGAGACAAATCATGTCGACTTCCCAATACAAAATGGAGAGAGTACGTATTCTGACTCCAGTTCTTCTTTTTCATTAGTGGAGTACTTTGAGGACAGTGAGAGTGTGATTGTCGATTCTGAGATTGTAGGGATGGTTGACGGGATGCCACTTGTCTCCAAGTACCCAGATGAGCCAAACACTGCCACGGAATCCTTGTCCTCATTAAAGTCTGGCTCATATGGGAATGCATCAAACCATGAGGTAAGGAAAGAAACAGAAGAGTCAAAACTCAAGTCGACATCACCAGAAAAGTCTAATGGGCAACACTTAACTGGTATCATAACTGTCAAGTCCTTTGATTTGGAGTTCATGTCAGTGAATGGAGGAAATGATTTGTCTGAATCTATTTCTATAGCCACTAAACAGCAAATACAGGAAACAGATTCTACCTCACAACAAGGAACAGAGAGCAAACTACTACATCGATTTAAAACTGATGCACAAGTTACGTTTGATGAAAATACAGAATGCCTACAGGAGTGTGACTCATATTCCATAGTAAATCATACGCCAGACATACAACCTGTAGAAGGGAATGTCATTGCTAAATCACAGCTATTAGTAACCAAGTCATTGCTGCAGGATAAAGTAGCTATGCCTTATGTGCCAGTGTGGAAAACCGCAGAGGCACAGAGCATCGTGTTTTCTGACCCAGTCAACAAAGTGCTCCTGCTGAAATTAAAGCCAGAAACTTGCTCAGGATTCAATTACACATCTAACTTCAAATCTGCACTTGAAGTGAATGATGACACACACACAATGCCACAGTGAAAACCAATTTCTCTAAACAACGGTTTCCAGAAAGGGCCAAATACAGAAAGATGTCATGCAGAAGATTGCAAATTGCCTTTTCAACACAAACTGTTTATTACAGAGGAATCAGACCTTGAGCAGGCCACAAATAACAAACCAGCAACAACTAAATCCACAGTTTGGAAATCTTGTGAAGTTTTGCGAAATAATTTTGGGACCAAAAGGTCACCGGTTTGATTCCCTGGACCAGCAGGAATGGCTGATGCCTTGAGCATGGCATCTAACCCCCAACTGCTCCCCAGGCTGCTCTGGGTATGTTGTACGTCACTGTGGATAAGAGTGTCTGCTAAATGCCTGTAATGTAATGTAACTTGGTAAAACTGAATTATGTTACTATTTGCAGCAACGTCAGGTCTCACCTCAACCTGAAACTATTCCACCACATGAAGTCAAACTCAGTTCAACCAAAGCATCTGGCACCAAACTCCACAGCAGTAATTATCTTACTACATCCACTCTTGGAGTTCAAAATTATCCACCTGGAAGGCAGTTGGGCTGAAACAGGGCTGCTAATGATCTTCATGCAGCTCCTGCCAAGCTTCCCAGGAGACCTACAGCTCCCACCAAGTCAAACCAAATTCGGCTCAAGCCCTTGCGGACAGAGCTCTCAGCAAACCATGATTGTTCTTCTCAAAAACAGCCTCAGGCTCAACAGGATAGAATGAAAGTCAACCATTAACACCAGTCAAGCTTCAGGCAGCATTCTGTTTCAACCATAGGTCTTCTTTTATCATTTCCAACACCTTTAAGAACCTTGAAAGAGAGAATTGCTGACTCCTATCCTCATATGAATCAAGAAAAAACTCAGAGTTGTAAAGAGAAAGATAAAAAGTAGTAAAATGTTACAGGTGTTTTCAAAAATGTGTACTTTGTATAGCTTTGTATCATTTATCTGGGATCTGGATGTTGAATGGGGCGGCATGGTGGTGTAGTGGTTAGCACTGTCGCCTCACAGCAAGAAGGTCCGGGTTCGAGCCCCGTGGCCGACGAGGGCCTTTCTGTGCGGAGTTTGCATGTTCTCCCCGTGTCCGCATGGGTTTCCTCCGGGTGCTCCGGTTTCCCCCACAGTCCAAAGACATGCAGGTTAGGTTAACTGGTGACTCTAAATTGACTGTAGGTGTGAATGTGAGTGTGAATGGTTGTCTGTGTCTATGTGTCAGCCCTGTGATGACCTGGCGACTTGTCCAGGGTGTACCCTGCCTTTCGCCCATAGTCAGCTGGGATAGGCTCCAGCTTGCCTGCGACCCTATAGAACAGGATAAAGCGGCTAGAGATAATGAGATGATGATGGATGTTGAATGTATATTCACCATCCACTTTGAGAAGAACACCTGCTCATTTACAAATGCAAAAGTAGGTATACAGTAATGAAAAACAAAACATTCGCACAAAACATTAGTATTAAATGAAACCTAGCACCACTATTATAATACTGGTAATACTGGAATAATCCTTACTGTATACCTACTTTTGCAGCCCTCTGTATGTTATTCAATCAGCCAATCATGTACAACGTAGATTCTAATCTTAAACTAGCCAGTTTGGGTGAGTCTGTCCACGATAGCCTCGGATTCCTGTTCTTGGCTAATAGAAGTGGAACCCAATGTGGTCTTCTGCTGTTGTAGCCCATTTATCTCAAGGTTGGAAGTGTTGTGCATGCTGAGCTTTTCTGCATGCAGTTTCTGCTCACCACAGTTGTAAAGAGTGATTATATGAGTTACTATGTCCTTCCTGGCAGCTTGAACTAATCTGAATTCAGCATTAGCAAGGCATGTCCACCTACAGAACTCTCTCTTCTTTTTTTTTTTAAACTGCACCATTCTGTATAAACTCTAGAGACTGTTGTGTGTGGTGTGAAAATCTGAGGAGATCAGCAGTTTCTGAAATACTCAAACCAGCCCTTCTGGCACCAACGCCCATGTCACGGTTAAAGCCATGAAGATCAAACGATTTGCTCATGAGTTGCATCTGCAGGATTTTATGCATTGTGCTGCTACAACATGATTGGCTGATTGGATAACTGCATAAATGTACAAGTGTTTGTTTATTGTAAGCTGTTTAATCAGCCCTTGTGACTACATGAATCACAAACCAAAGTAAGGAAGCAGGCAGATTTAAATGTTGAAATATTCCATAGTTTTACAACGATGTCATCTAAAATATACAGGAAAAGCTTTAACACTATTTGCTGATAACAGTCCCTTCCTTCCACTGATAGTTTTTATTTATTTAGAAACTCTTATTGCATACATGTCAACCTTTGGTCAATCAAACCTGTATAACCAACCTCCAAAATCCGTATTTCCCTTATAAAATCCGTATAAGATGCAAATTAAAATAATTTACTTAAAATTTGAATGATAATTAACAATGATATATCCAAGTTACTTTTTATTCAGTATTAATAACAATAAACCTTCAGAATGAATACAAAGCTCCAATGTTTGACAAAAACACAAAGTGTCACTCTAATGTTCTGAATTGTACTCCATGACAGCTTTTTTTAGCAGTCTGCACCAATACCTCACGAGGCTGCATGTCACAGCAAGTGTCTGTGTTGATCTTGCCGGAGTGCCCATTCAGAATCTTTTCAGTCGCTAGTGAAAGTCGCTCAGGTGGAAATACGCTTTTCAAACAAAATGTTACTTCCCGGTTGGCGGGATTCTCGCAATGCGGTGTGCACATGATCAGAAGTGGAACGAAGTCTCGCTACCACGAGATAACGCGCGATTTCATAAGACTCTTTACTGGCTGTCTGTGCTTTCTGTAGTGTACAGTACGTTTGTAAATGTTATGCGCTCTTTTATCATCGTGGGAATTGATTATAGCTCTAAATAAATATTGACGTTTTTTTAAAGAATCCGTATAACTATTTGTACGCCCGTATACTATGTTTATTGAATCAAATCCGTATAAAATATGGACATTCCGTATAGGTTGACATGTATGTTATTGGAACACATAAAATGATTAAAGTTTCTAATGCAGTACATTTTAGAAGGAAGAACAAATTAAGAGGATGAGCTCATGAACTTGCATGAATGCCTAGTTCTGGCCTTTTATGAAATGCAACTTATAAAATTGAGAGGTTGGTGTATGATATGCTGATGACTTGGGAAAAATGACATCATAAATGCAAGATAGTCCACTGAGGTGTGCTGTGCCTGAGGCTGCGGGTGGCGCAGTATTTCAGAAGATAACTCAGACAGTTTTCGTGCTGACCGCACATATCTCAGAAATGCTGGAAGTTTTTTAAAAAAAAACCTCAGAGTTCATGTTTTCAGGCTCTATTTTGAGAATTATCAATTCAGACATGGTCTACACAAGCTTTAGGCTTACACAGCAGGCGAACACATAGCAGCGGCAAGATGTAAACCATACATACCTGTAACAGCAATTGTGACCACTAGAGTTGAGATCAAGAGAAATGGAGAAAGACAAGAAGTGCATCAAGGGCAAAGGGGTTTTATCTTAGCACTTGAGATACTGACTTGCACAACAGAATACAGTGTAGGCTATTACGTGATCTAAACGCTTTCAACTGGCATCACAAGCCATAATAATTCCAATGTTATGAATAATGACACCACCATACCTGGACATTAAAAAAGTAACTTTTCAACCACTTTTTAATATCAGTGTGAAATCAGGAAGTGACAGTACAGGCTTACGAAATGGGCCAATTCCTGAGAAGTTAATAAAAAATTATTTTAAAGACAAGTATATAGTTAAAGTAGGAAGAGTTTTCTTGAATATGAAGATGCTAAGGTGTGTCATTCATTAGAGAACACAATTTTAAAACTTGTTTACAAGTCAATTCTCATATATTTCTTGTGAAGAGATCAAGATATGTATTCTTCCCCTCTTTCTTTGAATGAGGAAGAGGAATAAATACCAGACAGCTTTAGTACTTCCTCATGAAATTGGGTACAAGTGCAGACCATGCTATATGGTCTGTTAGGAGCACAATGCATAAAATATAGGGCTTTGGTGAATTTTTTTTTTTGCATGCAGATGGAACCAGGGTTAAAGTACAGAAATTGACACTTCTAAATTATTAGGTGCATTTTTTTTATAGTCCCTACACATTTCGCAAGTTCGTATTGCAGTTGTGTCAAAATACGCAGCAACACATCCACCAAAACAGAAGGGCACAATATGTGGATATGGCACCAATCCCACAATTATATCAGCTTCTCTGCTGTGCTTGGGAAGATTAAAATACAGAAGAATGAGGGACTCACACCCTTTTCCTGAAACAGACTGGTACATTAACAGTGGCACATACATTCTACACAGCTACCAGCATGAGCACTACAGAGCTACGGAATTATTAAAATAGATCCAAGCCATTCTGCGTCATCATAACAGAACACTGGGTTCGTTTTTAACACTGGTACAGAGTTTATACGCAGACTGAATTGACTGCCCTCTCCTGGCGTAAACTGCTACACACTGCCCATTTCGATATACAGAAAACAACACCGCAGACATAATTAAATTCAAAACAATGATACCATTTTATTCATTTACTAATTCAGCATAATGTACTGTAAGGAAATATGGGAGCCTAAAGGATTAGTACAATAACAAAAAGACTCTGAAATGGTCCGACTGGTAAAGTCAAAGTTAAGCAAAACATAACGTGAAATATTTCAGTTTTGAAGCAAGTATGGACCCATAATTAGTAAAAGCAAAATCAGCTTTCATATGCTCAAGTTGAACATCTTGGCATGAAAACATTTCTACTTAATAATCTACTTCCAGTTTAAGCAAATATCAAATTTTGCACATTAAAGTCCTGTTTTAAAAGAAAAATAAAATATTTAAGCGTTAGTGCTTCTAAGAACTTGCCGAATCAATTACACATTTAATTATCCAGTAGCACAGTGATTACACAAGTCACGAGGCAATGACTGGTACAATTATATGGCATCGTGCTAACAGACGGTCATTGTGTTAATATTTGTTATTGTTGGCCACGTGAAAGTCGTCTCCCTCCCCAAGAGTGTAAATAATCACGAGCATCAGACACAGTAAAGCACTTTCACCCTGATCAATCATTCTAATTAGTATAAATTCAATGGTAGCATACATAAAATACAAATTGGTATTCAATTAAAAAAAAAAAAGCCAGTTTTTTTCCCTTCAAATTAATTACAAAATCAGCAACCAAAACAAATAGTTGTAAAGGGTATTTTGCAGAACTTGATCTGAAAATCACGCTGCAGTAATTAGTAAGTGAACAGGATTTGCGCAATAAAAAATAAATAAATTTAAAAAAAAAAGTGTTGTACAAAAAAAATGACCTTTGAGAACATTTTATTGTCGAGAAAATATAGTTTTGGCCACATGATCAGTGTAACGTGAGGGAAAAGATAAGATTTTCATGCACATTACACAACTGGCAGTGATGAAACAGAAGGTGACAAAGCTGTCAATCATCCACGCCTATGTTGCGGAACAAATACGACATTGACTCTCCGTTGTGAATGCGACGAATTGCCTCGGACAAGATCATGCTGATGTCGACCGTCTTGATCTTGGGACACTGAAGTTTCTGGATTTCATGTGGAATGGTGTTTGTGACGACCACCTGCAGAGGGAATGAGAAGCAACTTGAGAGCGCACCTAATTAAAGTGTAAATCTACTTCACCTTCACCACACGGCTGCTACATGAGCAGCACTGTTCACAGACTCACTCAAGTATCTTATGTACATCTGGAGGATTAAAAGCGCCATTCACTAGAGATGGCACATCAGAGCCAAAACATCTGTCCATCTGATTTCCACTTGAACTAACATTCAGGTTAAACAGACTGACGATCTCAGTTTCACTTTTCTGCCCTGTGATTGCTGTCATTATCTGTGATTCCAAGTTTTTAAAAAAATAAAATTTAAACATTCACTGGACATTCAAAAGTATTTACTAATCTTGAAAATCCAGAAGACTGGTACTCAAAACCATCCTTCAGTAGGTTTAAGAGGTTTTTAACATTTCAAACATTAACTGTAATAGGAAAAGTATCACTGTTCGCACTCAATAACAATACATACGTGTGTGTGTGTGTGTGTGTGTGTGTGTGTGTGAGAGAGATTTGAGACGCAATATTAGTTTGTTATTCATTTGGGGACACCGTTACATGGTGCTTTACTGTCTCCACTATTTACTTTGGTATTGTGGAAGCGTCACCTTAAAAAGGTAGACTGCCTTTAAGTGTAGGTCATTTAAAAAAAAAAAATTATCCCAACACACTATTTTTGTTTAGTGGACTGAAAGCTACTGAATTTGAGGTCACAGACTTCCAATTTTATTTGGTTTCCCCCCAATAGGACAATTAATGAATTTAGGGCCACATGACCCTAAATTCTCTGCTATTTTTTCCTGCTTCACCATGACCCAATTCAAAATACTACATCATGCATCACGTGGTGGTCTTTCCCTGTTCACACAAGGCATTGTGGGATACAAATTTGAAACAGGAGAGAAAAATGGAGGACGTGCGTGCGCGCACGAATGAAACTTGAAAAAGCAACTACAGTAACGGAAAGTGAGAAGAAAAGATGTTATGCTGCAAAGGAAAGGAAATGCAGGATCAAACTAATAAATATCAGCGGTCAGCGAGCACCTCGGTGCGATCAGCTGTTCGTTTAACAACAGAATGATGTAACCGTCAGTGCACGGTCAAGGTAAACCTGCGCATGCGCACACGGACTTCCTCTGTCTGCTTGACTGCACGAAGCGATCGATTTCATGCACATTATTTGCTAGAGAATCCCCTCAAATTAAATAACTTCCCAGCCACAGAATGGACTGATATTTTGAGAGGTATTACAGAAATCAACATAAATCACAATGACCAAATTTCAGAGGGAACTAAATTTCACCGATTTTATGAAATCGAAAGGCCGTCTAGCTTTAATTTCTGAGGACGTGTACAAGCAACACAACAAATGACAACAGGATGGGTGTACACACAGCTAACAGTAAGAATAAATTAATCCAAGGCCTTGGGGGAGAGAAGAGTTATAATTCCTGCAGCTCAGGACTCGATATTAACTTTTTAATACACTTCTCCAGTCAGACAAGCAGCAAGATTTCTCACTTGTCCTGACTGTAACCTTTTTATTACTATGTATTTACTAGTTCAGTGAAAGGAAAGTGATTCACAAAGTTTATCAAAAAGTAGGTATAGTTATGATAAATCATTATGCTTTAATGATTTATAATTTTTCAATAAAACTCAAACTTTAACAACAAACAAAAACTATCCAGTGCCCCATTATGGTGCGTGTGTTCCAATAACCCATTACCTGATCTGCAGTTTTAAGAGTTAGACTCATAAATTCAAAAAGCTTCTGGGGGAAATAAACTTAAGTCTTGATTAATCCAGTAAAACTTGAAGTTAATTTAAAGAAATTACACCGAAAGAAATCAAGTTGGACATGATGAGAGGGACAGAATCATGTTGTGAATGAAAAACTGAGTGAGTTTGGCACGGTCAAAATATTTTACGACATTTGTGATGGTTAATGTGAACCAAAGAAACAAAAGAAGAATACAGTGAATGTCCGAATGAAGAGTCCCACAGATATTTATTTTACTGAGGTATTTGAACAAAATTTCTCCAATTTAAATGACTTCAAAGTCTAATAATCTATAATTAGATATTACAACGTGCTTATTTTTTTACCTACGCACCTGATGTACTCAGCTTCCCTGGAATTTCGTAAACAATAACACGGCCGGATCACTGAGGTGATTGAACTACCCATCCCATCCATTATCTGTAGCCACTTATCCTGTGCAGGGTCGCAGGCAAGCTGGATCCTATCCCAGCTGACTATGGGCGAGAGGCGGGGTACACCCTGGACAAGTCGCCAGGTCATCGCAGGGCTGGCACAGGGAGAAAAACAACCATTCACACTCACATTCACACCTACGGCCAATTTAGCGCCACCAATTAGCCTAACCTGCATGTCTTTGGACTGGGGGGGAAACTGGAGCACCCGGAGGAAACCCACACAGACACGGGGAGAACATGCAAACTCCACACAGAAAGGCCCTCGCCGGCCGCTGGGCTTGAACCCAGGACCTTCCTGCTGTGAGACGACAGTGCTAACCACTCTACCACTGTGCCGCCCAATGTGATTGAACTAGTGTCGTTGGAGCTTTATTGATGCAACTCTTTAATTACTATAAAAATAGTGATTTTCAACAAACATTCAACATGTCCCGTCAGACAGGCAGATGCAGATTTGACTTGTCCAGATCAAACGTTTGGTTGTCCTGGATAGTCAGTTAATGTTGAATCCTACAGCTGAGTGAGTTTATGTTTAGATAAACATGTTGGACTACAGACCTCATCAATCGCAGACTCCTCTATCAGTCGTGGTGCGTCAGAGGACAGGATTCCATGGGTTGCCATGACAAATATTTTATAAGCACCTCGCTCCTTCAGTGTCTCAGCTGCTGCCAGGAAACTGTCCACATCATCAATGATATCATCCTACAAATGACAATCATCATGCCGTTACAAAAACTTGTTTAAAAATATAAAAACGCTTTTAGACGATCTTAAAATGCACATCTCACCACAATGATGGCGATCCGACCCCCCACGTCTCCCACTACAGTTATTGGAGGCTTTTCTTTTGGGATGAGTACTGGGTGATAAAAAAAGACCCACATTAATAACAATGCAGTAATTATTATTATTATACATACAGGCCACTTTTTCCATGGAGTAAAAACATGTATTCTATTCCCTTCTAGTGGGTTTATTGATGGCATGCAATATCATCATATCGCTTATCCTCCATCTATTACGCCACTCTCCCCAGTGGAGAATGAGCTTGCAATATTGTTATAATATTGCACGTTGTCAAGACAACATGAGGTCACATGTCAGAGATGTAAAACTTCCACGTTAGTGAGTGACTGTGACAACTGGTAAACAAACATGGCCGCCAGGTTTGCTTCATTAAAAGCAGAAGATTTGGAGAGAATTTTGGTTGCCAGGTCACTCCGTTATGTATAGCTGTCGATGTTGATTTTAAAAGTAACCAAATAAATTACACAGGGAAAATAATAAACATTATTCGGCTTGACTGCACTAGCATTGGCCTTCGCCAACACTACACCAGCTGGAAGGTAACTGGACTGCCATGCTAACAGCACCGTGTCGCGGCTAAGCTAGCGTTGGCCTTCGATAATGCTGATATGATGTGTATGTATAATAATAGCTTTCTTCATGGTCTCTCAGATATATTCCATTCAGCTAGCATGATACTGAACTTGTAGTGAAAATTCATTATGTCTGATTATTATAACTATTCTTTAAATTCGTTTCTTAAGACACGTATTTTTTTGTATGTTACCTCGTTTGTTGACAGTTTCGGCGAACACTTCCGCCTTCTTCAAAACAGTCACCAGATGTCGAGTGGTGACGTGCCTTATCAGCTGATGTTACTCTATGGAGGCGTGAACGTCCCGCCCAATTTGACAGGTAGTCCACGCCTCCTGCTGTCAGGTCGCTGCCCCAGGACGGCGCTCCAGGTGTGTGACCGCGCGTACGCTCCCTCATCCCGGTTCATGGTCCTCTGCGCCCGCTTTCGTATCTCCACTGCCTCCAAAATCCAACGCTGGTATCTATTCTCTTCAGTGCGAATGACTCTGGCCTCTTCCCAATTCATAATATGATTTTGTCGTTTGCAGTGGTCTGAAATGGCTGATTTTAAGTTTTCTTGGTTTGCTTTTTCGGATCTTGTGAGTCTTTTTGTTGTTTCTGTTTCACATTCTAATTGGTGTTCTTTCCTGCAAGTGTGGAAGCATCTGCCTGTTTCACCAATATAGACTTTATTGCATGAACGGCAAGGGATTTCATATATGAAATCTGACAGCAGGAGGCGTGGACTACCTGTCAAATTGGGCGGGACGTTCACGCCTCCATAGAGTAACATCAGCTGATAAGGCACGTCACTACTCGACATCTGGTGACTGTTTTGAAGAAGGCGGAAGTATTCGCCGAAACTGTCAACAAACGAGGTAACATACTAAAAAATATGTGTCTTAAGAAACGAACTTAAAGAAATGATACTGAACTTGTCTTCGACTCATTCAGTATCATGCTAGCTAAATTAAGTATATCTGCTCGACCACTCAGTCAGCCAATATTATTTAATTAGTACAATTCAAATGAAAAACGCGTGCAGATTTAAAAAACATCGAGTGCTGCATATAAGTGCTTACGAGGTATTTCCAGACTGGGATGGATAGCGCCGATGTTTTTGACAGTAGGTGGAGAGTGTCGTCCATCCACGAGATCAGACTCGGCATCCTGTGCTTCGCCGTGGATCACAGCAATACCCAGTCGAAGCCTTTCAGCAAACGACTGTGCCCTACAAAGCACACGGTGTACACACACACACTGTGCATTTGTGACATGATTAATTTCTCCCCTTCTCTAAAGTCACTTATGCATACAAGTCGCGCTTTTTTTTTTTCCTCCTTTTACCTTTTTGCTGACGCTGGAGATTTGGCAACAATTACTGCATTTCTATAATCAGGGATCTGCATGTTAGACCAAAAAAAATTAAAGACACAAATAGAAGGATGAGCAATGTAGTAGTCTAAATACCACTGAAGGTGCCATCTGGCCTTGAATTTTAGATACAAGCAAGAAATGAACAGCCTTGAGATACTGCGAGTGTTGAGTTCAGCAGCAAGAACAGTGTGCTGTTAATGCTCAGGCTACTGATCTACACACCTCTTCCTGAATGTATTGCAACAGAAATGGAGATGCTCGCAGGTTGTCTACTGGAATGTTAAAAAAGCCTTGGATTTCCTTCTGGTGCAAATCCATAGTGATGAGATGAGTCAAACCTGCTCAGGAAAACAAAATCAATCAAACAAAATTAGTAACGTTGCTCTAGAATGTGCAGCAGCGAAGATACACCTTGGGATACAGTAAAGTAACAAACCACAAATAAATCCAGCAGCTTTACCTGCTTTACACATCATGGAGGCCAGCAGTTTGGAGACGATGGAGCCCCTTTTCCTCATTTTGCACTGTTTACTGTAAGGGAAGTAGGGAATGACTCCGATAATGTTCCGCGCGCAGGAGGTCCTACAGGCGTACACCATAATAAGCAGTTCCATGATGGTCGTATTAACATCCCTGTGACGAAAACATGAAGAGAGCTTGTTTTACAAACAAACAAAAACCACACACCATACCCTTGACCCTATACAATACGACCAATCTTTTGCAGTAAGGGAAGTTTACCTCCCTTTAACTGTGTAGCTGAGAATAGGTTTTAACAATCTTGTACAACCCCGATTCCAAAAAAGTTGGGACAAAGTACAAATTGTAAATAAAAATGGAATGCAATAATTTACAAAATCTCAAACACTGATATTGTATTCACAACAGAACATAACATATCAAATGTCGAAAATGAGACATTTTGAAATTTCATGCCAGCAACACATCTCAAAAAAGTTGGGACAGGGGCAATAAGAGGCTGGAAAAGTTAAAAGGTACAAAAAAGGAACAGCTGGAGGACCAAATTGCAACTCACTAGGTCAATTGGCAATAGCTCATTAACATGACTGGGTATAAAAAGAGCATCTTGGAGTGGCAGCGGCTCTCAGAAGTAAAGATGGGAAGAGGATCACCAATCCCCCTAATTCTGCGCTGACAAATAGTGGAGCAATATCAGAAAGGAGTTCGACAGTGTAAAATCGCAAAGAGTTTGAACATATCATCTACAGTGCATAATATCAAAGGATTCAGAGAATCTGGAAGAATCTCTGTGCGTAAGGGTCAAGGCCAGAAAACCATACCGGGTGCCCGTGATCTTCGGGCCCTTAGACGGCACTGCATCACATACAGGCATGCTTCTGTATTGGAAATCACAAAATGGGCTCAGGAATATTTCCAGAGAACATTATCTGTGAACACAATTCACCGTGCCATCCGCCGTTGCCAGCTAAAACTCTATAGTTCAAAGAAGAAGCCGTATCTAAACATGATCCAGAAGCACAGACGTCTTCTCTGGGCCAAGGCTCATTTAAAATGGACTGTGGCAAAGTGGAAAACTGTTCTGTGGTCAGACGAATCAAAATTTGAAGTTCTTTATGGAAATCAGGGACGCCGTGTCATTCGGACTAAAGAGGAGAAGGACGACCCGAGATGTTATCAGCGCTCCGTTCAGAAGCCTGCATCTCTGATGGTATGGGGTTGCATTAGTGCGTGTGGCATGGGCAGCTTACACATCTGGAAAGACACCATCAATGCTGAAAGGTATATCCAGGTTCTAGAGCAACATATGCTCCCATCCAGACGACATCTCTTTCAGGGAAGACCTTGCATTTTCCAACATGACAATGCCAAACCACATACTGCATCAATTACAGCATCATGGCTGTGTAGAAGAAGGGTCCGGGTACTGAACTGGCCAGCCTGCAGTCCAGATCTTTCACCCATAGAAAACATTTGGCGCATCATAAAACGGAAGATACGACAAAAAAAGACCTAAGACAGTTGAGCAACTAGAATCCTACATTTGACAAGAATGGGTTAACATTCCTATCCCTAAACTTGAGCAGCTTGTCTCCTCAGTCCCCAGACGTTTACAGACTGTTGTAAAGAGAAAAGGGGATGTCTCACAGTGGTAAACATGGCCTTGTCCCAACTTTGAGATGTGTTGTTGTCATGAAATTTAAAAATCACCTAATTTTTCCTCTTTAAATGATACATTTTCTCAGTTTAAACATTTGATATGTCATCTATGTTCTATTCTGAATAAAATATAGAATTTTGAAACTTCCACATTATTGCATTCCGTTTTTATTTACAATTTGTACTTTGTCCCAACTTTTTTGGAATCGGGGTTGTACATAAAAGTGAGGCTTTTTGATCCTCTTGAAAGAAAAGACTTCTTACTTGGATACAGTCTGGATGATGAAGACATCTTTACCACGCACAGACTCTTGGATTTGAACTCGAGTCTCTGTGATGAAACAAAATCCATTATTTTTCAGTTCTGCTGTTTTGTGCTAGACTTAAGCAGGGATCACAGTGAAAAAAGAGGCAACGGCAGACCAATTCTATGACTCAAAGTTCTATTTTGCTCCTAAGTGACACAAAGCACTAGTGAGCGACTCATTCAGATTGGATCCAGGAGACAACACGTTCACGAAAAAGTCTCGTCATTCATTCCAGACATTCCGCCCCTAATAGAATCTTACCACTTTGACTGATCAAAGCATCTCAAGTGTTCCTAGGATACACTAAACGGACACTGATGAGCATTACGTTACGATCATAAAACCTACCATAAGCCTTTATTATTAAAATGTTTATAAAAATCAGTGAATAATATATATTCGATCTTGTGCATCCAAAATTTTAACTGGGATCATATAAAATCTGTGCACATTGAGAGAAACAATAGAGATATAAAACATACAATGATTATCAATCATCAAATTGCTCTGCTAGTTGACCTGTTTTCCATTGATAGAATTTGATAACGTTTAGCTGGAAGACTTTTTCAACTGCTAATTTCCATCAGGTTGAGAAAAGGGAGAGCACCATCTGTTTCTTTACCATAGAGTTTGGCAAAAAAAAAAAAATTATATATATTAATTAATTAATCTGGACTATATGGTTTTGTTTGACTTGTAACCTCTGAAGATGAGATTTATAAGAACTTCCCCAAGCCACTATTGCATAAGAAATACAGGAGTAAATTAATTAATTAATAATAAATATCTTTAAGTTGGTGCAGTAATAAGCGCAGTTTGGATATAATGCCTGTATTTTTTTGCAATTAATGAACAGATAAAAGATACGTTTTTTTCTATGAGGGGGAGCGATCGATGAAAACGCCCAAATACTTAAATTTATTTCTGTTACTTGGACAGAGTTGTTTTTGCCTTCAAAACTTGTATCAATATCTTTTTTCTGAGCTGATTTTATCATAAAATTAAGCTTTTCGTTTTTTTTTTTAAGTTTGAGTTTATTAATGTTGTACCATTTCTTAAAGGACCCATGGCATGGTGGTTTGTTGATGCTTTAAACGGGCTCGTGGAGGCTTCCGGATGTTATATCCGCAGCCTTTCTCGAAATGAACCCTCGGCACGTAAATATAGCCTCCTGGGAGAAAGCCCCATTTCAGCGCTTTTCCCAGTGCGTCGTTTTGCTAATGAGAAGCAGGAGGCGGGGAAGGGTAGAGGGTGGGGGCGGGTCTTATCAATATTCATGACATGTAAACGTATTACCTCTGATTGGCTAACAGCACTGTGACGCTACCTCCAGTGGGTCAGAACAAGCGGATGTGGGTGTCTTACTATGGCGAGAGAGAAGGAACAAACTGCGAAGGGAAAAATACCGCGCGCTGACGTCATTAAGGTGCGACGTGAGGAAATAAATTCAACAAATGTTTGGGTTTTTACTGAACAAACAAACAAATAAAATGAACGAGTGACTTAAAAAAAAAAAAGAATGTGGGTGTCTTTGTAAAAACTGTTTTGATTGGCTATTATAACAGAGCATACTGCATGCTTTTTGGTTTTGTAGCGCAGAGTACCTGGCTAACTGCAGGAAGTGGTTAGCTGCACAGCTAATGTAGCCATCGCAAGGCTAACTGGCACCGATTTTAAAACACGGCAAAACAGAAGCTCATAAGTTACAGTCAATTTCCAGACTAAACTCAGTTTAACAGAGCATGCTGCATGCTTTTTGGTTTTGTAGCGCAGAGTACCTGGCTAACTGCAGGAAGCGGTTAGTTGCACAGCTAATGTAGCCATTGCAAGGCTAACGCACCGATTTTAAAACACGGCAAAACGACTTAACAGTTATACACTTACTTGTTCGGTGTTTGTGGCTGATGCGGCAGGGATGCTTGGTACGGACCCAGGCTTCAGTGACAGTTGATGTGCAAAACCTGCCCTGTACTGTCCCAAGTTGTGGAAACATTCATCAGGAAAATGCTTCCGACAAACATACACCGTCTTAGGTAGACTCGACGGCGTATTATTGAAGTAAATAAAATTAAGCCACTGCGTCTTCAGGGGCTCTCCCGTTGGCAGTAAAAACAGACTCCTTTCTGTGTTGTCACATCCATGTACAGCGCAACTTCCATGTTTGGTGGCAACTTTTGAGCTGGGCGGGCAATCCATACAGTGGGTGGGAATCCAATGGGGGGGCGTGGGGATCATCTCCCTTGCTGACGTAGGCAAGGGAAGAGTTTATCAACGCACCGTTTTGACGCGCCATTCTCAAATGTTGGGCATAGTTTGGTTTACACATTATGAAATTTCTAGCCACTGGGGTGACTTAAGGTGGTCAGAGGAACTCATTTTAATGTTAAAAAAACCTCAGAAAGTGAAAATTTCATGCCATGGGACCTTTAACTTTAACCAATTGTTGGTTAACTATATTTCGCAATTCATTGTTTCATGTTTGTTCATCAGCGAATATTCTAAATTTAAGAAGAGAGTCGAGCTTAGGAAGATCGTTTATGTAGAGGAGTTAAAACAGAGGACCAAGCGAGCTACCTTGAACACCGCAGTTTATATTCTGCTTCGACGACTCAATTTCCTATCGATATGTATTGCTGTTGATTAATTGGGGATTAGTGAACCATTTCAAGGGCACACCTCTTATACCATACCTTTCTAACTTGCTTCGTAAAATTCTATAGTCGACAGTGTTGAAGGCTTTAGAGAAATCAAGAAAGATTCCACACAGATCAGAAAGTTGAAATCAAGTTCAACTTAAACCAACTCATGTGTCACCAGGGTAACACTAGCAGTGTCAACTCTTCCGCTGTCGAACCATCGCAAAAGATAGAAAATCTGCCGGTACTACTGCTGGTCAGCGTGATCCCCGCCTTACTCTTATACACTCAATATCTTCTGAATAGAAAAAGGTTAAAGAAAGCTATTCCATCCTTGTAATGTGTATAAAAGTGAATTCGTTCCAATACCCACAGCTCTGTGTCAAAACAATGTGTGCCAGTTGTACAGTATCTCAGCAACCCGTTTTGCTTTCTCTGCACTTTCCAGAAAGGAATGCAGGGAATGAGCACTTGTGCCATCAGCCAGACTTACAATACTACCAGGTCTCTCCAAAAACAACCCACACATACATAACTCCTGTGAAGGTGTGATGTTATTTGCTGATGCAAAAGCACATTTTTCCATCAGATTATCACCCATCTGATATGCAGTTCTACTTAAGTTTACCAATTACGTATGGAATATTCTGTCGTCTCACCTCTGTTTGCCTCCTGATAGACCTGCACCTTGCCAAGTTCCACACCCAACCGTCTATCCAGAAGCAGAAAAGGAAAAACAGGGTGAAACAGAAGGGAAAAAGAAAAACACAAAACCAACGCCATACATCATCAAAGGAATGAATAGAGGTGCAATTTTAAATAAAACCATCTCTTTTCGTCTCCCATTTGTTCACCCAAATTTAATGCTCGTTATGAGCATAACTGGTTTTATGAACCGCAGCTAACTCCCAAGAATGGTGAGAATCGCCTGGATGATTTGTTGTGTGCACAGACAGCAGGGACCTTCAAGTCATGGATTGATGTGATGTAATATTTGTAATAGACACCACAATTTAATTGACAGCCAGTTTTCCCTGGAACTTTGTCAGATTTCTCGCTGGGTTGGCTGACCGGAGCCAGTACCACACATACGTACAGTGGCTACCTAGCTGAATATGGCTGGCAAGTGCAATAATGTCTGCCAGACGTCAGGGTGGTCGGGATTCTGCAAAAATGCTGCGTTTATTCTCAGCAAAGAATAGAATAATGCTGAGGAAGGTCCATAAACCCAGTGGGCATAATGAGGGTAGAATGGAAGAACATTTGAAGTGTGGATTTCAGCTCAGAGGTGAAGGGGCGCAGTATGGTGACGGAGAACCATTCGAACCATGCTGGAGGCACATATTCAGTAGCCAGCAGAGCGGAAACATCAAAAAGTTTCAGAGTAGATGGTGGTGAAAGAGGTGAATGCTGCTTACTAAGCAAAAATACAGAGCAAGTTTGTAGTAAATTCAGAGAGTGGTAGCTAATAAGGTTAGCAAAGCTGAAATGGGAAAACCAAATCAAAACTGGAGATGTGTAGGACCTCACTTGAAATATTAAAAAGAATCAAAAATCACACACACATCAGAGCTGAAGATAAGATAGAAGGCAATCAATGAGGCAGGAAGAAGAAAGTGAAAGATGGCTGTATGTCAGAGGTATTTCAGGTGTTTCTTGGAAGGTTTCAATAGGTCACGTCAACCGTGGCCATAAGGAGGTGTGAAATAGAACCCAATTTGTCACAGTCAATTTCATTGGAGATTCCATACATCCATGCCACATTAAAATATGATGTGGCAGGTAATATAAATTATAATTTAGCATAGGTTTTTACACCAGATGCCCTTCCTGACGCAACCCTCCCCAATCTATCCAAGCTTGGGACCGGCGTCAAGTACACACTGGCTTGTCCAACCCCAGTGGCTGGGTAGTTTACCTAATCTGCATGTCTTTGGACTGTGGGGGAAACCCATACAGACACAGGGAGAACACAAACTCCACATAGAAAGGCTCCCGTCGGCCATGAGGTTCAAACCCAGAACCTTCCTGCCGTGAGGTCACCGTGCTAACCACTGTACCACCGTGCCGCCCCTTTAAAAAAAAAAAAAACCTATTCCAAAAAATAAATAAAATCTCTTTTTTTCAGACCATTTCATGCAATACATTTAAAAAGCAACTCACTCTGCTATTCTGCATTCCACTGTGTCATGAAGTAAAGTGGAAAATCAAAAGGTGAGATGATTTAATGTTATCAATATACTGAGTATTATTATTATTATTATTATTATTATTATACATCCACATAATCTGCAGTTAAATTAGTATTTAAACCACAAAAAGTAACAATTACGAAATTACAACTTAGAAATAAAAAGTCTATTTTGAATTGCGTGTGTTGTCTGTAGGGTTATAGTCAAGACCATCACTGTTATGTCCAACACCAGGACTAGCCAAGATCAAGTCAAGACCGGGTTTTAAGGGAGTAGTAGAGGACATGTCGAGATCGAGTCCAAAAACCATTGAATCGTTTTAGAGGCCAAGCGTTTACTTAAAGCAATTGGATTAATTTGTGCATTGCACCAGTGAGTGGGCTACTTTTTTCTAGGAGGAGGCGTTACTTTTTTTTTTTTAAAACCCACCACATATTTAAATAGCAAGACCAGTGTCCAAGACTGAGACAAATCCAAGTACAAATGCCAATAAGCCTGAGACTACAGTTACAAAAAAAATAAAATAATATTTGAGACCAGACTCAAGTCCTATAGGTCTAGCCATCAGTGGAGTTTAACTACTATATACAGTGGTGCTTGAAAGTTTGTGAACCCTTTAGAATTTTCTATATTTCTGCATAAATATGACCTAAAACAACATCAGATTTTCACACAAGTCCTAAAAGTAGATAAAGAGAACCCAGTTAAACAAATGAGAAAAATATTATACTTGGTCATTTATTTATTGAGGAAAATGATCCAACATTACATATCTGTGAGTGGCAAAAGTATGTGAACCTCTAGGGTTAGCAGTTAATTTGAAGGTGAAATTAGAGTCAGGTGTTTTCAATCAATGGGATGACAATCAGGCGTGAGTGGGCACCCTGTTTTATTTATAGAACAGGGATCTATCAAAGTCTGATCTTCACAACACATGTTTGTGGAAGTGTATCATGGCACGAACAAAGGAGATTTCTGAGGACCTCAGAAAAAGCGTTGTTGATGCTCATCAGGCTGGGAAAGGTTACAAAACCATCTCTAAAGAGTTTGGACTCCACCAATCCACAGTCAGACAGATTGTGTACAAATGGAGGAAATTCAAGACCATTGTTACCCTCCCCAGGAGTGGTCGACCAACAAAGATCACTCCAAGAGCAAGGCGTGTAATAGTCAGTGAGGTCACAAAGGACCCCAGGGTAACTTCTAAGCAACTGAAGGCCTCTCTCACATTGCCTAATGCTCATGAGTCCACCATCAGGAGAACACTGAACAACAATGGTGTGCATGGCAGGGTTGCAAGGAGAAAGCCACTGCTCTCCAAAAAGAACATTGCTGCTTGTCTGCAGTTTGCTAAAGATCACGTGGACAAGCCAGAAGGCTATTGGAAAAATGTTTTGTGGATGCAGGAGACCAAAATAGAACTTTTTGTTTTAAATGAGAAGCGTTATGTTTGGAGAAAGGAAAACACTGCATTCCAGCATAAGAACCTTATCCCATCTGTGAAACATGCTGGTGGTAGGATCATGGTTTAGGCCTGTTTTGCTACATCTGGGCCAGGACGGCTTGCTATCATTGACGGAACAAAGAATTCTGAATTATACCAGCGAATTCTAAAGGAAAATGTCAGGACATCTGTCAGTGAACTGAATCTCAAGAGAAGGTGGGTCATGCAGCAAGACAGTGACCCTAAGCACACAAGTCGTTCTACCAAAGAATGGTTAAAGAAGAATAAAGTTAATGTTTTGGAATAGCCAAGTCAAAGTCCTGACCTTAATCCAATCGAAATGTTGTGGAAGGACCTGAAGCGAGCAGTTCATGTGAGGAAACCCACCAACATCCCAGAGTTGAAGCTGTTCTGTACGGAGAAATGGGCTAAAATTCCTCTAAGCCGGTGTGCAGGACTGATCAACAGTTACCAGAAACGTTTAGTTGCAGTTATTGCTGCACAAGGGGGTCACACCAGATACTGAAAGCAAAGGTTCACATACTTTTGCCACTCACAGATATGTAATATTGGATCATTTTCCTCAATAAATAAATGACCAAGTATAATATTTTTGTCTCATTTGTTTAACTGGGTTCTCTTTATCTACTTTGAGGACTTGTGTGAAAATCTGATGTTTTAGGTCATATTTATGTAGAAATATAGAAAATTCTAAAGGGTTCACAAATTTTTCAAGCACCACTGTATGGGTGTTTTAAACAGGTAACCTAATTAAAGTTAGATTTCCAGTATGGCATGAGGAGATTGGGAAATGCCCCCAAACTGACTACATCTGTTGAACATGCCCATTAGGAAGGATGTGGTGCAGGAAAAGCAAAAGAATGTAGTATGAAAAGTTAATAAACCTTGCATGACTAAGAGACAGAGCAAGTCTTACAAAACGCTTCCAAATTTGAGCAGAACATGAATTAATGAGAAGGTGGTTCCAAGCTTCTGGGAAACACAAAGACTGCTTTATCATGATGCTTTTTACATTACAGGCATTTAGCAGACGCGCTTATCCAGAGCAGCCTGGCGAGCAGTTGGGGATTAGGTGCCTTGCTCAAGGGCACTTCAGCTTTAACCCCTATATAAAATTTACTAAACTGCAAAGGTCAAAAGATGTCTCATTAAATTGTCAAGTTGGCAGAGCATAGCCACTCCTCTCTTAATCCAGCGCTATGGGCAGCGTCATGAAGATGACAAAGTTGGTGGAGTGACCTGTGGTCGACACAGTTCCCTTACGCTCACTGGTCTTATCCATGGGGGACACAGACATTCTGGCGTTGCGTCAGAACTTGCTTATCCATATAATAAGGACTGAGTCAAACAGGATTTTGGGGTACTGTTCAGCTAAGACGCCATTTTTTATATCCCATTGGGCTCAATTCAGGAAAAGGCCAGGAGTATAGACTCCATCTTCGGGGCAGATGGACTATAACCTCAGTCAAATACGAGGTGGTCAGTGGGGATGGAGCATTTCCTGCCATAGTTCTGCATGGCTCCTGTCAGGAAAGCTTGCGCAAAGAAGCCAGACAGCCAAAAAACACTAGCCTTGGTTGTATCATACCAGTCCTGCAGAAATTTAAGCCTAGCAAGTAAGTCGGTGATGTAGCTGCCCAGGGGCTTGAGACTGGAGTAGGAGCACTTTGCCCACTTGTCTGGAACTTTCCCCCACAAGCAGGCTGCTTTAAGCCAATGACGGAGTAGACTGTGGTTTAATTTATTTATTAAATAAAACCACAGCAGTGGAATACTGAATGTCAAGAAATTCATCATGCTGTATCACTGGGGGGAAACTTTCAGCATGACAATGACTCAAACTTGGAATACAGTAAGTCAGATGAGACTCTTACTGTATAAAATTGGCCAAGTCCCAGCTCAGTTATAGAAAAAGAATGGAAGCTGTGTGAGATTACGCAGACAAAGGAATAGTTACAGCTTTTTTTTTTAAACATTTTTTTACAGTTGCAAAAATATTAGATCAATAGAAAACAGTCAGAGTGCCTATGCCTTTACACGGACCAGGAAAAACAGATTTGCTGACTGTGGAAATTGGAAACACTCCCAAACCAACCCCCCCCCCCACACACACACACGCGCACGCACTTCCACAGTAAAGCAAACTTGATGACAATTTGCATATTCTGTAAGCACACAGGAACATTTGCCTGACAATTCTAACTCAGATTTTCCAGTCTGCTTTTGAGCTCCATTTTAACCATTTTCCCATGTACTATTTAATGTGTTCATTTTCACACTTCTATTTGGGACACTTTAAATTTAGTATACACCAAGTAACAGGATCTAGAAAGAACTTAAGAAAAGACAGACAAACCCAAATAAAGAAAAAAAATTAGTGCAAAAATGCTCAAATTCTAAAACTTTGTATCAAATGTTATTTTTCCCCAAATGTGTGTGTGTGTGGGGAGTTGATTGTCTGACAAATAACATTAAGCCCATGTTTACATTAGACCGTATCAGCGGATCATCAGATTAACGTTTTTAAAACGATTAGTGTGCACACAGCAACACCAATACACGATTCGCGTGCACACAGCAACACCAATACACGGATACGCTCGGCTCCGCAGGCATCCTGCGCTCCAAATCACTCCGCCCTGAACAGCGAGTGCCCTCTGGAGGGTGCGCACTCCGGCCCTGCGCAGCTCACACAGCGCGCGAGTGAAGCACACTAGCAGTGTTTTCGGGACTGAGCCGCTGTGTGTGTGATCCCAGCGCATATCACTTACCACTTGCAAGTGGAAGGATGGCAAGCCTAAAGACAATCATAACTACACAATGGGCAGTATTTGCATCAGTATTTGCAGTATTTTCATACTTTTATACTCTTTAATGAAAGGTGATACAAGGCGGAAGTCCGCGCCGTTTTTCAGCAGTCGCGTCACATGACCAACGCCAGCGAATCAGGAAGGTGGATGTCACAGTGACGTTGTCCAATGAGGACGCCAGCTATAGCTCAGCACAGCGTATTCGCGTATCTCAATGTTTACACAGCACCGGACCAGATACGATCTAGATTGAATACGTGGACGCTGGCGGATTCCCGTTTCCCGGCGTTTCCAGGTGGTTTAATGTAAACGGACAGTGCATCCGCGAAGAAAACGAGACAGATACGGTCTAATGTAAACATAGCCTAAGTCTATTTTTCTGAGATGGCCCAAGACTCTTGCACAGTTCTGTGCATTTTTCCCCCAAATATTGCGTTATTTAAAAGTGCATCCCAGTTTATATATACACATTTTTTTTTGGTCTACAATTCAAGCACCAATTTTGCCTTCGCTTTGACATGGAACGGTATTTAAATGTGGCAAAAATGTGCAATGTTCCAGGGGTTGAAATCTCCATCAGAGATAGTTCAGGGATTTCAGATAACCTTTACATGCTGTCAGGTCAACTATTCAATTGAGTGCCATTACACAATACACAAGCCCAAATATAAACTAAAAGAACAATGCTGTCACATGGAATGGAGTTACTGCAATAGCAACCTACTCAGCAATCCTTTTACCCAGCTCTCTGCTGGACGGGTTCGAGTTGGCCGTGAAAATGACCAGGCCTCCCTTTGAGGCGTTCATCGTCAGTGATTTCTTGGCGCTGACCCCAAGGGACTCAGACAGTGGCTCCCTGGGCTCCCAGGCACTGCTGAGCCCAGCCTAATAACAGGATCACAGGCAGACCTGTTAGTTTAACATCACACTTATGCAAGTATCTCTGGTCAAGTCCTGTAGGAAGAATAAGAGAAAGACCACAGAGTCAATTACTATTTAAGAAAAAAAAAAGCAAGCACATTAGGAAAATAACAGTTACATTCTACCAAGGCCTTTCAGTCAGTCTACAGCAGTACAAAAACTATCAGGAAAGAAGACAACTATCTAACAAATGTTTGCCCTGCTTGGCCTAACAAACAATTATGGAAGCCCGATTCAAACACCTGAAAACAACTGACCTGAATTCACATATTGCATCATTATAAGAACATCTCAATGATCACATACATAGAGGATATTGCACGACGGTGTGAAGATACGAAGTTTATCTTCGAGTGGTGAATGCATATAATCACAAGTGAGCGAAATGAACAAATGAAAATATTTTCAAAACAAGAAGATAAACTTCATATCTTCACACCACCATGTAAATGTTCTTTATATTATATGGACACATCCACACACACACAAAAATAATTTTAATTTTGAACTGGTTCACCATTTTGACAACGTGCATCCAGCCAGCAGGAAAACACTGGGAGTGATGTCATCAGAGTAAAACATCAAGAATTATTATACATACAGGACACACTCAGTGGAATAAAAACATGTATTCTATTCCCTTCTAGTGGGTTTCATTCATTCGGGTCAATAGCATGCAATATTGTTAGCATATCGCTTAACCTCCATGTATTACGCCACTCTGCCCAATGGAGAATGGACATGCAATATTGCATGTTGTCAAGGCAACGCGATGTCACACATCGGAGACGTAAAACTTCTGTGCTAGCGAGCAACTGTGACAATTTGTAAACAAACATGACTGCCGGGTTTGCTTAGTTAAATACGGAAGATTTCGAGAGAATTTTGGCTGCCAGGAAGCTTCATTGTGTGTAGCTGTTGATTTTAAAAGTAACTAGGTAAATGACACAGGGGAATGAATACTTAAGTCTGACTGAAAAATACTGTGGCGAGCATGTGTGGAAGAAGAGTCTGGAGACAGAAATCTTAGTTTTTCAGTTGTTAGCCTGTGCTAGGAGCTCTTGGTAGCACTGGCTTGACTGCACAAGCATTGGCCTTTGCTAGCACTATTGATAAACACCAGCTGGAAGCTAACTGGACTGCTGCACTAACAGCACAGAGTCGCAGGTAAGCTAGCATTGGCCTTCGAGAATGCTGATATGAAGTGTGTGTGTTATAATAAAAATAATAATAAACAATAATTGTTTTCAACTTGTTCAATATCACACTAGCTGAATGGACTATCTCTGATATACCACTCAATGCCAGCCAATATTATTTAAATATGTCACTCAGATCCACAATGTATTTCATATGAAAAATGCAAGTTTTTCAACACGAGAAGATAAACTTTATATCCTCAAGCCAGCGTGTGATTTTATTATATACAACCCCGATTCCAAAAAAGTTGGGACACTCTGTAAAACATCAATAAAATCAGAATGTGATAATTTGCAAATAATGGAAACCCTATATTGCATTGAAAATAGTACAAAGAACATATCAAATGTTGAAACTGAAAAATTTTGTTTTTTGAAAAATATATGCTCATTTTGAATTTGATGTCAGCAACACATTTCAGAAAACTTGGGACAGGGACAACAAAAGACTGAAAAAGTTGTGTAATGCTAAAAAAAAAAAAAAAATTTGGTTAATTGGCAACAGGTCAGTAAAATGACTGGGTATAAAAAGAGCATCCCAGAGAGGCGGAGTCTCTCAGAAGTAAAGATGGGGAGGGGTTCACCGCTCTGTGAAAGACTGCTTAGGCAAACAGTACAACAGTTTAAGAATAACGTTCCTCAATGTAAAATTGCAAAGAATTTGGGGATCACATCATCTATGGTACATAATATCATTAAAAGATTCAGAGAATCTGGAGAAAATCTCTGTATGCAAGAGACAAGGCTGAAAACCGACATTGGATGCCTGTGATCTTCAGGCCCTCAGGCGACACTGCATTAAAAGCAGACATGTCTGTAGTGGAACTCACTGGATGGGCTCAGGAACACTTCAGAAAACCATCATCTGTGAAAACAGTTCATTTCTGCATCCACAAATGCAAGTTAAAACTAGATATAAACAATATCCAGAAACACAGCTACCTTCTCTGGGCCCGAGATCTGATGAATCGAAATCTGAAATTCTTTTTAGAAATCTTGGACATCACGTCCTCCAGGCTAAAAAGAAGAGGGACCATCCGGCTTATCATCAGTGCACAGTTCAAAAGCCAGCGTCTGTGATGGTATGAGGGGGCATTAATGTACGTGACATTGGGTAGCTTGCACATCTTGGAAGGCATCATGAATGCTGAATGATATATACATGTTTCAGAGCAACATGCTGCCATCCAAACAAAATATTTTTCAGGGAAGGCCTTCCTTCTTTCAGCAAGACAATGCCAAACTGCTTTCTGCACATATTAAAACTGCATGGCTCTGTAGTAAAAGAGTCTGGGTGCTAAACTGGCCTGCCTGCAATCCAGACCTGTCTCCCATTTAAAACATTTGGCACATTATGAAGCTCAAAATATGACAAAGGAGACCTGAACTGTTGAGCAACTGAAATTGTGTATCGTGCAAAAATGGGACAACATTTCTCTTTCAAAACTACAGCAATTGCTCTCCTCGGTTCCCAAACATTTACAGTGTTGTTAAAAATAGAGGTGATCCAACACAGTGGTAGACATGCCCCTGTCCCAACTTTTTTGAAACGTTGCTGACATCAAATTCAAAATGAGCACATATTTTTCAAAAAAAATAAAAATAAAATCTCAGTTTCAACATGTGATCTGTCTTTGTACTATTTTCAAAGAAATATAGGGTTTCCATGATTTGCAAATTATCACATTTTTGTTTTTATTTACAGTTTACACAGTGTCCCAACTTTTTTGGAATTGGGGTTGTAAACACATTCACAAAAAAAAGTGCCCAAATTTAATCAAAACAATTCGTCGATTTCCTCACAAAAGATAGATAGAGATTTGTCACAGTTTTAGTTCTCCATGTCCTGGATGGAGCTTGGATGAAAAATATAAGTGATGCATTTCCCAGTAAAACACTTGGGTCCATGTAATAGAATGTCATATGAGGACATGTCGTAATAAAGAATTACTATTTCATAACACTCAAATTATGACTTCCTACTAATTATGAGATAGTATTTTATTATGAGAACTTATTATTATTAATACAAAGATCATTTCAACAGACTTCTATATATAATTATATCTGGAATTGTCAAAAATTTAATATGGATCTCAAAACTCTAAATTCCCCAAGTCCTCCATTATATGACTGAGAAACCCTCCCCTCCCCCACTCCCAAGAAAAAAAACCCACTACTTCCAATAAATGATGAAATACAATACAAACCCAAAACTAATCATATTAAATAAACAGCGTGTGAACAAATAAAGCGCCTCACTATGAATACACCTTACTTACGATATGAAGTCAGTCAAGTTGAATCTGGTTCAGACTAAAATTTCAACATTTAAGCATATGATGAACACGTGAGGCTTTAACTGAGATGTTGAACATGCAAATCTGTTCTACAGTTTATGCACCTGGGCATTACGTCATCAATAGGCGACTTTACTAAAGACACTTTACTCAGTACAAACAGGTCTGTGTTTTATTTCTTTTCCTCACTTCCAAGTAAAAAAGCCGAGCTTTTATCTAAAGCTAGTGGCCATTAAGCATTTACTATAAACACTACAAAAATTATAAAATAATATTCCTATTATTATTATCTCGCCTAAGCAACCAATAGTTTTCCAAGCAGCTAGTTAACACAGGCTAAGCCCCTCTTTATACACATGCCATGCTAGCTCTGATTGAAATTAACACCACCTCCTGCTCATGTAAAGGAACAAACAGAGCAAATAAACACTCAACGTCACTTTAAACATAGCGATGATAATAACTTATAGACGCACTTCATAATCCGACCTGCTTTTCTTACCAGTTTTGGTGCTTGTCCTTTCTCCCGGTTGCTTTAGTGAATAAATGCAGTGTACACAGACACACCAAAGTGAAAACAATCAGCAGCACCGTACAGCAAAAATGGCGGTCACCATCACGGCTTTTCAAAATAAAAGTCTTATGGGGAGAAAAAAAAACCTGCCATAATAGTACATTTTAGTCCGACGGCTGTCCAGTGTATAATTTAATGATTTATTGTCATACACATACAGAGGATTATTATTATTGCTTATTTATTTATTATACAACAGAATAAACAAAGACTATACAAACAACCAGACATTCCAGTTCATAAATAAAATATTAATAGAAGGAAGTATAAATAAGAAAAAAATCATTCTAATACAGAAAAAAAGTGACAGACATCTTCGTTTAAAACATTCTGAATAGAATTTGATAACAGATAAACTTTTCTTAATTTATATATATATATATATTTTAAAGATTCAAAATAATATTTTATTTTAATTCAAAATAAATGATGGCGTTGTGGTTTTTTATATATATTTTGGCCTTGTGGATATGAAATTTTCATAACAAAATAAAAAGGTTTACAATGTTACAAACACAAAACCGGAAATAATATTTTATCCTTCAATACAAATCCTGTATGAAGTATTGCTTAAAATATAACTCTCCAAATCCTTGCAAACTATAACACAAAACGAGCAATTGTTGTAAATATATTAGAGCAACTAAAAACACGCAACTTCCGCTTTAGGGACTATGACGAAACGGGCTGTGATTGGTGGATTTGGCGCGGTGAAACTGGTTGATGATGTTTGGCGCCATTTGTAGGGAAAAGGAGCAGGTTTAGTTTTGTGGTTTACAGTAAATTATTTGCGTTTGTTCCAAATTTTTTTTATTATTTTGCTCCCTTAGGAGTGTTTTCACTTCAGTGAGTGTTTGTTTGCGGTTATTTACGCGCGTGTCATGTGTATTTCGGTAACAGTGGAGTATGTAAGTCATTGTATTTGAGGATTAGTGAGCTAGTCAGAGTCATAACCAAGTTTTGGCTAGTTGTTTGTTTTTTGTCCTTTTTTCCCTCATATTTATTAGTTATTAGACACCGGTTTGCTGATATGGGTTTGTGTTAACTTCACCTGCACTTTTGGAGACGTGAACAATGAATTATTTTGGCTTGAGTACAAAGGAAGAAGACTAGTGAGTGTGTCTATCTTTATCTGGAGGACACTGTACTGTACATTACACTACACCCGGTTGGGGTTAACTTTAACTAATTACAGTCTTGAATTTCCTTATAAACATATTCCTGAACACCTATCTTAAGTTATTCTGAAGAATAATAACATCTTGTGTGTTTTTTTTTCTTTCCCCCTCTATTATAACATGTACAGAACTATAACTTGGAGATACTACAGAAATGGCTGGAGTTGTTGCCATGGCAGCTGTTATTGAAGATTTTGAGGCTAACCAGGTTTGTCATCATTACTTATTAATATAATATAATGATGGCGGCACGGTGGTGTAGTGGTTAGCGCTGTCGCCTCACAGCAAGAAGGTCCTGGGTTCGAGCCCCGGGGCCGGCGAGGCCCTTTCTGTGTGGAGTTTGCATGTTCTCCCCGTGTCCATGTGGGTTTCCTCCGGGTGCTCCGGTTTCCCCCACAGTCCAAAGACATGCAGGTTAGGTTAACTGGTGACTCTAAATTGAGCGTAGGTGTGAATGTGAGTGTGAATGGTTGTCTGTGTCTATGTGTCAGCCCTGTGATGACCTGGCGACTTGTCCAGGGTGTACCCCGCCTTTCGCCCGTAGCCAGCTGGGATAGGCTCCAGCTTGCCTGCGACCCTGTAGAAGGATAAAGCGGCTAGAGATAATGAGATGAGATAATATAATGATCATTTTCAAATGTTACTGATATGAGAATTTTTTTTATTTCTTTCACATACATGAACAACACTTTTTTTTTTTTTTTTTTTAAATTCAGCCATGCAAGAACTTGAGAAAAGATGATGATCCACCAGCATCATCATCATCAAAGACCATCACAAACTACTTCCTGCCTTTACCCAAGCCTGTGGACAAACCTTTCTCTCTGCCCCGATCAAACAGCATCGCTGACTACTTTCGGAAAACGTCACCCGCCCAGGAAAAGACTACCTCTTCACGACAGTTCAGTCCTTTACAATCAAAAGAGCTTCAGCTGGCTACCTGTGAGGAAGTCTCTCTTAGGACGAGGAGAACGCCAAGGCAAAAACGGACCAGGAAAGCCAAGGAAAAACATAAGTTACAGGAGGAGGAACTGGATTTGCTCACTAATGACTGTATATTAGAAAGCCCTGATGAATCAATAATTAAGGAAGGAGGCAGTATGTCTTTGCTTGGTAGCGATACTGCAGCTCTACTGTCCCAAATAAACAGTGAAATCTGCTTAGATGAAGAACCTTTAAGAAGCAAGAATACAACAGACATCAGTGTAGGTGACAGAAAAGCAAAAGGAGGCTTGGAAAATCGTAAAAGTAAGAATTTATCTACTCAAAGCCAGAAGAAGGAGGAGGAGGAGGATTTCAATAACGTTAATGCATCGTCTCAAGAAGACAAGCGGAGAATTAAAAAGTCTGGCGTGAGGAGAAATAGAAAAGCTAACAGCAGCAGCCAGCAGAGTGAAACATGCAACACTGAACATGTGCAGTCTGTGCATGATGCCAGTATGGATGTCAACGTGGATGAAACTTCAGTGTTGCACTGCAGCACCATTACTGTGTCTTTCGAAGAATTTTTACAGAGCCAGATGCAAAGTGAGGACGAGGTGGCTGCTGATGCTAAATCAGACACTTGTGCTGCTGAACGCGCCGAAGCGAATTCTTGCATGGATGGAAGTGATCTGGTAGCTGCTGTGTCACCAAGAACCCTTACAGTCCAAGCTGAAGTTCATCCCATCTCCCCTGATTATGAGTCAGTCAAGGGGCCTCCGTTAAAAATGGCTTCAATTTTCACGAGGAGTAAAAAGGAGCGCAAATTAAAGGATGGCGAAAAGTTGTCCTCTGATAACCCACAGGTAAACACAGACGTTCTGCCTGAACTTAAGAGGAGATCTAACGTTGTACTTCACGAAGAAGATCTGGAGCTTGATGTGGTTGAATCCAGCTTGACTCCTAAATGCACCCAAGAAGAAAGGAAACAGTTTATGAATGCGTTCAAGCAGCCTAGTCTGGATGGTTCTAAAAGTAAACCCACCAAGGGTCTGTGTAAATCAAAGGCAAGTAAAGAAAATGGCTCTGAAACAGCGGAACCTGAACCGAAAGCTGATGAGAGCGATCCTGACCTCACTACGCCAGAAAAGAGTACGAAGCAAAAAAAGACGAAGGGTGTTGGGAAGAAAAGAGGTAGGAAGCCAGATCAAGCTGAAGAAGTAGTACCAGTTTCTCCAAAGCAAGATGAACTTCTAACATCGACGGAGGTGGAAAACAAGACTGGGTCTATTGATGACAGAAGCAGGCAAAGAGTCAAGGAGCTTAGGAGGTCTACCAGAGATCAGACACGCAGACAGGCAGCTTCTGTGCCTGAAAGAAATCCCTCCCTTCGTAAGACAAGAAGCTGCAAGAAGGCAGAAACATCTGCAGTGTTCCAGGATGATGTAGCTCAGACTTCTACTCCAAAGTCTCACAGTGACAAAAAGAGTGTTTACAGGTCTGAGATGCTGTCTCCACTCAACAAACGAGGAAGAGCTATCAGGTACTTTCCAGCCAGTTGCGTCTGATGTGTATAACAGGTGGTTGGATCGGTGACTGATATATTTTCTTAGAGGATAATTATCAAAAATAATTTACATTCTGTTCATATTTTATCGATCAGAATGCGATTCACCCGGGTGTTTCCTCCTCCTCCTGCCACCAAAACTGGAGAGTTTGGAATATTAAGTCCTCTTTCAGTGCTGGTAATTTTTCCTTTATTTCTTTCAAGAGGTCATAAAGATAATTCCAGTTTCATACATAAATGTTATCAGTCACAATGTTGTTTGCCTTTTTTAAAATCAGGAATCAGATTCACTGAAGAAAAGGAATCAGGCTAAAAAGTTGGTCCAGAAAGCCAAAGCACTTCAGAACAGTAAACAGACCGGTGCAGGGGAGAAGGCCGGTGTTAGACGCTCCGCGAGGCGCAAAGAATCCATCCAAATAAATTACTGTGAAGATGAGGTGTGGCTTTTATCTTGCTTCTATGCAGGTTAATTCTGGTGTCTGTTTAAAGTGTTGTCTTGAAGTGTCTTCTTTAATGACTTTTTTTGGTTTTTCAGGACTCTGTTGTGTTCGTGGAAGATGGTCTAAGCAACCCTGCACCTGCGACTCAAAGTAGCAACAGTCTCAAAAAACTTCGAAGCCTAAATGATGTTTTAGGCAAAACTCTACCTCCAAGTAAGGCTTCGAAGAATACTCCAGGTAATGCCTTTTTCTACAATGCAAAGTGTACAATTTTTAGCATTTTCTCTTACAAACTAATGACGCGTTTTAATTTTGGTTGCGTTTGCATTTTGTAGCTTCTAAACGCACCCCCATGCTTGTGGAAAGAAAAACCCAGAGACCTTCAGCAATCATCTCAATACTTGATGACAGCAGGTATTACTTTAAAAATGTGTAGAACATGCCTATCTTTAAAATGCATTATAGATCTGTTTACTAGAATTGTTTGTTGACACCACCTCCACCTGCCTCTTTAATATTTCTTTGTTTGTTTAATAAATATCACCTTTTACAGCCGTGAGGGTTCCGAGAACTCCCAAGATGACGAGCAGTTCCAGGCAAAGAGGGAGTTTCTGAAAAGTGGCTTACCTGAGTCTTTTAAAAAGCAAATTGCCAAGAAGGCAGCTAACAGAGAGGCGTACACTCAGGCCTGCACTTCATTCCAGTCTGTGTTTCACGTCCAGCAGAGATCCATGGGTGAGTCAACACTCCAATACACGGAGTCTAATTAATCGTTATTACTGTTATTAGTTATACATGTTTGATTTGTCATTGCTGTGGTCAGATTGCACTATGTGGACTCTACCCTGGCCTGAAAATCCTTTCCTGAGTTGCCTGAAGGAGTGTTACCATATACCATCAACCAGTCTTGGGTCGTTGGAGGACTATACAGGCCACATCACTGTTCCTGCTCAGAGAATCTGCAGAGAAGAGGTTGTGTGTGTGTGTGGACTTAAAATCAAGAAATATATGGAAATCTATCACATTATCTTGGAGAAATGATATATAGTGTACATGGTTTGTTTATAGTTGTTGCTATAAATATGGTCCTCTGTCTATGGTGATCTCAGGTCTCTGGGAGGCAAGAAAATTTTACGGAGCCTGTTAGAGTGCGATTGTTAGAAGAAATTGGTGCATCCAATCCCTCTTTCCCTGTCCAGAGAATTTTTACTCGATTCCTAAAGAGACACAAAGACACTTTACAGGCTGCCATTGCAGGTAAGAATGTACTACTGCTCCATCTTGTGTCTTTTTGAAAACAGCCACGTTTAAGATAGATATATTAAAGGAATTTTTATTTTGAGATGCATTATTTTTATTGTGAATAGGTGCAAAAGAAACAAAAAAAAAATTGTTTGTGCCTAATTGTTTCTTTAATTAATGTCCTCAGAACCTGAATGTGGGTCTAAAACAGCTCCCCCTGTGGGTTTCACTGAGTCCATTGGAGGAAAGCGTAAGCGTGGAGATGAGGGAGAGAGAGCAGGCAAGCTAGCCAAGAAACAGAAGCCTGTTCTTAAAGAGACGCAGACCATAATTATTTTGGACAGCCCAGATTCTGCAAGTGGAGGAACACCAGAGGCTACTGACTCTGTGGCTCGCAGCACAGGCCGGAAGAGGCGATCACTGAGAAACAAGCAGGGGGCAGACGAGGAGCCCAAACCCACAGAAGACAAGAAGCAGTGTGACTCTGTTATTATACTTGACACTCCTCCACCTTCAGAAACCTGTGCCAAAGGTAGAAAGAAAATATTAGCTCTCCTGTTTCCTTTTCCCCCCTAGACAAGCTGAAAGTTATTTAACTGTCACTGCATCTGTGACGAATTATGATTGACCTGACTTCCTCCTTTGAGGCTTAGTTTTAAGTTTGTCGTTGTTTGTTATTGATCATTTTCCCAGATTGTGTTTCTGAGGATGCACCCTGGACTGAGAAGTACCAGCCACAGCATTCTAGTGACATCATTGGAAACACAGCTTCTGTTAAGAAGTTGCACAGGTCTGCACTGTTCAGAAACATTGACTATTGTTCCAGGTATACTGTAAATTATCAAGGTAGATCACTGGTGTTTATCATTTTGTTAACTAGTTGGTTGAAGGAATGGAAACTCAGGGCTGACCGTGAAGAGAGAAGGAAGCAGCAAGAGAAAAAGCAAGAGGATGACAGTAATGGTAGAACACTGCAGTTCTTGAGGCTCAAATTAGATGATGTGAAATGTGTCCAAGCGTGTATGTTCCTAACTGTACCGTGTGCCTGTGTAGATTCATGGTTAAGAGGTGACTGTAGCGAGGAGCTGGAGGATCCAGAGGACTTGCTTTGTAACACACTTCTCATCACAGGCCCCACTGGAGTAGGCAAAACTGCCGCCGTGTATGCCTGTGCTCAGGAGCTTGGCTTCAAGGTCCGTGCTCTCACATGTAATACATTTCTAAGGGTTATAGGTTCTATATACAGTACTGTGCAAAAGTCTTTGGCACATGTAAAGAAATGCCGTAGACCAAAATGACTTAAAAATAATGAAATTAAATGTTTCAACGTTTTAAAAAAAATACTATAAACAGCAGTAAGCCATAATAAATGAAACAAAGTCAGTATTTGGTGTGAGACGACCCTTTGCTTTAAAAAAAAAAAAGTAGTCTCAGGTACAGTGAGTGCAGTTTGATAAGGAAATGAGCTGTAGGTTTTACTGAGCATCTTCCAGAACCAGCCACAGTTCTTCTGGACACTTTGACTGTCACACTCGCTTCTTCATTTTGCACCAAAACCCAGCAGCCTTCATTATGTTCTCTTTTTTAATTTGAAAAATTGTCTCTTATGGAATATGCTGCTCAGATACAAAAAAATATATATATATTCTGTAACATTTAATTTTTTGCTGGAAAAGGAACGTTTGGACTCGAGTGTTTTTGTCCTGACTTGATAATGTAGAAGTCATAAAATAGAAATCTATAACAAAGTTTGTATGAAAAAAAATAGGGTGCCTAAGACTTCTGCACAGGACTGTACAGCAACGATCAGGGATGTTATGGTTTGATTTTTTTTTTTCCATGGTATTTTATAGTAAGTTATCATATCACGAAAGGGAAATCAAGGAAATTTTATTATAAAATTTTTAAACATCCCGCATGCTAAGAGTGACAGTAGAGGTAACAATATAAGGTGCTCACAATAGTAGAGGACTACACAGCCAACAGTTTTTCAGAGCAGTCTGCGTTCTCTAGAAACAGATGTTGTATGATTTACTGGGAGTTCAGAGGTAAGGGGTTGTGAAATCCAACCTGCATTTTTAGGGAGTCGCAGCTGAACAAGAACGGGATGAGAACGTCCGGCCTCCGGGCCGTATACGGCCTGCGAGACCGTTTGATCCGGCCCGCAAGATGATTCATAATTACTCTCTCTCACACACAAAAATAAATAAATAAATAATCAGAAAAATGAGACCGCAATTAATAAAATAGGTGAGTGATTGTCTTTCCAGGCCAAGGTCAGGGTCCTGAACCCCACATGAGCAGAGTGTGGTCATGCGCGGTCATGTCATTTAGTGGGCATAGACAGACTGTTTAACGATTTCACCAAACCACACCATGGCGAGTATGAAGAAGAGAAAGGTAGATGCAAAATGTCTCGCTTTTCAAGAAAAATGGACAAACGATTATTTTTTCATAGAAGTAAAAAGCAAGCCAGTTTACTTAGTTTGTGGGGATGCCCTTGCAGTGATGAAAAAGGCTAATCTGGAGCGTCATTACAGCACCAAAAACACCAAGCTGGACGAGCTGAAAGGACAAGTGCGTGTGGATAAAATTAATGCTCTTCGGCAGAGTTTGGGTGCCCAACAAGCAACATTCACAAGCCCTCAAGGTAACCAAGAAAACGTTACACAGGCTAGTTTTGTGGTAAGTGAGCTAATCGCCAAGAAACTGAAACCACATTCAGAAGGGGAGTTTGTGAAGGAGTGCCTTATCGCTGCTGCGGAACTGCTCACACCGGACAAAGTGAAACTTTTCCAAAGTGTCAGTTTGTCTCGAAGAACCGTCTCCGATCAGATTACTGACATGGCACAAGATGTTGAGAAAACACTGAAGGATACCGCGAGGGATTTTCAGTTTTTCTCTTTAGCCTGCGACGAGACAACAGACATCACAGATACCGCCCAACTCGCCATTTCTGTGTGTGGGATTAAGTCAAGTTTATTTGTGTAGCGCTTTTAACAATAAACACTGTCACAAAGCAGCTTTACAGAATTTGAACGACTTAAAACATGAGCTAATTTTATCCCTAATCTGTCCCCAATGAGCAAGCCTGTGGCGACGGTGGCAAGGAAAAACTCCCTCAGACGACATGAGGAAGAAACCTCGAGAGGAACCAGACTCAAAAGGGAACCCATCCTCATCCGGGCAGCAACAGACAACATGACTATAATGTTAACAGTCCTAACATAAAGTCAGCTTCGTTGATGCCATAAACCCCCCGCTGATGGAAACCCGAGCGCAAAACCGTTCATGACAACCACAGTCCTAAAGTCAGCAGGTCAACTGCAGTCCCCAGCCACAAAAGCACCACTGCAAGAGTCCAGAGCGTCCTTCAGGCGCAACCCCCAACTGTCCACATGGGGCCGCTCTCCACAGGAGCGATGCGATGAGACTCCAACCAGACACAGGGCACCAGGATGGATCACAGCCAAGTTTGATACGCGAGAGGAAATGCTGTCTTTGCAAGCCATGCATGGCACTACCAAAGGTGAGGATTTGTTTGAGCTGCAAAGCAACGATGAGCTCAAAGCTAGGCGCAACAACCTTCCTCTGCTTGAGTTCTACAAACTGTATGTGCATCCTGAGGATTTTCCCACTCTGAGGAGACATGCACTGAAGTTCGCATTACTGTTTGGGACAACCTCCTGCTGTGAGCAGTTCTTCTCAGAACTGACCCTTACAAAGAATTGGTTCCGCTCAAGACTGACTGACCCAAACCTGGAAAACCAGCTGCGAGTAACATCGTCATCTGTACCATCTGACATCAGATGTCTCGCCAAAGAGAAACAGTTCCAGCCTTCACATTAGGTCAGCCAGATATTATTATTATTATTATTATTATTATTATAATAGTTAAAATATTGTCGCATCTTCATTACATAAAATGCTCAAAGTGCTTTACATCAGTACATATAAAATCAATAAGAACACGACTAAAAACAGAGCATTAAAACAATAAGAGGTGGATAAAATTTAAAAAGAAAACAAAGTTACACCAATAAAGTTGCTTTTTTTATTTGAATAGCATGAAAGAAAGCTGAAATAAATGGGCTGCTGCTTAAAATTTTAAGCAGAGGTTATGGGTTAAAAAATTTACTTTGGCCCCCATAGAATGTTTTAAACCTCGAAATGGCCCTTGATAGGAAAAAGGTTCCCCACCCCTGCACTAGAGTAAGGAACTTTTTGGGTAAAAACAAACAGGTAGACTGTAACAAACAGAGAGGCTTTTAATCTGTTTTGAAAAAGTTGGCGGTGAGGTCAATGTCTCATACACTGACTATCATCATGAAACCATGGCACTGTAACAGCTCTAATAAAAGATGTGTTTAATGTTGGACACTGGTTTAATTTTCTGCCCTAGGTGTTTGAGGTAAATTGTTCTTCTCAGCGTAGTGGGCGTCAGATCATGTCTCAGTTGAAAGAGGCCACCCAATCTCATCAGGTGGACATCCAAGGGGTCAACACCCATAAGCCCACTTACTTCAACAGTTACAATCGCAATAGTCTTTCCCCCAAACCTGGCTCTTCACCTCGTGAGTGAATGCTATCTACTCCAAACATACTGCATTTAGTCTCAGCAACATTCATGTAGTGGATATGTTTATTTATATACTGTTTCTTAACTTCACATCCAGTCTTTTCCCCCAATATGCTCTTTTATCCATAGGTCTTGAATCTTACTTAAATCTGTTTGGTTTGAGGTGTGTATTCCGAGGCTCTTTTACTCGGTTTTTCTTTTTCTATCACAGAGAAGGTGAACTCTCCAAGACGAGTTCTGTCATCACCCAGGAAACCACTGCAGTCTCCTCGAAGTGCTACATCAAGGAGAGGAAGCTTGGCACCAAAATCATTGGCCAGTTTCTTCAAAATAGGTGGAAAACCTCCAGGCAAAGATGATATGAATCAAGATAAAAAGGCCCAAACAAGTAAGTATCATATGCAAAGCTAGATATAAGAAGCAGTGTTTTCCAATCAAATCCTCTTAACGTCATGTCATGGAGATAAATGTTTAAGGACAGGAAAATGTCTTGTGATTTCTTTTCTGTTGAAAAGGCTGTCCTAAGACATCTAGCAAAGTCACTCAAGAGACTAAAGCATCATCTGAAGAGCAAAGCAAGAGAACTGCCACTTCCCTCATCTTGTTTGAAGAAGTTGACGTCATATTTGATGACGATTATGGATTCTTGACTGCAGTTAAAACCTTTATGATGACCACAAAAAGACCCGTCATCCTTACAACCAGTGGTGAGTGCTGCCTGATTGGTTCACTGTAGCAGAGCTCCATATTTAAGAGAATATAGTAATGCATCAACCTGATTTTGATAGCTTTTGCGATCGTACAACATCTGTACGTTTGAACAACGAACCTGTTCCATCACAGGGAACCTGGTCATAAGTGCAACCAACGTATTTCATAAACAATCACCAGGGAACAGATTTGTATCTTTATTTACATAAGATAGATGGGATTTTATCCAGCGCTTTTTAAAAAATAATTTGCTTTTTAAAAAATAGCGTAATTGCACGGCTCGACATTAAGGACTGCCCAATTGTCCGGGGCAAGTGAAACATGCATTCGGGCAAGTGGGATATGTCCTTGACATGCCCGACAGGGCAAGTTGGAATGAGCAGATATTACAAACTAGCACCACAAAAATGAGACTTTTTGATCTTTTATTTCAGTTCCTAAAAGCGTCCCTCACTACGTATCCGCCATTTATGTCTTGGCTGTTTTCTTAGTCTTGGTTTCATTTACTGCTTTACAAGTTCTTTTATATCCCCCCACTGTTGTAGTATGGTGCACGTACTGTTTATAGACCCCTTGTGCATGATGTCACGCATCACGTGATAATTAGAGCTGGGGTCAGACAGACACCGTCTTTCATGCAAGCAAGGCTTAATCTGTCTTTAGTATGGTTAATTTTTGCACTGTTTTTGCTCGTTCAAAGAAATAGATAAAAGGTATTACCGTCTCCCGCTATCAAGAAAAATGTTAACAAATAGGAGCAAATGCTTCAAGAACAATGAGGAAATGAGTGGTTAAAGAATATGAAGAGAGGAGCTCAGCCTGAAAACTCCAGAGAAATTCACGATTGTATTTAAAATGTATTTTACAAAAGCAAAGTCGGAAGTGAGGATGGAAGAGTTTGCTTAAGAATCTCTGTTTTGTTTTGTTTTTCTGCTCACATTTGAGTTAGCTCCTTCATGAAAGTGTTTTGATTTTCTTTATTTTATTTTTTATTTTACCAACTTTATTGGACTGTTACAAAATAAACATTAAAAAAAAGAAATAAACATAATAAAGTAAGTCAGCCCAAAGGGGAGAACGCGAACGGGCGGCCCATGCAAGGCGTTTCCCCGAAGGTATAAAAGAGAAAAATCATACAATTAAAATTAGACTAAGGCTACGTTTACATTAGACCGTATCTGTCTCGTTTTCTTTGCGGATGCACTGTCCGTTTACATTAAACCGCCGGGAAACGGGAATCCGCCAGCGTCCACGTATTCAGTCCAGATCGTGTCAGCTCCGGTGCTGTGTAAACATTGAGAATATGCGGATACGCTGTGCTGAGCTCTAGCTGGCGTCGTCATTGGACAACGTCACTGTGACATCCACCTTCCTGATTCGCTGGCGTTGGTCATGTGACGCGACTGCTGAAAAACGGCGCGGACTTCCGCCTTGTATCACCTTTCATTAAAGAGTATAAAAGTATGAAAATACTGCAAATACTGATGCAAATACTGCCCATTGTGTAGTTATGATTGTCTTTAGGCTTGCCATCCTTCCACTTGCAAGTGGTAAGTGATGTGTGCTGGGATCACACACACAGCGGCTCAGTCCCGAAAACACTGCTAGTGTGCTTCACTCGCGCGCTGTGTGAGCTGCGCAGGGCCGGAGTGCGCACCCTCCAGAGGGCACTCGCTGTTCAGGGCGGAGTGATTTGGAGCGCAGGATGCCTGCGGAGCCGAGCGTATCCGTGTATTGGTATTGTTGTGTGCACGCAAATCGTGTATTGGTGTTGCTGTGTGCACACTAATCGTTTTAAAAACGTTAATCTGATGATCCGCTGATACGGTCTAATGTAAACATGGGCTAAATTGATCTGTGGCAACCACAGTCACGGTACACAGACCAAGTACGTGAAAAGTCCGTATTATAGGTGGAGGTCAGTAATTCAAAGTACAGCTCTAACAGGGATGATTTGAAAACAGGGAGGCGACGGAATTTATCTGGGGAAAAATATTTACATACATAGTTCCATGGTTTAACAATCCTACTGAAGAATGAGGCCTGATAAGTTGAAGTTATGCAGTGTGCAGGTTTGAAAATTAATTTCGGATTTTGGGCCCTAGACCGGTCATGAGTTGCAACAGACACGTAGAGGTTTATGTTCAAATCTGTTTGGCCATTAATGCATTTATATACAAAGATTCTTAAAGGTGAAGTTGCTTCCTTATTCGACACAGAAAACCCAGATTGGTTTCCAACAACTCGGGCATTAAAAACTCAACAAAGAGTGACATGCGCGATATAATCCTGAAAGAACAGAACAGATTAAGAGCAGAGAGAGCTGGAGTTTTGTTTCTGTTATCAGAGGAGCACAGCCCTGTGCAGAATATTTATATTTTGTTTTTTGGGGGGTTTTTGTATCTTTTTTTAAATTTTGGATAAAATTGTTATTGCCCGTTACAAGTAAAAAGTAACCAATGAACAAACTTAATAATAAACTTGATCAATAACCAAACTTCAACTCCATGTGTGATCTTCATTTTATGTTGCAATTTACAACTATTCTATAGTTTTCCTTAAAAAAAAAAAAAAAGGTCGTACTTGCAAAATAGGGGGCAAGTGGGTTTAAAAATTAATGTCAAGCCCTGAATTATTTACAAACACATTTTATGGAAAATATTCACAACAGTTTCATATGAAACTCGTTAAAATAGTGTCATGAGTCCACTAATTTGTTGGGCAGTTGACAGTTGTAACCATACTACTGTTTGAAATATCAAGATTGTAGCTCAAACCTTCAGAGCTCATACGCTGCATTTGGTCAAGGAGGATGTTTTCCACTCTTTCTTTTCTTCCCCCAAACGTTTTTAACCTAGTATTTTGTTTTGTTTTTCCCATAGGGGGCAATGTGCCTTTGCAGTGTATGCTGCCTTTTTTTTTTTTTTTAAATTATAACCTGAATTATATTTTACGGCGGCATGGTGGTGTAGTGGTTAGCGCTGTCGCCTCACAACAAGGTCCGGGTTCGAGCCCCGTGGCCAGCGAGGGCCTTTCTGTGCGGAGTTTGCATGTTCTCCCCGTGTCCGCGTGGGTTTCCTCCGGGTGCTCCGGTTTCCCCCACAGTCCAAAGACATGCAGGTTAGGTTAACTGGTGACTCTAAATTGACCGTAGGTGTGAATGTGAGTGTGAATGGTTGTCTGTGTCTATGTGTCAGCCCTGTGATGACCTGGCGACTTGTCCAGGGTGTACCCCGCCTTTCGCCCGTAGTCAGCTGGGATAGGCTCCAGCTTGCCTGCGACCCTGTAGAACAGGATAAAGCGGCTAGAGATAATGAGATGAGATTATATTTTACTCTGAATACTTGTGTAAATGGAATTACTGTGTAGTTCAATAGCAATTATGAGCATCTTTCCTCAGTTTTGGATGATCTAAAACTACACCACATCGACACTGATTAGTTCTTATGTCCAATAATATTCAGTGGTAACTATATCGTAATGATGTAAAGTGAAAGCGCTGGTTTATTGCTGTCCACCAGGCACCCAGTAGAGTCACACCATAGTAAATGCCGTGGTGTTGTTTCTGGCGCATGGCATGCAGTGCCAAAGAAAGGAATAAATATGTATCGTAACTGTGATGCGTATCTCATTACTGGTCTCACTGTCACAAGACAATGCAGCAATTTACTGACATGAAATACACGACACTACACTATTTGATGGTTGATGTGCTATAATATTCTATTCGGAGCGGCACAGTGGTGTAGTGGTTAGCACAGTCACCCCACAGCAAGAAGGTTCTGGGTTCGAGCCCTGTGGCCGGCGAGGACCTTCCTGTGCAGAGTTTGCATGCTCTCCCCGTGTCCGCGTGGGTTTCCTCCGGGTGCTCCGGTTTCCCCCACAGTCCAAAGACATGCAGGTTAGGTTAACTGGTGACTCTAAATTGACCGTAGGTGTGAATGTGAGTGTGAATGGTTGTCTGTGTCTATGTGTCAGCCCTGTGATGACCTGGCGACTTGTCCAGGGTGACTTACCCCGCCTCTCGCCCGTAGTCAGCTTAGTCTGGCTAACGCGACTTCAAAGCTCTGCGAGCATTTGGTCTGGCAAAGATATTAAGCCCAACCGTTTCCCAAAGTGCGTGGTTGACCCGCCTCCCTGAAATGCCTCAGTTTGCTACTGGTCGAAGCCAGAAAAGGCTGTGACGAAGCTTAAACCAATCACATCACTCCTTCCTCTGACGTACGTGACGTGACGGGGCTAACTGGTAGATTAAACTCTTACCGAAGCCGGTCGGGAGCAAGGCGAAAACGTCCTTCCTTTCAATAAATACCTCCAGGGCTGCTCTTTGCTCCGTTTTCAATGAGAACTTGCTCCATGTTCGTAATGTTTCTAGTGAATGAAGCGCTTCCGGCATAGATTCTGTAAACAATCTATGGCTTCCGGTCGCAGTTCTACTACGTCACTGCCTTGAACACGCCTCTACCCAGGGCCGTTGGAGATCCTCAAAGTTGATTGGCTCCCAGTTTTTCTGGAGCTTGGAAGAGCTGTAGATAGCTTGCCTTGCCAGACTAAGCTCGCAACAGGCCCTCGTGTTGCATCACGCTTAGGATGGGCAGGCCCAGGCTAAGTCAGCTGGGATAGGCTCCAGCTTGCCTGCGACCCTGTAGAACAGGATAAAGCGGCTACAGATAATGAGATGGCTGGATTATTCTATTCAGGTTGATTTTGTGCCCTTGCAAATATTTTGCTCATACACTCATCAGGAGCTCTGCTTTTAGGCACTGCCTGTATGTGTGTATGTTGAAGGAGAACTGAAGGCAAATTTTTTTATCAAAATTCTATTTATTTCATTTTATTAAATATAGGAATGCATTTTGATAGCTATTTTGTCACTGCTATAGCAAGTTCTGAGTGTTTGAAATACGCTATGTAATCTATCAGTCCATATGTCAAAGCAATGGCTGTAAATGAGATTCATTGAGACCTGTGCGAGACATCGTAGGACGGAAGTAAAACGTACAGCGGAAATCAAAGTGACAAACATCTGCCAACGCTGTCAAAAGACGCCCTCTTTTGAATGCTGACGTGATCAAGCCGGAAGTTTTGTTTGTTTTAATAGCAATCAGGAAAGTTTGAAAAAAAAGTAGGCAGTAATCATCATTTAAACTCGTTTTTGTGCAATATTTCGTTTGGAAAACAGTTTTCAAAATAGCAGCGCTGACACTTCACGTTTCGAAGTCTCACACAAGTCTCGTGAAGATCGCACGTATAAGTGATGCCAGCCGTGGACCAAACGAGCTACATTCAACATGGCTAAAAACCGAATAGGCCGATAAGTATAATATTTTATTGCAATTAGTTGCCAATACGAGTCACGATCTAAGGTTACTAAAACCAAAAGCGTAATTGAATAACACGTTAATTAAGAAATAAAGGCAAGGCAAGTTTATTTGTATAGCGCATTTCATACACACAGGCAATTCAATGTGCTTCACAAAAAATAAAAGCATAAGAACAGTAACAAAGAATTAAAGTAAAAGTGAAATCATTAAAATCCGAAATTAAAATAAAGAATTAAAGTAAAATCATTAAAATCAAAATTAAAAGAAATTATGTTAAAGGAAATTAATTACACTTTAGGTGAAAATTAATCAAGTGAAAGCATCTGAAAACAGCTTTGTCTCGAGCCTGGATTTAAAACTAACAACAGTAGGAGCATTTTTGAAATCATCTGGAAGTTATTTCCAAAGCTTAGCAGCATAGCAACTAAATGCTGCTTCACCACACTTCGTTTTGACAGCTGGTATTACTAGCAAGTTTTTCTCTTGTGATCTTAGAGACCTAGTTGGTGCATATAATTGAAACATATCCAGTAGGTAGCTGGGTCCCATCCCATTTAATGTTTTAAGTAGAAGAAGTAATGCCTTAAAGTCAATTCTATAGCTCACTGGGAGCCAGTGCAGAGACCTTAGGATTGGAGTGATATGGGCTACCCTTTTTGTTCTTGTAAGAACCCTTGCTGCTGCATTTTGGATTAGTTGAAGCTCTTTGATGGTCTTTTTTGGAAGACCTGTGAAAAGGCTATTGCAGTAATCAACTCTACTGGAGATGAAAGCATGAATAAGTTTTTCTAGATCATGCTTTGACATGAGACCCCTGAGTTTAGAAATGTTTTTTAGGTGATAGAATGCAGACTTTTTTACCACTTTCATATGACTGTTGAAGTTAAGTTCACTGTCAATAAGGACACCAAGGTTTTTGACAGTATCCTTTGCTTTAAGCCCCTTAGTTTCAAGAACAGTGGCAATCCTAAGCCTTTCCTCCTTTTTGCCAAATAAAGTAAGTTTAAAAATGACTTCAGGTCTCCTTTAACATCTTTGACTGAATGTAGTAAGTAATCATACAGTTATTCTTTTCCAGATCCGACATTCAGTGCAATGTTTGATGGCTCCTTTGATGAAATCCATTTCAAGTCTCCTCCTTTGGTAAGACTGTTTGTTGTATGATAAACCAGTGTCGCTTACTAAAGAGCGTGCATCTAGTCTGTGGTTAATGGCTCTATCATGTCTCAGGTGGATGTGGCAAGCTACCTGCAGCTGCTGTGTCTCGTGGAAAACGTGAGGACAGACACACAGGACTTGTCCTGTTTGCTGCATTGGAATGGGTGTGACATCCGGCAGAGCCTCCTGCACCTGCAGTTCTGGACCCGCAGTGGAGGAGGACACCAGGTGCTACGTCCGATCTTACAGTCAGGTAGGTACGTGGGGGTCCAGAAATGGATCTGAGATTGTGCAGTGTGACACACGACTGCATCTTTTTCAACACCTGGTTTGTCTTTGCTCAGGAGCATCTGAGTGTGAGATCAAGAAAGAGGCTGCTGAAGGGGAAAGTGTTGCTTGTGGTGGGACGCTAACTCTAGCCAGTGTACCACCCTGTCATGTTGGTTGCACAGAGTCTTTGTTGGGCTTTCTCAACAACCAGCAAGAAAAAGGAGTAGAGGATTTGTTAAAGGTAAATTCCATTAGTCTCTTTTTAACTGGTCTCGAAATTTCTTCGTTAAATCTCATAGTGCTTGTCGACTTTCAGGGTGAACCTTCAGCTGTGGACAGGAAGAGATGCTTGGCTCTTCTCTCAGAAGCTGAAAGGAGAGGTGTGAATTTGCTTTACTCAAACCTGGAAGTGTTGCTGCCTCTGCCCATTCGTCTGTTGCCAGACCCCATTAATAGACAGCGACTGTCATCGAACGCAGAACCACAGACTGGACTCAGCAACTTGGCAGAGCAGGAAGAGCATTCTGATGGCATGAGCCCTCTCAAAGTGTCCTCTAGAATGAGGCAGAAAAAGCAGCTGTGTATAGACAGTAAAAGTGCTCTTCAGTCAGACTCCGAGTCATCAGAAGATGGATTTCTGTCCCTACCTAAGCTCAGTTCTGACACAAAACCAGCACAGGATGAGGTTAGTCCAGATCCACCAGCATCCAAAGCTGTGAGGATGAGACTTGAGTTGTCTGAAGCTGAGAGGAAAAAGAGTCAGTGTGTGTCACAGTGCCTGAGCTCTTTCGCTGAGTATTTGGACCAAATGTCATTCCTGGACTCCTCTCTGTACGACAAGCCTCCTCAAACAGAGGGAGCGTGCAGACCACAGAACTTCACCGGGGCAGGAGCAGAGGTCAAGTGTGGAATGACTGATGATGCTCGTCTGGATTGTGGAGGTCATGTGAGTGGGTTTGACTCAGAAGAAATCCGAGCTGTGTTAGGGAGTCTGAGTTTTTACAAGTGTAAGGCCGGGATCTCTGAAGCCTGGAATAAAGTCCAGGAGTTTGAGGAGCTGATGAGGACGGAGACTGTGGAAGAGCTCACCCTTCCTGTAGCCTCACACAGGCAGAGATTTGTCCTCTCTCACAGCAAACTACTTGAACCCAGGTGAGGATACAACAGCTTTGTAAATGAGTGATGTTTTTTTTTTTCTTAAGGGCTGTATGTACTACAGAAAAATCATAGGCTCAAGCATGCATGACAGGACAGACTTATGGTGTTTACAACAAGTAATGTGTCATTTCTGAACTTGTCAGGTTACTTCCTGTTTTAAGACAAACAATGGTGTAGAGAATGTTGTAGTCTGTAGATAACATAGGATACATCAAGGAAAGAAAGCATTAAAAACATAACTATAACTCAGAAAATGTATTATTTTTATATAGGCTAAGAGCAAGCAGCTTCAACTGAAAGGTTTCATCCAAACTGATTAAATAAATAGACATTAATTTTAAAAATGATATACAGTACTGTGCAAAAGTCTTAGGCACCCTATTTTTTTTCATACAAACTTTGTTATAGATTTCTATTTTATGACTTCTACATTATCGAGTCAGTACAAAAACATTTTAGAGTCCAAACGTTCGTTTCCCAGCACAAAATTAAATGTTACAGAAAAAAAGTTTGTATGTGAGCAGCATATTACATAAGTGAGCACTTTTCAGATTAAAAAAGAGAACATAATGAAGGCTGCTGGGTTTTGGTGCAAAATGAAGAAGCGAGTGTGACAGTCAAAGTGTCCAGAAGAACTGTGGCTGGTTCTGGAAGATGCTCAGTAAAACCTACAGCTCATTTCCTTATCAAACTGCACTCACTGTACCTGAGACGACTATTTTTTATTTTTATTTTTTTTTTAAGCAAAGGGTCGTCACACACCAAATATTGACTTTTTCATTTATTATGGCTTACTGCTGTTTATAGTGGGGTTTTGTTTTTTTTTATAATGTTGAAACATTTCATTATTTTTAAAGCATTTTTGGTCTACAGCATTTCTTTACATGTGCCTAAGACTTTTGCACAGGACTGTATATACCACCATAGTTCGTTTAAAAATCACATCAGACCACTGATACCCCTTTTCCACCAAATCAGTTCCAGGGCTGGTTCGGGGCTGGTGCTGGTTCACAACTCGTTCAACTTGAGAGCCAGCTGAGAACCAGTTTGCTTTTCCATAGCCCGGGGTGTTAAGCAGAGCCACGTCATTACGTCGCTGTATACGTCAGTTACGTCGCTGCGTTTGTATAAACCTTGGCGCGAACATCGAAGCAACAACAACACGGAGAAGAAGCAGCAACAACAACAATAATAATAATAATAATAATGGATGACTTCGCGTTTGTACAGCTGCTGCTTCTCGCTGCTTAAAAATGCCGATCTTTTGCAGTCTTGCTATTGTTGTTGGTCTTAACAACTCCGCCCCCCTGTTGACGTAAGCGGTTCTTTCCTCTGGCCCAGCAAAGAGTTGGTGCTAGCCTGGAACCGGTTTTTCTGGCCCCAGAGCCAGTTCTTTGTCAGTGGAAACAGAAAACCCAGTTCCAAACTAAGCACTGGCCCCGAACCAGCCCTGGAACTGCTTTGGTGGAAAAGGGGTATATGTTAAGGTGGACCAGAGATTGGTTCATGGGACCACACTGAGATTTGTGACTGTTTCACATTATGACCAAACATGCACACAAATAAACTTAGTGTAGGGCGACTCACCTGAGTAATTAATAGTTTTGACAACATGTTCGCTTCTTATTCCATGCACTGTCTTGCTATTAGTAGATCTTATATTGTAAAGCGCAGGGGTCTTCACCGAAAAATTCTGAATGTCCAATGACATGTCTTGCTGATAAAGAGCTGGAAAAGCAGCAAACGTGACTGAATGGCAACAAGTTAGCTTTTAATACTTAACCATTTGTGATTAATTCATGGCTATAAAAAAGACACATCGGTATGAAGTGATTGTTTTATTGTGCCAAAAATTTTGAACAGCACCATGAACTCTTAACAGATGAGACATTTGTTTTGAACTTCAAGCCAAACAGTTTACATAAATGCATGTGATTGGCTGTGGGTGGTAGAAATGGGCAACTGGACTTGCTTGAAGATTCTTGAAAACGTTTCACCTCTCGTCCGAAAGGCTTCCTCAGTTCTGTCTGACTAATAGGGAACCAGACAGAACTGAGGAAGCCTTTCGGACGAGAGGTGAAACGTTTTCAAGAATCTTCAAGCAAGTCCAGTTGCCCATTTCTACCACCCACAGTTTACTATGACCTGGATGATTGAGAATCTTCACAGACATGTGATTGGCTGCAATAGAGAATCTGCTAAAGAAGTCGCTATAATTAATGTTTAGTAAATCTGAGTCAATGAACACAAGAAATTGCTACAGTATTTTTCTTGTGTTCGGTTTGATCAACTGAAATACTTTCCTAGTCTGCACTCAGACCATAGTCCTCCAATGGACGACCCTTGTTAGTGCATTACATGCACATTAGAGCATTAGATCAAAAAGAAAACTGATTATGAAAAGCCAGTATGACCCAACTAACATGGATGTGTTTGGAGTTGGGCACTGTAAAGGCAGAGAGGGTTGTGAGGTGAGAGGGTTTGTGTTTAATTATGCAAGTCCGTGTAACCATTTAACTGTGCCGTCAACATTTTCAACATAAAAATGAGATTTTATGTCCTGACCATGTAAGTTTAGTGAACGTTGTTATGTTACAGGGTGATGGAGATGAGGAGGGAGGTGTTGAACACGGTTCTTAACAGCCGATCGTTCAGCACACAGGGGAACAGAGCAGCGGCGACCGTGGACTACCTGCCTGCTCTGCGCACCATCTGTAGATCAGAAAGGCTGAAGGAGCAGGGCAAGGTCAAACGCAGGTAACATTTTTGAGAGCTCTAACTGGGCTCAGAGCCAGTTTGAGATAAGTTTAACTTATCACGAAGTTGAAATATGAAAAAATATTGACATTCATCCGGTGTACTGTATCTCAGGGATACTAGATTAGTTCAAATGCAGTGGTTAATGTTCAGTGATTTGTGGCTGGAAGGTTGAGTTCAGATGTGTAGTTTTGATTAAGTCCATGTCATATTCATTAAATGTATCCTGCACTGTTCTCCAAATGGTTCCCTACTTACGAATCCCTAGTTTGGAAAATCATGAGCACTGTTATTAGTGATTGAAGCAAATGATTAATAATCAAACCTCAGGACAATAAAATAACCAAACTATTTATAGAAATCAAACATGTGACATTAGAAATGAGAAGCTTGAATAGCCTTTTTGATCTCTAATTGTGAAGCAGTCTTGGGTATGTAAAAGGCATGGTATAAACGAAACTCGTAAATTTAATAAATTCAGTAAGGGTATTTACTGTAGTATGAATACACAGGTGATTATAGGAAATTGCACGCGCTGATGCGTCAAGAAATTCAGACTATATCTTGATAATCACCTCGAACGACTCGGCAAAATGGCGGCCGATCGTTTTGTCGCCATACAGTGGTGCTTGAAAGTTTGTGAACCCTTTAGAATTTTCTATATTTCTGCATAAATATGACCTAAAACATCATCAGATTTTCACACAAGTCCTAAAAGTAGATAAAGAGAACCCAGTTAAACAAATGAGACAAAAATATTATACTTGGTCATTTATTTATTGAAGAAAATGATCCAATATTACATATCTGTGAGTGGCAAAAGTATGTGAACCTCTAGGATTAGCAGTTAATTTGAAGGTGAAATTAGAGTCAGGTGTTTTCAATCAATGGGATGACAATCAGGTGTGAGTGGGCAGCCTGTTTTATTTAAAGAACAGGGATCTATCAAAGTCTGATCTTCACAACACATGTTTGTGGAAGTGTATCATGGCACGAACAAAGGAGATTTCTGAGGACCTCAGAAAAAGCGTTGTTGATGCTCATCAGGCTGGAAAAGGTTACAAAACCATCTCTAAAGAGTTTGGACTCCACCAATCCACAGTCAGACAGATTGTGTACAAATGGAGGAAATTCAAGACCATTGTTACCCTCCCCAGGAGTGGTCGACCAACAAAGATCACTCCAAGAGCAAGGTGTGTAATAGTCGGCAAGGTCATAAAGGACCCCAGGGTAACTTCTAAGCAACTGAAGACCTCTCTCACATTGGCTAATGTTAATGTTCATGAGTCCACCATCAGGAGAACACTGAACAACAATGGTGTGCATGGCAGGGTTGCAAGGAGAAAGCCACTGCTCTCCAAAAAGAACATTGCTGCTCATCTGCAGTTTGCTAAAGATCACGTGGACCAGCCAGAAGGCTATTGGAAAAATGTTTTGTGGACGGATGAGACCAAAATAGAACTCGGTTTAAATGAGAAGCGTTATGTTTGGAGAAAGGAAAACACTGCATTCCAGCATAAGAACCTTATCCCATCTGTGAAACATGCTGGTGGTAGTATCATGGTTTGGGCCTGTTTTGCTGCATCTGGGCCAGGACAGCATGCCATCATTGATGGAACAAAGAATTCTGAATTATACCAGTGAATTCTAAAGGAAAATGTCAGGACATCTGTCCGTGAACTGAATCTCAAGAGAAGGTGGGTCATGCAGCAAGACAACGACCCTAAGCACACAAGTCGTTCTACCAAAGAATGGTTAAAGAAGAATAAAGTTAATGTTTTGGAATGGCCAAGTCAAAGTCCTGACCTTAATCCAATCGAAATGTTGTGGAAGGACCTGAAGCGAGCAGTTCATGTGAGGAAACCCACCAACATCCCAGAGCTGAAGCTGTTCTGTACAGAGGAACGGGCTAAAATTCCCCCAAGCCGGTGTGCAGGACTGATCAACAGTTACCAGAAACGTTTAGTTGCAGTTATTGCTGCACAAGGGGGTCACACCAGATACTGAAAGCAAAGGTTCACATACTTTTGCCACTCACAGATATGTAATATTGGATCATTTTCTTCAATAAATAAATGACCAAGTATAATATTTTTGTCTCATTTGTTTAACTGGGTTCTCTTTATCTACTTTTAGGACTTGTGTGAAAATCTGATGATGTTTTAGGTCATATTTATGCAGAAATATAGAAAATTCTAAAGGGTTCACAAACTTTCAAGCACCACTGTAAGTGAGGAAGAATTACAAATTAAGAAAGAAAATGCTGTTCGTAAAAGCACTAAAGATGCTGCGAAGTTTGGTCTAAAACTATTCAAAGGTAAGGTGGAATTGTGATTTATCGATTTCAAAACAGTATTTTATGCGAGTCGGTAGAGATAAGTGACACAAGCCTGTGCACATTACATTTGCATGCCACTTTTGAAGTTTTAAATAAATGATTTTTTTTAAAGTTTGTTTTTAAATAATCACCTGTGTATTTGTACTAAAGCAGTTATCTGCCTCGAGTTTGTCTCAATGATTATTCACTTCGGTGAGTAATTAATTGTTAATTATTGATCGGTAGGGGACATTGTACACTACCTCTCGCAGTACATCATAGGATTAAAAGAGTGCACTGGATATTCTCCACTGTGTTTTTAAAAACCATTACAAAATGAAGGATCCCAAAAACAGTACTAATTTAGTGAACAGAGTATAATTTCAGACACAACTGTAGTTACTGTATGGGGGGGGAAATCCCCACTACACAATTTCTAATAATTTTATGTGGCTGTTTATTTTGTAGTTATATTCACTCACGAATGTGTGGAGTCACCAGAAGGTGTTTATTTTGTCTTTCCCAAATTGATCTGGCCTCAAGTATTTACTGTTAATTCTCCTTTTAGTCAGATTATATTCAACAAAGGAAAACCTACATTTGAATAAAAATGATTTTAAAATAACTTTTATGCAACTTGTATATAAACAAAGTGAAATTACACAGTGAAGCCTCAGGATGAAGCACATTTCGAGATGTTCAAGGACAGGATGTGAGCCTCACGTGTCATGTTTTGAACCAGCCTTGCATGAGTTCTCGTCATGGACACTTGAGTGGCTATTTTTAATGTCACAACCTTGAGTCACACCATAGAGTGAGTGTGAAAAGGGGGTGGGAGTGTGATGAGTTTCGAAATTGAGTTTTTGATGAAAACTAACATACCTAAGAATAGCTGAGAGTTTCATGGTGTTTTGTTTTTTTCTTCACAGGTTCATGCACTACCTTGCTGTTATACACCTTGATCTGCCTAAAAGCACTCTTCAGCACCTGGCCTCAGACTTTCCTTGAAATGTTTGATCGCACTGTGCTGTGGCAGCTGGTTAATATACATCTGTACAGTAATATTATGTACCCTAATAGCATGTGAGGTTTTATGTTTATGGATTTTCTATTTGATTCTCTCTCTTTAAGTCTGATTCTGTGTGGAGAGCATAATGTTTTGTACTTTTATTATGTAGTATATTTTATAAATTTGTCAGAAAACATGTTTCCATCAAAAAATGTATATAACACTGAAAACTGTTCTTGGAGATCTCGAGTGGCTAAATGACGACTCTGGTAGTTCAGTGCCTTGGTCACTAACTTCAGGGTTTTATAATGGGCACTAAAATTCAAATCACTGTATCTCAGTTGTTGTCCAATACAATTTAACGGCCCTTGATTAGTATTAATATTCACGAATATGACTATTTAATGTCTCAATGTAATGAAATAATAAATGTGCATATTTTTACAACCAGACGTATCTCAAGATCGTTTGTTTTGTTTTTTTCGTCATCGAAGTTTCTATTTGACTTGTACTACTGTGCAGTAGTCTGACTTGGTGAGTTTTATAATCCTTTACCATGGTGACTGTCTCAAGGAAATACCTTTTGACTCAAGTAATCTCTTTATTTAAAGACAGTTTTAGGTGCCTAGGCATTTTCAGGTCTTAACGTCTTGTATCTTCCTCAAGAGGAGAAAGGAAGAGAAATTATATTATTCCTTTGCTGTGTGGTATTTTTAAATATTTAGTAAGGTTTTTTTGTTGGTTTTTTTTTTTTTAGTATTCAATAGTTTTTTCATTTGGCAAACAGATTTAAAAAAAAAAGTTTGAAATTGTGTCCAAGTTTGACAAACCAGATCTCTACAATTGAGTGAATGAAGAGGGAATATGTATTAATTTGCTTTAACAACTTAGTCAGTGGTTCTCAAACTGGGGACTAAAGAAATGGCCAGTTGGTCGCATTTTATTCACGCAAACACATACATTATATAGATAAATTTGTATGTATATATGTAGCAATGGGGCGTGGCCAAGCAGCAGTTTGTGAATGGAAGGCGGGGTCAGGGAAGGTAAGTGGCTAAGTCATTACACCTGGTGTCATTAATGTGTGGGTGTGTGTTTGTTTGTTTGTCATAGGGATTGAGCATAAAAGGAGGGGGAGAGAAGAGGAGCTCTCCAACCCCAATGCCTGTGTGTGACTGAACGAACGAATGAATGAATGAACAAACCAAACTGAAAAGCCAAATAAAGTGTGTATGTGAACACACACACTGGTGCTTGAAAGTTTGTGAACCTTTGAGAATTTTCTATATTTCTGCATAAATATGACCTAAAACAGCATCAGATTTTCACACAAGTCCTAAAAGTAGATAAAAACCCAGTTAAACAAATGAGACAAAAATATTATACTTGGTCATTTATGTCTCTCATCTCGTTATCTCTAGCCGCTTTATCCTGTTCTACAGGGTCGCAGGCAAGCTGGAGCCTAGGAAAATGATCCAATATTACATATCTGTGAGTGGCAAAAGTATGTGAACCTCTAGGATTAGCAGTTAATTTGAAGGTGAAATTAGAGTCAGGTATTTTCAATCAATGGGATGACAATCAGGTGTGAGTGAGCACCCTGTTTTATTTAAAGAACAGGGATCTATCAAAGTCTGATCTTCACAACACATGTTTGTGGAAGTGTATCATGGCACGAACAAAGGAGATTTCTGAGGACCTCAGAAAAAACGTTGTTGATACTCATCAGGCTGGAAAAGGTTACAAAATCATCTCTAAAGAGTTTGGACACCACCAATCCACAGTCAGACAGATTGTGTACAAATGGAGAAAATTCAAGACCATTGTTACCCTCCCCAGGAGTGGTCGACCAACAAAGATCACTCCAGGAGCAAGGCGTGTAATAGTCGGTGAGGTCATAAAGGACCCCAGGGTAACTTCTAAGCAACTGAAGGCCTCTCTCGCATTGGCTAATGTAAATGTTCATGAGTCCACCATCAGGAGAACACTGAATAACAATGGTGTGTATGGCAGGGTTGCAAGGAGAAAGCCACTGCTCTCCAAAAAGAACATTGGTGCTCATCTGCAGTTTGCTAAAGATCACGTGGACAAGCCAGAAGGCTACTGGAAAAATGTTTTGGGGATGGATGGAGACCAAAATAGAACTTTTTGGTTGAAATGAGAAGCATTATGTTTGGAGAAAGGAAAACACTGCATTCCAGCATAAGAACCTTATCCCATCTGTGAAACATGGTGGTGGTAGTATCATGGTTTGCTGCATCTGGGCCAGGACGGCTTGCCATCATTGATGGAACAATGAATTCTGAATTATACCAGCGAATTCTAAAGGAAAATATCAGGACATCTGTCCATGAACTGAATCTCAAGAGAAGGTGGGTCATGCAGCAAGACAGTGACCCTAAGTACACAAGTCATTCTACCAAAGAATGGTTAAAGAAGAATAAAGTTAATGTTTTGGAATGGCCAAGTCAAAGTCCTGATCTTAATCCAATCAAAATGTTGTGGAAGGACCTGAAGCGAGCAGTTCATGTGAGGAAACCCACCAACATCCCAGAGTTGAAGCTGTTCTCTATGGAGGAATGGGCTAAAATTCCTCCAAGCCGGTGTGCAGGACTGATCAACAGTTACCGGAAATGTTTAGTTGCAGTTATTGCTGCACAAGGGGGTCACGCCAGATACTGAAAGCGAAGGCTCGCATACTTTTGCCACTCACAGATATGTAATATTGGATCATTTTCCTCAATAAATAAATGACCAAGTATAATATTTTTGTCTCATTTGTTTAACTGGGTTCTCTTTATCTACTTTTAGGACTTGTGTGAAAATTTGATGATGTTTTAGGTCATATTTATGCAGGAATATAGAAAATTCTAAAGGGTTCACAAACTTTCAAGTACCTGTGGGTGTGTATATACACACTTCAAAAAGTTCTTGGCCTTACCCTGAAACAAGGAGCGTTGCTCCCATTTTGGGGTGTAACTGTCCTCAAAAACTCAAATGAAAGAAGCAATCAAAGAAAAAAGGAGAGGGATCGCTTCAAGCTGGCGTGCTGTTACTCCAGGACAATGCGCCCATCCGCACAGGTGGCAGTGGCTTTGAACGTTTGCCTCATGCATCTTACTCACCCAACCCAGCACCATCTGACCTCTATCTGTTTCCCAAACTGAAATCCCACTTGCGTGGTCACCATTTTCAGAGTGATGATGAAGTCACCTATGCTGTTGAGGAGTATCTGGAGGCTCAAGATGTGACCACCTTTGGTGAAAGGATAGTGAAGCTTCAACATCAGTGGACCAAGTGTAATGAAGTTAAAGGAGACTATGTAGAAAAATAATACAAGAACAATCTTTCTCCTGTGACGTTTTCTGGTTGAGGCAGGGAACTTTTTTGAGCTACCCTCATATGCTGTATCATTACAATTCCCCTTCACTCAAACCTGTTCCAGCATGTCAGTGCCCCTGTGTATAAAGCCAGCTCCATGAAGACATGGTTTGCCAAAGTTGGAGTGGAAGAACTCAAGTGTCTTGACTTCAACCCCACTGAAAACCTTTGGGATGAACTGGAACACCAACTGCACTCCAGACCTCCTTGTCCAACATCAGTGCTTGATCACACTAATGCTCTTGTAGCTGAGTGAACACGAATCCCCACAGCCACGCCCCAAAATCGAGTGGAAAGCCTTCCCAGAAGAGTGGAGTTTATTATAACAGAAAAGGGGGAATAAATCTGGAATGGGATGTTCAACAAGCACATGGTGTTTTGCTTATATAGTGTATCACTTATACAGGAAGGGACAGAGCAGGCTATACTTCCTTAGGAGGCTGCAGTCCTTTAACATCTACAGGAAACTCCTGTGGATGTTCTATCAGTCTGTGGTCGCCAGTGTCCTGTTTTACACCGTGGTGTGCTGGGGGGGACAGCACATCCAAGAAGGACACATCCAGGCTGGACAAACTGATCAGGCGGGCCGGCTCTGTGGTCGGCGTGAAGCTGGACTCTCTGGTGACGGTGGCAGAGAAGAGGTCTATGGACAAACTATTGAACATCATGGACGATGCCAGTCACCCTCTGCACACCGTCATCAGCAACCAGAGGAGCCTGTTCAGTGACAGAATGCTCCTTCCCAAGGGCAGGACGAACAGACTCAAAAACTCCTTTGTCCCTCACTCCATCAGACTGTACAACTCCTCTCTGGGGGGAGGAGGGGTGACAGGAGGACAGAGGACGGGAAGGAGCAGTAGCCTAGCCTAACAATAAGCAATACCGGACAATGTGCAATATAAAGTGCAATATCTCTCCTGCTGCTCCCCCCCTTTCCTTTTTCCCCATCCTCTCTCTCCCGCTTCCTCTCTTCCCCATATCTTATTCTTTTTATATTTGTATATGTACAGTGGTGCTTGAAAGTTTGTGAACCCTTTAGAATTTTCTATATTTCTGCATAAATATGACCTAAAACATGATCAGATTTTCACACAAGTCCTAAAAGTAGATAAAGACAACCCAGTTAAACAAATGAGACAAAAATATTATACTCGGTCATTTATTTAGTGAGGAAAATGATCCAATATTACATATCTGTGAGTGGCAAAAGTATGTGAACCTTTGCTTTCAGTATCTGGTGTGACCCCCTCGTGCGGCAATAACTGCAACTAAGCGTTTCCGGTAACTGTTGATCAGTCCTGCACACCAGCTTGGAGGAATTTTAGCCCATTCCTCCAAACAAAACAGCTTCAACTCTGGGATGTTGGTGGGTTTCCTCAGATAAACTGCTCGCTTCAGGTCCTTCCACAACATTTTGATTGGATTAAGGTCAGGACTTTGACTTGGCCATTCCAAAACATTAACTTTATTCTTCTTTAACCATTCTTTGGTAGAACGACTTGTGTGCTTAGGGTTGTTGTCTTGCTGCATGACCCACCTTCTCTTGAGATTCAGTTCATGGACAGATGTCCTGACATTTTCCTTTAGAATTTGCTGGTATAATTCAGAATTCATTGTTCCATCAATGATGGCAAGCCGTCCTGGATCAGATGCAGCAAAACAGGCCCAAACCATGATACTACCACCAGCATGTTTCACAGATGGGATAAGGTTCTTATCCTGGAATGCAGTGTTTTCCTTTCTCCAAACATAACGCTTCTCATTTAAATCAAAATTCTATTTTGGTCTCATCCATCCACAGAACAGTTTTCCAATAGCCTTCTGGCTTGTCCACGTGAGCTTTAGCAAACTGCAGACGAGCAGGAATGTTCTTTTTGGAGAGCAGTGGCTTTCTTCTTGCAACCCTGCCATGCAGACCATTGTTGTTTAGTGTTCTCCTGATGGCGGACTCATGAACATTAACATTAGCCAATGTGAGAAAGGCCTTCAGTTGCTTAGAAGTTACCCTGGGGTCCTTTATGACCTCGCCAACTATTACACACCTTACTCTTGGAGTGATCGTTTTTGGTCGACCACTCCTGGGGAGGGTAACAATGGTCTTGATTTTCCTCCATTTGTACACAATCTGTCTGACTGTGGATTGGTGGAGTCCAAACTCTTTAGAGATGGTTTTGTAACCTTTTCCAGCCTGATGAGCATCAACAACACTTTTTCTGAGGTCCTCAGAAATCTCCTTTGTTCGTGCCATGATGCACTTCCACAAACGTGTGTTGTGAAGATCAGACTTTGATAGATCCCTGTTCTTTAAATAAAACAGGGTGCCCACTCACACCTGATTGTCATCCCATTGATTGAAAACACCTGACTCTAATTTCACCTTCAAATTAACTGCTAATCCTAGAGGTTCACATACTTTTGCCACTCACAGATATGTGATATTGGATCATTTTCCTCAATAGATAAATGACCAAGTATAATATTTTTGTTTCATTTGTTTAACTGGATTCTCTTTATCAATTTTTAGGACTTGTGTGAAAATCTGATGATGTTTTAGGTCATACTTATGCAGAAATATAGAAAATTCTAAAGGGTTCACAAACTTTCAAGCACCACTGTAAATAATTTATTTTAATTTATCTAGAAGTTTTCCTCTATTTCTTTTCTCTGTTTATCTGTAATGATGCTGCTGGAATCTTAATTTCCCTGAGGGAACCCGCCCAAAGGGATCAATGAAGTTTTATCTAATCTAATCTACACTGGGATTCATCCGAACCTCAATAACTCAAAAACAAGTAGCTTTACATTACATTACATTAAGTCAAATTGGAGCAATGGAACGTTCATGGATAATAATAATTATCATCAACTCAAGTTCATTTGAGTTGTTGAATTATCTTCAAAGGTGTGTGTGTGTGTGTGTGAGAGAGAGAGAGAGAGAGTAGGAGGAGGTGCTTCACTGAGTCAACTGCAGAACTGAGAGCATGCGTGTTTTTATCACCACACTGGAGCTCAGATTTAACAGGAGAGAATGGAAATGTTTGGTGTGAAAACAGAGACGCTGATATCCTAAAGGTTCTACCTGAAAATTGCCTTTACATCAGGTCTCATATGGCAAATCGTGACAAGAATAAAAAGACTCTTCTGGAACTGGTGAAGCTGCCGGAGAACAGTAGCTGTGCTGACTGTGGCGCTGCAGGTCAGTCAAACTGCTGGAGAGCTGAATTCATTCAAACCAGCTGCTCTTTACTGCTGTTGGTTTTTTTCACTGGACTTTTCTTTGAGCTAATATTTCAGTCGTAAATGTTGCTGGTATTTTTAGGGTTTTGGTTCCAACACAGCAACAAACAGATGACTTTTAATAGCCTGGTTTAACCTGATTTTAAGATTGAAATGCAGGTTATAGAGAGCAGTCCCAGCCACATCTGTTCATAGAACTGACCTACTGGTCTACAGTAGTGCACAAAAGGTCTTCTTTTTATAGTACAAACTTCATTATAGATTTTTTTTTCTTATTGTTATTTTTTGACTTCTACATTATCGAGTCAGTACTAAAAAACATTTTAGATTTCCAAACATTCGGCTGGTTTTCCAGCAGAAGATTAAATGTTAAAAAAAGAAGAAGAAGAAGCATATTACTGTACGTAAGACACTTTTCAGACAAAAAATGAAGGTTGGTGAGTTTTGCTGCAAAAATAACAAGTAAGTGTAGCAGTCAAAGTGTCCAGAAGAACTGTGTCTGGTTGTGCGAGATGTTCAGTAAAACTTATAGCTTATTTCCTTATAAAACTGTATAAACTGTAGGCTACCTGAATCAACTATTATTATTTATTTATTTATTTATTTATTTTAAGAATAAAGGGTTGTTGTAAATATGGACTTTGTTTCATTTATTACTGTTGACTGCTCTTTATACTGTTGTTGTTGTTGTTGTTGTTTTCAATGTAGAAACATTTAATTTTATTATTTTTCAAGGCATTTTTGCTCTACAGCATTTCTTTACATGCACCTAAGACATTTGCACAGTACTGTATATATTGGAAGGAAAAGAAAGGAAATGCTGTCAAGCAAAGTTGGCTTAAAAGTGATATTAACTATTTATACATTAAAAAAACAATACTATACTGCAAAGAGCAGTAAACAACTAAACAAAGTCTGTATTTAGTATGATAAAAAAAAAAAACACCTCCATCTTGGTACAATTTGTGTCGTTTTCTCAGGACATTAGCCTGCAAATTCTCCTGGCCATCTTGAGGAATAGAATAGAATGCCTTTATTGTCACTATACCCATGTACAATGAGATTAAAAGCAACTCCAATAACAGTGCAAACAGCGTGGGGGGGAATAAATAAATAAATTAAAAAAAAAAATCTGCCACAACCCATCTGGAGACTTTGACTGTCCAACTTGCTTTCTTTTTCTGCAGCAAATCTCAGTAGCCTTCATTTTTCTTTGTCTGAAAAGTTGTCTGTTACATAATATGCTGCTTTCCTTACTGCCAAACTTTTTTTTTTCTGTAGCATTTAATTTTTTGTTGGAAAAGGAATGCTTGGAAATATATTATTTTTATACAGACTCAATAATGCAGTTTATAACAGTTACTTAAAAAATATTATAGCACATAAAATGTATCGCACATACCTAAGATAATTGCACAGTTGTTCCCATAGCTGATAAATTCCTGTTTCTCTGTTTACACATGAGTGTAAGACAGAAAGTAGCAGCTAAATTTGCGTTTAGATCAGATGTATAGGCCTAGGTCTTAATTTAGTCCTCTTATATTCACTGCAGATCCAGACTGGGCTTCATATACTCTCGGCGTATTTGTTTGTCTGAACTGCTCAGGAACTCATCGTAATTTATCGACTATTAGCCGGATAAAATCCATCCGCTTAGACTTCTGGGATGATGAGCTTGTGAAGGTATGAAAATTGTGTCACGTCAAACCTGTGTTCTTTTCATGTTTATTCTGCCTCACACTTCAGTGCTGTGAATGTAACGTTCCAAAGTTAGTTCGTTTATGTACTGTCAAAGTAATGTCTGATTATGTAACTTGCAACTAATTATGCAAAGAATGACTATCTATAAAGAACTACACTGTACACTAAAGCATATGATTGAGCTGAATCCTGTTGTTTTCCGTGTAATTGCATGACCTAATGTACAGTTCATGAAATCCCATGGAAACCGAGCTGCCAAGGATGTCTACGAAAAATTTGTTCCCGTCTTCTATTATCAGCCACAGCAAGATGACTGTGAGTAAGTACTTCGTCTTTCTGCTGTGGTCATTGAAAAAGTTGGAGTCATTTACAGGCATCATAAAAGGGAATTTTTCCAGGCCATTGTTTATGACAGTTGGTACTATAATGAAAGAAGTCGATCATTGGGGAAGTGGGAGACTGCTGATATGGCAAACAAATTGCTAGGAGTGCAGTAGAGCATGCAATAGTCTTAGTAACAATAAGGGGAACTATTAATGTATTTCTGTTTCAGCCATGAGGGGGTTTGGTGTTACATGTCAAGCCTTTGAATTTGTTCATTTGTGCTTTCGGTTCTCTACACAAGTGGTTGATTTTAAGTGAGTCAAACTACCCATAGTTGTCTCGAAATAGTAAACAGGACAGTTTTAAGCCTTTTTCTGCAGCAAAGCATGCTTGGAACAGTAGCTGTTAACAGTTTGGGCCGCTTCGCTGGACGTAGTCCATTTTAAACGTCCCATACTTGACATGATGTTTGTTTATTTTGCCTTCATATTGTAGTGTTCTAAGGGAGCAGTGGATCAGAGCCAAGTATGAAAGACATGAGTTTACAGAGCAAAATGACCTTAGAGCCTATTCATCAGGTAATCCTGTAGCTTTTAGATCTTGTGTAGTAAATCAGATAAATATAGGACAAAATCTTAACCTTATAAGTGTATCTAATATGGACTTTGATTGTCCTTCATGCAGCCAGAAGCTGACATCTATCTATTAAACCTACATTTCTGGAGTTCTGAAATGTTTCGGCAATAATGATTTCTTCATTCTTGGATGTCTTCACTGATTACAGGCATATATGAAGGGGTGCTGTGGAAGAAGGGGAAGGATAATGGGCAGTTTCTCAAGAGGAAGTTTGTTTTGTCAGAGCAAGACTTTACCCTAAAATATTATAAGGAGGATGTGAGTACTCTGGATGCCTTGTTAGGCATTTTTTTCCCTGAACCCAGCAACATGTTAGTATTAGTATCCTCTTTCTTATTTGGTTCCAATTTGTTATCTTTTGATAACAATAGAAATTTATTTTCATATGTCCAAACTTTTATTGAGGAATCTAAACGATTCCAGACACAGGAATAGTTGGGCCAACTGTTTGCTTATATCCCCCCTCCCCCTTTTTTGTCTTGTTGTTTTTGTTTGTTCTATATATCAATGTAAAATGTTATTCGGAGTAAGCCCCCTTAGATGAGCTTTAATGCTCTTGGGGCAAACTCTGACCCCAAATATATATTTTTTTAAAAACTGTTGCGTTAATGTTTTCAACTGAATGCCTTGATTTATTCATCATCTATAATTTGTTAGTCTTTGGCTTATTAGCTGGAGCCAGTGTTGCAATGCATGTAACTAGAGTCTTTGTTAATTCTTTTGTTTGCAATATTAAAATGGCAAAAAAAAACAGAGGATGTTCTTGCTCACAAACATTTCCGATTCAGTAAATAAGAATCTATTACTATGTTATGTAACAGTAAACAACTGAAATAACCAAGTATATGATCATTATTCTTTAATGTTTAGGAATCTAAAGGGCCAAAGGCTGTTATTTCGATACAAAGTCTGAATGCAACCTTTCAGCCACAGAAGATTGGACATGCTCACGGCCTTCAGATCACATATTCGGTGGAAGACCACACCCGAAACCTCTTTGTTTACCATGAAAGTGGTCAGGTGAGTCATCTTTTTCTGTAACTGAATTTTGTGTTTTCTACACGTTTCATCTTGTCCGAAAGTATTTGTATTTATAAATATTTGCCTCACTTCATTCTCAATGACAGCACAAATCATTTCCATAACACACTTTTCAAACTAAAGAAACCCACTTCCTAGTTTTTAAATGAACAAAAAATAGGATCTATTTCTAGATTATTCAAAAGCCTTTTTGTCAGGCTACCTCTTCCAAACAAGGAAGTAAAAGCATATTACATTTGAAACTTTTTTTTTTTTTACCATCCAGTGTCAGCTTATAATGGAGAAAAATCAGTTGAAGCAAAGCCATACAGGTTCCAGTTTGTAGTTCACCCCTATTAACCACAAGGGGCAGTAAGAAACACCTGGATTTCTTGTGTGTTTGCTCACGCCTGCCTGGATCTTCCAACAAAGTTGCAACAAAGTCACTTTTTGTTACTGATCAGAAGGTTGGGAGTTCATGCCCCAGCACCTTCAAACTGCCACTGATGGGCCCTTGAGCAGGGCCCTTGAGCAAGGCCCTTAACCCGCTCTGCTCCAGGGGCCCTGTATCATGGCTGACCCTGCACTCTGACCCCAACTTCCTAACAAGCTAGGATATGCAAGGAAAAGAATTTCACTGTAATGTAATGTGTATGTGACAAATCCCATCCCATCGGATCCCATCCTCGTCGCCAATTTGTTATATATCGCCAAGATATCAGTCTTGCCTAAATCACTTTACACTAACATTGATATTGGAGTTCTAAATAACACGTCTGCACACTTGGTTGCTATATTTCCACACTGGTTTATTTTACGAAGTACAACTCAACACATAGGGAATAGGAGAGCACCACCTAGTGGTGTGGTTCGGTCAAACATAAAATTCCCAATACATTACAACTGGCTTCATCTTTTTCTCATCTTTTCCTTACCTTGTACACATATCAGATGACATGTAAATCATATGGAGCTGTCTGCTTTACAGCTTGTGATTACAGTCAGAGCTACAGGTCTGGAGAACTCTAGTACACTCCCACCAATGACTGTACAGTATATAATATATGAGTGGACAACATGGCATCATTTAGTCCCAGTGTGCAGTTTTGAAGCTTTTTGGGGTTGAAATATGAGTTGCCATCTTGCAGAAATTGGAGCCAGAGATAGACAATGTATCCACCTCTCACCCGCCTGTATTAGTGACGGACACAATGCCTGCTGCATGCTGGGAGCACACGTGCAAAACGGCGTATTGACTATCTCAAAGTGGGAAGTACAGCATTAAGTACAGTGCCTTGCAAAAGTATTCATCCCCCTTGGTGTTTGTCCTGTTTTGTCACATTACAAGATGGAATTAAAATGGATTTTTGGGAGGGTTAGCACCATTTGATTTACACAATATGCCTACCACTTTAAAGGTGAAAATTGTTGTTTTATTGTGACACAAACAATCATTAAGATGAAAAAACAAATCTGGAGTGTGCATAGGTGTTCACCCCCTTTCATATGAAACCCCTCAATAAGAGCTGGTCCAACCAATTCACTTCATAAGTCACATAATTAGTTGATTAAGATCCACCGGTGTGTAATCAAAGTGTCACATGATCTGTCACATGATGTCTGTATAAATCAACCTGTTCTGGAAGGACCCTGGCTCTGCAACACTACTAAACAAACAACATGAGAACCAAGGAGCCTCAAAACATGTCAGAGACAAAGTTGTGAAGACGTATAGATCAGGGTTTGGTTATAAAAAATATCCCAAACTTTGAATATCCCAGGGAGCACCATTAAATCCATTATAGCAAAATGGAAAGAATATGTCACCACTACAAACCTGACAAGAGAAGGCAACAAATGCAGAGATGCAACAAAGGCACCAAAAATAACATTGAAGGAGCTGCAAAGATCCACAGCGGAGATGGGAGTACAGTATCTGTCCATAGGACCACTTTAAGCCATACACTCCACAGAGCGGGGCTTTATAGAAGAGTCAGAAAAAAGTACAACCCCGATTCCAAAAAAGTTGGGACAAAGTACAAATTGTAAATAAAAATGGAATGCAATAATTTACAAATCTCAAAAACTGATATTGTATTCAGAATAGAACATAGACAACATATCAAATGTAGAAAGTGAGACATTTTGAAATTTCATGCCAAATATTGGCTCATTTGAAATTTCATGACAGCAACACATCTCAAAAAAGTTGGGACGGGGGCAATAAGAGGCTGGAAAAGTTAAAGGTATAAAAAAGGAACAGCTGGAGGACCAAATTGCAACTCATTAGGTCAATTGCCAAAAGGTCATTAACATGACTGGGTATAAAAAGAGCATCTTGGAGTGGCAGCGGCTCTCAGAAGTAAAGATGGGAAGAGGATCACCAATCCCCCTAATTCTGCACCGACAAATAGTGGAGCAATATGAGAAAGGAGTTCGACAGTGTAAAATTGCAAAGAGTTTGAACATATCATCACCTACAGTGCATAATATCATCAAAAGATTCAGAGAATCTGGAAGAATCTCTGTGCGTAAGGGTCAAGGCTGGAAAACCATACTGGGTGCCCATGATCTTCGGGCCCTTAGACAGCACTGCATCACATGCAGGCATGCTTCTGTATTGGAAATCACAAAATGGGCTCAGGAATATTTCCAGAGAACATTATCTGTGAACACAATTCACCGTGCCATCCGCCGTTGCCAGCTAAAACTCTATAGTTCAAAGAAGAAGCCGTATCTAAACATGATCGAGAAGCGCAGACGTCTTCTCTGGGCCAAGGCTCATTTAAAATGGACTGTGGCAAAATGGAAAACTGTTCTGTGGTCAGACGAATCAAAATTTGAAGTTCTTTATGGAAATCAGGGACGCCGTGTCATTCAGACTAAAGAGGAGAAGGATGACCCAAGTTGTTATCAGCGCTCAGTTCAGAAGCCTGCATCTCTGATGGTATGGGGTTGCATTAGTGCGTGTGGCATGGGCAGCTTACACATCTGGAAAGACACCATCAATGCTGAAAGGTATATCCAGGTTCTAGAGCAACATATGCTCCCATCCAGATGACGTCTCTTTCAGGGAAGACCTTGCATTTTCCAACATGACGATGCCAAACAACATACTGCATCAATTACAGCATCATGGCTGTGTAGAAGAAGGGTCCGGGTACTGAACTGGCCAGCCTGCAGTCCAGATCTTTCACCCATAGAAAACATTTGGCGCATCATAAAACAGAAGATACGACAAAAAAGACCTAAGACAATTGAGCAACTAGAATCCTACATTAGACAAGAATGGGTTAACATTCCTATCCCTAAACTTGAGCAACTTGTCTCCTCAGTCCCCAGATGTTTACAGACTGTTGTAAAGAGAAAAGGGGATGTCTCACAGTGGTAAACATGGCCTTGTCCCAACTTTTTTGAGATGTGTTGTTGTCATGAAATTTAAAATCACCTAATTTTTCTCTTTAAATGATACATTTTCTCAGTTTAAACATTTGATATGTCCTCTATGTTCTATTCTGAATAAAATATGGAATTTTGAAACTTCCACATCATTGCATTCTGTTTTTATTTACAATTTGTACTTTGTCCCAACTTTTTTGGAATCGGGGTTGTAATTGCTTAAGAAAACATGTTTGGAGTTTGCCCAACAGCATGTGGCAGACTCCCCAAACACATGAAAGAAGATTCTCTGGTCAAATGAGACTAAAATGGATCTTTTTGGCCATCATGGGAAATGCCATGTGTGGTGTAAACCCAATACCCTGAGAACACCACTCCTACAGTGAAGCATGGTGGTGGCAGCATCATGCTGTGGTGATATTTTTCATCTGCAGGGACAAGAAAGCTGGTCAGAGCTGATGGAAAGATGGATGGCACTAAATATAGGGCAATTGTGGTGGAAAACCTATTTGAGTCGGCCAAAGGTTTGAGACTGGGATGAAGGTTCACGTTCCAGAATCGCAAAGAGGGTCAGAGATCATGACAATACGGAGGATAACAAGAGGAAGTACAGAGAGTTAGACAAGCACGTTAAGAACAGTGCTGAGAAAGATTGGAAATCCTGGATAGATGAGCAAGCGAAGGAGCTTGAAGAAGCATCAACTAAAAACAACCAGAGAGTCGTATGCCAAAAAGTGAAGACGCTTACAGGCAAAAAGACAAGCAGTACACCCTTAGTCAAAGATAAAGATGGAAATATAATAGGTGACGAGAAAAAGAACTTGGAGAGATGGGCTGAACATTTCAGTGAACTCCTCAACGCTGAACCACCTGCAAATGCGATGGAGAACATCCCCGTTGAGTGGGACCAGCTTGATATTGACCTGAATTACCCTACTAGGGAGGAAGTTATTGAAGCCATTAAGCGTCTGAAAAATAACAAAGTACCTGGATATGATGAAATTACTGCAGAGATGTTAAAAGCTGGAGGAGAGAAGTTAGTAGACTGGTTGTTGCGAATCTGCATTGTAGTGTGGAAGACGGAAAGAGTGCCAAAAGATTGGAAAAGAGGAGTCATCATCAAACTCCCGAAGAAAGGAGATCTCACCATCTGTAGTAATAACCGCGGTATTACCCTTCTAAGCATAGCCGGGAAAGTACTCTGCATCTTGGTTCTCCTGCATACTAGAGATGCCGTGGATGAGTGACTCAGAGAAAACCAGGCTGGATTTAGAAAGGGGAGGTCATGCATCGATCAGTGCTTCGCCCTACGCCAACTAGTAGAAAAGTGCCTTGAATTTCAACTCTCGGCCAACATCAACTTCGTCGACTTTAAAGCTGCTTTCGACAGCGTAGACAGAATCCCTCTGGAAAATTCTTGAAGCATATGGGTTTCCCAAGAAGATAGTAAACATCATGAAGAACACCTATGACGGATCGGAATGCTGTGTCAAGGTTGACGGAGAAACAACTGAATGGTTCCTAGTATCGGCGGGCGTTAGACAAGGCTGTGTATGGTCTCCAATGTTGTTTGCCATATTGATCGATTGGGTGCTGAAACAAGCCCTGGACAGGAATGACTGTGGAATTGTACTCGAACGACGAAGGAGCCCACGTTACCAGCAGCAAAGATTATCTGATCTTGACTTTGCAGACGACATCGCTCTTATTGACGAGTCGGAAGAAAGATTACAGTATGCAACCACTCAAGTGAAAGAGGGAGGGAGTAAAATAGGACTAATCATTAACCCCACGAAGACCAAAGTTATGGCTGTCTCAAAGGATAAATGCGACATTACAATCAGTCTAAACAACCAAGATGCGTTGGAGAAGGTGGAGAAGTTTGTTTATTTGGGAAGTACGATAACATCCGATGGTGACTTAACCCGAGAGATTAACAACCATATAGGGAAAGCAGCGAACGCCTTTAATAAACTTCTACCCATCATGTGCCACAAGTGCACAAAAATGGCAATCTATCAGGCCGTAGTAATTACCATCCTAATGTATGGAGACGAAGCCTGGAACACAACAGTGCAGCAAGAGAAGCGACTATCGGCCTTCCATACTAGATGCCTTCGCAGAACTCTTGGTGTTTCCTGGAGAGAGCGTAAATCCAATGCGGAGATCTTCCAAAGAACTGGACAGGTTCCTCTAACGAACATCCTTCGACAAAGATGACTATCATGGTTTGGACACGTTATGCGCATGCCTCCAACACGCCTGCCGCGCCGACTTCTTTATTGGGCACCTCAAGGACCCCAGCGCCCAGGCAGACAGCGTATGCGTTGGCGTGACGCGGTCACTAGAGACCTTCAACAATCCCTAACATATGAGGAGGCTATGGTGGCGTCTCAGGACAGGAAAAGTTGGCGGTCGTTTGTGTTGGTGCTATGTGGGTCTACCCACGACAGCAGCAGTAAGTAAGTAAGTAAGAATGAACTTATGACATTGTATTGCCTGTGGCATGCACTGGCAGTACATTATTATTATTATTTTTTTAACTGCTAACACTCAAGCAAAGTCCAATCTGCAAATATTTATTCCTCTGTGGTGGAGTGGGATATCAGGATCAAGACACCATAATCAGGCTGGCCACACAGCACTTTTAGGTTACTACAACTCTGTTTCATATTCCACCACCCTCAGAAGTTCTATAAGTCTTCCACAAGCCCAAGGAAAGGAAAACCATGCCCTCAGGCACCTAGTAGGTGGCTGAATGCGCATGGGGCAGGATCTAACCAGTTCTCCTATGTCACTATTTAACTTTGGAAAGTCTCCGTGTATGAACACAGAAAGCTGTCCAGCTGATTCTAACAGTCCCTGGTGGTTATCCAGGGTTCACAAACAGGGTTCACATGTTAGTTACAAACTAACATAACTAGTATTTTCATGCATGCAACAAACTACATAGCATGCCTGTAGGTAACCATGTTTAGTCATCACTAGAAATCTTTGATGTGTTTTCTGAAGCTAAACCTTAAAAGCAATGCCATAATTTGATCCAAAATATCAAACACACTTTACAACAGAATGTATAGTGTGTACATATACAGTGGTGCTTGAAAGTTTGTGAACCCTTTAGAATTTTCTATATTTCTGCATAAATATGACCTAAAACAACATCAGATTTTCATACAAGTCCTAAAAGTAGATAAAGAGAACCCAGTTAAACAAATGAGACAAAAATATTATACTTGGTCATTTATGTATTGAGGAAAATGATCCAATATTACATATCTGTGAGTGGCAAAAGTATGTGAACCTCTAGGATTAGCAGTTAATGTGAAGGTGAAATTCGAGTCAGGTGTTTTCAATCAATGGGATGACAATCAGGTGTGAGTGGGCACCCTGTTTTATTTAAAGAACAGGGATCTATCAAAGTCTGATCTTCACAACACATGTTTGTGGAAGTGTATCATGGCACGGACAAAAGAGATTTCTGAGGACCTCAGAAAAAGCGTTGTTGATGCTCCTCAGGCTGGAAAAGGTTACAAAACCATCTCTAAAGTGTTTGGACTCCACCAATCCACAGTCAGACAGATTGTGTACAAATGGAGGAAATTCAAGACCATTGTTACCCTCCCCAGGAGTGGTCGACCAACAAAGATCACTCCAAGAGCAAGACGTGTAATAGTCGACAAGGTCACAAAGGACCACAGGGTAACTTCTAAGCAACTGAAGGCCTCTCTCACATTGCCTAATGTTCATGAGTCCACCATCAGGAGAACACTGAACAACAATGGTGTGCATGGCAGGGTTGCAAGGAGAAAGCCACTGCTCTCCAAAAAGAACATTGCTGCCCATCTGCAGTTTGCTAAAGATCACATGGACAAGCCAGAAGGCTGTTGGAAAAATGTTTTGTGGATGCATGAGACCAAAATAGAACTTTTTGGTTTAAATGAGAAGCATTATGTTTGGAGAAAGGAAAACACTGCATTCCAGCATAAGAACCTTATCCCATCTGTGAAACATGGTGGTGGTAGTATCATGGTTTGGGCCTGTTTTGCTGCATCTGGGTCAGGACAGCATGCCATCATTGATGGAACAAAGAATTCTGAATTATACCAGCGAATTCTAAAGGAAAATATCAGGACATCTGTCCATAAACTGAATCTCGAGAAGGTGGGTCATGCAGCAAGACAACGACCCTAAACACACAAGTCGCTCTACCAAAGAATGGTTAAAGAAGAATAAAGTTAATGTTTTGGAATGGCCAAGTCAAAGTCCTGACCTTAATCCAATCAAAATGTTGTGGAAGAACCTGAAGCGACCAGTTCATGTGAGGAAACCCACCAACATCCCAGAGTTGAAGTTGTTCTGTACGGAGGAATGGGCTAAAATTCCTCCAAGCCGGTGTGCAGGACTGATCAACAGTTACCGCAAACGTTTACTTGCAGTTATTGCTGCACAAGGGGGTCACACCAGATACTGAAAGCAAAGGTTCACATACTTTTGTCACTCATAGATATGTAATATTGGATCATTTTCTTCAGTTTAAATAAATGACCAAGTATAATATTTTTGTCTCATTTGTTTAACTGGGTTCTCTTTATCTACTTTTAGGACTTGTGTGAAAATCTGATGATGTTTTAGATCATATTTATGCAGAAATATAGAAAATTCTAAAGGGTTCACAAACTTTCAAGCACCACTGTACTGACCGAATCTGGGCACCCCTTGAAGAGATCCTACCAGAAGTCAGAGTGTAATTCAGACCTCGTTACCCTTTCAGGAAATTGTGAATTGGTTCAATGCTATAAGGGCGATACGTTTTGTCTACCTGAAGACAGCATTTCCTACAGCCAATAATGTTGAGGTAAACTCTTAACTGTTTTTCTTAAATGGAGTAAATGCATTAACTCAAACTTTATCTTTTCTTACATATATGTATTAAATTCATTCAGCATACACACTGGATTAAATTTCTTTATATATTTTCTTTTAAGCTCCTGCCTTGGACTACCAGAAACTACCTTAAAGAGGGTTACATGGAAAAAACTGGACCTTCGGTAGGTGACTTGCTTAACATGAGCAGTGGTGGAAGGAAGGGAGTCTTAAATTTATAAATATTCACTTTCAAATTGGGAAAATGTTAAGTAAAATTGATTATAAGTGAAGTACAGAATATTTTGTATGTATATATGAATAACTTTGACTGTTTATTGAATAGCAACGGGAGCCATTCAAGAAGAGATGGTTCATTTTGGATGGTCTAGATCGAAAACTACTCTATTTTAAAACTGAGCTGGTAGGCCAAGATGAATTGCAATGAATTAAAGAATAAGCATACAAATATTTTGTTAACTGAAGTCAAATTGATTGCCATGTTTTACTTATTATTGTCAAGGATGCTGTGGAGCTTGGTGTCATTTTCATTGGGACAGAGAATCATGGGTACTCGGTGAGTGAGTGTATGCCTAAGGCGACCAGAGGAAATAAATGGAAATGTGGGATGGCAGTGGAGACACCAGACCGTCAGTTCGTCTTCATGTGTGAGCAGGAGCGGGAGCGGAAGGAATGGGTGGAGGCCCTGAGACAGGTCATCTCGAAGCCTATGCTTCCTCAGGATTACACTAGTAAGACATGATTTGCAAGTAATCAAGTTTACAAGACATTTTTTTCAAGTAATCAAATATGAAAATTTCTGTCCTGAGTGGTGCAACAGAAAAGTGTTTGGCCTATCATCTGGCGAGTAGGCGTTCAAATTCCAACAATGCCACAGGTATCCATGGCCAGGAGCCAAGGGAGCAAAATTGGCCATGCTCTCCCTCCTGTTAATCACAGCAACACTAGCCTGTTAGGGTTTTGCTGGGATTCGAACCTGGTTCGCTGGTGTGATAATCCAGCAAACCCCCACTAGGCCACCAGGGGAATGACTCAAATGCAGAGGCGTGAGTCGAAAGGTATCAAAAACAGTTTATTTACACTATGTACAATCTAAGGGAAAAAACAAAAAGAATAATCCAAAGCTCAGAAGATAAACCAAAAATAAAAATATCCAAAGGTACAAAGTCCAAAATCCAAATAAGAAAAAAGGCAAAAACTCAAACGCTCAGAAGATCAAAAAGGTCAAAAACAAAATCCACAAAGTCCAAAAAGAAAGAAGCAAAAACCAAGAATACAAAGACACAGGCAAGGTACATGGGACAGAGGGAACTAGCACTAACAGCATAACATAGGAAAAAGACTCCGTGACAAGGGAACAAACAGAGGGGTATTTATACACAAACTAATTAAGGACAGGGCGGGGCAGGAAACAGGCAATAAGACAAAAACAAAACACAGAACACAGTGGTGACCTCTAGAGGCCCAAAACAAACATGACCAGAAAAGGAAATAACAGTGGCCTCTAGAGGCCAAAACAGTCCCAGTCCTCATCTCATCTCATCTCATTATCTCTAGCCGCTTTATCCTGTTCTACAGGGTCGCAGGCAAGCTGGAGCCTATCCCAGCTGACTACGGGCGAAAGGCGGGGTACACCCTGGACAAGTCACCAGGTCATCACAGGGCTGACACAGAGACACAGACAACCATTCACACTCACATTCACACCTACGGTCAATTTAGAGTCACCAGTTAACCTAACCTGCATGTCTTTGGACTGTGGGGGAAACCGGAGCACCCGGAGGAAACCCACGCGGACACGGGGAGAACATGCAAACTCCACACAGAAAGGCCCTCGCCGGCCCCGGGGCTCGAACCCAGGACCTTCTTACTGTGAGGCGACAGCGCTAACCACTACACCACCGTGCCGCCCCAGTCCCAGTCCTAACATAGCCAATTGTGGTTGATCATGAATGCCATAGAGGGCAGATAGAGCTTTCTTCCAAGCGTCCTGCAGCATGAGCAGCAGTTTAAAAAGATATGATTGGCTGGCTTCACATGACTTGGAGGAAGCACGTGCTGGTCTTCACCCTCCCTGGTTGGTAGCTATTGTATGACAAGGGAGAGTTAGCTCCTGGGTGAGAATTGGCAGGTGACGAAATTGGGAAGAAAAAGGTAGCGAGTATTGAGGTAATGTAACCGATGTTTACAGCACATCTAAGATTATTCAATTTCCTGTTTTTCAGCGGAGGCCAATATCCGCAGACGAAAATGATTCTGGAACATCAAGAAGGACAGAAGTGTGTTTGGACTCCATCACTATGCATATTTATAATATTAGCTGGATTATACAATATCCAATATACGAAATGCTTCACCTGAACCTTTTCAAAGTATGCTCTTTTAAAAAAAAAAAGTGAGTACAACAATTAATGGTACCCTAACTTTGAACGGTTAGTGGGTTTAGCTTTCTAAAGGGGTTCAATATGGAATGGTTTATAAACTGGAACCCATTTGTTTTATTTACTGTAGAATATAGAGGGTTTCCCCAAAGGGACAAGATCACAAGACCCCCAGGATGTAGCCACTGGAGGTGCTTGCATATATGCCCATTTTAATTGAAATATGGTGCATTTTCTTCTTTGGTACAGCTTGTTCATGTCAGTGAGAACACAGCAATTTCTCAGATATGGACCAAAACAGTTGATCTGAGGTCTGGTCTAAGCGAGATAGCCTCTCTCTGGTTCCAAGTAAACACTGGTGTGTTCTAATTGCAGTGAGAAAATTATTCTACCCTGAATAGACCTGACTGCAGGAAGTAAACCAGGAAGCTCTCTCTGTATTTTGGATTGCAGGCTGCATTTTGGTAGACGTGAGCTGCTAAACTGACCTGCAGGATACAAAGGACAGAGCTGTAGCACTGCAGAAGTGTGATAGTTGGACTCATGAACTAAAAGAGAAAATAAACAGTGGGTGTTTACACAAAATGTTTTAAATTAGTTATTTCTATAATTATGTCATATTTTATTGAGCGCTGTGTGCTCAGGTAATCTTTGAGATTTCTATGTACTCAATAATGATTCATTTACCTATTTCTGTGAAAGACTTTTACAAGAACATTTCACCCTCTGCCAACTATTGTTCTTGTTGTTGTCGTTTGCTTTTTCTTGTGCTTTTTGGTTCATTGAATTTATGCAACGTGAAAACCAAATAGCAAACATACCAAAAGTATGAGTTTGGCTCTGACAAAGACTCTGAGGATAGAAAAAAAGAAGGCAAAAGAAAGAATGGAAAAGAAAGCATCCTGGAAGTTCACAGTATTTTAGACATAGCGAGTGAAGTCTGAAGGACTGAATGACTTCTCCTCCAAGTTCTTTTTATGAGACATTTTGTATAAACGTTTTTAACAGTTTAAACTGCATGAACTCAGAACCCAGCTGTAACAAGCAGGGTGGAGTTGCTTGATAGCAATTATTCACTTCGAGGCATGGTTCTCAAAATGGAGAAAGGGGGAAACACTTTTAAACACAACAGAAATTTGACTGCTATTCAGTTCGCTGAACACTCTTGGCTTCTTTTGGAATCACATCAATACCTACACAGAGCTGACTGCTCGAGAGAGAGAGAGAGAACTCATTAATGTTGCAGCCCAAAACTGGTGCCTGATGTGTCATGTTAATAAGCACATCTCCATACACCACCGTCCTACTGCAGACTTCCCAAAACCACCGCACCCACCCTGCTACAACTCGATAATCTGAAAATATTTGACTGAATTCACCCTTTGGTGCCTGCTCAAAATTCTCCTATTTTCACCAATGCCTATTCAAACAAAAATAGCTTGAGGTTGGACTTCAGGATACCCTTCATGCTATATACCATTTTAAATAAGTATTGTAAGACAATTTTATTGTTTGTTTTCAAGGTATTTTTATTTTGTCAAAGCAACCATTACGTCATCGCTCCTGGAGGAATGATATTTGGGTCCAGCACCAAAGGGTTAAGGTTGATTTGTATGATTGATAGAAATATCTGGCTTTATCCTTGCAAGTGAAACACAGTAAAACAAATACATCAGACTGACAAAATAAAATGTTAATAAATAATAAAATGTGTCTTTTACAGACAAGTCAGATGATTGACTACATGACTTTTTGAAATAAACATCTCATTATCTGTAGCCGCTTTATCCTGTTCTACAGGGTCGCAGGCAAGCTGGAGCCTATCCCAGCTGACTACGGGCGAAAGGCGGGGTACACCCTGGACAAGTCGCCAGGTCATCACAGGGCTGACACATAGACACAGACAACCATTCACACTCACATTCACACCTACGGTCAATTTAGAGTCACCAGTTAACCTAACCTGCATGTCTTTGGACTGTGGGGGAAACTGGAGCACCCGGAGGAAACCCACGCGGACACGGGGAGAACATGCAAACTCCACACAGAAAGGCCCTCGCTGGCCACGGGGCTCGAACCTGGACCTTCTTGCTGTGAGTCGACAGTGCTAACCACTACACCACCACCGGAAAAAAAAAACTACATTTTGCCACCTATGTAGTCCCCTATTTATACAAAATTGAGTCATTCAGGATTCAGCCATGTTTTTGCTCAGCGTTAGCAACAGTTAGAGGTTTTAGCTTTCTCCTGAAATATTTTCTTTTATTTCTTCTTCCTCAGGGTAGTAAAACTCGCTTTCGCTGTGAACACTGTCGTTATTGCTATCCATGCTGTAAAATTAATGCTATTATGCTGAAAAATGCTGGCAAAAATTTATAAGATTTTTGATAAAAATCTTATCTCATTATCTCTAGCCGCTTTATCCTTCTACAGGGTCGCAGGCAAGCTGGAGCCTATCCCAGCTGACTACGGGCAAAAGGCGGGGTACACCCTGGACAAGTCGCCAGGTCATCACAGGGCTGACACATAGACACAGACAAGCATTCACACTCACAGTCAATTTAGAGTCACCAGTTAACCTAACCTGCATGTCTTTGGACTGTGGGGGAAACCGGAGCACTCGGAGGAAACCCATGCGGACACGGGGAGAACATGCAAACTCCACACAGAAAGGCCCTCGCCGGCCCCGGGGCTCGAACCCAGGACCTTCTTGCTGTGAGGCGACAGCGCTAACCACTACACCACCGTGCCGCCCTTTTGATAAAAATCTTATAAATAAATCTTGTAAAAAAGATAAATGTTGACAAAAAATTGCCACTATGTTTGTTGTTGTTGTGAACGAGCGAGTCGCCAGAGGTCCGTAACCGGGGTCCGTACCGTAGGATACGGACCCGCTCGCCAGCCAGCCAGAGCGCAGGATTTGATGGAAACCGGACTGCGAAAAAAATAGAGTTATGTTGAGTTTTTCACCTTATTGGTGATAAATTAGTTTTGTCTGTAACTTTGTTGTTCATCTGAACTTTTAAGTTGACATATTTGGACTCCACACTCCAGTTGGCCTACAGGGGGCGCTACGCGTCGCTTTGCAAGATTTAAAAAAAAAAACTAACGCGTTTCATATTTTTGTCCGTTTAAGTTTTCCGTAGTTACCGGTGACACGCCCCTTTTAGCATGTGCTCAAAAATGAGCAAGGTGTTATGAATTAAGATTTAATAGTCGTGTTTTGCTTTGTAGCCAGAATCTATATCCAGCACTAGCATTAACTGCTCTTAAATATCTGTGTGTCAGAGATAAAGTCTGTTTACACGGCAGTTCTCTTTCCGAATGAGACTGAAACGGGTTTCTTCTTCAGCTCAGCTCGGATTGTCCGTTCCACCTTAAATGATGTAGATATTATGTTTCACCACTAGATGTCGCGTATGAGGCTTGTCAACTCCATTAAACTGACCAATAACACCACCAGCACGAATGTCTTGAATTATGACTTGATTTCTCATCTCATTATCTCTAGCCGCTTTATCCTGTTCTACAGGGTCGCAGGCAAGCTGGAGCCTATCCCAGCTGACTACGGGCGAAAGGCGGGGTACACCCTGGACAAGTCGCCAGGTCATTACAGGGCTGACACATAGACACAGACAACCATTCACACTCACATTCACACCTGCGGTCAATTTAGAGTCACCAGTTAACCTAACCTGCATGTCTTTGGACTGTGGGGGAAACCGGAGCACCCGGAGGAAACCCACGTGGACACGGGGAGAACATGCAAACTCCACACAGAAAGGCCCTCGCCGGCCACGGGGCTCGAACCCGGACCTTCTTGCTGTGAGGCAACAGCGCTAACCACTACACCACCATGCCGCCCTCCAGCTTCCTTACTTGATTAAAATGGATCAATACATTTCTTAGATTTTAAAACTGTCCTATTATTGGGTTCTGCTTCTGAAAGTAACTCTTCTATGTCGGAGTAATAGCAGTAATTCACAAACTGTTTCCTTTTTTATCAGCATTTACTAGCTGCTCAGATGGTCTATCTTTTAACCAGCTTGGTCTGGGTTTTAGCAACTGGTCAGACGAAGCTCAGTTCATCAGCAGGATGATTAGTGAGTTAAAACATTTTAGGCCTCTCAAATTTCACCACAAGCTATAAGAACAGGACTTTCTAAAATGTCTTTTCCAGCCTGGCTCAAAGTCTATATCGCCTTGAAAAGTGTCATTAAAAATGTTTAATTTTCATGTATATGCAGTGGCGGCTCCTGAATTTTTTTTCAGGGGGGGCAATTTTCCCCCGTTATGTCTACACGGACCATAAATGTCCACAGGACTGAAGTAAATTGACCTAGGTAGCAAATCAATTGGCCGAACTTGTTTTTGCCTGGTAAATTCAGATATCAATATAGACAATATCTCTTCTCTCCACTAGGTGGCAACACTGAACAAGTTAAAGGTGGCAAACTAAGGTAGCCTAGTAAACTAGACCCACCCGCCTAGCGGCCAAAAATATTTTTGCCTACGAGTGGCAAATATTCACATTTAGTCTGGCTTGCCAGGCTAAAACTAAGGAAGATTCATTGTGAAACCTTCAAAGCAAAACATTTGGCATCACAATCAATTAATATTACATTACTCATTTATTTTCTCATATTTTTCCAGTATTTTATAATAAGTAGACACAAATTCTTAATTATAAACATATTCTAATTTCTTCATTCTAAAGAATGCAATTAAAGTGGCAGGATATAAATCCAAAACAAGTGTTTATTTAAGTTTTGAAAAAGATGAAGAAAAGCATAACCATCAAACAAACATGTGCAGCTTAATTATGTGGGGGTTTTTTTTAGATGGAATTGCACCATTTTAACAACAAATAATAATTCTAAATAAATTCTGCATTTTTTCCCCCAAGAATTCCTCCAGAAAGCCATGCCTTAAAAGGAAATTTAAAGTATTACAAGCATGTCAATGAACACAAAAGGCTTTAGTTATTTAGCTATATACACACAAGGTTACAAGGTTTTGTAGTCAGTGCAACTTGGCTTAACAAGTTGGAAAAAAGGTAAGGTGCTGCTGGCTCCAATGAACACATATACTGTACAATATATAAAAACTGAAAATATGCTTAATTTACACCAAGTCAGAGAGAACTTGAGGCTACTGAAATATTCCAAGCATGGCAATGTTAAACTGCCATTGGTAAAACAACTGCCATTGGTAACACACACACACAAAAAAACTTTTGCCTAGTAAATTCAAATATCAGATATCACTGTACCGTCTGCTGTGCTACTTCCAGGGTGGAAGAGAACGCAAGGGTAGCAAAAACGAGCATTGAATACATCACAGCCAGCTAGCCGAGTTTTCCGGTGGTACCAGTTCTTGTTAAAACCTCTTGAGTAGGTCTTCTCTCCCTTCGTAGACACTTGCTTGATGTTTAAATTCGGTCTAGGAGGTCCTAGCTGTTTGATTGCCGTTTTCTCCTCATTGGTACGACGACTAAAGGGAACTTCTTTCAGAGACGCTATCGTATTGTTGCACTCAACACTCGCCATCTTCTTCATAGAATGTTCACACATTTCCCACGCAAGTTGCGTTTTCCAGCCCAAAATTATGTTCAAAACCCGCCAAAAAGCACTTAAAACCGCCCAATCTGGCAACACTTGTGCGGCGCAACAGGCGTATGACGTAAGCACGCTGCTTGTGCGAGCACATAAAACCTAATAGAAAATGCATTGGGAGCAGGATTTTCGAAAAAAAACGTACATTAGTGTCAATGGGAGATTTTGGGGCAAATCTGAACCTGACAGAAATCGCCCCAAAAGGGCGTGGCTACACCAGGCGCGACCTTAGCCTGATTGGACAATGACATTACTGTTGCCGTGGTAGTAGGAGTAGATAAAAAAAATAAAAATCTCCCTCCCTGTTTGGGAGTGCGTCGCCTAAATCGCCCCTATTAACGAGCCGCCAGTGTGTATATGTTCAAACCACTGTTGTGGTATGTTTATGAGAGTAGGATCAGGTTTGATATGAGACACGACCGGCCCAAGGCATAAGAGAATTAAGCGCCCGCTTAGGGCCCCACACACCACCAGGGGGCCCCCAAGAGCAGTTGGAATGCCCACCTGCGAAAATATTTTTTATTAAAAAAACGTAATATCAATGATATGATATAGCAGAAACATTCATTCATCCTCATTCATTCATTATCTCTAGCCGCTTTATCCTTCTACAGGGTCGCAGGCAAGCTGGAGCCTATCCCAGCTGACTACGGGCGAAAGGCGGGGTACACCCTGGACAAGTCGCCAGGTCATCACAGGGCTGACACATAGACACAGACAACCATTCACACTCACATTCACACCTACGCTCAATTTAGAGTCACCAGTTAACCTAACCTGCATGTCTTTGGACTGTGGGGGAAACCGGAGCACCCGGAGGAAACCCACGCGGACACGGGGAGAACATGCAAACTCCACACAGAAAGGCCCTCGCCGGCCCCGGGGCTCGAACCCAGGACCTTCTTGCTGTGAGGCGACAGCGCTAACCACTACACCACCGTGCCGCCCCATAGCAGAAACAAAAGACACAAAAATAAGACACAAAATAACGTTTTTTGTATCATTTTCATAGTTGGTACATTAGGTTAACTAATCCTTGCTGCTGGTTGCTGCCACTGCACTCCTGCACAACCAGACGCACGTGACGTGACAGGAGTTATTCACTTCGGAAGATAGGTGGACTAGATGGGCAAGCCATGTCTCAAAAAAGAAATTATCCATCTGGGGCAGAGAAGAGGAAGAAAAAAAGCAGCAAGAAAAAGGTAAATTTGAATGTCCAATGTTACTATTTTTGTGTCATTAAATTAAAATAATTTATTACTGATGTACTGGTGTACCATTATTTTGCAGGAATGAAAAGACTTGAAGTATGCTTTTTTAATGCATTGGTAGACTGTGCTATTCAGTCTTTGGGGGAAGTTAGGAACAACTTTGGTGTGCTCTTAAACTTCAGTGACCTTGATGCACAAACACTGAGGGAACGGTGTAAGATTCTTGGAGACAGACTTACATGTGCAGAAGACTCTGATGTGGATGGCAATGCACTGGCTCTAGAAATAGAGAGTCTTCCTGAACCCCCCCAGTCAAAAATCACTGCGTTTGAACTACTGACCTATCTGTCTCATAATGACATCTGTGAGTTATACCCCAATCTTTGGGTAGCTCTTAGGATTGCTTGCACTCTCCCAGTAACTGTAGCATCAGCAGAACGGAGCTTTTCGAAACTAAAATTAATCAAAAGCTACTTGAGATCTACAATGGCACAGGAAAGACTCAGTGGGCTTGCACTTATAAGTATCAATAGCAAAGTTGGTCGGGAGATCTCCTATAATGATGTCATTGATGACTTTGCCTCCCGAAAAGCCAGGAAACATAGATTTTGAAGGGAAATGATCAAGCACTGATGATGACAGGAAAAAGGACAAGTGTTGTCTTTCCGAACAGTGAGTTATTTTAGGCGAGTTTTCATATTTTCTCCTATAAATAGTTTTAAGTGCAACATAATAGGTTGTTGTTGTGTTATTGTTGATGTTATTATGCTGCAAATTTCTCTGTTCATTTTGTGAATTTATTTAAAGGTCCCATGGCATGAAATTTTCACTTTCTGAGGTTTTTTAACGTTAAAATGAGTTCCTCTGACCTTCTTAAGTCACCCCAGTGGCTAGAAATGTCATAATGTGTAAACCAAACTATGCCCACCCTTTGTCAACATTGCAACTTACATTTACACAACCGAGGGTATAAAGGGCCCAGCAGTAGCAGCTTGGAAATGATGGGATTTGAACTCACAACTGTCTGAGCTGTAGTCTGACATCTTAATCACTAAGTTACCACTGTCCAGCATCCAGGGTCAGTGAGCTTGTATCCAATAGATACCAAGAAGGCTATGAAACTGGATTGTTGCATGTTTTCCAATCTTCAGCTGTCCAGTTACGCAGGCTTCCTGTAGCCTGTAATTACCCTTCCTGCCAGTTTGTTGGCCATTGTCCTCTGATCACTTTCACAACAAGGTGTTCTGACTTCAGAACTGCTGCTTACTGGAATGTTTTGGGTTTTTTCTTTGCACCATTGTGTACACTAGAGACTATTGTGTAAAAATCCCAGTAGATCAAGTTTCTGATATACTCAGACCAGCCTGTCTGGCACCAACAACCATGCCACAGTCAGAGTCACTGACTTTAAAGCTTTTGATTTGCATGTGCTTGGTTTTATACATTGCACTACTGCAGCATGATTGGCTAATTACATGAATGTCCAGGTAACAAAGTAGACAGTGAATGTCCATGCATCCATCCATTATCTGTAGCCGCTTATCCTATTCTATAGGGTTGTAGGCAAGCTGGAGCCTATCCCAGCTTGGGCGAGAGGTGGGGTACACCCTGGACAAGTCACCAGGTTATCGCAGGGCTGACACAGAGACAGACAACCATTCACACACACACCTACAGTCAATTTAGAGCCACCAATTAACCTAACCTGCATGTGTTTGGACTGTGGGGGAAACCGGAGCACCCGGAGGAAACCCACACAGACACGGGGAGAATATGCCTACTCTGCACAGAAAGGCCCTCGCCAGCCGCTGGGCTCAAACCCAGTACCTTCTTGCTGTGAGGTGACAGTGCTAACCACTACACCACCATGCTGCCAGACAGTGAATGTATTTTGTACTAATATGCGTAATTTGGATGGCGAGCCCATGGTTGTTAGCATGGTTCAAGCAGGAGGCTCCCTTCAGTGATCTGACACTTGAGGGATAAGGTTTGTAGGATGGAATTTAGGGCCTCTTAAGTTCCAGAAACAGCCATGGTTAAAAATAATTTACTCAGTTAGAAGAAGAAGCCTTTATTTATCACAAGTACACTCAGGCACAGAGAAATTCCTCCTCTGCATTTAACCCATCTGAAGCAGTGAACACACGCAAGTGAGCAATGAGCATACACACGTACCCAGAGCAGTGGGCAGCTATGCTACAACACCCAGGGAGCAATTGGGGTTAGGTATCTTGCTCAAGAGCACTTCAGCTTCTCTAACCTTCAGGCCATGGCTAGTATGACCCAAACCAGAATGTTTTTTCAAACCAGAATCCAACTGAACAAGGATACTTTCCACATGGCACTTCTGTAACCTGTCTGATATTTAACAGCCTATTCACTGTAATTATATGTAACCACTAATGTTTACTGTAGATTATTATATGTTTATTACTGTACAGTATATCCTGTTAAATCTTGTGTGAATTATCTTGACTCCAGCACCAAAATTTCTATAAAGAAGTCATCATAAAGTTAAAAATACCAGAGTTTTTCTATATAATATATTAGTGCATCTCAAAAAATTAGAATACCATGAAAAAGTTCCTTTTTTTCATAATTTAATTCAAAAAGGTAAACTTTCATATATTCTATATTCATTACATGTAAAGTGAAATATTTAAAGCCTTTTTTGTTTTATTTTTGATGATTATGGCTTATAGCTCATGAAAATCAGAAATCCAGTATCTCAAATTATTAGAATATTCCCTAAGATCAATCAAAAAAAGGATTTACGATACAGAAATGTCCAACTTCTGAAAAGTATATTCATTTATACACTCAATACTTGGTTGGGGCTCCTTTACCATGAATTACTGTATCAATGCGGTGTGGCATGGAGGTGATCAGTCTGTGGCACTGCTGAAGTGTTATTGAAGCCCAGGTTGCTTTGATAGTGGCCTTCAGCGTATCTGTATTTTTGGATTGGGTGTTTCTCATCTTCCTCTTGACAATACCCCATAGATTCTGTATGGAGTTCAGGTCAGGCAAGTTGGCTGGCCAATCAAACACAGTCATATCATGGTCAGCAAACCATTTGGTAGTAGTTTTGGCACTGTGGGTAGGTGCCAAATCCTGCTGGAAAAGGAAATCAGCATCTCCAAAAAGCTCATCAGCAGATGGAAGCATGAAGTGCTCTAAAATCTCCTGGTAGATGGCTGTGTTGACTTTGGACTTGATAAAATACAGTGGACCAACACCAGCAGATGACATGGCACCCCAAATCATCACAGACTGTGGAAACTTCACACTGGGCTTCAAACACCTTAGATTCTGTGCCTCTCCACTCTTCCTCCAGACTCTAGAACCGTGATTTCCAAATTAAATGCAAAATGTACTTTCATCTGAAAAGAGGACTTTGGACCACTGAGCAACAGTCCACACTGTAAAAAAAAATCTTGTCAAATTTACAGTGAAAAACTGGCAGCTGTGGTTGCCATTTTTTCACCGTAAAAAATACAGTGACAGTGTATATGGCTTTACGGTAAGGTATATCAACACTTGTAAAAACAACAGTTTGAAAATGTTCAATTTTACAGGTATTCAATGTACAATAATCAGTACATAACTGTTAATTTTATGGATATTCATTGTACAATAAACAATGATGGTTACAAGCAATGATCTACTAGACAGATATATATATTTTTTTAGAATTTTTTTGGGCTTTTTTCACCTTTATTAGATAGGACAGTGCAGAGACAGGAAATGAGCTGGAAAGAGAGACAGGGAGGGATCGGGAAATGACCTCAGGTCGGAATTGAACCCAGGTCCCCAGATTCATTGTATGACGCCTTAGTTGACTGAGCCACAATGGTGGGCATGTTTTTGTTTTTTTTAACAGGGCAATGATGTAATTTTAACCATCACATTCTGTTTTAGTCTTACAGTTTGTCTGTGTTTAAACTACAACAATTTGTAAATTATACAAAAAAATATGATCACTTCAACATATTCTTATTGTTAAATTAACAGTGGCATTTGGTTAGGAGTTTTACAGTATATTGATGTAAATTACACACTGCTTCATTGTTTTTGTATTTACAGTTTTTTTATGTCATGATTTTACATAAATTCACTGTTAATTCTACGGACATTTTTTACAGTGCATTTCTTTCTCTCCTTAGCCCAGATAAGACACTTCTGACATTGTCTCTGGCTCAGCAGTAGCTTGATATTAGGAATGCAAAAGTTGTATCCCCTTTCTTGAAGATGTCTGTCCGTGATGGGTCTTGATACACTGACACCAGCCTCAGTCCACTCCTTGTGAAGCTCTCCCAAATTCTTGAATCAACTTTTATTGACAATCCTCTCAAGACTGCGGCCATCCCTGTTGCTTGTGCACCTTTTCCAGCCACCCTTTTCAGCAATGACCTTTTGTGGCTTACCCTCCTTGTGGAGAGCATCAGTGATCATCTTCTGGACAACAGTCAAGTCAGCAGTCTTCCCCATGATTGTGGTTGTGTGTACTGAACTAGACCGAGAGATACACTGTGTTCATACTGTTTTACTCAAACTCGAAATGAAATATTCTAATATTTTGAGATGTTTTTTTTGTTTGTTTTTGTACTGTATGCCATACTGATTAAAATTAAAATAGAAAAATGCTTGAAACATTTTAGTTTATGTGTAATGAGTCTATAATATATAACATTTTCACTTTCTTAAATAACTGATGGAAAATATTGAACTTTTTCACAATATTCTAATTTTTTGAGATGCACTAGTACATGGTCTGTAATTCAATACAGATCCATGTTATTTAACCTGTGCTAAAATGCTTGTTGATATTTTAAATATTTATAGTTCCAGCTTATTAAAAAACATTCTCACTTTAATTGTGACATTGATTTCTTTGTGAGTGGTCTGAACTTTTATATTGGAATACTATATTTAGTCAGGAACATACTCCAGCTGGTGTACAGAGGGCATTAAATGTTGCTTACTCAAGTTTTTTTTTTTAAAGGCAAACAGCCATATCCACCCATCCATTGTCTACACCACTTATAGATTTGCAGGTTGCAGGTGAGCTGGAGCCAATCCCAGCTGACTTCAGGTGTGAAGCAGGGTCCACCCTGGAGAGGTCACCAGTCTTTCACAGGGCTAACACAAAGATTAAAAAAAAAATTCATACTCACATTCATACCTTTGGGCAATTTAGAGTAGTCACTTGACCAAATTCTCATGTCTTTGGACTGTGGGAGGAAACCAGAGCACCAGAAGGAAACACACACAGGCACACGGAGAACATGCAAACTCCACAGAGAAAGGCCCCAGCCGACTGGCAGGTTCAAACCCAGAACCTTCTTTCTGTGAGGCCACAGTGCTAACCAATGCACCGCCGTGCCTCCCGTATCATAAGTTCTCACTAGAATATCATCAGTGTGTCTACATTCACTGTTTGAGAAGCATATATCTAGGCATAGTCCTTCATCTGGTGAGACCACCAATGACATGACACAGGCATCATGTGGCCCAGGTGGACCTGCTCACCATCCATAATACTGTATGAAAGTGTGCCTCACGGAGGCTGGGCACAGTTCTGCTATCAGTTCAACCCCTTCTTTAAAGCTGTTGATAAAACCATTACTCAGGGAAAAGTGTGTGATCTAGAGAGGGAGACTCTCTCAACCAAAGCAGCAGCACATATCCACAGGCCCACCGGTTGGCTAGATGGTAGAGCGTGTGAAACGTTCAGAGGAGATGTATGAGATGAACGAGAAGTGAGTACTCTTGCTGAGTAACAATACCATTTTTTTTTTTGGCTAACAAGTGAAAACAAACCAAAGTTAGTGAGAGTCAATAACTGTGTACTGGATATGGATGGATGTCACAAAAGGGATTGAAAGTGAAGCCAAAATGTCTCTGAGGCCTTCAGGTCACTGGCTACAGTAAAAAAAAATTTAACCCTGATTATTCCCATATCAGTGAATACCATTGCTCAGAAGAAAAGTGTGTGATATAGGGAGAGAGACCCTCTTAACCAAAGCAGCAGCACATATCCACAGGCCCACTCATTGGCTAGATGGTAAAGCTTGTGGAATGTTTAGTAAAGGCCCCAGTCAAACAGCAGGTTTGAACCCAGAACCTACTTGCTGTGAGGCAACCACTGTACCATCATGCTAGTCAATCAAACAATCTGTCAGTAAATGTTTATTGCTGTATATCCTGAAAAATGTGTTTATTGTGTGAATTATATTGACTCCAGCACCAAGACAAATTCCTTGTATACCTATATTTGTTCTTCTTCGGTTTATTGGCAGATCACATCTCTTTGGTGCATACCGACACCTACTGTACAGGAGTGTGTAAAGGGACTTGGCAGACTATTATAGCTATCTGAAGTTTAAGAAAAGAAGAAAAAAAAACTGTATCTCATCTCCTCTAGCCACTTTATCCTGTTCTACAGGGTCGCAGGCAAGCTGGAGCCTATCCCAGCTGACTACGGGCGAAAGGCAGGGTACACCCTGGACAAGTCACCAGGTCATCACAGGGCTGACACATAGACACAGACAACCATTCACACTCACTTTAGAGTCACCAGTTAACCTAACCTGCATGTCTTTGGGGGAAACCGGAGCACCCGGAGGAAACCCACGCGGACAACATGCAAACTCCACACAGAAAGGCCCTCGCCGGCCACGGGGCTCGAACCCGGACCTTCTTGCTGCGAGGCAACAGCACTAACCACTACACCACCGTGCCACCGCAACAACAACGTGTTTGAACCTTTTTTAGACTCAAAATCTTCACCAAATGTAGGTGATGGCAAAATGAATGGAAGGTAGAATTCAATGCAAGGCATTATCATGAGATCCAGGAAAATGTTTGGGGGAAAAGGATAATATCAGGTCTCAACAGAAGGGAAGAGGTGGTATATAGTAGACTAAGATTGGGTCACACAGGTCTTAATGGCACTCTACGGTTAATGGGGAAGAGTAATGGTTTATAGGTGCTGGTCATATAATTAGAATATCATGAAAAAGTTGATTTATTTCAGTAATTCCATTCAAAAAGTGAAACTTGTATATTATATTCATTCATTACACACAGACTGATATATTTCAAGTGTTTATTTCTTTTAATTTTGATGATTATAACTGACAACTAATGAAAACCCCAAATTCAGTATCTCAGAAAATTAGAATATTGTGAAAAGCTTCAATACTGAAGACACCTGGTGCCGCACTCTAATCAGCTAATTAACTCAGAACCCCTGCAAAGGCCTTTAAATGGTCTCTCAGTCTCGTTCTGTAGGCGACACAAATCATGGGGAAGACTGCTGACTCGACAGTTGTCCAAAAGATGGCCATTGACACCTTGCACAAGGAGGGCAAGACACAAAAGGTCATTGCTAAAGAGGCTGGCTGTTCACAGAGCTCTGTGTCCAAGCACATTAATAGAGAGGCGAAGGGAAGGAAAAGATGTGGTAGAAAAAAAAAGCGTCCAAACAATAGGGATAACCGCACCCTGGAGAGGATTGTGAAACAAAACCCATCCAAAAATGTGGGGGAGATTCACAAAGAGTGGACTGCAGCTGGAGTCAGTGCTTCAAGAACCACCACGCACAGACGTATGCAAGACATGGGTTTCAGCTGTTGCATTCCTTGTGTCAAGCCACTCTTGAACAAGAGACAGCGTCAGAAGCGTCTCGCCTGGGCTAAAGACAAAAAGGATTGGACTGCTGCTGAGTGGTCCAAAGTCATGTTCTCTGATGAAAGTAAATTTTGCATTTCCTTTGGAAATCAAGGTCCCAGAGTCTGGAGGAAGAGAGGAGAGGCACAGAATCCACATTGCTTGAGGTCCAGTGTAAAGTTTCCACAGTCAGTGATGGTTTGGTGCCATGTCATCTGCTGGTGTTGGTCCACTGTGTTTTCTGAGGTCCAAGGTCAACGCAGCCGTCTACCAGGAAGTTTTAGAGCACTTCATGCTTCCATCTGCTGACCAACTTTATGGAGATACAGATTTCATTTTCCAACAGGACTTGGCACCTGCACACAGTGCCAAACACGGGCGATTGCTCTAAGACAACGAGGGAGGCTCAGCCTCCTCTAAAAATGACAAACATCGTGTAGGATGAATTGTGCTAGGCTTATGTTATAGCCGACCTTATAACATTGCTATTTCAGATCCAGAATCATAGAAATATATGTGCTCAACCCAACTGCAGTGTGAAATCATTCCGTTATAACTTTCCCCAGTTCGCCTAATGTGTGCGTGAGTTTTTCCCCCTCGTGACAGTGTGATACAGCCCAGCCTCAGTGGACTTCAATGGCATTTGGGAGCTTTTCAATCTCAAAATGCAAGACGGTTATTGGACAAATACTGCGAAACCGCCCGCCCACGGACTCCGAGCCTCACAGTGGGAGGGACATGGCAGTTTCCGCGAGGAGACTGGTGATTGGTGAAAACAGCCAAATATTTTCTTTGATTGACAGCTCGTTTCAAATATAGACAGGCAGCGGTGAATTTCAGTTCAGTCCCATGCGGATTCGCAAGTGCTGTGGTGTATTGTAAGAGATCAGCTTACATTTCGGTTTCATTCATTACATACAGTTTCTACCAGCTTTTTTAGTTTGTATATATTTTCATTGTAAATAAAGTGTAAATATAGTGTTGTCAGGTTTGCTATCTTAGTTCCAGAAATTTCGTTTATTTGAGTGACTGAACTTGAGGGGGCTAGTCAGCTAGCAAGAAAGCTGCGCACGGATGCCAAGCATTGCTGATTTAATTCTGGCGAAGCCATTTGCCAGTCTTCCTTTCGAGGAAAAAATTAAAATTAAAGAGCAGGGTAGACCAACGCCTCAAATTGACTTGGTGAGAAAGGTAGGGAATAATACTCGTTCCTTTCAGCTCTCCTGGTACGAGAAAGTGAATTGGCTAACAGCAAGTGACCCACATCAACAACAGTAAATAGGCTACTTTAGTAATATGTCATGGATGGACCAAAAATATAGAATCTATTTAAAATGTTTATGCTGAGTATATTATATTGGAATATATATTTTTCTGGATATGAATTAAACACAGCTACAATTTGGAAAACATTTTTAAACAAAAACACAGCCGAGAACATTTCACACTACAGACCTGGATTAAAAGTGAAGGGTTATCAAAATTGTCAATAAAACATTTCTCAGTCAAAATAAGTAAAATATAGGGAAAGTGTCATTGAATGAAATGTGTGGCACCCAGCTCTATGTTTGGCTCCCCAAGGTCAGTGCTTGTGCCTATTCCAGAACACTCTGCTGTTACTGCTGAGGTTCCTGACAAAGAGCTGCTTTCAATAATGATCAATTTTTAAACAACATGCCACAATTTTAAAATATAAAATGTTAAAATATACCCCTCCCCCCCAACACCACCATCATGTATATTGGACAGTAGGCTAATGGGCCAAAAGAACCATTTATTTCACAGTTTGTGACCCTGCCAACAATCAGCCAGATCAGAGGCAAGAGTATGGACAAAATTGATGTGTTTTTTCTTTTTTCTTTTAAAATCTGGAAATATCGTAACCGACCAGCCGCCACTGGTGCCAAAGCTACCAGTACCTGGTTTAAGGACCATGGTATCCCTGTTCTTAATTGGCCAGCAAACTCGCCTGACCTTAACCCCATAGAAAATCTATGGGGTATTGTGAAGAGGAAGATGCGATACGCCAGACCCAACAATGCAGAAGAGTTGAAGGCCACTATCAGAGCAACCTGGGCTCTCATAACACCTGAGCAGTGCCACAGACTGATCGACTCCATGCCACGCCGCATTGCTGCAGTAATTCAGGCAAAAGGAGCCTCAACTAAGTATTGAGTGCTGTACATGCTCATACTTTTCATGTTCATACTTTTCAGTTGGCCAACATTTCTAAAAATCCTTTTTTGTATTGGTCTTAAGTAATATTCTAATTTTCTGAGATACTGAATTTGGGATTTTCATTAGTTGTCAGTTATAGTCATCAAAATTAAAAGAAATAAACATTTGAAATATATCAGTCTGTGTGTAATGAATGAATATAATATACAAGTTTCACTTTTTGAATGGAATTACTGAAATAAATCAACTTTTTCATGATATTCTAATTATATGACCAGCACCTGTATGTAGTGAATGTCAAGTTATAGAAGATGTAGTTCATGTTTTATTTAATTGCAATAAATAAACAGAACACAGACAGCAACGGAGAGAAAGAGAGGCTGATAATGGAACAGAAAACATCCTTAAGGAAGAAGGAATGCAGAGAGATAGGATCAAATCCCTATTTATTTTTCTTAATGATACAGGTTTTGGGGCGGCACGGTGGTGTAGTGGTAGCGCTGTCGCCTCACAGCAAGAAGGTCCGGGTTCGAGCCCCGTGGCCGGCGAGGGCCTTTCTGTGCGGAGTTTGCATGTTCTCCCCATGTCCGCGTGGGTTTCCTCCGGGTGCTCTGGTTTCCCCCACAGTCCAAAGACATGCAGGTTAGGTTAACTGGTGACTCTAAATTGAGCGTAGGTGTGAATGTGAGTGTGAATGGTTGTCTGTGTCTATGTGTCAACCCTGTGATGACCTGGCGACTTGTCCAGGGTGTACCCCGCCTTTCGCCCATAGTCAGCTGGGATAGGCTCCAGCTTGCCTGCGACCCTGTAGAACAGGATAAAGCGGCTAGAGATGATGAGATGAGACGTTGTTGTTGTGTGGTCAATGGAATAATGGATCGATTTGCAATTCTAACCAGCGCCATCTACAGGCGCTACGTCGTTACTGCAAACACCATTTAAGGTCGCACGCGCACTTCGGAAATAAGAAGCCAACACTTCCGTCCGTTTTGCCCTACAAGAGCGGCAATCGGCTGAACTGCGCATGCGTAGCCCCGTGTCATTAGCTTAGCTTAGCTTAGCGTACAGTACCGGTGGAGAATGTGCTGTTAGTGAGCTGCATGCTATTTGAAGGAGCTTCGTGTTTGTTTTAACTGGACGTTTGTCGTTAACGATGAGGAAGGACGTAAGGATATTATTAGTCGGGGAACGTAAGTGAATAAATGATTTGGTTTGGAGCTCTGTAGTGAGCTAATGTAGCCGCTTAGCCCGCTGCTTCACGCGCTTCCTGCCCTCAACTTCAGCTACGTTACGCCTTCGTTTCAGTGTGAGGTCGACTGGCGCATTGTTTAATCCACTAATGTACACTTTTTTTCTTTGTTTAATACACTAATGTGCAATTTCAGGTGCAGCCTCGGCTTTTTCGCGCTCAGGCATGTTTATTTCAGAGCGCCACGGTTTTAAATCTATTAACCGAAGGTTGGAAAACCTTCTTCAGACTTTAAATAGATATCCGAGGGATGCACTTGTGATGTGATGTGATGTATCCTTTGTTTACAGGATGTTTTTATCCTATAGCAGGTTAGGATGAAGATCTGAGATATTTCAACTTTCAAATGGAGTTCAAATCCACTTACAGTGAAGTGCAAAAGTTTGTACACCCCCAGTTAGAGGCATGTGAGGCAGAAATGTTTACCAGTGTTTATAATCCTGGTTGTGGAGGACCAGAGTATCACCCTGCACTTTTTGTTTGATGTTTTGACCTTTTTAAAACCTTAAGTCTTCCTGACACCTCTGGCTTATCCTGTCAGATTATTTGATATGTATAGTCTGTTTATTTTTCATGACATCCCTGTTCTGTTTCTATATGACCTCTTTGCTTTCGGTTCAGGAAACTGACAGGGGAGAAGAGGAATAAATCTATATGTATACTTGGGTCTTCTGATCTAGAACACATGAGTGCAAACTTTTACACACAGACATCATGTCTCAGTCTGGAGATTAGGATCAGTTAGGATTCAGTGTGTGTTAAACAGTACACCGAAACACTAATCAAGAAATATATGTTCCTTTCCACAGCTAAAGTCGGGAAGACGTCACTGATCATGTCGCTGGTCAGTGAAGAATTCCCTGATGAGGTACACCTGTCTCTCTTGCCACATTGTTTACTTGCATTGTTCATGCAATTATAGTTGAAAACATTTAACCTGAACTTCTGCTGTTTTGGTACGCTTAAGGTCCCGTTGCGTGCTGAGGAGATCACTATTCCTGCTGATGTCACCCCTGAGAGAGTGCCGACACACATCGTGGACTACTCCGGTAAAGTTATACAGCATGCACGCCATCTCCGAGTCTCGCTGAGTGATTGATTATTTGTTCAGATGAAAATTCACATTTCCAGTACTCCTGAGCTGTTTGTTTCTTCTTGTTTATCAGCTGATCTTATTTGTTTTAATCTGTAGAAGCAGAGCAGTCAGATGAACAGCTGTACCAAGAAATATCTAAGGTGAGCCTGATTTCACTGACATGCTCAGGGTTCGACTGAATTCTGGAAAGGAGTCAGATTTGGGGCCGGGTGATATGACGATGTTGTATCAATATCACGATATTGTTATGATACATTTATGAGATATTGTTACTCTTGTGATATCTTTTTTTTTTATTTTACTTAAAACAGAATTTCTAAACAATTGCGAACTGAATGGAAGCAGCTGATTTGATGTACAGGACTTGATCTTTTAAAAATGTGCTTTTTTTTTTTTGTCTTAATTTCAGTGTTAGAATTTAATTTTGGTAGACATTAAATAAAAGCATTATTAAATTAAGTTTAACTAATTATAGATCGCAGGGCTCGACATGAACGTTTGTCCGCTTGTCCGGGGCAAGTGATACTTTGTCGGACAAGTTCATCGTCTCAGTTACTTGTCCGATCGGACAAGTGCCAAAATACGCCAATATTTGGGTTACATATCAAACTTATCAGTTTATTCACATGATTTCCGAAGCATCTCACTCGACATATTATTTTGATGAATCACCGGATGTTTCTATTCAGAAAGAGCGATGTGCGCATGCGCAATATTCAGACCCTCCAGGATTTTGCGATTTGCAACATCAACGCAAATTCAATGAATCCCCGCAAATTCAGGGTGGTGTTGCAATTATATCCAATCACCGCAACTTTCCCGCAAATTTGACCAATCGTTGGCGTCGTCTTGAGGTGACGTCGACAAACTACCTTCCGCCTTACTTCCGTGTATACGTTCAAGAGAAGCAGCATGTGCGAGTCAGTGTTTATATAGGCTTAAATTCTGTTACTGAAAGTGTGTTATGTTTACAGTGAAGGACTGTGTGCACTTTACATTATTTTTTACTTAATACAAGAAATTAATGGATGCCAACATTTTTGCCAAAATGGTATTTTATTTTCCATTGTTTAGGCAACTTCAGCATCATACTGTGAGATTCTGTTCAAATTGTGTTTTTTTTTTTTCTTCTATGAAGCCTGAGCCATTTATTTTATTAGTTTATAATTATTGTTTAATTTAGTCTTCAGGAGAGACTGCCTGCACACAGTACTAGTATTAAGTTTTGGGTTTTTTTTTTCTTACATGAAAGCTGAGGCATTTATATTATATTTTAAGGTAACTTCATGTTGTGCTGTGAGGTTCTCTGCACTTTTAACTTTTGAACCAACAGGTGCATTTGGATAAGTAAAGCCTATTTTTCTGCATTTTTGTAGTCCTGGTAATCTTTTATATTGGTAAAGTTGTTTATAGGACCATTTCTCAGTGTCTTTTTTTTTTTTTAATCAATAGTTTTTCAGTAATAACTTAATATTTAACATATCACTCAATTTTAATTACAAAAAGAGAAAATCGCAACAATTTCTTGCAACTTTCACTTCCTCCCGCAATGTAATCGCAACAAAAACCTAAAAAACACCGCAACTTTCATTGCAATTTTTTGGAAAAACCCCCGCAACATCAGACGTTTTAGCCCGCAACAACCACAAAAAAGGTCCGCGAAATCCTAGGGGGACTGAATATTCCACTTGCGAAACCGGCCAATACCGCTTCGTGTATTTGAGCTGAAAAGTAAACGGTCGTTTATGATTGGTTTTAATCGTGTCATACATGTGGATTTGTTGACATTTCTGTTGGCGGGATCATTATTCAACTGTATATTTATGTTGAGTATGTGGTAATTTCCAAATCTTTGAATTGTTGTTGATGGTGTTCGTTAGAAAAATTTAGACATTTAGAAAATGTCCCTCCTGAAGTTCAGCTTCACAAAGAAGTCTAGTGAATCCGAGGCATCTGGTGCTGAAAAGAAGAGGAAACTATCACAGCAGAACTATGAGAGCAAGAGAGAGTGGAAATTTCTCAATTCTTGGAAGGATGAATTTGAATGGGTCCAGGACACCGGACATGGAATGCAATGTTCTCTGTGCATATCGCATCCTACTTATGCTGATGTCTCGAGCAGCATGTTTAAAGGTACAGCTTCATATAGGCGAGACATTCTAGTGTCTCATGGCAAGAGTACAAGCCACAAGCGGTGTGATGCAAATGCAACAAATGCGTTACAAATAGTTTATTTTAGTTGTTTATTTATTTCTCAAATATTTCTTCGGATAAGTAAATTTCCTTTCAACTTTCCCGACAGGATAAGTGGTTTCAAAAGTTAATGTAGAGCCCTGGATCGAGACATTGTGTATCATACAAATAATTTGAAGTATCAAAGGTTGTTTGTTTGTTTGTTTTTGGGTCATATCATTGAGCCTGAATCAGGCTCGCTGCATGTGATAAACAAAACTATAAGGTACAAGCTGCAGATATGATGTTACATCAATGCTCTTCAATTTTAACGATGATTTTGTTTATCATACCACAGTGCGGTTGAGTGCTTGAATCTGATTGGTTAGAAGGTGTTAACTTTTCATATCTTTGATGGTAGGTTCCAGACAGGGTTTATGTGCTCATTCTAGTACATTCATGTTTAAAGTTTTAAGCTTACACAAGGATTTTTACAGTTGATGTGCCACATAAACTGACTTAAAAACATGTCTAGTTTTTGATATGGTGAAGTTTTCTGTGAATACTTTTATTTAGTGTTTTTGGAAGGAGTCTCCAGTGTTCGTACTTTGTAACTTGAACATAGGAAAGTCTTTTAGGACTTTACAGTTTCTCAGTAAAAGGACAAGCTGCAATGTTTGTCTTATTAACTTTGAGAGAGAAGAAAGAAAGGCTGGTGAGGGAGCGACAGGTTATGACATACAGTGGTATGCAAAAGTTTGGGCACCCCTGGTCAAAATTACTGTTACTGTGAACAGTTAAGCAAGTTGAAGATGAAATGATCTCCAAAAGGCATAAAGTTAAAGATGACTCATTCCCTTTATATTTAAAGCAAAAACAAATTTTTTTATTTTCATCTTTTACATTTTCAAAATGATAAAGGAAAAGGGCCCGACGCAAAAGTTTGGGCACCCTGCATGATTAGTACCTAGTAACACCCCCTTTGGCAAGTATCACAGCTTGTAAACACTTTTTTTTTTTTAAATAGCCAGCTAATAATCTTTCAGTTCTTACCTGGGGGATTTTCACACACTTGTCCTTGGAAAAGGCTTCCAGTTCTACAAGTTTCTTGGGCTGTCTTGCATGCACTGCTCTTTTGAGATCTATCCACAGATTTTCAATGATGTTTCGGTCAGGGGACTGTGAGGGCCAGGGCAAAACCTTCAGCTTGTGCCTCTTGAGGTATTCCATTGTAGATTTTGAGGTGTGTTTTGGATCATCGTCTTATTGTAGGACCCATCCTCTTTTTAACTTCAACTTTTTTACAGATGGTGTGATGTTTGCTGGTATTTATTCGAATCCGTGCTTCCCTCAACCAATGAAATGTGCCCTGTGCCACTGGCTGCCACACAACCCCAAAGCATGATCGATCCACACCCATGCTTCAGAGTTGGAGAGGTGTTCTTTTCCTGGAATTTGGCACCTTTTTTTCTCCAAACATACCTTTGCACATTGTGGCCAAAAAGTTCTATTTTGATTTCATCAGTCCACAGGACTTGTTTCCAAAATGCATCAGGCTTATTTAGATGTTCATTTGCAAACTTCAGACACTGAATTTTGTGGCTAGGACGCAGGAAAGGTTTTCTTCTGATGACTCTCTCATGAAGGTCATATTTGTTCAGGTGTCGCTGCATAGTAGAACAGTGCACCATCACTCCAGGGTCTGCTAAATCTTTCTGAAGGTCTTTTGCAGTCAAACAGGGGTTTTTATTTGCCTTTCTAGCAATCCAGCGAGCAGTTCTTTCAGAAAGTTTTCTTCATCTTCCAGACCTCACCTTGATCTCCACTGTTTCTGTTAACTGCCATTTCTTAATAACGTTACAATCTGAGGAAACGGCTACCTGAAAACACTTTGCTACGTTCTTGTAGCCTTCTCCTGCTTTGTGAGCATCAATTATTTTATTATTCAGAATGTGAGGGAGTTGCGTAGAGGAGCCCATGCCTGTTGATTTTACGGATAAGTTTGAGGAGTCAGAGAATTTGTACAGCTTTGAAATCTGCATCATCTGACCTTTCCTAACGAAGAATTTGAACAATCCACAGCTCAATAAGCTAATTAAGGTCTGGAATCTTGGTAAAAGTTACCTGAGAACGCAAATGTATTGGGGTGCCCAAACTTTCGCATGGTGTTCCTTTTCTTTTTTTCACTCTCCAATTGTACAAAACAAAAATAATACACACATCTTGCAGAAAACACTGAAAAGAAATGTCGTCTTTACCTTTATGCCTTTTGGTGATCAGTTCATCTTCTGCTCACTTAACTAGTCACGGTAACAGACCCTTTTCAGTAAGGGTGCCCAAACTTTTGCATGCCACTGTAAGGGATAATGGGCGCTAACGTGCTTTGCGGGCGGTCCCCATAAATTAAATATTTCTATATAGAAAAAATGTGTTGTGGGGTTTTTTTTTTTTTTTTAATTAAAGTAAACAAATTATTGGTGAATTTTTGTGTTAGAAGAGAAATACACCACTTAGGGATGTGCTGTTATAGGAAAAAAGGTTCAATTCAACATGGACTCCATTTCATATCTGGTGCTATCGCACCACTCTGTCGTTGGTTGATTATTTTCCTAAAACAGCATAACCCATCCGCCCCCATTAAATACAACACTTTTTTACAGTTTGGCCCGGAAATGAGAAGATGGGAGGCAGGCTTGGGAAAACTCAAAGGGCCTCTTTTTAATTTTCCTTTACTATACCTTGGATTTTCAGTGATATATATTTATTTATTTTTTTTATTTCACTTCCCACATCTATACACACACGTGCAGACTCTGTTCTGTGTTGCTCAGTTCTCTGTCCCATGGCTCTCGTCTCTCCCCCTTTTTTATCCTTGCTGCCGCTCACTGAAACACAGAACACTTGTTACAATAATAGGCCATTTGCAGGAATTGGTTACGTGTCAATTTTCCCCACAGCAACAAGCCCGTGGTGGGCAAGCTAACTTGACATTCCTTGACAACCATAGGAGTTTGACTGGCGATGCGAAGCAATCCATTTCTATAATAGCTGTTTTTACCTTTTCTACTGTCTTTTTTGACCCAAATTTTCGTGTGTACTTGGAAAAAGTTTGTGGTTTTAACGTCTGTCGTAAGTTAAAGCGAATCATTGGCCGTAAAAGAGAGGTTTTTTTGGACTCAAGTTGGTCGCCGCCGAAAGAAATTCACGTGCGAAATGGCGGATTTCTCAGGTATGTTTTTATAACTTTATAATTTCTCCTTTTCTACCTTTTATCATTCACCTAATGTGTGAAGATTCTTGAAAATAAATACAGATATATCTGTAGGTGTGTTTTTAGCCAATAAGAAGCAGATTAAAAAAACCTCTCTTTTACGGCCAATGATTCACTTTAACTTACAAGTTAAAACCACAAACTTTTTCCAAGTACGCACAAAAATTCGGGTCAAAAAAGACAGTAGAAAAGGTAAAAACAGCTATTATAGAAATGGATTGCTTCGCATCGCCAGTCAAACACTCATGGTTGTCAAGGAATGTCAAGTTAGTTTGCCCACCACGGGCTTGTTGCTATGGGGAAAATTGACACGTGACCAATTCCTGCAAATGGCCTATCCCATACAGGTGTAGATATGACACTCACTTTTCCCAGCTCCACCCTCTATTTACAAATCGGTGCTTGACCATGCCCCTGTCTCCACAACATATTACTGTTATATCTGTTGAAAGGATTCTATTGTCTTAGTGTTTGATTGTGCATAACATACAATATATTGCATTTGTACTTCTAATCTGTACCTGCAATGTTGCACATTAACAACACAGCGTAATAAGGACACTTGGTTTTAATCCTGCTTTTCTGCTGCTTCATTGCACAGTTATGCTTTACTGTATTACATGCAGCACAGTGTTACACACGTCTTCCTATTATGTACAGTATGTATTCTCTTCAGTAAACAATGTTAGGTACTGCTTTCATATTATTTTTTGTTGCAGGCAAACGTCATATGCATAGTGTACTCAGTAAACAACAAAAAATCTATTGAGAAGGTAGGTTTGTTCTTTAAATAAATCAGATATAATTATGTAATAGTTTTCTTCCTTTATTTGTTAAATGTGATCACCTTTTTTGTTTTACTCTAGGTGACAAGCCACTGGATTCCCCTCATCAACGATAGAACAGACAAGGACAGCAGGTGTGTATATGGTTGTGTCTGCAGACTATGCAAGACTTTACAGTGCTTGGAAATGTTTGACCTGTTCATATACATGTCCTCGGAGTATGACTGTGGATGTTCTGTTGGCACATGTGGCTTTACCGATTCGGAGGAATCTGAGTATCTTTCAAAATCTGAACACAGCCATATTTTTGAGAGGTTTTCTATAATTTAGAATTGGACAAACTCGTGAGAGTCTTATGATAAATGACACAATGTTAAAGTAGGCAAAGATTAATTATGATGTATTTTAAGTCAGCTTTTTTACAAGCAAACCCCCCCCCCAAAACAAACAAACAAAAAAATAAATTATGATTCATAAAGGGTGGCACGGTGGTGTAGTGGTTAGCGCTGTCGCCTCACAGCAAGAAGGTCCTGGGTTCGAACCCCGGGTCCGGCGAGGGCCTTTCTGTGTGGAGTTTGCATGTTCTCCCCGTGTCCGCGTGGGTTTCCTCCGGGTGCTCCGGTTTCCCCCACAGTCCAAAGACATGCAGGTTAGGTTAACTGGTGACTCTAAATTGACCGTAGGTGTGAATGTGAATGGTTGTCTGTGTCTATGTGTCAGCCCTGTGATGACCTGGCGACTTGTCCAGGGTGTACCCCGCCTTTCGCCCATAGTCAGCTGGGATAGGCTCCAGCTTGCCTGCGACCCTGTAGAAGGATAAAGCGGCTAGAGATGATGAGATGAGATGATTCATAAATCAGAAGATATTGATGAAACTGCAGTGCAGAGTCAGAATCTGGCCAGGATGTATCTGTTCACTTCCCTGAGGAATACGGATATACTCTAGTGTGTAACTTTGTGTTTGTGGGCTTTCAGGACTTTTTTTTCACCATTGTATTACAGCGCTCGAATTAAGTGGTCTCGCAGTCTCACCGCGACAGTTATTTCCTCTGTGCGAGAGTTGCTCAGAAAGTCAGGTTGCCCCACGCGCAACTTGATTTTTGGGGCATACAAAACGATCCCTTTACAAGCGGCGTGGCACGGGCTTTAATATATGCCAGCTGAAATAAACAGCGGGTTGATTGACGTCCCGCCTGTGCGGGCTTTAATATTATATTAAATATTATATAATTTAATATTATATTAAAGCCCGTGCCGCGCCGCTTGTAAAGGGATCGTTTTGTATGCCCCAAAAATCAAGTTGCGCGTGGGGCAACCTGACTTTCTGAACAACTCTCGCACAGAGGAAATAACTGTCGTGGCGAGACCAATTAATTCGAGTGCTGTATTAGGTGTCAGAAATCATAAGAAAAAGGATTATGTTCCAGTATTCAGTGCTTGGATCCTTAAACAGTGTTAAGTTTTGAGAAGTGGGGGGAACCCTTCTTCAGCAGGATGGAAGCAGAGAAAGAGATGAATATTTTTGCAGGTTCTCTTCTCTGGACAGTAAATCAGTAATGCTGTTCTGAAAGTAAAAATGTGGTGTGACGTAACTTTTTGCAGAGTGCCTCTGATTCTTGTCGGGAATAAATCAGATCTGGTGGACCACAGCAGCATGGAGACCATTCTGCCCATCATGAACCAGTACTCAGAAATTGAGACCTGTGTTGAGGTAAGTCGAGCTCTCCTGAGTACTCAACAAGCATGGAAACTTTTTTGCAACAGATTTTGCATAAGCATAGCAATTATTTTTAGTTTTGGCCGAGAATTTAATCTGTGTTCAGAAAGTTTTCTTGAATGTAAGCATGAGTAAATTTGGATAATGTTTCAGTCAGAGACGTTGAGCAGACATGTGCAGACATGCAGTGGTGTCATGGAGGAAACTGGCATCACCTGGTTGCTCGTGTGGCAATCAGCCATATTCTGATGGGATAAGTTTCAGTCTAAATTAAGAGACAGGTTTTACAAGACTGCATACACACCAAAGCTTGAGGTAGAGTAAATCAGATTGAGCCTTCTTATTTGGGCTGGGCTATGATTGCTCTCTCTCTGGTTTCTTCACACCACAAAAGATATGCCTTTATAGATATAATTGCATCCCTCTGTGGATCTGTATCATATTGAAATGACTGGAAATCAGACTTTATTATTATTACTGCTGCATTATCATTGTTCATTTATACCACAGTCTAGTTGAATTCTTAAAACTGATTGGTCAGAGTGTAGATTAATGATAACCACACAGCTCTGACAGTAATCCCAACTCTAACATAAATAGGTTCCTATTGATCAGCTTCTAATACGTTGTTTCTATTGTAACAGCTCATACACATGGACTTGTATGGAAGGTACTCTACAGTGGTGCTTGAAAGTTTGTGAACCCTTTAGAATTTTCTATATTTCTGCATAAAGATGACCTAAAACATCATCAGATTTTCACACAAGTCCTAAAAGTAGATAAAGAGAACCCAGTTAAACAAATGATACAAAAATATTATACTTGGTCATTTATTTATTGAGGAAAATGATCCAATATTACATATCTGTGAGTGGCAAAAGTATGTGAACCTCTAGGATTAGCAGTTAATTTGAAGGTGAAATTAGAGTTAGGTGTTTCCAATCAATGGGATGACAGTCAGGTGTGACTGGGCACCCTATTTTATTTAAAGAACAGGGATCTATCAAAGTCTGATCTTCACAACACATGTTTGTGGAAGTGTATCATGGCACGAACAAAGGAGATTTCTGAGGACCTCAGAAAAGGCATTGCTGTTGCTCATCAGGCTGGAAAAGGTTACAGAACCATCTCTAAAGAGTTTGGACTCCACCAATCCACAGTCAGACAGATTGTATACAAATGGAGGAAATTCGAGACCATTGTTACCCTCCCCAGGAGTGGTCGACCAACAAAGATCACTCCAAGAGCAAGGCGTGTAATAGTCGGCAAGGTCACTAAGGACCCCAGGGTAACTTCTAAGCAACTGAAGGCCTCTCTCACATTGGCTAATGTTAATGTTCATGAGTCCACCATCAGAAGAACACTGAACAACAATGGTGTTCATGGCAGGGTTGCAAGGAGAAAGCCACTGCTCTCCAAAAAGAACACTGTTGCTCGTCTGCAGTTTGCTAAAGATCACGTGGACAAGCCAGAAGGCTATTGGAAAAATGTTTTGTGGACGGATGAGACCAAAATAGAACTTTTTGGTTTAAATGAGAAGAGTTATGTTTGGAGAAGGAAAAGACTGCATTCCAGCATAAGAACCTTATCTCAACTGTGAAACATGGTGGTGGTAGTATCATGGTTTGGGCCTGTTTTGCTGCATCTGGGCCAGGACGGCTTGCCATCATTGATGGAACAATGAATTCTGAATTATACCAGCGAATTCTAAAGGAAAATGTCAGGACATCTGTCCATGAACTGAATCTCAAGAGAAGGTGGGTCATGTGAGCAGTTCATGTGAGGAAACCCACCAACATCCCAGAGTTGAAGCTGTTCTGTACGGAGGAATGGGCTAAAATTCCCCCAAGCCGGTGTGCAGGACTGATCAACAGTTACCGGAAATGTTTACTTGCAGTCATTGCTGCACAAGGGGGTCACACCAGATACTGAAAGCAAAGGTTCACATACTTTTGCCACTCACAGATATGGAATATTGGATCATTTTCCTCAATAAATAAATGACCAAGTATAATATTTTTATCTCATTTGTTTAACTGGGTTCTCTTTATCTACTTTTAGGACTTGTGTGAAAATCTGATGATGTTTTAGGTCATATTTATGCAGAAATATAGAAAATTCTAAAGGGTTCACAAACTTTCAAGCACCACTGTACATAGTCTAAGGCTAATAATAAACAGGTTTTAAAAGATAAGCGTATAATCAGTGATGTGGTGAGTCTTTCCCAACACGAGAGTGTCTTCAGGATGGAGGAGTTCTCTGTAACAGAAACTGCAGTTTTTTTTGTTTGTTTTTTGTTTGTTTGTTTGTTTTTGTCCTGTTATCTTCGAAAAAGAGAAGCTATTCTGCGAGCGACTATTTTAAGTGCGGTAACAAGAGCGATAACTAGAACTAATTTTTCTTGTGGCATTTTCATAGCATATTTAAATGTTATTTACAAAATGTTGAAGCATGATATGCTGCTCATTATTAAATGTAAAAATGCTGTGCTGTAAGTGGAATAGACAATCAGAAGATGCAGTTATATGAAAATAATACACTTCAGGGTGGATTTGCGTCGTCGCACCACCTCATCATGGATCATTTTCATGTAACCGCGTAGTCTATTGTCTGTTATTTCTTACCTATTCGTGAAATGCATGTAAATATGGGAGGAGGAGGGAGCATTAATTTTGTAAATTGGGCCAAGGAACTGGACTGTAAAATGCTACATCCAACCTTTTTTTTTTTTTTTTAAACTTGGCCCTACCAACGTATATTAGTATGTATTTCAACAAATAATTTACTTGGCCATCCAGAATTCATCTTGTCTATCAATTTATTTATTAGTGTTCTGCAAAAAACCTGAAGAATATCTCCGAGTTGTTCTACTATGCCCAGAAGGCCGTTTTGCACCCCACAGGTCCCCTGTACTGCCCAGAGGAAAAGGAGGTGAGAGATTCTTCTTCCATGTTAAAGGCCACAAAAACTCTAGAGCACCTTGCATCTGGAGTCCAGCTTGTTTCATCTGCTGTAGTTATTATGTGACTGATTCCCCCCCCCCCCCCCCCCCCCCCAAAAAAAAAAAAAGTTCCCTTCTACCAGACTTGTGAAACCTTACTGAGGATTGATGTTTGCATAAAAATTATTATCCAAGATTAATGATTAAAGATGGAATGATGATTCTGTGGTCTGTTTTCAGATGAAGCCTTCTTGCATCAAGGCACTTACTCGCATCTTCAAAATATCTGACCTGGACAACGATGGCATTCTCAGTGACCATGAGCTCAATTTCTTCCAAGTATGAACCCTCTGTTCATAATTCTTTCACAGAAGGTGTCTGCTTGGTTTTATTTTTATTAACGTTGAAATTACTCATACCAACTTGCGTAGCCTAATAGCAGGGTGACACCTCCCCCCCCGCTTTTTTTCCTTTGTTACAGAGAACCTGTTTTAACATGCCACTTGCTCCTCAAGCGTTGGAGGACGTGAAAAATGTTGTGCGGCGAAACATGACTGATGGCGTGAGGGACAACGGCCTCACCCTTAAAGGTTCCTCTTGAAGGACATGAACCTTACTGTTTTGTTCCATCACAGACATTATCTTATCACCTAGTTTTAACATAAAATTTTCCTCTGAAGAAAGTTTCAACTTTTGTAAGTTACTCTGGATAAGAATGTCTGCCAAAGGACTAAATGTAAATATGCATATCTGACTCAGTTGTGTGCTCTTCTCCTGCCAGGTTTCCTGTTCCTACACACACTCTTTATCCAGAGAGGGAGGCATGAGACCACATGGACTGTGCTCCGAAGGTTTGGCTACGATGATGACCTGGAGCTCACCCAGGAATACCTGTTTCCACTGTGAGTCCCACAAAGTGTCATAGGTGTATTTACAAATAAATTCATGCATTACACAGAGCTGTTTATGTAACTAACTTTCTTCTTGTCCATGCACTACTAGCTGTTCCTTGACAAACCAGTTTGTCCTTCTTCTGTTTTTAATATCAGAATTTCAGTGGGTGCAAGCAAAGTACACATCCTGCTAAAACAAAATACTATTGCTTCTTATTCTAGCAGTAGACTGTTGTACAGAGTGTGTAATGCATTCTGCTACACAATTCCAGTGCTGAGTGAAATAACCTGTTTCATTAGTGTCAGGTACTCCTCCATTTTCAGGTTCTAGAAACAGCCAATAGGGAATTGGAAAAAGATGTTAATTTCTTGTTGTCAGTGATGGATGTTATAGGCTGGGTGCGATTTGCTGGGGGGGATGGTGGGGATCATCCCCCCCCCGGGTTTTTATCTCTGCTGAAAAAAAATCCTCGGGGACAACCCCGTCAATAAAACAAACAAACCAAAAAAAAAAGTTGACATGACAGGCATGTTGTGACACAGTTTTCTATGGTCTACATTGCACTCACTTTCAAAATGACCCGAAGTGGCAGCTTTGATGTTCACGAACGTCCCCAGCAAATAGATACATTGTAGATAATAACAATATCCAGAGTGTGAACGTGGATTTTAGCGCCATGAATCACATCCTTACTGATGAGCGCAACAGAATGAATGTATCCACACTGACAGCCTTCTTTTCCTCGCTGTCAGTGGGCCAGACGTGCGTTCCTTCCCTGCTGAGAAATTCGCAGAAATGTGGATTAAAGAAGGGCGAAACACGGCGGATAACGCACCGACGGGAAAGCAGAAAAGGCCACATGAACTGCGCCATCAGAGCAAACTGTTCATTTAGTATTCATGTATTTTAGTGATTTTCGAGTCACTGTCCATTTAATCCGGAGGGAGAGAAACATCACAGCAACGCGACAAGCAATGCGAACTTTGTTGTGTTAGTGTTCGTGTATTTAGTCAGAGAGATAGGAAGATGAATTTACTATCTCTGGTTTAGTGTTCGTTTTCATTTAGTGTTATTCATTTGATATCATCGGATGTTATTGAGCTGTTAGCCTATTGTTACCTTAATTTTGTGACATTTCATGATTAAAAAAAAAATCCCCCCTTCTAGTTTTTTGACAAATCGCACCCTGGTTATAAGGTCCCTAACATGAGAACACTTGAAATGCTCTTTCAGCTGACTCACAGCTTAAAACTTTATCGTTTAAAATGAGCTTAAATAATTAGCAAGGAACAACCCTCACCAGGAAATTTGACCCTTTTTTTTTTGGTGTGTGATCTGGACTGAGTGACTAATAATTTGCCAAAAAAAAAAAAAAGTTAGAAATCAAACTTTGTACGTTTGATGTAAGGATTGTTACATAAAGATCTAGACTGTTAGACCTGTTAATGATTTTTAACTAGTTTGTTTTTACATTATGTAAAGCACCACATGACAGCAGTTTCTCTTAACGCCAGGAAAAGCCAGGATTTAATTAAATCGTCTTCTAAGCTGAGCCCATCCTTGTTTGTGCAGGTTAAAAATACCTCCAAACTGCACCACAGAGCTGAACCACAATGCATACCTCTTCCTGCAGAGTGTCTTTGACAAGCATGACAAGGTGAGTCCAATCAATTCTGGACACCCTCTGGTTTTAGTGCATACAAGTCTGAGTAATAAATCAGGAAAGACCAGATAGTGCAACAGAGTGGCATATGGAGATTTTTATGATGTATTGAAAGGTGTTGTGTGGAAGAAAGTCCAGATTTTAACAAAATGAATCTCTGATTAAAGCCAAGCTTTGTTTCAGGATCGAGACTGTGCGTTGTCTCCTGATGAACTGAAAGATCTGTTTAAAGTCTTCCCCTACATGCCTTGGGGCCCTGACGTCAACAATACAGTGTACACCAACGACCAGGGCTGGATCACCTACCAGGGCTACCTGTCCCAGTGGACGTATGTAACCACACTGATCTAGAGTCATTCAGAGCTACTTATTTCATACTCATTTATACGCCAGACTTTTTTTTTTTTTTTAAATATAAACATGTTTGATTTACCATTCAGGCTAACAACATACTTGGATGTCCAGCGCTGCTTGGAATATCTGGGTTACCTTGGTTACTCTATCATTCATGAACAGGATTCACAGGCTGCTGCCATCACAAGTAAGAGAAAGCGACGGAGAGACTAAATGTGTGCCTGTGTGCGTTTCCCTGTATTGCATATGTGAACCTGGTTTGTTTGATGTAGTCACCAGGAACAAGCACATTGATCTGCAGAAGAAGCAGACCCAGCGCAGTGTGTTTCGGTGTAATGTCCTGGGAGCACGTGCCAGCGGCAAGAGTGGCTTCCTGCAGGCCTTTCTGGGCAGGAATTTATCTGTGAGTACGATGCACAAAGATATTTTCTGGAAGATGTTAAATATAGGCTTTTAGCTGTTTAATGGGGTGTGTAGCTGATAAGTGTGTTTATTAGCTTTAGAGTTAATAATGTCGCCCATAAGTAGTTTAACTATAGGCATTTGTAAAACGGTGTTGGGTGCCCCCCCCTTTTTTTTTTTTTTAAAACTTTCAATAACTTATACTTTTCTGCATAAATACTGCTGCAAGACTTGCATCTTATTTTAATGGCCGTTATGAAGGTTCTTCAGTTTGTTTTTATAGTGACCAATTATGCCATCTCAAAAGGTCCTGATGTCCTCAGGCCTTTGTTTCAAACCAGTTTTGCCAGTCCAGAACTGTGATTTTCCTTGGTAGAGGAAACGATGTTTTTCCAGATTAAGCCAACTATGAGTTGGTCTAGTGGTTAGTGTGTCTGCCTTTCAACCAGGAAATCTACTCACAGTCGGGTCATACCAAAGACAGTCATAAAAATGATACATGCTGCCATCTAGCGAGGCATGCTGCAATACAGTTATGAGTAGAGTCAAACTCTTGCAGTTAGCAGAGGACCAGCCCACACTGTAACCCTATCTATTGCCGCTTTTCCACTACAAACGCGGCTGAGTCGGGCTGAGCCGTGCCGTGCTGAGTCGGGCTGAGCGGGGCTGTTGGAGTTGCATTTCGACTACAACCGCGCTGAAGCGTGCTGGCTGGAAGTGGGTGGACACATTGGGTGGAGTTAGCGAAAGTGGGTGGACGTCAGGTGATGTCGTTAAGCAGCGCAAACAGTGACATCAGTGAGCTTTTAAGCGGTAGTCTCACGACCCGAATAGTAAACAATAAACATGGAGGACATGGAGTCGTTAGTGTTGCTGGTCTTGGTGCTGTGGCTTGTTGTCACCGACAACGCGGACAGATACTGGCAAGAGCGTATAGATGAGGCGAGGCGCATAAGGCTTCAGAAATTCTCGTAATTCGTAATTCTTCTCCTTCCGGGTTTGCGGTGTTTACAGATCCCAGCGTGCTCGCGGGGCATGTGTGGGCATGTGAGGACACTCCTCCTCACCAATCAGTGCACAGGGGAGTGTCTGCTCACGCCCCCAGCCTCACTCGGCTCGCTTCAGCCCCACTCCAAAATGGTGCGAGTTTTAGGGGCTAAGCAGGGCTGAAGCGAGCTGAGTCGTGCTGGTTTTTGGTAGTCGAAACGCAAGCCGTGTCGGGCTGAAGTGAGCTGAAGCGGGCTGAAGTGAGCTGAAGCGGGCTGAAGTGAGCTGAAAAAGGGTAGTGGAAAAGGGCCATAAGTGTAATAGGTGAGAGGCAGACGGCTATAGAAACAGAGATCGGCACTGTCCGGTGTGCCTTAAGGGCCTAGCTAGTACTTGATGGGGAAACTGCTTGGGAATACTAGGTGCTGGCACAGGAAGGACTTTTGACTTTCCAGATTAAGCACCTGTACCTTGTTGGTGGAAAACCTGACAGTGTGGGGTGTTTTTATTATTTATTTATTTGTGTGTGTGTGTGTCTCTCTTCCTCTTCTAGAGGCAAAAGCGGATTAGGGAAGACCACAAATCCTACTATGCCATCAGCACCACGTATGTTTATGGACAGGAGAAGTACTTGCTTGTAAGTTTAAATATTGCATAAAGAAATATAATCAAAATCCACAGATCTAATGATGGACATAGAACTAACCTTGTTTTTGTGTCTTTCTCAGCTGCATGAGGTTCTCCCAGACTTTGAGTTTCTCTCAGAAGCAGATCTGGCCTGTGATGTTGTCTGTCTTGTATATGACCTCAGTAATCCTCGCTCTTTTGAATACTGCGCAAAGGTCTATAAGGTTTGTCACACGATTCCGAAGAGCTTTGTAGCTATAGTGTTACCAAATTGCATCTAGTACAACTACGATGTTAATGAATACAAAATGATGGGTCATGCTGAACCACAAGACTCATATTTTGCTTCCACAGAAATATTTCATGGACAGTAAGACTCCATGTATGATGATCGCTGCCAAGTCAGACCTGCATGAGGTTCGCCAACACTACAGCACATCTCCTCTGGACTTCTGCAGGAGGCACAAGCTGCACCCGCCGCAGCAGTTCACCTGTAACACAGCTGAAGCACCCAGCAGAGACATCTACACCAAACTCACCACCATGGCCATGTATCCGTGAGTAAAGCTTCCTCAGTCTACCCTTGCCACCTTTCCACCATCCTGCATGGCTCCAATGGCTGCTTGTCCTCCTCCACTGTGCATCTTTTCTCCTTTGCTCTATTTTTTTTAGGAAATGTTTTCAGCTTGGCAAACAAATTAGATGTGAGAGATGAAAATAGTACACGAAATAATGAAGACTCAAAACGTCTCCTGTATCTAAAAGTGCATCGTAACTCCTGTTGAGACCGTTTGACGTCGCCTTCGTAGACGTGAATGCATTTGTTTTTAAATATAAAAACTTTTACGGAACTATAGCTGTTCAACCACTTTCAGATATGTTTTTAAATTAGTGTTTTTATTATACTTTGGGGCAAAGAGCATTCGTTTATTTTAGAGGTGGCACAATACCACTTTTCCCCCTCAATACTAATATCGAGTATCGCCCAATAATGGTACCATTCCAGTCATGTTTTTTTGTTTGTTTGTTTCTCACTAGGCTTCATGTAAGACTTCACTTAAAGGAATAATCCGGAGTGATGTGCTTTCTAGGTCTATTTTCGCATTATTGGGAGTGCCTACGTTGAGTTGCTACCACAATCATGTCAGTCGGATGTGTTTTGAGACAGTTCGTTTTTTGTGATTTCAGCCGGAAAGCGCTAACACGGCAGTGCGAGGGGCATGTCTTTTTGCCGATACAAAACGCTAGTTTTAAAACCATTGCAAAGCTCAAAACAACATGACAGCTCTGTGGAAGTGAGTAGAAGGTTCCTACAAACAAAACGAAGTGTCCCTAGCTCTGCAAGTGCACGGACAGAGTGTGTAGAAGAGTAAATGCAAAGCCAGTACCTTACCTGAAGTCGTTGTTCTCCAGACGCCATCTTCAGGGGAACGTCCGTAAAAGCCGAGTGCAGAGCCCATCCCGCTGGAAATGCACACCACAATTACAACATGCAACACAAAAAGACATGCCCCTCGCACTGCCGTGTTAGCGCTTTCCGGTTGAAATTGCAAAAAACGAACTGTCTCAAAACACATCCGATTGACATGATTGTGGTAGCAACTCAACGTATGCACTCCCAATAATGCGAAAATAGACCTAGAAAGCATATCACTCCGGATTATTCCTTTAACACTCAAACTGCTCGAACATCTTCCTACAGGAAGAAGTACATGGCCATTTAACAAGACTGTCAGGGTAACTTACTTGAACAACTGTTATGTGTCATCATTGTAGGCTCTACTTTGATCTACTTTACATTATGTAGTGCTAATTATGAATGTTGCACGATATATTGTTACAATCATGATACAAGTTTGACAATTCGATTCAATAATAAAAAATGAACGGCAATTATCAGGCTGCATAATCTGTTTTTCTTAGCTGTAATTGTCTTGTTTAGGCAGCAGAGGGAGCACTAATAGTGACTTCACTATAGGCAGAGGTAACACAGCTCCACAAAAACAGCTCTAAAACGAGAAAGCTGTTGATTGTACAAATAGATATAATAAGAAATTGCAATTCTCTTTACAACCAGCCAAGAGCTAAAGAAAAGAGAAGCAACTGGGGTAGTATAAATGTTTAAGAAAGGGTCTATTTAACTTTTTTTAATTAAAGCCATATTTTAGTTAATAGGCTATTGTATTTTATTACAACCTTTACAAACATGAGTAAATTATTGTTGGTTATAAAGAAAATGAAACCAGTGTGTTCTTACTTAAATTTAACAAAAGGAAATATTTAAGTTGATAAATAGGAAGGTAAATGTGCTTTTTTGGTAATAAAATTTTAATTTCTCATCTCATTATCTCTAGCCGCTTTATCCTGTTCTACAGGGTCGCAGGCAAGCTGGAGCCTATCCCAGCTGACTACGGGCGAAAGGCGGGGTACACCCTGGACAAGTCGCCAGGTCATCACAGGGCCGAAACATGGACACACACAACCATTCACACCTACGGTCAATTTAGAGCCACCAGTTAACCTAACCTGCATGTCTTTGGACTGTGGGGGAAACCGGAGCACGCGGACACGGGGAGAACATGCAAACTCCACACAGAAAGGCCCTCGCCGGCCACGGGGCTCGAACCTGGACCTTCTTGCTGTGAGGCGACAGCGCTAACCACTACACCACCATGCTGCCCCAAAATTTTAATTTATTTTTTCAAAAATATTGTTGGAAAATCTAATTGTGACTCAAATTTTGAGTTGGGTGAATCTTTGCATGCCTCGCGCAAATAGTTTCTGTATATCTGGAAAAGTTTGTCGTTTCCTCCCTCCCCAATGTCCAATCCAGTATTTTCTGCTGATTTTTATTTTTTTTTTCCCCCCCGATATGGAGGTCAGAGTGGCGCCATCTAATTTATATTCTAGGCAGAACTGTTCACGAGAATGAGTTGATTAAATCAAGTTACTGAGCTGTGCAAATAGACTCACACTGCTGCTGTTGGAGTAAATGTTGATCGCAGTTCAACATCAAGGATTCTCGAACTGTATTATTAAAGAAACTATTTAAAATAACATTGACAAAGAAGAGCCAAGTCTTTGTAATAAAATGGGATTGAACATGTGTAATTATGGGTTACTTTTAATAGGAATCTGATAAGTCTGTAGCATCTTTAAGTTAGTTTTCTTGAGTATGAAAGCTTTGCTTGTTAGCTGGGTTTTGTCTCTGGTCTCTGTTTTTATGCCTCCGTCACCTTAAGGTGCAGGAGGCATTATGTTTTCGGGTTGTCCGTCTGTCTGTGCGTGCGTCCGTCCCGAAACCTTGTGAACGCGATATCTCAAAGGCTAGTGAAAGGAATTTCACCAAACTTTCACCATTTGTGCGCTTTGGGACAAACATGAACTGATTAGATTTTTAGATCAAAAGGTCTAAGGTCAAGGCCACTGTGAGGTCAAATGTCTGTCTGAAAACCTTGTGAACACAATATCTCCAAGGCAAATGAAAGGAATTTCACCAAACTTTCACCATTTGTGCATTTGGGGACAAAGATAAACTGATTAGATTTTGAGATTAAAAGGTATAGGGTCAAGGTCACTGTGAGGTCAAATGTCTGTCCGAAAACCTTGTGAACAATATCTCCATGGATTAAAGTTTTCCGTCGCTACGACGGATTTCCGTCAACTGAGAGCGCTAAAGGTCAATAATGAGTGATGCAGATCCGAGGGGGGAAAAAAATGGAGTGGGGGGTAGGCCCATAGGTCTGACACCGATGTGATTTAGAACTTCACCAAGCTGCTATGATTGCCTGTTGTTGAACCCTTTCTTGTGCGATGTTTGAGTATATGTAAAGGAATAAGTTGTTGCGCTAGATAGGCATAAATAAATAAATACAGCCTCCGCTACTGTCTAGTCCTGGGGAGGCTCGGCGTAGACCACTGATGAAACAATTTGGCTGTCCTACTACTAGGCAACTAGGTTACTTGTCTACTACTAATACTAGGCCTTTTGTAGTAGTAGTAATAATGATATTTGCCTACTGAAAGGTGATCAGGTGAAAAAGTTGAAGCCGCAGCAAGATCTATGCTATTAAGCCTTTTGTAGGTTAAACAGGCTTCGGCAGACAACGTTCTGGAAAGGCTGTGTTTTTCTTTGGTTTGATTAGCCTACGGTTTAATCTTTAAACATTATGGTTTCAACAGTTCGCTTAAACACTGGAGGCTGCAGAGTCGGGCTGCAAGATTTCCCGACACTTGTTTAAGATGCCAAACTTCATAGTAAGGAGAAAATAATTCCACAGTATTTAGTGCCTCGTCAGTCTCAAAAATTAATAGTGAAGGACCAACGCGAATTAAGTCCCTAAAAACCCATCTCGTAGGCCTATATTTTACATTTTCAAAAAAGTCCGGAATTGGAAGTCAGTGGAGTGTAATGAAGTGTCTCATTCACTAAGCACAAAAGGTCAGAAAACAGTGGAGAAAACAGCGATTGCTTAAATAGGCTACTAATGGTTTACATTAGTAATTTAATGTATGTGACAAATTCATTGATTAAATAGATAAAGAAGCGAATACTCTGAAGCTCAAAATTCAGTAAAGTGGCTCCAGTGTCGCAAGTGCACAAGAACAGTTATTTGAAAGTTAACCTGATGAATTTGTGCGTGCGCGTGCAATTTCATGAAGAACCGGGACAATTGGCATTCGGTGAAAGATTCACACCTATGACTCATTATATTCGCGCGCGCCCTCTCGCCCACTGTTGCTTCATTTTCCCGATTTACATGAGTGTCTGAAGATGGAGTTTTCAGACATCTCCACTCTGCCCAGTTTGCGAAAGTAGCTGTTTTCAGTGACTGAAACCTCCGTATAGGTGTAAATGAGAGGTGCAACCAAATAAATAAATATGCGTCTTTTTTATCCGGCTACATGTAGGCTATCACTGCACAAAGCCTCTAATGTTCAAATGGTAGTAATATCTGTTAAAATAATAGTAGGCTAATTTCCACATTAATTGGTAAAATGGCACAAGGGATGTGATGGGGGGGATGGCCGTTTTATAAGGGGGATGATTTGAGATTTTTGTTTCAGAAGGGGGATGCCTACCCCCCCCAACTCGAGTACTGCGTATAAGGCCACCGGATATAGGCCCTTCGATTTCCATCACTAGAGTGCGTCAAATTACTTTCGGTTTTGCCAGCATGGACGCGCTTCTTTTAAATGAAGGCACAGATGTGTCAGACATCGGCAAAACGGTAAAGAATAAGTGGAGATGGGCTTGGCGAAATGAAATGGGCGATAATGGCAAGCCATTTAGTTCATGGTGCAAAAAGATGAAAATGGCAGGTGTGCGCTTTTGTGTAGTTTGCCATAAAAAAAAGTCTATGGAAGCAATGGCAAAAAACTAGATGCCTTTGGCTTCACTGCGAAGAAGCAGAAAAAGCGAACTTTCACTTTACTTTTCTTGTTTCCTGGTTTTATGTCAACAGATTTTCTTATTTTTTTTTTTTTTGTTCCACTCTTTTGAAAGCATGATTCAAGTTCAACTGCACTTGCACTTTTCTCTTAACCACTGTTGTGCATTACTAAAGTACTGTTGAAAACTTGATGTTTCATCATTTATAGCCAGTAATGACAATGGTAAAGTATTGCCTTAGCTTTAGTCATTGTTAAAATTATGTAAATGTACTATAAGTAGGGGCCGAGGGGATAATGGACAACACGGCGTTTAAAATTTGACGCATCGCTGACGTGGTAGGGGCCAACGACATGGAGCTTTTTTTTTCCCAGTCAGATGTTTTTTTTTTTGTTTTTTTTTTTGCTTTAATCCATGTATCTCCAAGGCTGATGCAAGTAATTTCACCAGGTCAAGATTACTGTGAGGTCAAATGTCCATCCCCAAATCACAACTTAATAAGGTGTGTTGTCTACCGGGCGGAGGCATCCCCATCGACACCGTTGGCGTCGAGTTCTATCTAGTTAATAAAATAAAGATTTTGTGAGCTGTCCCAGTCATGCCTGTGGAATCTATGATCTGTTTTTATCCCCTGCTGGCCGAAAGGCCCGAAGGGGGATTGTCGTGGCTGGCTGGCCGTCTGTCCTGGGAAAGGTACTCTCCTTCTGAAATCAACTCCTCCCTCTATTATTATTATTATTATTATTATTATTATTATTGGGAGGAATTTCACGAAACTTCACAGGATTCTTTGTTATATGTTGTTAATGTGCATATTGCAATTTCATTCAATTCGGTCACGTTTTTCCAGAGTTATGGCCTTTGATTACGAAACTTGTACTTTGACAATTTCATGAGGGTGTATTAAGCACTTATAGCATAGATGTAGTTGCCAGCGGGAGATATTGTGCTCTCAATGCACTCTTGTTATTTAAAGGTACATTATGTAGGATTTATGGTCATCTAGGGATGAGGTTGCAGATTGCAACCAACTGAACACCTCTCCCTCAATCCTCTCTTTCCAAGCGTATAGAACCTACAGTGGCCACCAGGCACGATAATATCTGCAGGGCTGTGGTTTTACACCAGCAGTTTCATCCCAGTGGCAGCACATGGACGGACACGGGTTTTTTGTTCTGTTTTTTTTCTCCCTCCTTTCCTTAACAACTGTTTGAAATATCAATTAGCCTATCATTTTAGGTGTGGTTATGATCAATTTGTGAAATGAAGCTTAAAATAATGGTAGCGTCAAGCACTTCTGAGTCCTTTTATGATTTTCTTCCAAAAACTAAAAGCCTGGTACATGGTTGGTCGGCTAGATGTTTTTGTCTGGGCTTCTTGTGTACACTTACACTACCTGTGCAGGAATAAAACTTCAAACAGGCTTACAAATTACAAATCTCTTCTTATTGAATAAATAGTGCACTACATAGCGTGTACATGCTGGATGCAAGCTGGCACTTGTAAAAACGCGAAACACACTCTCTAGAGCCAGTGTTTGTTTTGACCGTTCTGGGCTTCTGTAGGAACATGGCGGCGCAACATGGCAGGCTCTGTGGAAGAGGACCTGCTCCCTGTGCACGTATGAAGGGCTCGTTCTAAGCTTACGAAAACGATTTGTGGTTACAGATGATTTATACGCTAATTATGAATACTATATTCTATTTCTGCTAATGGATTCCCCTAAATCCTACATAGTGTACTTTTTTAAATGCATTTTATATGAATACTAAATGTTCAGTTTCAAATAAAAAGGAATTAAAGAATCCGGCATTTAAACTGAATTTGCCATCACAAAGTAAAACACCTTTCCATAATTTTATACCTGAGAGGAAAGCTGTGGATTTTTAGAGCAGTAGCCTAGCTTGATGGCGTGAGCAGTGATGGCCACCAGTGTGTGAGTGACTGAGAACGAGACTAAACCAATATACATCACACTAGAAGAGACCTCTGGAGAAGAGACGGCCCAAGATAAATCACATTTTGGTAGACCGTTTTTCAGTCTTCTTTTATTTTTTCACTTGTATTAGATGATTATTTAGTTTTGAATTTGGGGGGGGGAGTGAATAAAACTTTTATAATTGCAGACTATGTCAGTTAGAGAGAAACCCAAATCCTGGCAATCTTGGACAAGGTTGAGGTCATGCATGCTGCAAAAATATTAAGCAGACTGCTGATCTGGTGCAATATGGCTTTCCTATTAAGAGTGTAATTGTGCTTTTGTATTATGTATGCTTATAAGTCAGCAACTGTGCTACTCTCCTGATTTTGCCTCCTTGAACTCTTCCATTTCTGCCTTTTTGGGTTTTGTTTTCCTTAAGTGGTGACTATAAAAGTGCAGGAAGTCCCATCTTTAAAGAGGAAGAGGAACCTTTGGGTGGCAGGTCTCGTGATCGTGCATCATATATGATTCTGATCTCCTATTCCTGTTTGTGTGTGTGTGTGTGTGTGTGTCTCCGCAGCCATGCCAAGCTCCGCTGCATGTGTGCCTGCAACAGGTGCACTTTTTGCATCAGTCAGAACCTGCTGAACAGTGAGCTCCTGCGTTCGGTCAGGGCCAAACTCTACAGTGTCATTGTGAACAGGTCTCTAAGCCCAGCCTTGCCCTGCCCTCATCCTGCTCTTTATGGCCACCTTTAACCTCAGTTTCCTAACATGCCTAATCTGTTTTGTGTTGCATATCCACCACAGATAGTTGAGTTATTCTGTATGGGTTACCTAGATCTTTAACCCATTATATCTATTCCATAGATCCTTTTTAAGAGACCGGTCTGTGTTGGCTGTGTGTGTGTGTGTGTGTCTGTCCACTAGGTGTGTAGTTGGGTGTCTCTTCCAAGAAGTGCTAAACTATATAGGGGAATACCTAATGTCTCTTTTTTTTTTTCATTTTTGCTTGGTGCATTATTCATCAATCCTACATGGGTAGTACCAGCCAAATATGATTTCTTCCTTTTATTTCTGCTTCACTCCAAATCACTGTTCAGAATCAAGTTTATTGCCAAGTACATTCTCACATACAAGGAATTTTCTTTGGTGATTTGGTGCTTGAACAGTTAAGATAAAGAATTTAGCAAAGGCAAAATTGGCTATGTACATTGAATAAAAAATAAGAATCTAAAATGTACAGATTTGAAAAAAAAATTTTATATAAGGGGTCTGTACATGAGTTGTTGAAGTCCAAGCTGTACAGTATGCCCCGGAATGTGTAAAAATGGGTCACATGATGAAGTCATGGGGTGTGTGTGTGTGAGGGAGAGGAAGAGAATATGTGCAATGGGTTAAATAGCGAAGCTGTGCAGTGTGTGCTGGAATGTGCAGTAAAAGTCCACAGAATGAAGGTATGTTATGACCTTGAAATGTGCAAAATCGCAGTTCAGAGACATTAATGTTCCAGATTGGAAGTGTGAGGTTTGTGTCAGTGGGGGGTCTCTGACCTTCTTGATGAGGCCAGCTGCACTGGGGGAAACGCTGGCCTAATGGTGTGAGGTTTTGGTTCTAATGGACCGCAGCCTCCGACCAGAAGGGAGTGATTCAAAAAGTTTGTGTCTGGGGTGAGGGGGGTCGGCCACGATAGTTTCTGCTCTCCTCAGGATCCTGGACTCGTACAGGTTCTGAAGACAAAAGGTTGCAGCCAGTTGTCCTCTCAGCGGAGCGAACGATGTGCTGCAGTCTGCCCTTGTCCCTGGCAGTGGCAGCAGTGTACCAGACGGTGATTGAGGAGGTGAGGATGGACTCAATGATGACGGTGTAAAAATGTACCATCATTGTCTTTGGCAGATCAAACTACTTCAACTGCTGCAGGAAGTACATCCTCTGCTGTGCTTTCTTGGTGAGAGAGCAGGTATTTGTCTCCCACTTAAGGTCTTGGGTAATTATAGTGCCCAGGAAGCAGAAATACTCTACATTAGATTATTGGGGAGTCAAACAGGGTGATTTGGGGTGGAGCTCCTTCTGAAGTCTACAATCATCTTTACTGTCTTTAGAGCATTAAGCTCTAAGCTGTTCTGCCTGCACCAGGACACCAGATGGTCACCTGTAGACAGACTCTTACTCATCAGAGATGAGTCCAATGAGGGTGGTGTCTGCTAACTTTAGGAACTTGACAGACTGATGACTGAAAGTGCAGCTGTTGGTGTACAGGGAGGAGAGAGAGGATGTAGCCTTGGGTGATCCAGTGCTGATGGTTTGGGAGTCCAAGATGTGTTTTCCCAGCTTCATGTGCTGCTTCCTGTCAGATGGGAAGTCAGTGATCCACCTGCAAGTGGAGTCAGGCACGCTCAGCTGGGAGAACTTGTCCTGCAGAAGAGCCAGGATGATTGTGTTGACAGTGGAACTGAAATCCACAAATGGGATCCTAGCATGGATTCCTAGGGAGTCCAAGTGCTGGAGGATGAAATGAAGAGCCATGTTGACGGCATTGTCTGCAGATCTGTTGGGTCTGTAGGTGAACTGCAGGGGATCCAGGAGTGGGTCATTGGCTTTAAGGTGGTGTAAAGCACAAGGTGTTCAAAGGATTTCATGACCACAGAAGTCAAGTTTATTTCTATAGCGCTTTTAGCAATAGACATTGTTGCAAAGCAGCTTTAGAGAACTTGAATGACCTTTAAACACGAGCTAATTTTATCCCTAATCTATCAGGGTGATGGGTCTGTAGTCATTTAATCCTGTGATCCTTGGCTTTTTGGGGACCAGGGTAGTGGTGGAGGCCTTGAAACAGGCTGGCATGTCTCCACTGAGGTGTTGAGGTCTGTGAACTGTGACTGCTGATCAGCACAGTGCTTCAAGGTAAATGGTGAGTCTGAGTCAGGACCTGCTGCTTTGTAGGGGTTCGGCTTCTAAAAATTTATTGACCTCCCTCTCCAGAATGGAGAGGGTTGAGGCTGTGGTGGTGGGTGGATGGGCCTCCAGGGTGAGAGGTGGTAGGGAGGCCCTGGCATCAGTAGCGGTGAGGGTGGTGGGCTGGAGTGTGGGGTCACGGGGGAATATCATCAGGACGGTCCCATTCTTTCAAAGTGACAGTAAAATTTATTCAGTTGGTTGGTCAGGCACAAGTCGTTAAGAGTGGGAGGCTGAAGGTTTGTAGTTGATTTTGTCTGAACCCTTTCCAGACAGACATAGTCGTTGGCTGAGAATTGGTGTTGGAGTTTCCCCAAAGTACATTTATTTATTTATATAAAAAATACTTCTCTCCCTGCCTTGCTAAACATGTTCCTGTCCCCACTTCTGAACGCTTCTTCCTTTTGCAACCTTAGCTGTCTGAGCTTATCTGTGAACCAGGGTTTGTCATTAATGTAACTTGGCCTGGTTCATGATGGAATGCAGCAGTCCTCACAGAAGCTGATGTAGGAGGTCGCAACCTCTGTGTACTCATCCAGACTATTGGTAGCAGTCCTAAACAGTCCAAGCACGCTTGAAGGTTCTCCACAGCCTCATTGCTCCACTTCTTTGATGTCCTCCCTACAGGTTTCCTCAGCTTTAATTTCTGCCTATATGCAGGAATTGGGTGGCCCAGTGCAGCGCAGGGGACGGCATGATGGGCATTGTTGACTGGAGTGTAGTAGTGATCCAAATTATTCTCCTTTCTGGTTGGGCATTTAATAAACTGTTTGTATTTTGGTAGCTAATGCTTGAGGTTACCTTTGTTAGTCACGGCGAACAACTAGAGACTCTGAGTTAGTCTGCTCCACACCAGTATCTCGTCGGCCAGCGTGTGCCGTGCGTTCTGCATGTTGACCTGCAGTGGAATGTTAAACACCGACCAGAATGAATGAAACACACTCGTGGGAGAGAGTAGAAGGGCTTATAATTCATGTTAAATTATTCTAGGTCAGAAGAACAGTGTTGCAGGATCACCGACTCGTCACTGCACCAGCTGCAGTTTACATAAAACCATTCTGCTGCCCTTTGTTTTACCAGAAAGATCCATGTTACAGTCCACTCTGAAAAGTTGGAAGCCAGCCAGCTGCAGCACAGAGTCCAGTATGAGTCCGCATAGCCACATCTCCGTGAAGGATAAAACGGAAAATGAAAAGTCCCCTGTTTCTCCCGACCAGCAGCTGGAGTTCGTCCAGTTTGTTGCACAATGGCCATACATTAGAAATATCGCAGGTAGTGGAGTGCGAAGTCCGTGCTGACAGAGGTGCACGAGCACACCAGCGTGTTTCCCTCTCCTTCAGTGTCTCACTGAGTGAGCAAAGGTGAGGGCACCTTTGACCAAAATGTCCAACATTTCCACAGATGACACCAGAAAAGTTGGTAATAAGTCTGCTGGAATTGTTCCCCTGATGTTCAAGAGCTCTTCTCTGGTGAAAGAGATTAGAGTATCGCAGCAATGAACCGAGCTCACAAACGAGAAAACGGTGTACACCGACGCAGCCATCCATGGCACCATCTTGGTGTAATCTAAATTTTATCTAACTAATTTCAGCTCCACTCATTGCTGATGGCCTAATCTAGCTAATGGTTCAGTTACTCATCCAACTCCAAAATTAGTAGACTTGTCTACATTTCCCATCACATGAGCGTTCTTTGGGTGTTGTGGAATGGTAAACAATTATTTTGATGGAGGAGCTTCAGAATTCTGATTTTGCCTTTTTACTCTGCATTTGGTTGTGCAAGAGTGTGAGAGGAAGCTGTAGTTGATGGGGAATCGGAATGTTATCACACTTACTATTGAAGATTGCGGTGTCAAACTCCCATCGATAGAAAAGTAATTCCAGCTAGTGTTATTTTTGTTTATTTCCAATTTAAGTGATTACTCATGGCAGTTCACTGACCATTGCATTGACCAATCAGAGGTCCGTACTACCACCACCACCACCTTTTGGTACTCTTGATATTCTGTCAAGAGCAGAGATTTAGCACAAGTACTTGGTTATGGAGTGGATTAGTTGGCAATGGAAAGACCAACAGAATCTGGCATCAAAAATTTGCTTCCTTGGGTTCCAGAGATGCATTTGCCGTATTTTCATAAGTTCATGGGTGCAAATTCCAACGATGCCACAGCCATCCATTGCCAGGAGTCAAGAGAGTAACCTTTGGCCATGTTCGCTGGGTGAAATGGATGGCATTACTGTTTTGCGATGTCTGTGACTGTGTCACTAGCTGGTTATGGACGCCTGAGTGCTAAATGTACCGTATTCGGAAGAGGGAGGATAGCCACCTGTTCTACTGCCCTGTGACGCAGCATGAGCATCAGTTTGAAAAGCCTTCACCCTCCATAGCTGGTAGTTGTGGTGTGATGAGAAGAGCTGGCTGGTAGGTGAAATCTGGCAGGTGATCAGACTAGAGAGAAAATGTTGGCTACATTTTAAAAATGGATTTGTTTCCCCTACTTCACTGGTGGAAAAGTGTTTATGATGGTTGAACTCTCCAGGTTTCTGCCCCAGTCCATGCTGTACTGGTCCATTATTTTGAGAGAGTTACTGATGAAATTCAGTTTTGTGGCATTTTAGTGCTGAAGGTAGAAAAACAGCTTCACCACTAACTGGCCCATATGAATGCATGGGACTTTACTGAACACTGACTTTGACTTTGTTGTTTTATTAAAATATTAGGTCTGGTCTAAAAATGCATGACTAACATCATAACATGGACCATGTAGTATTAACCTTTTTAAGGTATTACTTAAATTGCTATAAATTTTGGACATTAGTCATCAATATAATTAAGTGAATTATTTCCTTAATACAAGCTATATTTTTAATTACAGTTTTTAAATATTTTGAGGTGGATATGCAAACAGTAGCTGGACTAATTCACTTTAAATCCATTATTCTTCTGGCAGTGCTGTAGCTGTTGAGTATTTTATCCTTTGCAGCTTCAGTTCTTCCTGAATATTTTTATTTATTTATTTATTTTAATACTGGTGGCTCTTTTCTGCAAATACAGCATTCTAACAATTTATAAACTAATGTGTACATCATTTTACATGAGGAGAAGTCTCAGAAATTTCTAGGCTACCAAATTTCTTTACTCATTTATATTATGTTTAGATCTACAAGAGACTTTTTAGTTACTTGGCAGCTGACATGTACAGTATGTATAATGTGAGTCAGTGGAAATATCCAGACTCTGTACAAAAATAGAATTGATTAACAATTGAATTTATTTTCCTTGTCTCTTGTTGGTCTTTGCTAATACAATACCTGAAACTATAAGATGTTTTTTGTCAGTTTTTTCAGTTCTTTATTTTGATGTGTTTTTCTGTTTCATTTTAATTGCGTCCTGGGTCACAATGATTGTTGTTGTTTCCCTCCATAGGTGTTCATTCGCACATGTTTGGCTGGGCCTGTTCCTTCTTGTATTGCATCTCTTCACCTCATGCTAACCTTGCCAGCATGCCTGCTTTTATCTGTTTCACAACCCGGAACTAATTAGATCAGGGGTTTTGTCTTAACCTGTTATAGGCAGGAAATTTGTCTCATACTGTAAGGAGTGTGACAAGCACTGGGTGTGTGTTTTTTAGCATGTATGTAGTGGGTTAATAGTTAATTCCAGCACTTGGCACTTTAATTTGTACACAACTGTGCTTGTAATGTAACTTCTTTTGGCTGCTGACTTGGTGTTTTATACGTGTTTTGGTGGCTGATTTATATAAAACTCTTCTGTAGATGGCAGCATTTTTCAGTAGTTCATTTAATGCCTTTATGTTAAAAGACTGAACATGATTAATGGGACCTGGGCATTTCTTAAGGTGTGGTGTACTCTGGTGTCTGTGTTAACTTCGTGCTGTGCTTGGATACTGGAAGATGCAATTTACTGAGAATGGCTAGATGACGCACTCACCATTCTGACCAGACATTATCCGAGCCCGCGATCAGTGGGTGGTTCTCACTGCACAGTGAGCTTTGTGTGTTTTTTGATTTGTTGTTCTGTTCATGAACTCAGCCTTTTTCTCTTTACTGCGTTTCTGGGTGGGTGGCTGGCTGGCTGGCTATGTGAAGCATGTAGAGATGGCTGTGCTGTGAATGGTAGTTGCCATCCTGTATGCATGTGCAGAAGGTTGGGGCCCTTTTTTTATAAAAGGGATGCTTTCTGGCTGATTAGGAGACCAGCCTTATCCTTCAGATGCACGCAGTCAACTATGTAACGGACTTGATCTACATGGAGATGTCTGTCAACCTATTTGTGTCCAGGTAAACACCGTCCTCACCTGGACCGCAGTGTACTAGTGTTTTGGTTCCTGACCAAATTCTCAAAACATTTCTGGCTGTTTTGAATATGTGGTTTCTATCATTATGGTGATTTTTCATTTTGGTGGTTGAGCTTAATTTTTATGGTTTTTAGCTGACACTGAAACTCTGACTAGCCTACAAGAAGAGAGGGCTCTGAATGAGCAGACTGGGGGAAACCCATGGTTGAGTTGTGTGGTGCCCGCCCCCCCCCCCCCCCCCCCCCCCACACACACACACACACACACAGGCAGTAGAGCAGATGTTATGAGGAAATGTGATGCTTTGGATTTGATGACTTTTGGGAGTGTGAAGTTTTGTTCTTAGCTTCCCACCCCCCACCCCGCTTCGAGCTTCTCAGCAGGGTGTTCATTATCATGGTAATACTTATTTGCCCTTGATATGCCCCCACTGCTCTTTCTGTGCTTCTGCTAATACTGTACTGCTCCACCTCCCTGTCCAGCAGCTGTCCCTCTCGCAGTTCACCTCCATGCCTCTGTGCTTAGTACGCTGGAGTATGACAGTCTGGAGCTGAGTGAGTGGGGAATGCCAAATGACAAGAAGAAATGAATTTTGGGAAGTTTCCTTTGTTCTTGCACCTTCATTTTGAAGATTTGGTGCAGAAGTAGCTGTATGTTACAAGTTGTGGGATTTTTTTTTTTTAATACATGGATGCAAACGGCACACCTTTTGGCAGATGCCGCCTTTTCACGGCTGTCTGGGGGACTTGTGTGAATCGCGCAGATCCAATTTTTTTTTGGGGGGGGGGCGTTGGAGTGTCTGATTACAATTTCATCAAAGTAAATTCAAAATTACTAAATAAGCAAATGCCGTTACAGTCCATGAAACATAGGAAGTATAAGTATGAGAAGAAAACAGTAAATCAGAAAGCTGCGCACGTAAAGCCAATTGGCTGCGCGCCATTATCTGCTGCTGGCTGCACTTCACTGCACGCGCAAGGATTTCCATCAGTCCAACGTAAGTTACGTAATTGGCTTTATGTGCGCAGCTTTCTGATTTACTGTTTTCTTCTCATACTTCCTATGTTTCATGGACTGTAACGGCATTTGCTTATTTAGTAATTTTAATGCAGAATTTACTTTGATGAAATTATAATCAGACACTCCAACAACAAAAAAAAAACTCATCGGATCTGCGCGATTCACACAAGTCCCCCAGACAGCCGTGAAAAAGGCGGCATCCGCCAAAAGGCGCGCCGTTTGCATCCATGTTAATAAAGGGAAAGGAACTAAACATTGATTTTGTCATTTGTCATTTACCCACAAAGTGAATGAATGACAAGAATTTTTCTGAAGTCTCTCTCTCTTTCTCTCTCTCATATGCAGACACATGACCCAGGCTGACCTGAAGAACTCCACGTTCTGGCTGCGAGCCAGTGTTGGAGCCACGGTTTTCGCAGTGTTGGGCTTCGCCATGTATAAAGCTCTCTTAAAGCACCGGTGATCATGTACTACAATCCTCTATCCAGTGAAAAACTCTTCCTCCCTCCAACCCATTCATTCCCCTTTAAGATAAAGCGAGTAGTATCATGATGGATAGCTATATTTTATATATCTGTACCTACAGGCATCCATGCAACCATTTTTCTCTTCTGGAGTTTTGATTTAAACTTGTGCTCTTCTATCAAATGTCTTGTGTGTCAGTCATGGTTGAATTCTACAGATGACTCTGGTCATAGACGGACTGGTTTTAAATGAGACCATTTTTCCTCAGATCAGTATTAGCAGGTGTGATGGACGTCACAGTCCATACACAGGCACGAGAGGATGGAACACGTTGTTTATAAATGTAAATATTGTTGAGGAATAGGTACAACTTCAGAGAATAAAAGACAGTACAGAACTCGTATGCACGCACATCATGGGAGATGCACAGAAACGAAGCCATTTCTCACTTGTATAGGTCATTATGCTTTTGAGCACGTTTCAGCTGTAATAATTTATTAATGTCATGTTTGTCAGTCAAAATGTTCTGTTTGAACTTGCATGCAGCAGGCACTATACAAAGGATTTTTTTTTTTTTATTATATAGTTTGTTTTTATATTTATGAATTTGTTTGTTTTCCCTTGGCCCCCACAGACACACTAATGCAACGAAAGCTCGCTATAAGCTTCAGCGCAGTGTTGACAAGATCACAAGAAAGAGCCCAAGCATAGATTCTGTGGTCAGGTCAATGGGACTCGGTCTCTATGAGAACTCTGTTGATAGGCTCCACATTAAAATATTTACCTCTAATAAATACTACTACTACTACTACCACTACTGCACCTATTTTGCTTGATTTAATGACGCGTTGTAGAGTATTATTCAGTGCAAAATTTCCAGTTCAAAGCCATGAAGCTGTTGTACTCATTTCTGACTTTTCAAACATTTACAATAAACAGTGTGATTACAGAGAGCTGTCTACCATATAATGTTTGTTCAACATTGCTTCGGCACTTTTCAGGAGGACGATTGGACATATGGTAGTCAGTAAAAAGGAAGAAATGTACAAATTGTCACAATCATTGCTATGTCATACATCATCCACGTAAGTCAGGTTAAAACATTTTACGTACTAGTGCATCTCAGACAATTAGAATATTGTGGAAAAGCTGAATATTTTCCATCAGTTATTTAAAGAAAGTGAGAATTTTTAATATGTTATAGACTCATCATTACATATAAACATGTTTCAAGCATTTTTCTATTTTAATTTTGATAATTTATGGCCTACGGTGCAAAAAATCCCAAAATATTAGAGTATTTTATTTCAAGTTTGAGTAAAACTGAAAATCCTGTGTATCTCGCAGTCTAGTTCAGTACATGCAACCACAATCATGGGGAAGACTGCTCATTTGACAGTTGTCCAGAAGATGATTTATCAACATCCTCCACAATGATGGTAAGCCATAGAAGGTCATTGCTGAAAAGGGTGGCTGGAAAAGGTGCACAAGCAACAGGGATGACCGCAGCCTTGAGAGGATTGTCAAGAAAAGTCGATTCAAGAACTTTGGAGAGCTTCACAAGGAGTGGACTGAGGCTGGTGTCAGTGCATCAAGAGCCACCACACACAGACATCTTCAGGAAAGATGTCACATTTCCTAATATCAAGCCACTCCTGAACCAGACACATCATCAGAAGCATCTTACCGGGGGCTAAGGAGAGAAAGACCTGGACTGTTGCTCAGTGGTCCAAAGTCCTCTTTTCAGATGGAAGTAAATTTTACATTTCATTTGGAAATCAAGGACCTAGAGTCTGGAGGAAGAGTGGAGAGGCACAGAATCCAAGGTGTTTGAAGTCCAGTGTGAAGTTTCTGCAGTCTGTGATTTGGGGTGCCATGTCATCTGCTGGTGTTGGTCCACTCTGTTTTATCAAGTCCAAAGTCCACACAGCTGTCTGCCAGGAGATTTTGGAGCACGTCATGCTTCCATCTGCTGACGAGCTTTATGGAGATGCAAATTTCCTTTTCCAGCAGGACTTGGCACCTGCCCACAGTGCCAAAACTATGACCAAATGGTTTGCTGACCATGATATTACTGTGCTTGATTAGCCATCCAACTTGCCTAACCTGAACTTCATAGAGCATCTATGGTGTATTTTTAAGAGGAAGACTAGAAACCCCTGACCCAAAAAAATACAGATGAACTGAAGGCCGCCATCAAAGCAACCTGGGCTTCAGTAACACCTCCGCAGTGCTACAGACTGATCACCTCCATGCCAAGCCACATTGATGCAGTAATTCATGGTAAAGGAGCCCCAGCCAAGTATTGAGTGTATAAATGAACATACTGTTCAGAGGTTGGACATTTTTTTTCTGTATTGTAAATCCTTTTTTTGATCTTAGGAAATATTCTGAGATACTGGATTTCTAATTTTCATGAGCTGTAATCCATAATTTAAAAAAAAAGGCTTGAAATTTCACTTGATGTGTAATGAATATAGAATATATAAAAGTTAACCACTTTTTTTTTTTAAATGAAAATTTTCATAATATTCTAATTGAGATGCACGAATAATAATAATAATTGTATGTCGCTGTAAGGAGTTTGTAGAGTTACATTTGCTAGTCAGTATTAACAAAAACACAAGTTAAAAATATTAAGGGTTTTATAACCAGGGCTTCCAAAAACAGGAAGTGAGGCACTAACATCTATTAAGTCTCACACTGGGCTCAGAAATCAGCAGCAGTGCAACAGGTGAACATGTCTGCCGGAGAAGATTCAATAGTATATACACCACTATGCCAAGGGTTTCTGAAGAAAAGAAAAGATAAAATAGTAAGTGGCTTTTTTCAGAGGTTCATATAGATTCACTTTTTTTTTTATTATTGCATTTATTTTCTATATTGTAATTCTGAGCTTAAGTTGGTCACATTTTTCAGCATTGAGTCAGTTTATACAGAGAAAAAGAGACCTGCTTCTGTAATAACTCCCATTGTTTTACTGATTATTTTAGAGACTGAGGTGGGTTACTTACTGGTTCAAACTTCATAACTCAACCCTTCTCTTCTACAACAGCAAACATGGGAATATTGTAAGTATTCATGTAGAATTTCACCTGTTACATGTTCAAATGAATTTGTACTGAATGTCAGCTTTTCTGTAGTTAGATTATGTTCACTTGTACTACACGTGATTTCAAATACAGTGGAACGGTTTACTATGATATGGCATTACGTTTGGGGAAAACTGGTCCATTGTGTATTAGAATTTGAAAGCAGCCCTTGGTTTCAGTTCTGTTCGGTTTCTTTCAGTCAAAGTGCTTTTAATTGGAGCAGACGGTTCAAATACTGATTTTGAAGAACTGTTACATTTATGGGGAGTGTACATCTGAAATGCATCATGGAAAATAATTATTTAATTCAAATCCACAATCAAATATTACAGTGACCTAGGAAACAAATTGTGACAAAAGAATGGGACTCCATGCTTGTACACTGGCACGTGAAAGCGTATTACTAAAAGAAAAAAATACACAACATGAAAAAAATAATTATACAATTATAACACAGAACAGGGAAAGTAACCGAAAAGTAAAAGCTCTGCCAAAAATGGCTAAATCGTCACACTCTGACTCGCCTCAAACTGGCTCAAGTTGTTAATATCCAAATAAAAAAAATTTGCTCATATGGTTTGTAACACTGCAAGACACAATGCTATGTAGAAAAACACACAAGTATGTTATGCAGTTTACAAACTGTAGTATTGGTCATCTTGAAGTCAGAATCACATTTTTCACCACAGTTTGATCTAATGGGCGGCACGGTGGTGTAGTGGTTAGCGCTGTCGCCTCACAGCAAGAAGGTCCTGGGTTCGAGCCCCGGGGCCGGCGAGGGCCTTTCTGTGTGGAGTTTGCATGTTCTCCCCGTGTCCACGTGGGTTTCCTCCGGGTGCTCCGGTTTCCCCCACAGTCCAAAGACATGCAGGTTAGGTTAACTGGTGACTCTAAATTGACCGTAGGTGTGAATGTGAGTGTGAATGGTTGTCTGTGTCTATGTGTCAGCCCTGTGATGACCTGGCGACTTGTCCAGGGTGTACCCCGCCTTTCGCCCGTAGTCAGCTGGGATAGGCTCCAGCTTGCCTGCGACCCTGTAGAAGGATAAAGCGGCTAGAGATAATGAATGAGATGAGTTTGATCTAATGCTCAATCCTGTGCAAACATCACACTCGTACCAGGTTTAGGTCAAAGTTTGAAAGTGTTCTGATATTTTATAATAAATTTGATTTAATTAATATATTTGATTCAGTACTGTTAGTTCTGCTATTTGATGGAACCATTTGTGTAAAACTGGTATTCCTGAGCTAGTGTCACTGAAGACTGGTGTGTAATTATTTAGACACACTTTACCCAGTGTTATACTGGTGTGTGTATATAAAGTTTTATCATTTCACTATATTTTGTGAAAAGGGGAGAAATTTCATTTCAGACCTCATTTTATACAGTCAGAGCTAATGGAATACAGTCAGTATGTGAAAATGCACTAAAATGTGTTGGGGGTTTTGTTTTTTCCTCTCTGACAGGCGGACCTCAGAGGACAGTATTACCTGATTGAGGTAAGCTATAGCTTCAACTTCTCCATATCACATTGTGTGTTCAGACAGATCACTTTGGCTTTCAAATAGAAATATTGTAATCTGAGCTGGTAATAATATCCCATTATTTTGCGGTCACATGCCCAGTTAAAATAATCACCACCATGGCTTTGTGAGGCTTCACTGTTTTGTGGTTGGTGTTTAACAGATCGAGTCTGTGCATGAGGTAACATGGACTAAGAAAAAGCACTATATTTTTGAGATTGCTCTGAAAAACGGGAAGAGGAAAGTCTTGGTGAGTTCCCATGCTGCTGTTCTCTGCTCATCACTGTATTTGTTTGAGGATGTGGTCCATAGTCATTTACCAGTTAAGGTAAAACCACATTCTCCTGTATTAGTTAATTGGAAAGTACCGTTAATGACTGCTCTTTTCAACATGGAACAGGGGTCACGTGTGTGTTTGTTTTATCTACACTTCATGTATGGATTGTCTGCTGAATGCAAACTGATTTGATTATTCATCTCATTATCTGTAGCCGCTTTATCCTGTTCTACAGGGTCGCAGGCAAGCTGGAGCCTATCCCAGCTGACTACGGGCGAAAGGCAGGGTACACCCTGGACAAGTCGCCAGGTCATCACAGGGCTGACACATAGACACAGACAACCATTCACACTCACATTCACACCTACGGTCAATTTAGAGTCACCAGTTAACCTAACCTGCATGTCTTTGGACTGTAGGGGAAACCGGAGCACCCGGAGGAAACCCACGTGGAGAACATGCAAACTCCACACAGAAAGGCCCTCGCCGGCCACGGGGCTCGAACCCGGACCTTCTTGCTGTGAGGCGACAGCGCTAACCACTACACCACCGTGCCACCCGTGATTTGATTATCTCATCTCATTATCTGTAGCCGCTTTATCCTGTTCTACAGGGTCGCAGGCAAGCTGCAGCCTATCCCAGCTGACTACGGGTGAAAGGCGGGGTACACCCTGGACAAGTCGCCAGGTCATCACAGGGCTGACACATAGACACAGACAACCATTCACACTCACATTCACACCTACGCTCAATTTAGAGTCACCAGTTAACCTAACCTGCATGTCTTTGGACTGTGGGGGAAACCGGAGCACCCGGAGGAAACCCACGCGGACACGGGGAGAACATGCAAACTCCGCACAGAAAGGCCCTCGCCGGCCACGGGGCTCGAACCCAGGACCTTCTTGCTGTGAGGCGACAGCGCTAACCACTACACCACCGTGCTGCTCGTGATTTAATTACGTTTTAGCAAAATATTTTTGAGCAAAATTGGAAATTTTGCCTTGCAAGACTGATCTTCAACAGTAAATGAGCGTCACAATAAATAGGTTTCGGTAAATGTTAAAATATTAAAAACAAGTTTGGGTAAACATAAAATAATATTAAAAGTAAGTTTGGATAGATGTTAAATGTATGTTTGGGTGAAATGTTTAAAATGAGTTTGGGTAAATGTTAAAATGCTGAGGTTCTTATTGTATATTATATAGTTTAAGTATTTGTTGATAAGCCAGTTATTTGTTTAATTAACTTGAGGTATTCACCACCAGGCTGCAGAAACGGCAGATCTCAGACAACACTGGATGTGCCAGCTTTTGCAAGCCATGAACCATCATGTGTATAAGACCACTGAGCCGAACTCTAACTGGTAACACTACCATCAGACCACTGTTACACACTAATGTTATTTCAAAAGATGGAAATGAAATGCTTCGTGTGTGTGTGTGTGTGTTCACGTACAGGAAGAACGCCCCATATCACATGTGCAGTACCTCACAGTTAGATGTGAGCAATGAACTGGTCAGAAGGCAGCACTCTGAGCCTGACTCCCATCTGTACTCACCCAGCATGCACTCTGCCGCTGTTATACCATCCACCACCACCTTACATATCTACACTGATCTTGGTATGTTTTATTTAACTAACTGTATTTCCAACTGAATCCTAGAAATCATTCTAGTCCGTTAGTCGTTTAATTTAGAGTTGAATGTAATTGATCTTTGAATAAAACTGATGGATTATTTCTTGAATGATACAAAAATGAAGAGCAGATGTTCCTAACTTACTACTTTTGCTTCATGACCTCAGACGTGTCTTGTGTTGAGATCAGCCAATGCACAGAGGATGAAGTCAAGGATGACGTGACTGACCTCGAGAATGCCTATGATGTCCTGCCACTTTACAAACGTTGGTGCATTTGTTCTGTTTTGGCTAAGCAAAAATGCAGTTTGTATACTTTTTACTGTTATCCAAAATGTATATGACCAAAGGTTTGTGGACGCATGACTATGTTCATATGTGGGCACTTTCAGCTGAATGATAAAAAAAAAAATCCCCACAGCCCTGCTTCAAAATCGAGTGGAAAACCTTCCAAGAAGAGTGGCGGTTATAATAACAGCAACAGGGGAGTAACCTGGGATGAGATGTTCAATAAGCACATATGGATGTGACCGGTCTGGTGTCCACAAACTTTTGGCCACATAGTATATCTGTTACCAATTCCAACCATATATAATTTAAAAATATATATATTTATTTATTTATTTTAACACTCCAAGATGCTTCAGATGTATCGTGGGATGAAGGTGGGGAATATGTCACAGGTCTTGAATTATTAACCACTGCCTGGACCTCCAGTGCAAAACTTGGCTGGCATAAATGTAGAAAGAAAAGATTCTGGGTGATACAAACTTCTCACCAGTAACATGAGCCTCAAAGCTCCAGTGCAAAATGGAGGATGAAACCCAAGGCATGTCCTGGCTGATTTAGGGTTTGGCAGAAATTTCAGATACATGTTTTTAAAAAAAAAAAAAAAACTGATGTCAGCTAACAAACACGTTTTATCTCAGTATTTTATTCTAGAAATGCAAGTTATATTGTTTTTAAACAGTATACTATATTTGCAGCCCTGCATTCTGAGGAAAGCATTTATGATACGCCTCGATCAAATCGGCGAGCCAGTGAGCGAGAATATGGTATGCGTCCACCTCATCTCGCGCTCCTCATCCAATCACTCTCATACATATTCACTCATCCACTTGCTCACTTTCTTCTTCATTCATTCCCCATCTGTTTTGATGTTTCCCTTTTCAGAAACAACCGAAAGCATCTATGACATCCCAACGTATGCCTTTCGGGAAAAGTCAGCGAATGGCAAGTGAAATAGGAGTGCGTCATTTATAAGTTTGTGTATTATTGTGTAATTGCATGTGATTTTTTTTAAATTTTCTTTGGTCCTGCAGAAAGCTCCTGTGCGAAAGAGAGACCAGAGCTTACAGGTCTCCTTCAGGACATGGTGGCATGTTTAGGGGGAAATGCTACAGAATGGGTCCGAACAACTGCTCCAGGAGCCATTTGTCAACCTTAGTAACACTGTAAAGACATGCATTTATTATGATAAACTTTAGACATCAGTTTGCAGTCATTCCTGTATACACTTGTATATGATTGAATGTATTTCTCATTTACTTCCCAATAGTAATAATTTCATATTGAATTCCCTGACATTTGATATTCTTTTTATGCAAAATGGTTTTTCATAATATGCATGAGATCAGGGTGGTCAGGTCACCATTTTGATAGGGAGACTGACCCTGGGGCTCCCAAGGTGCAAAATAGAAAAGTGTTGACCTTATCGTCCTCACATTGCCTGGAGTTTGAATCCAGGTGATGCCACAGCCATCCAAGTGTGTTACAGTGGTGCTTGAAAGTTTGTGAACCCTTTAGAATTTTCTATATTTCTGCATAAATATGACCTAAAACAATCAACAGATTTTCACCCAAGTCCTAAAAGTAGATAAAGAGAACCCAGTTAAACAAATGAGACAAAAATATTATACTTGGTCATTTATTTATTGAGGAAAATGATCCAATATTACATATGTGAGTGGCAAAAGTATGTAAACCTTTGCTTTCAGTATCTGGTGTGACCCCCTTGTGCAGCAATAACTGCAAGTAAACATTTCCGGTAACTGTTGATCAGTCCTGCACACCGGCTTGGAGGAATTTTAGCCCATTCCACCGTACAGAACAGCTTCAACTCTGGGATGTTGGTAGGTTTCCTCACATGAACTGCTCGCTTCAGGTCCTTCCACAACATTTTGATTGGATTAAAGTCAGGACTTTGACTTGGCCATTCCAAAACATGAACTTTTATTCTTCTTTAACCATTCTTTGGTAGAACGACTTGTGTGCTTAGGGTCGTTGTCTTGCTGCATGACCCACCTTCTCTTGAGATTCAGTTCATGGACAGATGTCCTGACATTTTCCTTTAGAATTTGCTGGTATAATTCAGAATTCATTGTTCCATCAATGATGGCAAGCCGTCCTGGCCCAGATGCAGCAAAACAGGCCCAAAACCATGATACTACCACCGCCATGTTTCACAGATGGGATAAGGTTCTTAGGCTGGAATGCAGTGTTTTCCTTTCTCCAAACATAACGCTTCTCATTTAAACCAAAAAGTTCTATTTTGGTCTCATCTGTCCACAAAACATTTTTCCAATAACCTTCTGGCTTGTCCACATGATCTTTAGCAAACTGCAGACGAGCAGCAATGTTCTTTTTGGAGAGCAGTGGCTTTCTCCTTGCAACCCTGCCATACACACTATTGTTGTTCAGTGTTCTCCTGATGGTGGACTCATGAACATTAGCCAATGTGAGAGAGGCCTTCAGTTGCTTAGAAGTTACCCTGGGGTCCTTTGTGACCTCACTGACTATTACACGCCTTGCTCTTGGAGTTGACCAACAAAGATCACCACTCCTGGGGAGGGTAACAATGGTCTTGAATTTCCTCCATTTGTACACAATCTGTCTGACTGTGGATTGGTGGAGTCCAAACTCTTTAGAGATGGTTTTGTAACCTTTTCCAGCCTGATGAGCATCAACAATGCTTTTTCTGAGGTCCTCAGAAATCTCCTTTGTTCGTGCCATGATACACTTCCACAAACATGTGTTGTGAAGATCAGACTTTGATAGATCCCTGTTCTTTAAATACAACAGGGTGCCCACTCACACCTGATTGTCATCCCATTGATTGAAAACACCTGACTCGAATTTCACCTTCAAATTAACTGCTAATCCTAGAAGTTCACATACTTTTGCCACTCACAGATATGTAATATTGGATCATTTTCCTCAAATAAATGACCAAGTATAATATTTTTCTCATTTGTTTAACTGGGTTCCCTTTATCTACTTTTAGGACTTGTGTGAAAATTTGTTTTAGGTCATATTTATGCAGAAATATAGAAAATTCTAAAGGGTTCACAAACTTTCAAGCACTACTGTACATCAGCCGTGGCTCAGTATGAGTAGCAGATGCAATTGGCTGGTTTCTTGTAACTAACAAAATTATATTTTGGATGATCATGGCATACTTTTATCATAGTACAATACATCATGGATAAGTCAAAAAAAAAAAAGCGCCACAATCTGCTACTTTTGTCATTTTCTTAAAGGCAAGGCAAGTTTATTTATATAGCGCATTTCATACACAGTGGCAGTTCAATGTGCTTTACAGAGGTAAAGGCAAAACAGTAAACAATAGAAAATAAAATTACATAAAATAAAGGGGGAAGAAGAGAAAAAAATAAGAATTAAACAATAGTAGAAATAAAATGAAGTAAAAGTTCAGTAAAAAACAGCAGAATAAAATAGAATAAAAGTTAAGTAAAGTTTAAAACGTAAAGATGACGATATTTATCAGTTAGCAGAAAGCATCTGAAAGCAGCTTGGTCTTTAGTCTAGATTTGAAGCTGCCAACAGCAGGAGCATTTTTGATGTCCTCTGGGAGTTGGTTCCATAGCTGTACTGCATAGTAGCTAAAAGCTGCTTCACCACACTTTGTTTTAACAACAGGTTTTACCAGTAAATTTTTCTGCTGCGATCTGGTAGATCTGATTGGGTTAGGCCGCTGCAACATATCAGAGAGGTAATTGGGCCCTGTACCATTTAGAGATTTGTACACCAGCAGCAATGCTTTAAAGTCAGTTCTGTAGCTTACTGAAAGCCAGTGAAGGGACCTTAGAATTGGAGTAATGTGCTCTGTTCTTTTTGTTCGTGTGAGAACCCTAGCCGCTGCATTTTGAACCAGCTGAAGTCGTTTGATGGTCTTTTTTGGCAGGCCTGTGAAAAGGCCATTGCAGTAGTCAACCCTACTAGAGATGAAGGCATGTATAAGTTTTTCCAGATCATTTTTTGACACAAGTCCTCTTAGTTTGGAAATGTTTTTTAGGTGATAAAATGCCGATTTAGTGATTGCTTTCATGTGACTGTCAAAGTTTAGCTCGCCGTCAATGAAAACACCAAGATTTTTAACCATATCTTTTGTTTTAATCCCCTTTGTGTCAAGAATAGTGGTAATCCTGAGTCTTTCATCTTTTTTCCCAAATAGAATTACTTCTGTTTTATGTGTTCAGCTGAAGAAAATTTTGTGACATCCAGTTGTTGATTTGGTTGATATACTGGTAGACATTCAGGGGGGGCATAATCATTAGGTGATAGAGCAAAATAAATTTGGATGTCATCTGCATAGCAGTGATACAAAATTGAGTTGTTCTTGATAATTTGTCCAAGTGGGAGCATATAAAGGTTGAATAGTAATGATCCAAGGATCGACCCCTGGGGGACACCACAGGTCAAGGACATTGATGTTGAGGTACAACTTCCCATGGTAACAAAGAAGCTTCTATCTTTTAAGTATGATTTTAACCAATTGATAACTTTACCAGTCAACCCAACCCAGTGTTCAAGTCGATATAGCAGTATGTTGTAATCAACAGTATCAAAAGCTGCACTGAGGTCCAGTAACACCAGGACCGATGTTTTGCCTGCATCAGTATTAAGACGTATGTCATTTATAACTTTAATCAGCGCTGTTTCAGTGCTGTGATTGGCACGAAATCCTGACTGAAAGTTATCAAAACAGCTGTTTGATATCAAGAAGGCAGTTAATTGATTGAAGACAATTTTTTCAAGGATTTTCTTGATGAATGGTAGATTTGATATTGGCCTGTAGTTGTTCAATACTGAAACATCCAGATTATTCTTTTTAAGTAGGGGCTTTACAACGGCTTTTTTTCAGGGGGACAGGAAAAAATGCCAGTCTCTAGGGATGTATTCATGATCTGAAGCACATCTGTAATTATGAGGTGAAGAACAGACTTAAAGTTGGTGGGCAGAATGTCCAATTCAGATGTTGAAGAACTGAGATTTTGTACAGTTTTGTTTTGTTTTTCAAGAGTCTTGTAATCAATCAATCAAACAAAATTCTGACATTGTGTTGAAATTGTCTGTGTCACTGGTGATTGCAGCTTTTCAGTTATTTGCAACTGAGATATATTATGAGCAATATTCTGCCGTATTTTTATCAATTTTACCTTTGAAGAAGGATGCAAACTCATTGCATTTATTAACTGAGAGAAGTTCAGGTGCTAATTGTGGTGGGGGATTAGTTAGCTTCTCTACTGTTGAAAATAGCACACGGGCATTGTTCATATTCCTGCTGATGATGTTGGAGAAGAAAGACTGTCTTGCTTTACCAATTTCATAATTATATTTACAAAGCATCTCTTTATGGATTTGATAATGGATGTGAAGTTTAGATTTGCACCATTTTCTTTCAGTCTTCCTACATTCTCTCTTTAGCAGTTTAACAGCTGGGTATTGCTCAGTGGCGGCTGGCTCATAGGGGGCGCTCGGGCGCCGCCCTCCCAGATGTGGAGGGGAAAAAAATATAAAATATATCTATATATTTTTACAAATTTGATCAGTGTCAGTTTTACTTAAGTGTGTGCCTACATGCGATCTGAATTATTTAAACAACATTTCCACCAACTGACTCTCATTCAATGGTGAATTTCCACCGACAGACGCGTATCATTTCTCTTCTTGGGCGCTCAGCAAAGCGCCCCAGAAGTGCAGCGGAATAGCCAATCGTGTATGGTTGCTCGGGAAAAATCATAAATATTTGGCCAATCAGCATCGCCGAATTTAATGGTTTTGGGGCGCTGGAAATTTCGCCCCTGCTACAGAAAATGCATCTCTCTCTCTGATGTTCAAAACTAGACTTTTGGTTCATATTGGACAATAATCACATCTTTCTTGTCATAGTTTGTATTCACAAGAGTGTCAACACTGTTTCGCTCCCCCTCTCACTGTCTCGTTTCACAGAAATACACCTAGCTCAGAACACACCTCATTTCATAGTCACTCTCTCACACAGAAATCTTACTCACCTTAGAATCAGAGACACACACACCACCTCACTCAGTCCCACACTCACCTTAGAAACCTTCCTCCCTCTCTCTCACTCTCTCTCTCACACACACACAGAGTTGATTTGTATAGATTCAGCTGAAATCATACCCTTGCTGTAAACTTCTCTCAAGAACTTGAGTATTGTATTGTATTTGAAACCGTTCCTTTCCAAAGCATAAATGGAGCCTGATATAGCTGTAAATTGTTAATTTACTTTATCTGTGAAATTGCTGATTTTGAGAAGGAAATTAAATTATTATTGTGGAATTGTCATTTTCTGACTGTTCATTTGAATGCTTATACTGGACTAGGCAGGGAACTCTACTGGCACACACCAGCCCCACCAAGAATTTTTTTCACCAGCCGCCACTGGTATTGCTTCCATGGTGCTTTCTGCTTGTCATTGACTCTTGATTTTGAATGGAGCAATATCATCCATAATTTGGGTCATATTTAAATAAAAAATTTCCAGTAAGTCGTCTACAGAGTCTGACATTTTAGTTGAGATCCGTGAGAGAGCTTGCTCAAAGAGAACACGTGTTGTCGTTTATGACTCTCCTACCCATAGTCATTGAGCTGTTCTGAATGTGAGGGGACACAGAAACATCAGAGAAAACACAGAAATGATCAGATAAGGCCAGGTCAACAACAGTAGTAGAAACAGTAAGACCCTTTGCGATAACAAGGTCAAGGGTATGACCACGAGAGTGGGTCGGCCCCTGTACATGTTGTACTAGGTTGAAGTTGTCAGTAAGTGCAAGTAGTTCTCTGGCATAAGTGTTTTCAGGATTATCTACATGCAAGTTAAAATCCCCAGATATAAGAAGACAGTCAAACTCTAAGCAAATGACTGACAACAGTTCACCAAACTCTTCCAGAAAAACTTTGGCTGAATGTCTCGGAGGCCTGTAAGTAGTTAATAACAATACGTTATTAAAGTAGTAAGCAAAACCAGATGCAACAAAAAACAATGACCTAAGGACATTGGGGGACTATAAATACCTGGTTCAAGTTACAGATTAACAGGTTCCTTCCCCCCATAAACATGCACTGGCTTAGAGCCACTTTAAATATTGTAGCAGCACTTTCGTATGTCATTATGATTGATCTCTTTACCATAGTGGTAGCTGTCTGATAAAAAAAAAATTGCTCTAACAGTCTCAGTCATGAACTTAACCAAGAGCAACAGGTTCTTTTTAAACAACCTCACAGCTGTATCATACATAAAGCTGTAATTTGGGGGGGGGGGGGGGGGGGGTTTACTTATTTTAAACTATGCTGATTAAAGACAGTCTCCGTGACCTGCTTGGATTGTTTTTTTTTTTTTAAACCACACATGCTGGGTGGCACGGTAGTGTTGAGATCTGCCGTTTCTGCAGCCTGGTGGTGAATACTTCAAGTTAATTAAACAAATAATTGGCTTATCAACAAATACTTAAACTATATAATATACAATAAGAACCTCAGCATTTTAACTTTCACCCAAACATACATTTAACATCTATCCAAACTTACTTTTAATATTATTTTGTTTACCCAAACTTTTTAATATTTTAACATTTACCGAAACCTATTTATTGGGACGCTCATTTACTGTTGAAGATCAGTCTTGCAAGGCAAAATTTCCAATTTTGCTCAAAAATATTTTGCTAAAACAATCAAATCACGGGTGGCACGGTGGTGTAGTGGTTAGCGCTGTCACCTCACAGCAAGGTCCGGGTTCGAGCCCCGTGGCCGGCGAGGGCCTCCCCGTGTCTGCGTGGGTTTCCTCCGGGTGCTCCGGTTTCCCCCACAGTCCAAAGACATGCAGGTTAGGTTAACTGGTGACTCTAAATTGACCGTAGGTGTGAATGGTTGTTTGTCTCTGTGTCAGCCCTGTGATGACCTGGCAACTTGTCCAGGGTGTACCCCGCCTTTCGCCCGTAGCCAGCTGAGATAGGCTCCAGCTTGCCTGCGACCCTGTAGAACAGGATAAAGCAGCTACAGATGAGATGAGACCACACACGCTTGAGTCTAGACACTGCAGAGGAGAAATCCTTCTTTTTGATGTGTTTGTGCTGTATATTTAACTTATCAAACCAATCAAAATGTACTTTGTGATGTAGAGTGTTTATACTTTAGAAACTGTACTGGTTAAAAAAAAAAAGTTTCAGTGGAGCTGTAACTTCTTGTAGCCTAAAAAGCACAGTGACTGAAATGCACTGCTGAGCAAACCAGGTATCTTAATCTAAAATTAATTTAACCTTGAATATTTACACTTTAATGCCATTTACAGAGCAGGAAAAGTTACACTACCAGCTAAAAGTTGGTCAAAATCATTTAAAAGCTGTAACTCATGAAAACACTATTGTAGATGTTGTCCTCGCTCTGGGAGATGCATCCAGTTCTTCTGCTCTTCAAGAAAAGCAGCAGAATTACAGATATCATAAAAATGACAGTGATTAAAATAATAAGCTAAGCAACATTAGAAACATCTGGTTACTATTTTGGATCATATTTACAAAATAAAAGCTATAGCTGAACTGTACATACTGACAAAGTACAGTGAGAAAATGCCCATAACATACAACAGGAAAAAGAGAAGGGGAAGAAAAAAAAAAAAAAAAGGAAACCCAACAAGAAGAATAGAAATATATCAACAAACACATTGAAAGTACAGGGTGTTGTATAGAAAAAGTTGATCACATGCGGGCTCTTCACTCGGAGGTTCCACAGAGAGCTGTGAGTCGGTTCTGTACAACAACAAAAAAAAATTTTTTTTTTTAAACTTCTATAACGTTTGCATTGTTAACTGTAATAACTTCACACGAAGGTATACCTGCAGCTGCCTGATACTGTGCAGCGCTTTCTCGTCCAGCTGATTCAGATCAACAGAGTCCATCTCACTGGCCAGCAGCTGAATGCTCTATAAACAAACCAGTACCTGCCATCATTTTTGGCTTCATTATGGAATAACACACCGTCACGTTCACACATCCTTTATCTACATTTTGCTTCCCCTTCCAGAAAAACACTACTTCCTGTTTATTTCAACATGGGGGTTTTGCTTTATGGTGGAAAAGCACTCGCCTCTCCGTTGCCCAAAGGGACATTGATGACGATATCCTCCGTGCCTCCAGTGATGGGAGAGCCGTTCACAGAGATGCTGTACACCTTCTCTCTGTGCCGAGGAACTCGTACTGCTGGAGTTTTGGGCAACCTGGAGAGAGAATGTTATACACATTAACAATTCAGTACAAACTTTGGTGGCACGAGAACGGCTAAATACAAAGTCACAGATATACTGCCAATTAATAAAAAAAAAATAAAAATTACACATCATTTGTGGCTTGTTTTATTTTACACTCGACATTACAAGCCGTTGTACCGCAACATGATTGGTCAGGATGTGTGCATTATCCTTATATCGCTGCACGGCTCAGAAAGTTGTTCGAACTAATATGAAAAGTTGTTTGTTTTTAAAAGTGCACTAGTCGATTTTTTAAAACTCCTTACTTGCACAGATAACCATGGAATAGATGTAGAACATGCATGTTTCAAACACACACAGCATTAAGCCATCGCATGAGCAAATGTTGAGAAAATCCATTTGAAAAACTGATTTCTGGTTTGGAAATATTGTTCGTGCTTGGATCCGTCTCCTGTCAGTCGTTTTATAGACACGCTACTCTCCAGGCCACTGCAGATCCTGGGGCGGAGCTTTGTGAATATGGGTAGGAATCATTTAAATAAATATTGAACACACCTAACCCTTAGAGACCTAATCTTGAAAGGGGGGGAGACACACACTAATCTTTCCTAATGCATATTTAACAGTTAAACATACGATTGCTGCTGTAATTAAGTTTCTGTAAGAATGTATTTAACATTTCCTGGAAGGAGTCGCTACGTTTGTGCTTTGCACCGAAGTCTTCAAGACTTTGTACCCTGTAGTTTATCTGTTAAATGATCAGCTGCATTTTTGTCTTATCAGTATTGAGGAAAGGGGGGGGGGACAGACTGGTGACAGAATGAACAATTCGAACTGCTATAATGCAAGATAACAGGAAATAACTTGTTTTGCATTTGTTCAACATTAAATGCAACTTTAAACTGATTTTAAAAAGTACATATTAAGGTTCAATAATAATAATAATAATAATAAAAACTCCTGTGGTACAAACTGAATAAACCACAATGGGACGTTGTAGAAAAATAATCAACTCCAGGGTGGTAACGGCACTCCCTGTTGGTCACACCAAGATGTACTTACTTTTCATTCCTTACATTTTCCTTCACAATGGATCTTTGAAATGCTACATATAAAGAGAATTATAATATAATAGAATAAAGAAGCCATCATAGTGTGTGTGTCAGAAGCCAATTTATCCCAACATGTTTAAAAAAAATTTAGATTCAACCTCAAGCAAAAGGCAGTTTCCATCCCAAGAGACTGAGATTACATCCACACGACAACGGCAACGAGATTTTATTTTAAAAAATATCGCGTCCACATGGGCAACGGATCAGTAAAATATCAGGTACATATGGCAACGCAACGCTTGCTGAAAACGATGCAATACACCTGCCACACCTCTACGTGCGCTGTAAGACGGTCCCATCGGAGACACCAGAACAATAGAAGAAGTAGGACGCATGCGCATAAACCCCTTCTTCTACCCGGCGTGAAGCACTCACAGGAACAAGCACACAACAACAAGAAGATGGCTGCGACTACGCGAGGAAATCGTGCCTTCTGTGTGTACAAATTAGTTTTATTAGTGTGCATAGTTTTATATAACTTAATTTTCTTATTGTGTGTGAACATTTTGAAAAGCATGTTTATATAATTTATATAACTTTTTATATTGTGTGTGAACAAGCCCTGTGATGACCTGGCGACTTGTCCAGGGTGTACCCTGCCTTTCGCCCGTAGTCAGCTGGGATAGGCTCCAGCTTGCCTGCGACCCTGTAGAACAGGATAAAGCGGCTAGAGATAATGAGATGAGATGAGATTGTGTGTGAACATTTTGAAAAGCAGTCTTATCCAAAAAAAAAAAAAAAAGAAATTCAAGAAATGGTTCAGTTACTTGTTTATTTAAAAGAAAAGCTGTATACAAAAGTGAATGCAATGCAGTGGTTCATACAAAACAGCGAGAGTGCTGCTTGTTCTAGTCATGTGGTTGTGACGTCATCGTAAACAAATCCGTTCTACTCATCCAGACGACTTCGCAACGGCGCCGTTGCCAGATTTTTCCACTCTGGAACCCGTTCTCGTTTTGGGGCACCCCAAAACGCCGGTGCCATGTGGACGCCAGGCCGAAACGATAAACAATTTTATCAGATTCACCTGAATCCGTTGCCGTGTGGACAGCCTCTGAGTCTCTCACACATAGCATTACGATACCTGGAATCAAATCGGGGTGTGACGAGTGGAGTTGGACCCATGATGGAGGAGTCCAAGAAACTTCTGGCTGGAGTGAGCAGAGGCTTCCTATTGGATCTTAACGCAAAACAAAAAGATGTTTTTTTTGATGAACATTTAATGTCTGAAATGAATTGAGACACTTGAATACATCTACACACACTGAACACTTTATTAAGTACACCTAACTCTTTCAGGAATTATCCAGCTGAAGATGGGGGTGGAATGTTCACTGATCTTTCCCCCACTCTTTAACTGTCCAGTGTTTGTGAGCCTGTGCTCATGGGAACCTCAGATTTTTGTTCCTGGCTGACAGAAGTGAAACCCCAAATGGTCTTTTGCTGTTGTAGCACAACAGTCCGAGATGCTCTTCTGCTCACCGTGGCTGTAAAGAGTGGTGATTTGAGTTACTGTAGCCTTCCTGTCAGTCTGGTCAATCTACTCTGGACTCTCATCAACAAGGTGATAAAGATTACCACTCACTGAATGCTTTTTTGGTTTTCTTCCACCATTCTGTGTAAACTCAAGACTGTTTGGGAGGGAAATCCCACGAGAGCAGCCATTTCTGAAATACTCCAACCAGCCCATCTGGCACCAACAGCAACGCCACAATCAGACTTACTGAGATTATATTTATCCCAAATTCTGATGCAAGATTGGATGTGAAGTTCTTGATCTGTATGATGTACATTGCACTGCTGTCACATGATTGACTGACTGGATAATTGCATGAATGTGTACAGTACCAGTCAAAAGTTTGGACACCCCTCCTCATTCAACGGTTTTTCTGTATTGTGACTATTTTCTACATTGTCGAAGAATACAGAAGACATCAAAACTATGAAATAACATCTGGAACATCGATGGAATTATGCTGTAAACCAGGGTTTCCCCAGGTTTGACCACCATAAATTTAAGACTTTAAGACCTTTTTAAGACCACTTAAATAAGAATTAAGGCCTACATCGCACCCATTATGTGGTCGTAGAACACCAGATCAAATTCCCAATAATGACAAATGTTTCAAGTAAAAATACTTTTATTATAAAAAAGTTATATAAAAGTTATATAAAAAAGTTACATAAAGTCATTATGTGCATTGCTTGTCAAATCTTCACATTCAAGACAAGCAAGACCGAATTTTGTTATGCAAGACGTTTTGTTTTTTCCACAGGAGAATGTTGTAGCGACTTCCGAGTCTGGGAACACAGCCTTAAAGAGTTCGCTTATGCCCTCATTCGAGCTGTACGAGTGGTGTTCCGTAATTGTTTTTAAAATCCAGAGCACCTCTGCCCGAAGCGTCGGGGTTCCACCGACACCCATCATGCCACTGCTCGGCCCTTGTGTTGTTGCTAGCCTTGCCGATGATGTCTGGCTTGGCTGATGCTGCTGACGTTCGACAGTGGTGCTAGTGCCAACTCCAGGTGCATTCGGAGATTGAACCGTGCAGAACTGAGCGATGGAGGGCAGATGCAATGTGCTTTGAGCTCTTCATGTGAGACTCTAAAGCGAAAGGACCTATAGTGGACAACTTGAAGGTCTTTCAACAAACACAGCATCTTGCTTCAACGTCGCTTCCAGGAACCTCCCTCACCCAATCACGATATCTTTCATCTGAAAGCCACTGCTGATTAAAATGACACTTCCCCATGCTGCGATTCGCGGAGTCTCCTCTCCACCACGGACTCCAACGATTGCGCCGGCGCGAAAATGTATCAATATTGTTTCTTTCTTTGCGCATACTCCAAGAAATTCACTGATGTTACGCAAAACCCACGTTTTCACATTGTAGAATAGTATGAGTAAATTTAAGGCCTTTGTTTAAAAAATTAAGACTTGGGCAAAGCAATTTAAGACTTTTTAAGGCTTTAATTTTGGAATATTAAATTTAAGACTTAAGACCCCGCAGCTACCATGTAAACAAACTTGCATGTTTTAGATTCTTCAAAGTATCCAGTGTTTTAGTAAATAATAAAAATACAGTAAATAGCCCTATTCCACAACTGTAGTAATCCATACATCAAGAACCGCTCAACTAAGTAAAGAGAAACATGCATGATTACTTTAAGACATGACTTAATTAATAAAAATAAAGAAAAAAAAAAAGCATTTAATTAGAAGGTGTCCAAGCTTTTGACCTGTACTGTAGGTATACAAGTGCTCCTATTAAAGTGACCAGTGAGTGTATAAACAAACAAACCGAACTTACTTTCTAATAGCACCATTCTGCTTGCTCACAGAAAGAGCTTTAACCTTCTTGGTAGTTGATGGTGCCTTCTTTGTTCTTCCCTGTTGAAAGCAACAAAGTCTGAGATATTTCATAAAATGGCTCTGGGTCCATTTACAGGGGACGCGTTACTGTTTCTGCACTGACCTTTTTGGCTGTAGACTTTGGCACCGAATTCTCTTCGTCCTCAGACTTTACACTGGTCTTTGAATCTACAAATATGGACAAAAACATGGTAGGATTAATATAAGCACACAGAGAGGGAGAGAAGGAAAAAAACCAGCAGAGATAGGAGGGAAAAAAAAAAACCTGAAAGTTACGTTTTTTGTCAGATTTGTGGGGAATTGTATGATCCTGAGCGATGGTGAGCTCCACCTGAGCAGCTTCCTCCTTTTGCTGCGTTTGACAAAAGATAAGATCGAGACAGAAAAGACACAATTAGAATTTGATCAAGTTTGTCAAACGTTTTTGCTCATTAACCCCAAGGCTCAAAATTCTCATGACCCATGAATTAGTTTAGTAAATAGAACGTTCAGATATCGGTCAATAATACAGTATAAGCATGCATCACTGATCACATCAAGTTCACTAATCCAGTGATTCAAATGTTCATTTCTCGCTTCTGACAGAACTTTCACTTCCCCCCCCCAAAAAAAAAGTGACTAGTGACAAATCTAGCAACTTTTTGGACAAACATTCACTGCTTTGCAGAGAAGATACTCCAAGATTTTTTTTTCAATCTTTGTATTTGGAGGATTAAAAGGTTTTATCTACTCGGGGGCAGATTAGGCCTAATCATCCCTGACGGAAAACACAACATCCTCTTGTGTGTTCTGCAGACAGGCAGAGGCTGTGTGAGAGAAAAATAAGGAAGATATCCTGTCTTCTAACTTTCCCTCAGAGTGAACATTTTACAATCACAGCACAGCCGTTGTCTTTAAATTACGTATACGGGGATTTCGTCAGACATAGTCGTGGTTATAACGTCAATGTTATCAGTGCAGAACAGCGGCTTGGAAGTGACTGCTGGGCATCATGTCGTCTTAATAGGCCACATTTCAGTCACTGTTTCATACTCGTTCCACTGTCTGATAACAGCAACAGCAAAAATGTATATATAAATGAGAACAGCTTAAAGGCACTGACTACAAAGGTCATCTGAAATTCTCGCTCACTTTTTTTTTTTTTTTAATTGTGCATGGCATTTTCATGCAGATGACACATGATCATTTTGATGTGCTGAGGGTCACTTTTCTCTGTTTTGGGACCGTTTTCCTCCCTCTTGAGGTAAACGGTATGACCCTACGGAAACAGCTGAACACGAGGAGCTTGAACTAATTAGCATAACCATGGAACTGCGTCACACCAAGATAGCAACATGAGGAAAACGTTGCGATTCTGCATCGACCTCAGAGAGAGAGAGTTTTGAGTCACGGGTATGTAATTTGTGATTGACATTCACTCGTTTCTTTCTCTGGAAGAACAAAACATTAGGTGTATAACTCCATACTCACGACTGTGGAGTCGAGCCCACGCATCCTAAGGTCAGGATAGCTAAGCGCTAGCTAGAATCATTTAGTTATCTGTCCAAAAAAAAAAGGACAAAATCTAACCTTGCTCTATCTTGCAGTTGCACTCACTAGACAGGCTTTGCTTTTCTTTTCCACTGGCGGCAGAGCGGAGTCCGCCATGTTTGCCCACGCTGACTTGTTTTGATTAAAAGTAGGTCAAACACGCTCCACCGTGGTCATGTGACTTTGTTGCTCACCGTGCTTCGGCAATCTCCGGAATCGTAAAATGCGGGAAGCATTTTATCTCGGCAAAACATTCACGCATGGTGCGTGCAGCAGCGAAACATCTTGAAACTCCAACAGCAATAGAAATGGAACATTTTGCCCAGAATTCAACTTTGCAGTCAGAACCTCTAACTGGGAATTCAGCTGTAACTTATTAAAAATACAATATTCGTGAGCACAGAAGAGACGTAAACAGATGTAAAGAATGGACGGACGCTATCTGAAACTACCCAGAACGCAAATACGACGTGATGACTTCACCAATTAGTGCACTAATCGGCACATGATATCATCTAGTGACATTTAGCTACTTTTCAAGTAGGCTTTAGTTGCTTTCTATCGAAAGTAATTGGCAACACTGCAACATATAGTGTTTATAGCTTGTAACCATGACCATGCCACGCAAAATATGCTGATATTTATTTTAAACCTCCGTTCTGAACGCTGCCAGTGTCTGGAGTTAGGGCTTCTCTGATTAACATGAGAGCATGTTGGATGCCATGCCACTGTGTTCTGGGGTAAAATGGGCTTAAGAAGAACTCAGAATTAAATAAAAAGTAACAAATCTCCTATAAACCCACAAGTACACAAAGCAGACCAACCTTTGATTCATCCACTGGTGTTTCGGGCTTTTCAGAACCTAATAAGCAGATAGAGGAAACGTTTTGATTGCTGCTGAAACACATTAAGAACAAACAGTTGGTGAAAGGAACAGGACATTAGACACACACCCCAATACTGAATCCAGTTCATCTGTCGCACTGCCATGGGAAGCTTGATCAGAGTCATGTTGTACAGGTTGTCGGCATCTTTTAGAAGGTTGTTGGTCTTCTCGTTCAACCTCTTAACGATTGTATTTACTGTGCAGGGGGGAAAAAAAAAAAAGGGGTGGATTTGACACAGGACAACTGTTACCAAAGCTGGATGGATAATCTGGGCTTTCAGAAGAATAATTAATTGTCTGTGTATAAAATAGAGCTGTAAATTAACCACCGAAAGGCTGAAAATTTTTAATTAACCCCACTAAAGGATAACAACTGTCTTCGAAGTCTTCAGTGTCTCACTGAAGAAACCACGCGGCTTTAAACTGGTATCATCTATAGTAGTACTTAACATTATTCTCCTTGTCGTCGAGCCAGGTCTGGATTGTTTCCACAGTCTCGGTGACACCAGTGAATCTGAGTGATGAGGCACACCTAGCGTATATGCACCCTCATTCATTTGCATATTAATATTTATTAATCTAATGAACATTTGATCTTCAATTTCGTCCAAGATTTTATGTAATAAAATGCTGAATTGACTTTTTTTTTTTAAAGATTCATCAACATGTTGAGGGGCGGCACAGTGGTGTAGTGGTTAGCGCTGCAGCCTCACAGCAAGAAGGTCCGGGTTCGAGCCCCGTGGCCGGCGAGGGCCTTTCTGTGCGGAGTTTGCATGTTCTCCCCGTGTCCGCGTGGGTTTCCTCCGGGTGCTCCAGTTTCCCCCACAGTCCAAAGACATGCAGGTTAGGTTAACTGGTGACTCTAAATTGAGCGTAGGTGTGAATGTGAGTGTGAATGGTTGTCTGTGTCTATGTGTCAGCCCTGTGATGACCTGGCGACTTGTCCAGGGTGTACCCCGCCTCTCGCCCGTAGTCAGCTGGGATAGGCTCCAGCTTGCCTGCGACCCTGTAGAACAGGATAAAGCGGCTACAGATAATGAGATGAGATCGACATGTTGATCTGTTTTCACTTTGGTTAAGGGATGATTACATTACCTACAATGCTACAAAACTACCCACTGTTAGTTGTGGTGGCAATGAGATCTATGTCTTGGTTCATCTGTACTTTTATTTATTAAAAAAAAAAAAAAAAAGTGAGGTGAGGTGGCAGCAGCACTTCAGTCCTTTAATCTGTCCAGCTCTCTCCCCTCCTCATCTGTACGCTTCACTCAAACACAAAACATGGTTCCAAAACTCCAGCTTTCATGCTAATACCACTATGCCTGTCATTTCATACATCGCTACCTAACTGGGTCGAGTTTCTGCCATAACTCAGCACAACTCCATTGTACCCCTGCACTAAGTTCTGAAACTTCTAGCCCAGCGGTTCCCAAACTTTTTTGGCCGCGCACCCCCTTCTATACTCCAACCAGGTTGACGCACCCCCAGTTCCCCAGTTTCAAAAAACACACGCTTTCTTATAAAGGCAGCATCTTTAATCGTGCTAAAATGATAAAACATCGTTTGCCAAACACACGTCTTCAGGAAGTGTGTGAGGCAGCCCCTTCTTCGCTATTCTGTAGCTGACCAAATATGACGCTCTTAATGCATCTTTTGTAGAGCCACATGAATGAAACTATTTGTTTTTGGCCGTTTTGTAACTCCTCCAATTTATTTCTGAAAAATGTAAGTGGTTTTTGACTTGCGTGTGCATGCTGTGTGTGAAGGTGGCGACGCAGATAAGAGGGCTTCAGGCAGCTGTTCGCTAGCACTTCACCGCACACTACACACTGTGGTTTGGGACAGTGTGTGTCGCCGATCCAAGTGAAGCCCAGACCCAGATAACGGTCATCGTATTTCCTCCTTTTTTTCCCTGTCTGATTTTCATCTTCACGTCGTTTACCCTGCTGCAATCTCCTTTCCTCCGTCTCTTTGCCTGCACTCCGCATTTCTTCTCCCACATCCGCTGCAATCCCATCTCCCTCTCTTCTCTCCTCCTCACCAGTTGCCCCCGATTCCTCCCTATCTGTTGGGGTTTCTCCTCCTTCATCCCTGATTTGTGGTGGCGCATTTAGTTTTGCCTATTTCGACCAGTTGAGCATTGCGAATGAATGAATGAAGCCACAAACTACTGCAGAACCGTTACGGCGTAGAAGAAGAGTTAAAAATCGCCATTACATTTTTTATCTTGAGCACCCCCTAGTGGCAGCTCAACCCTGTTCTAGCCTAACGTTCTTGTCTTGTTATGAGGACATTAAACGTCACTGAAAAATAATGAGAAATAAGGTCTTGTCCTTTTCTTTAAGGAGCGAACAGTAAAATATGAGCGTGTCCACTTATATTTGAGGTCATTTCATTATCAGGGGCAAAAACATAACAGCAAGAAGGTTCTGGGTTCGAACCTCATGGCCAACTGGAGCCTGTGTGTATAGAGTTTGCATGTTGTTCTCGTGCCTGTGTGGGTTTCCTCCGGGTGCGCAGATTTCCTCACACAGTCCAAAGATATGTAGATTAGGTCAACTGGCTACTCTAAACTGTCCATAAGCGTGAACATGAGTGTGAATGGTTGTTCGTCCCTGTTGCCCCCTTTCAACCAACAGGGTTGAAAATCAGTTCTGTTCAGGATTCTTTGAACCTTGGGCCCAGGTAGCCCATATTTTCACCAGTTTTTGAGTGGAACCGTTGTAATCAAGGATGCATGATGAACAGAGGGTGTGCACAATGCACAACAGGAGTAAACAGCAGTCGCAAAGGGGCAAGTGCGCATTGGTTACCTCTGAGCTTTTGTTCTGTTATTGCGGATATTTGTTTACGGTCCATTTTTTTTCCTGAAGATGTTTCCTTCTCCATTGCTGCGCTTGACAGATAAGAGGTACAGAAAATAGATGGAGATCATAACCGGCTTTTTAAATCCTTAAATATCGAAACTAGGGCTTTGACTTCGAACTTCGATATTCGAATACAATTCGAATGTTGTGAAAAAAAAAAAAGTGATGTTCGAACGAATATTAGGCAGCTCTAAATATTCGAACCTGTATATGGTATCATTAGGCATAATTCTTTTATTTTTGTGAATGTGGTTGTAAACGTTTTCAGTTCAGGTCGCAGGTTTTTTTTTTTAACGTCTGTGGAATTTATGTGAATCGCGAAGGTCATTGTCTTTTGTCTTATCTGGGCACCTGTAGACGTTAGCGTCAAGCTGGCACGCATTGAACAATGGAGTCAGATGCTAGCATGTTGGAGATTTGCACTCCGGAGAATTTAAAAAGTGATGCGTGGTGCTATTTTGGATTCGAAAAAAAGATGGAGAATGCGATAAAAAAAAGGTTACCTGTAAAATATGTGGAAACAAATTGGCCTATCAATCAACAACTTCAAACTTGAGGGCCCACTTGAAGACATTGCACGCGGGAGCGCTAGAAGGTGAGGGGGGCTGCGAGAGGGGTCTGTGATACGCCGGCAGGTGAAGATAGACACTCTAATTCCTAATATTAACTCTAATATTTTTCATTTCCTCATCAGAAGTCAGTCATTTTTGCGAGATTGGACAGAGTCTGACTTTATTAAATACAACATAGGCCTACAATAAATGAAGTGTAATGTAACTGCTGATGTGATTAAATGCAATATAAAATGTGACTTTTTCTTCTGAAAATATCGGTGTTTGTTTTTTTTCTGCAGATATTTGGTTGGTTTTTGTACACCTGATGTTATAACATAAGAAATGAAATTACTAACGTAGACTATGCGACACTGCACAGTAATGCTTTCATGTGCTGTTATTTTTGTCAACTTTGGATAGTTGCTAAAAATAAAAAATAAAAAAAATTATTAGCTTACTTGCGCAAGTAGCCTATAGGCCTAAATTAATTTAGCCTACACATGGTGGAATTTACATACCATGAAGTTCATAAGTTAACGAAGTGAGCACGTAAAACTAATCTGTGATCTTATAACATATCGTGTCCGTGTTTGTTTGAATTGTGAATCAGAGACGCGAGCAGGAAGCAGTGACATGACAGCTGACACCGGTCTCATTCAAAACAAACATTCTCAAAAGCCAACACGAATGGGCTCGGAACGGCAGTGTTATAAACTCACAGATTAGGTATAGGCCTAGCAGTACCTGCTCATTTTGTAAACGTTCCCCTTTGATTGTCAGTGAGGCTACAGTTTAGAGGCTTTCATCAGTACAAGCAACCAGGAAACCGAAGGAACAGCGTTTCACACAAAAAAGGCAACGGACAAACGACGAAGTTTGTGGATTATGTAACGTTAAAAGTGTCAGCCGGTATAATGCCAATTACTACGACACTGCACGTTTCATTAGTAGTGGTTGTAAAAACACGCCTGAATATTTCATATTTCCTGCACGTAATCTTATTGACATTGACTGAACACTGCCCCCTGGTGGACTGAATATCATTTAATTTTGATGCCGAGGTGTTAGTGAGGCATTTAAGAATAATATAATTAATAAAAGTTCGAATACTATTCGAATGTCTAGATTAATTTCCAAACGAACTTCGAATATGATTTTTGGGCCAAGGTCAAAGCCCTAATCGAAACCAGTATTGGTTTTAAAAGTCCTTCTGTATATCAGTCAGGCTCTAGATGCTGATTAACTGCAAAGTCAAGTCAAGTTTATTTGTATAGTGCTTTTAACAATAAACATTGTCGCAAAGCAGCTTTACACAATTTGAACGACTTAAAACATGAGCTAATTTTATCCCTAATCTATCCCCAATGAGCAAGCCTGTGGCACCCGTGGCAAGGAAAAACTCCCTCAGACGACATGAGGAAGAAACCTCGAGAGGAACCAGATTCAAAAGGGAACCCATCCTCATTTGGGCAACAACAGACAACATGACTATAACATTAACAGTTTAAACATGAAGTCAGTTTTGTTGATGTTATAAACTGTTCATTGATGGAAACTTGAGTGCAAAACTGTTCATGACAACTGCAGTCCTAAAGTTAGCAAGTCAGCTGTAGTCCTCAGCCATAAAAGCATAACTGTAAGAGTCCAGAGCGTCTTCCAGGTGTGACTTTCGACTGTCCATACGGGGCCGTCCTCCACAGGAACAACGTGAAAGTATATTATATGCTGGAGATTTTCATTACTCTGTATACAGGTGTACACGGGAATAATACCATCCATCCATAACTGTTTATCCTGTGCAAGGCTGTGGACAAGCTAGAGTCTATCCCAGCTGACTACAGGTGAGATGCGGGGTACACCCTGGACAAGTCGCCAGGTCATCGCAGGGCTGATGCAAAGAGACAAACACACTCACACCTACAGTCAATTTAGAGCTACCAATTAGCCTAACCTGCATGTCTTTGGACTGTGGGGGAAAACGGCGCACCCGGAGGAAACCCACGCAGACATGGGAAGAACATGCAAACTCCACACAGTGAGGTGCCCATCGGCCACTGGGCTCGAACCCAGAACCTTCTTGCTGTGAGGTGACAGTACCAACCACTACATCACTGTGCCGCCCCTGAATAATAGCATCCATCCATTATCTGTAGTAGGTGTCGACCGATAAATCGGCCTGGCCGATATATCGGGCCGATATTCTGCATTTTTAGGGTTATCGGTATCGGCCATAATTTCCACCGATATGCCGATAACATGCCTTTTTGCAGCCATTTCGTTCCTAACGCGACTGTCACTGCACGTCCTTTCCTGCACTCGCCTCTCTGAGTTCAAGAACACGGTCCCGCCCACCACAACATCTGATTTGTTTGGCACAAGAGATATAGCCAATCGACACGCGCAGCTAAACACTCTGAACTGTTTCAAGGCGCCCGTATCAAGGTAAGGACACGCTGCTTTTCCCGCAATAAGTCACAAACATACAAGTTGCAAAAGCACAACATCATTATATGTTTACAATCTTCATCTACTACTCATTAAAATTGTCCATTTGCATCTGTGTAGCCAGGCAAACTTAGCTTACGGAAGGAAGCACTTGAATTAGCCTACAACCAACTAGTCTCGCTGAAACAGCATAACGTAGGCTGCAGTCATTTTTAAATCCCCGTCTGGAAATGTTGTGAATGTGTCAGTAGTTCTACTCGAACAGTAGAATGACAGCCATACAGAGAGGTGGTCAAGGGAAGACCAAATAAAACGCAGTGTTTGTGTTCTGTAGGCTAGCGCAAGCCTAGCCTACAGAAGGCTATTTGTTATGGTGATGAGTAAACTTCATGACGTGACTCGTGCTCAAAAAGCGCATTGCACTTGTATATGTTAGGTAACTTTATAAAGCGCTATTTGAACATTTAAACAAGCCAGGTGTGACTAGTATTTATAATTCTTGCACAAGTGATTCTCCTCGCTAGCGCTTCTGATTCGGAAAGCGATATACTCTTAAAGGAGCAGCCGCTCCTAATAGGGAGTGATAGCCTACTTTACTGAATGTTTGATTTTACTTTTTAAAAAATGCTGCAGGCCTACACTTGATTTGCTATTTAAAAACTACTTGAAGTTGGTGAGTCTTACTTAGTTCTTGGTGTAAAAGAATCCAGAGTGTATTTTCATTTATTTTCCACTGAAAATGGTGAGCTGTAATATAGTAGGGAGTGATTTATTTTTTTATTGGTGAATATTTTATTTTTTTATTTCTCATTTTATTCTAACTAATGTTTGACTTTATTGTACAAATGCTGCTGGCATCTCCCTGCACAAAATTTCATGTTCAATTTTACAATTAAACATACATTTCATGGATATGAAGGTCTGTGTCAGTATGTGCTATGTTTAATTTCATGTGAATTATAATGTTTACATTTATCGGTTATCGGCATCCCAATTCCATAATAATCGGTATCGGCCCTGAAAAAAAACACATCGGTCGATCCCTAATCTGTAGCTGCTTATCCTGTGCAGAGTCGTGAGCAAGCTGGAGCCTATCCCAGCTGACTATGGGCGAGAGGCAGGGTACACCCTGGACAAGTCACCAGGTCATCGCAGGGCTGACACAGAGACAATCACACTCACACCTACGTCAATTTAGAGCCACCAATTAACCTAACCTGCATGTCTTTGGACTGTGAGGGAAAACAGAGCACCCGGAGGAAACCCACGCGGACACAGGAAGAACATGCAAACTCCACACAGTGAGGTGCCCGTCGGCCACTGGGCTCGAACCCAGAACCTTCTTACTGTGAGGTGACCGTACCAACCACTACACAACCGTGCCACCCTTGAATAATACCATCTATCCATCCATCATCTGTAGCCACTTTAACTGTACAGGGCCGCAGGCTAGCTCGAACCTATCCCAGCTGACTATGGGTGAGACCCGGGGTACACCCTGGACAAGTCGCCAGGTCATCACAGGGCTGACACATACACAGCAAATTCAGAAGTGTTAAATTTTGGGTGTTAGTGAAATTTGAGCAAAAGTAGAGTTAATTTTACTCTGATAGAGTTAAAGCCATTATATTTGACTTCAGTTGATAAGCAGTTGGTGTCAAAATCGGGTGTAAAAACAAAGCGTCACTAAATCAAACCTGTCGGTGTAATTGTATAAATACTAATTCTGAACTTCTAACTCTCAACTCCGATCCTGGGTTTTACACTTGAAGTGTTCATGTCACCCCGCCCACTGCATAGACACACATTGATTGGCTAAAGCCAGAAGATCTATGTGCGCTTCACCGACTGCTGCATGAGGGACCGTGCTAATGACCTGCGTTTATTTTGATGAACACTTTCATGCATACTGTATACAGGAACAAAGTAATGAACATGCTTTGATTTTTGTTGACCAGTTGACTTACTTTAGACCATTTCAGAAGCAATATTCTAATGAGAGTTAAGGGACATATATTGTTCCATTTTTTAATGTGACTTCATTTTTTTGGGGTGCAAATGTTTAATTGTAAAACACAAAATATGTCCACCTTTATTTCAGCAAACTTTAATTTGAAAATCATTTCCAGGAAGAGCTGGATTTACACCTTCATGAATTAAAGCAAAAAAAAAAAAAAATCATCTGACTGAAAAAAAAAAAAGCTCCATGTCGTTGGCCCCTACCACGTCAGCGATGCGTCAAATTTTAAACGCCGTGTTGTCATTATCCCCTCAGCCCCTACTTATAGTACATTTACATAATTTTAACAATGACTAAAGCTAAGGCAAGACTTTACCATTGTCATTACTGGCTATAAATGATGAAACATCAAGTTTTCAGCGCAAAGTGAAAATTTATTTCAACAATACTTTAGTAATGCACAGCAGTGGTTAAGAGAAAAGTGCAAGTGCAGTCGAACTTGAACCATGCTTTCAAAAGGGTGGAACAGAAAGAAAAATAAGAAAATCTGTTGAAATAAAGCCAGGAAACAAGAAAAGTAAAGTGAAAGTTCACTTTTTCTGCTTCTTTGCAGTGAAGCCAAAGGCATCTAGTTTGGCAACACCTGATGCCTGTTTTTGTTTCTTTTTCCTTGGCACAGCAGCAGGAGCTTGCCATTATCGCCCATTTCATTTCGCCAAGCCCATCTCCACTTATTCTTTACCGTTTTGTCGATGTCTGACACATCCGTGCCTTCATTTAAAAGAAGCGCGTCCATGCTGGCAAAACCGAAAGTAATTTGACGCGCTCTAGTGATGGAAATCGAAGGGCCTATGTCCGGTGAAATATGGCCTTATATGCAGTACTCGAGTTGAGGGGGGAGGCATCCCCCTTCTGAAATAAAAATCTCAAATCATCCCCCTTATAAAACAGCCATCCCCCCCCCCATCACATCCCTTGGGCCATTTTGCCAATTAATGTGGAGATTAGCCCACTATTATTTTAACAAATATTACTACCATTTCAACATTAGAGGCTTTGCGCAGTGATAGCCTACATGTAGCCGGATAAAAAAGACGCATATTTATTTATTCGGTTGCACCTCTCATTCACACCTATACGGAGGTTTCAGTCACTGAAAACAGCTACTTTTGCAAACTCTGGGCAGAGTGGAGATTTCTGAAAACTCCATCTTCAGACACTCGTGTAAATCGGGAAAACGAAGCAACAGTGGGCGAGAGGGCGCGCGTGAATATAATGAGTCATAGGTGTGACTTTCACCGGTATGCCAATTGTCCCGGTTCTTCATGAAATCGCACGCGCACGCACAAATTCATTCGGTTAACTTTCAAATAACTGTTCTTGTGCACTTGCGACACCGGAGCCACTTTCCTGAATTTTGAGCTTCAGAGTATTCGCTTCTTTATCTATTTAATCAATTAATTTGTCACATACATTAAATTACTAATGTAAAACATTAGTAGCCTATTTAAGCAATCGCTGTTTTCTGCACTGTTTTCTGACCTTTTGTGCTTAGTGAGTGAGACACTTCATTACACTCCACTGACCGACTTCCAATTCCGGACTTTTTTGAAAATGTAAAATATAGGCCTACGAGATGGGTTTTTTGGGACTTAATTCGCGTTGGTCCTTCACTATTAATTTTTGAGACTGATGAGGCACTAAATACTGTGGAATTATTTTCTCCTTACTATGAAGTTTGGCATCTTAAGTGTTGGGAAATCTTGCAGCCCGACTCCGCAGCCTCCAATGTTTAAGCGAACTGCTGAAGCCATAATGTTTAAAGATTAAATCGTAGGCTAATCAAACCAAAGAAAAACACAGCCTTTCCAGAACATTGTCTGCCGAAGCCTGTTTAACCTACAAAAGGCTTAATAGCATAGATCTTGCTGGGGCTTCAACAGGGCTGTTTAGATTTTTCACCTGATCGCCTTTCAATAGGCAAATATTATTATTATTATTACTACTACTACAATAGGCCTAGTATTAGTAGTAGGCAAGTAGTTGCCTAGTAGTAGGACAGCCAGATTGTTTCATCAGTGGAGCCGCCGTTAAAAGGAAACTGATGCGGAGCGCCGCGGCTCGCCTCGGGGTGAATCGCGTCCCGAGGCGCGGGGCTGGCCCGCCCTGGCAGCAACAACTATCTAGCGCAACAACTTATTCCTTTACATATACTCAAACATAGCACAAGAAAGGGTTCAACAACAGGCAATCATAGCAGCTTGGTGAAGTTCTAAGTCACATCGGTGTCAGACCTATGGGCCTACCCCCTCTTGCTCTGTCACGTGAACAAGCGTGCAGTGCATTCAATGTGAGGTTGCAGCAGCATAGCGTCCTGGAAGCCACGGCCTTGTCGTAGCGCAGACAACACATCGGGCAGTCAGTCAGCTCTTCCCCTGCCCCACCAGCCAGGTAACACATGAATCGAGTGAAAATGTATTGTTTGCCCTCTAAGCCCAAGCTGTAATTATTTTGTCGTGAAGTAGCCCGTCGCATACAGAAACAACTGCACATAAGTATTATATTTTTTGCTAGACCATTTTCAGATTTAGGAAAACAAAAATTTCTTTTTCTATTTTGTTCAACTAGAGATTCCTGGCAAAGTCAAAAAGCCTTGATGTAATAAATTAACATTAAGTGGTTGTTTTACACCTTTAAAAACTAAAACGGGTCAGTGGCGACCCGAACACAAGTGGAGGGTTAAATCTCAGACTTTTATAATAAGGTGTTCCACATGCGCAAAAAAGTGCCCTTTTTTCCCCCCAGAGCACTTGCCCCCCAAAATAAAAACAATATTAAGAGATGTATGCTCGAGTTAATCCTTGGTCTTCTTGACAAGTATTGGTGCTCAGAGGGCGGGCATGCCCTATCAGCCCTCGTCCCCCCTCACCGGAGCTTAGAGAAACTCCAGCCAAATTGTCCCATGAACCAAACAAAAATCTTCCCGTAAACCAATTACGAGGATAACCAAACAAAAATCTTCCCGTAAACCAATTACGAGGATAACCAAACAAAAATCTTCCCGTAAACCAATTACGAGGATAACCAAACAAAAATCTTCCCGTAAACCAATTACGAGGATAACCAAACAAAAAAGTCTTCCCGTAAATTGTTTTTGCTTCGATATTCGCGCCAAGGTTTATGCAAACGTAGCGACGTAACTGACGTATACAGTGACGTAATGACATATACAACGATGTAACTGACGTATACAACGACGTAACTGATGTGGCTTCCCTTAGCACCGCAAGCTATGGAAAAGCAAACTGGTTCTCAGCTGGCTCGCAAGAAGAACGAGTTGTGAACCAGCACCGGCCCTGAACCAGCCCTGGAACTGATTTGGTGGAAAAGGGGTATGTGAGGGAAACCGGAGCACCCGGAGGAAACCCACATGCAATGAGGTGCCCGTCGGCCACTGGGCTTGAACCCAGAACCTTCTTGCTGTGAGGCGACAGTACTAACGCCACTACACCACCCTGAATAATACCAGTGGATTTAAAATGAAAGAATAACATTTTATTGTGGAAATCCTTGCATTGTATTTGAGCACATGTGAAGTGTTGAGTGTGTGAGAAGGGAAAAGGGAGGGCAGGTAAATTAACTCACCTTCATCATCAAAGTCCAGCAGAAAGGCTTCCAGTTTGGCCATCTTGGGGTTCTTCTTGTTCTTAGCATTAGTGGTCCTTTTTCTAGGCGCCATTTTGATTCTGGAGGAAAACACAGTGAAGATGGCTACAGATAGTGAACTCGAGTGCCTTGTTCTTCCTGGTTAGATAACAATCGCTAGTTTTCACCTCAATCATCTTATTTAGAAATTAATACGTTATACAAAACAACAACATTCCTGCAGATTTCCTCCCCAAACCCACTGGTGATCAGACACTGACTAGCCGAATCAGCTCTGTCGGAGGAAAATAACGGCATTTTCCACAACACAGCACTCAGTAACGCAAACCATAGTGACGAGGAACAACTTATCTTCCATTACTCTGGCGCTCCCATTACCTGTTTACTCTATTTACTCGTTTCTTTCTGTTTACTGTTGCCTCTCGAAGTACCTCAGCAGCACAACGGCTGACAAAAAGCTTTTCAAATTCATTCGCAGAGATATTCCAACCAATAAGGGACAAGCTTTTGTTCTACGTCATTCATACAGGGCGTTCCTGTTCGTTCAAAAAAAAAGATCCGATTCTTCAAATCATTAAGAGTCGAGAAGAGTCAGCGAAACTGACAGATGGGTTTAAATTCAAACTCTTTTTTAAATTTAATTTATCTCAGAGAGTTCGTGTCTGATAGGCAGCTCTAACATGTTAGTATCGTTTAAAATTTGTCGTGAGCGACGTTGAAAAAGTATCGTGTAGAATTGACTCTGAGTCAGAATCGGGTGCAACCATTTACGTTTTAGGAATCGAACAGCCATTTGAGTCTGATGATTCACACACTGTAAAGGATCTCGATAGCTCATTGGCCAGTCAGAGTAAGCCATCTGGCCGCCATATTACCACGCACATCTGATCGGTATGGGCACATCTCTGCCTAGGAAGCTCCACAAAACTGGACATGTTATTCATCAAACTCATCTCATCTCATTATCTCTAGCCGCTTTATCCTGTTCTACAGGGTCTCAGGCATGCTGGAGCCTATCCCAGCTGACTACGGGCGAAAGGCAGGGTACACCCTGGACAAGTCGCCAGGTCATCACAGGGCTGACACATAGACAACCACTCACATTCACACCTACGGTCAATTTAGAGTCACCAGTTAGCCTAACCTGAATGTCTTTGGACTGTGGGGGAAACCGGAGCACCCGGAGGAAACCCACGCGGACACGGGGAGAACATGCAAACTCCACACAGAAAGGCTCTCGCCGGCCATGGGGCTCGAACCCGGACCTTCTTGCTGTGAGGCGACAGCGCTAACCACTACACCACTGTGCCACACACATCACATTCACACATCACATTATCTCTAGCCGCTTTATCCTTCTGCAGGGTCGCAGGCAAGCTGGAGCCTATCCCAGCTGACTACGGGCGAAAGGCGGGGTACACCCTGGACAAGTCGCCAGGTCATCACAGGGCTGACACATAGACACAGACAACCATTCACACTCACATTCACACCTACGGTCAATTTAGAGTCACCAGTTAACCTAACCTGCATGTCTTTGGACTGTGGGGGAAACCGGAGCACCCGGAGGAAACCCACGCGGACACGGGGAGAACATGCAAACTCCGCACAGAAAGGCCCTCGCCGGCCCCGGGGCTCGAACCCAGGACCTTCTTGCTGTGAGGCGACAGCGCTAACCACTACACCACCGTGCCACCCTTCATCAAATTGGATATCTTATTTATACACATGTGTGTGTGGTTGATTTTTGTGGGGTGTTTGTGTTTTACTCATAATGTACAGTATCCATCCATTATCTGTAGAAGAAGAAAGAAACCTTTATTTGTCACATGCACACTTCAAGCACAGTGAAATTCATCCTCTGCATTTAACCCATCTGAAGCAGTGAACACACACACACACACACACCCACCCAGAGCAGTGGGCAGCCACACACAGTGCCCAGAGAGCAGTCAGGGGTGCCTCAGCACCTCAAGGGCCACCCCACATCAACCTAACTGCATGTCTTTGGACTGTGGGGGAAACCGGAGCAAACCCACGCAGACACAGGGAGAACATGCAAACTCCACACAGAAAGGCCCTCGCCGGCCGCTGGGTTTGAACCCGGAACCTTCTTGCTGTGAGGCGACCATGCTAACCACTACACCATCCTGTAGCCGCTTATCCTGTCCTACAGGGTCGCAGGCAAGCTGGAGCATATCCCAGCTGACTATGGGTGAGAGGCGGGGTACACCCTTGCTCCCTCATGCCTGTATTACCTTCTGGCTCTCCCCTTTTAGTTATGCTGTCATAGTTAGTTGCCGTAGTCCCTGCTTGTACTCAGTGCAATATGTATACTGTTCCTACTTATTCAGGTGACATTGGGCATACCTAACAACCTGTGTTTTCTCTCCCTCTCTCTTCCCCCCTCCCCCCAAATCTGTCCCTCTGAGTTACATGTCGGTCCTGGGATCGAGATGCTGACCTCTTCTGCTCCTCGGACCTGCTTGATCCATCCTGGTGCCCTGTGTCTGGTTGGAGTCTCATCACATCGCTCCTGTGGAGGACGGCCCCATGAGGACAGTTGAAAGTCAAACTTGGAAGACACTCTGAACTCATAGTCAGCTGGGATAGGCTCTAGCTTGTCCACAGCGTTGCACAGGATAAGCAGTTATGGATGATGGATGGATGGTATTATTCCCGTGCACACCTGTATACAGAGTAATGAAAATCTCCAGCATATAATATACTTTCACTTTGTTCCTGTGGAGGACAGCCCCATATGGACAGTTGAAAGTCACACTTGGAAGACGCTCTGGACACTTACAGTAATGCTTTTATGGCTGAGGACTACAATTGTCTTGCTAACTTTAGGACTGCAGTTGTCATGAACAGTTTTGCACTCAAGTTTCCATCAATGAAGAGTTTATAACATCAACAAAACTGACTTCATGTTAAAACTGTTAATGTTATAGTCATGCTGTCTGTTGTTGCCCAAATGAGGATGGGTTCCCTTTTGAGTCTGGTTCCTCTGGAGGTTTCTTCCTCATGTCGTCTGAGGGAGTTTTTCCTTGCCACCGGTGCCACAGGCTTGCTCATTGGGGATAGATTAGGGATAAAATTAGCTCATGTTTTAAGTCATTCAAATTGTGTAAAGCTGCTTTGCGACAATGTTTATTGTTAAAAGCACTATACAAATAAACTTGACTTGACAAGTCGCCAGGTCATCGCAGGGTTAACACAGAGACAAACAACCATTCACACTCACACCTACGGTCAATTTAGAGTCACCAATTAATCGAACCTGCATGTCTTTGGACTGTGAGGGAAACCGGAGCACCCGGAGGAAACCCATGCAGACACGGGGAGAACATGCAAACTCCGTACAGAAAGGCCCTCGCCGGCCACTGGGGCTTGAACCCAGGATCTTCTTGCTGTGAGCTAACCACTACACCACCGTGCCGCCCTAATGTACAGTATTCAATACATTTTATCATCATGGATACATTCACTAAGATTACTGCATATTCTTCTTTTGGCTGCTCCCAATTAGGGGTCGCCACAGCAGATCTTTCGTCTCCATTGCTCCCTGTCTTCCGCATCCTTCTCTACCACACCTGCCACTTTCATGTCCTCTCTCACCACATCCATGTATCTCCTCTTTGGCCTTCCTCATTTTCGTGTGCCTGGCAGCTCCATCCTCAACATTCTCCTTCCAACATGCTCTGCATCTCTTCTCAGGATGTGCCCATACCATCTCAGTCTCATCTCTCTTAGCTTAATTCCCAAGCTCTCCACATGTGCTGTCCCTCTGATGTGCTCGTTCCTTATCCTGTCCAACCTCCCATCGCAAACCTTAACATCCTCAACTCCGCCACCTCCAACTTTGCCTCCTGTCTCTTCGTTAAGGGTACGGTCTCCAGTCCATACATCACAGCTAGTCTCACTACTGTCTTATACATCTTACCTTTCCCTTTTACTGGGACTTTCCGATCACAAATGACTCCTGAAATCCTTCTCCAACTGCTCCACCCTGCCTGCACTCTCTTTCTCACCTCATTATCGCAGCCCCTATTTTCCTGCACAGTTGACCCCAGGTACTTGAATTCACCAACTTTCTTTACGTCTACTCCTTGCATCTTCACTACACTCTCATCCCCATTCTCATTGATGCACATGTATTCTGTTTTGCTACAGCTCACCTTCATTCCTCTTCATTAATAAAAAAGTCAAGTCAAGTTTATTTCTATAGCGCTTTTAACAATAGACATTGTCGCAAAGCAGCTTTACAGAATTTGAATGATTTTAAACTAAATAAAATAAAAAATAAATAAATAAACCATTCTATTGCACAGAATGAACAATGAAATGAAACTAATCATGCAAATAATGGATACCTCCATCTCTCCAAACCCAACTCAACCTCCTTTCTACTTTCACCACATATCACAATATCATCCACAAACATCATGTTCCATGGTTACTCTTTTGAGGCAATTGCCTCACTTCGTCCGTCAAGCTATCCATCACTATGGCAAACAAGAAACATGCAGATTGAATTACTGCATATTATTATTATTATTATTATTATTATTATTATTATTATTATTATTAATTCAACAAAATAGAAAATACATAGACATACATGTACAACAGAGAACAAAACAAAGTGTACATTACAACATGACAGAACAATTCTGGTTTCCACGGAGATGGAGACAGCATTGTGGGTCAGGGTCCACAAAAGTAAAGTCACTTCCTGTTGCCCGGAGGCTGTGAACCCTCATATACTGTTCCAGAGCAGCAATTAAAAAAATAAAAAAGTCAAGTCAAGTTTATTTCTATAGCGCTTTTAACAATAGACATTGTCGCAAAGCAGCTTTACAGAATTTGAATGATTTTAAACTAAATAAAATAAAAAATAAATAAATAAACCATTCTATTGCACAGAATGAACAATGAAATGAAACTAATCATGCAAATAATGGATGGAACAGAGAGTTACATGTAGATATTACAAATTAACTATTTAGATACCAATCCATAGCTATACTTACAATTTATGTACAACCCCGATTCCAAAAAAGTTGGGACAAAGTATAAATTATAAATAAAAATGGAATGCAATGATGTGGAAGTTTCAAAATTCCATATTTTATTCAGAATAGAACATAGATGACATATCAAATGTTTAAACTAAGAAAATGTATCATTTAAAGAGAAAAATTAGGTGATTTTAAATTTCATGACAACACATCTCAAAAAAAGTTGGGACAAGGCCATGTTTACCACTGTGAGACATCCCCTTTTCTCTTTACAACAGTCTGTAAATGTCTGGGGACTGAGGAGACAAGTTGCTCAAGTTTAGGGATAGGAATGTTAACCCATTCTTGTCTAATGTAGGATTCTAGTTGCTCAACTGTCTTAGGTCTTTTTTGTCGTATCTTCCGTTTTATGATGCGCCAAATGTTTTCTATGGGTGAAAGATCTGGACTGCAGGCTGGTCAGTTCAGTACCCGGACCCTTCTTCTACGCAGCCATGATGCTGTAATTGATGCAGTATGTGGTTTGGCATTGTCATGTTGGAAAATGCAAGGTCTTCCCTGAAAGAGATGTCGTCTGGATGGGAGCATATGTTGCTCTAGAACCTGGATATACCTTTCAGCATTGATGGTGTCTTTCCAGATGTGTAAGCTGCCCATGCCACACGCACTAATGCAACCCCATACCATCAGAGATGCAGGCTTCTGAACTGAGCACTGATAACAACTTGGGTCGTCCTTCTCCTCTTTAGTCCGAATGACACGGCGTCCCTGATTTCCATAAAGAACTTCAAATTTTGATTCGTCTGACCACAGAACAGTTTTCCACTTTGCCACAGTCCATTTTAAATGAGCCTTGGCCCAGAGAAGACGTCTGCGCTTCTGGATCATGTTTAGATACAGCTTCTTCTTTGAATTATAGAGTTTTAGCTGGCAACGGCGGATGGCACGGTGAATTGTGTTCACAGATAATGTTCTCTGGAAATATTCCTGAGCCCATTTTGTGATTTCCAATACAGAAGCATGCCTGTATGTGATGCAGTGCCGTCTAAGGGCCCGAAGATCACGGGCACCCAGTATGGTTTTCCGGCCTTGACCCTTACGCACAGAGATTCTTCCAGATTCTCTGAATCTTTTGATGATATTATGCACTGTAGATGATGATATGTTCAAACTCTTTGCAATTTTACACTGTCGAACTCCTTTCTGATATTGCTCCACTATTTGTCGGTGCAGAATTCCCATCTTTACTTCTGAAAGCCGCTGCCACTCCAAGATGCTCTTTTTATACCCAGTCATGTTAATGACCTATTGCCAATTGATCTAATGAGTTGCAGTTTGGTCCTCCAGCTGTTTCTTTTTTGTACAGTCGGAGGAAAATGTTTGTACACCCTTTGGAATTTTTTACATTTCTGCCTAAATTGGTCATAAAACATCATCTGAACTCTCCAGCAATCTTAAGAATGAACAAACAGTGTCTGCTTGAACTAAAACCACCCAAACATTTGCGTTTTATCATATTTTTATTGACCATAAGATGGAATTATTCACAGGATAGGGAGGCATAAGTAAGTACACCCTTTGATTTAGTAGCTGGTTGACCCTCCTCTGGCTGCAATAACTTCAACCAGACGTTTCCTGTAGTTGCAGACTAGACGGGTACAATGATCAGGAGAAATCTTGCACCATTCCTCTTTGCAAAACTGTTGCAATTCAGCAAGATTCCTGGGATGCCTGGAATGGATGGCTTTCTTGAGGTCATGCCACAACATCTCGATTGGATTGAGGTCGGGGCTTTGACTGGGCCATTCCAGAACGTGAATTTTGTTCTTCTGAAACCATTCTAATGTCGACCTGCTTCTGTGTTTAGGGTCATTGTCCTGTTGCAGGACCCATCCTCTCTTGAGTTTCAACTTTTTGACAGATTGCCTCAGGTTTTTCTGCAAAATATCTTGATATACGCCCTGTGATGACCTGGCGACTTGTCCAGGGTGTACCCTGCCTTTCGCCTGTAGTCAGCTGTGCTAGGCTCCAGCTTGCCTGCGACCCTGTAGAAGGATAAAGCGGCTAGAGATAATGAGATGAGATGAGATATCTTGATATACTTGAGAATTCATTTTCCCATTGATTATAGCCAGTTGTCCAGGCCCAGAGGCAGCAAAGCACCCCCACACCATGATGCTACCACCGCCATACTTGACGGTGGGGATGAGGTTTTGCTGATGGTGTGCTGTACCGACTTTCCTCCACACATGATGTGGTGTGTTCCCCCCAAACAATTCAACTTTGGTTTCATCAGACCACAATATGTTTTTCCAGTGGCGCTGAGGAGCATCCAAATGCTTTTTCGCGAACTCCAAATGAGCAGAAATGTTCTTTCTGGACAGCAATGGCTTCCTCCGTGGCCTTCTCCCATGAATCCCATTCTTGTTCAGTGTCTTTCTTATAGTAGATGTGTCCACAGAGATGTCTGCATGTTTCAGTGATTTCCTCAAGTCTTCAGTGGACACTCTTGGATTCTTTTTTACCTCATTGATGATGACTCGCAGTGCCTTTGGAGTGATCTTCGCAGGGCGGCCACTCCTTGGCAGAGTAACAACCATTCCAAATTGTCTCCATTTATACACAATTTTTCTAATTGTAGACACATGAACACCAAGGGTCTTAGAGATGGTTTTGTAACCCTTTTTAGCTTTATACAAATCAATTATTTTGTGTCTTAAGTCTTCAGACAGCTCCTTTGAGCGAGGCATGATGCACAGAACATGCCTCTCATCAAAACACACCTTTTAACTGGTTTTCCACACTGTAAAAAAAGAATAGTCGAGAATACTTGAAATTTCAAGGCAACAGTCTGCATTAAGAATTTTATGTTTTGCCAACGATGTATGCCCATGATAATCCAAACTATGATAACACTGTTATCTTTATTAAGAATTCTTAATTAAGTCCATTTTCAATTCCTCATTCTGCCAACATAGATTTCTCTTTTTGCTGAACAGTGGCATTCACAGTAGTACAAAAAGGCAATTGAGGTTCTCACAATTTTTGGGGGGGCTTTTTTTACCTTTATTTGGATAGAACAGTGTAGAGATAGGAAATGAGCGGGATCGGGAAATGACTTCAGGTCAGAATCGAACCCGGGTCCCTGGACTTATGGTATGGCGCCTTATCCACCTGAGCCACGACAACATGATCTGCAACCAGAGAGAGAACCACATTGCCCAGCCCTTGCATTTGGGAGAGGAAACCCCGTGTCTTGGTCATTAAGAGCATGTGCTGAATAAACACCTGTGGCAATTATGTATTTTCAATTCAGATTATTCACTATTGCATATTTACACATCATTGAGGTGCACCCTATCAGTTTGATGTGGATTTTTCTGTTCGTTAATAATTATTCATATTTTCTTGTCCATTCAATTGTGAATATGGAATTACTTGAACAAAGCATAATTCTATTTTTTAGAATTATCCACATCAAGAAAAATCCACATCAAACTGATAGGGTGCACCTCAATGATGTGTAAATATACAATAGTGAATAATCTGAATTGAAAATACATAATTGTCACAGGTGTTTATTCAGCGCATGCTCTGAATGACCAAGACACGTGGTTTCCTCTCCCAAATGCAAGGGCTGGGCAATGTGGTTCTCTCTTCGGTTGAAGTTCATGTTGTCGTGGCTCAGGTGGATAAGGCGCCATACCATAAATCTGGGGGCCTGGGTTTGATTCTGACCTGAGGTTATTTCCTGATCTCTCTTTCTCCTGCTCATTTCCTGTCTCTACACTGTCCTATCCAAATAAAGGTGAAAAAAGCCCCCCCAAAAATTGTGAGAACCTCAATTGCCTTTTTGTACTACTGTGAATGCCACTGTTCAGCAAAAAGAGAAATCTATGTTGGCAGAATGAGGAATTGAAAATTGACTTAATTAAGAATTCTTAATAAAGATAACAGTGTTATCATAGTTTGGATTATCATGGGCACATCGTTGGCAAAACATAAAATTATTAATGCAGACTGTTGCCTTGAAATTTCAAGTATTCTCAACTATTCTTTTTTACAGTGCAGTGGGGTGGGTAGCTTACGACACACCTCAGTGATTGGACATCAGGTTGGCTCACACCTGAGTCAAATTGTTTAATCATCTAATTAGTCTAATTAGCTCTTGGATGAGCCTTAGCTAAGGGTGTATTTACTTATGCCTCCCTATCCTGTCAATATTTCCATCTTATGGCCAATAAAAATATGATAACATGTAATTGTTTGAGTGGTTTTAGTTCAAGCAGACACTGTTTGTTCATTCTTAAGATTGCTGGAGAGTTCAGGCGATGTTTTATGACCAACTTAGGCAGAAATGTAAAAAATTCTAAAGTGTGTACAAATATTTTCCTCCGACTGTACTTTTAACTTTTCCAGCCTCTTTTGCCCCTGTCCCAACTTTTTTGAGATGTATTGCTGTCATGAAATTTCAAATGAGCCAATATTTGGCATGAAATTTCAAAATGTCTCACTTTCGACATTTGATATGGTGTCTATGTTCTATTGTAAGTACAATATCAGTTTTTGAGATTTGTAAATTATTGCATTCCGTTTTTATTTACAATTTGTACTTTGTCCCAACTTTTTTGGAATCGGGGTTGGATATTCAATCAATCATCTCATCTCATTATCTCGAGCCGCTTTATCCTGTTCTACAGGGTCGCAGGCAAGCTGGAGCCTATCCCAGCTGACTACGGGCGAAAGGCGGGGTACACCCTGGACAAGTCGCCAGGTCATCACAGGGCTGACACATAGACACAGACACCATTCACACTCACATTCACACCTACGGTCAATTTAGAGTCACCAGTTAACCTAACCTGCATGTCTTTGGACTGTGGGGGAAACCGGAGCACCCGGAGGAAACCCACGCGGACACGGGGAGAACATGCAAACTCCACACAGCAAGGCCCTCACCGGCCACGGGGCTCGAACCCGGACCTTCTTGCTGTGAGGCGACAGCGCTAACCACTACACCACCGTGCCGCCCCAATCAATCATCTAATAATAATAAAATTAAACAAGTCCTAAATTAATTACAAATTACTGCTTGATTATAACAAAACAATAAATTATTCTAATACTCCATTTATTAGAAAATATTTCCATACAAATTAATATTTCCAAAAGATTAAAAATTGACATAAATTTCAAGAAAACCTAAATAACATCAGGTAATATCTATTCATACCTATATCAAACAAAAATAAGATCAATATAACAATTCAATAGTATAAAAAGCCAATGTGTATTAAAGAAAATAAGATGTGAGATATTAGTGTGAGTTCTGAGGAATAATCTATAAGTTATTGAACTCTATCAGGGTTGATTCATGTGTGATGTGAATTATGTGACCAATAAATACTTTTAAGACATGACTGTGAAAATGATGTGAAAATGGTAAAGAACATGAGAAAATAATCCTGTTTCAACAATTGTCCTAAATAGAAAGGAAGAGGAAATATACGAAAGAGAAAGATACACTGTATGAGAGAAAAACTGAAATAATCTCTGTAAAAATAATTAGCGTAGTAAAAGAGCCATTCAAAAAAACTATCAGAGACTGAACTGGAAAAGGGAAAAACGCAATAACAATGAAGGGGAGCGCTATAAAGGCATGTAAGGAATGTGGGTAAAGATGAAAAAATAAGAGGAGGTAATGAAAGGGAATAAAAAGTCAGGAAATATTTTTCTTGGGGCAAATTTGATTGGATACGATGCTTTAAAGTGCATATTCTGGACCAATTTCATGTTTTTTTTCATATGAAAGTATGTCCCATTACACACTCATCCAGAAGGGTAATTTTGTACAAGGCCATCTGTTTACAGCAGAAAAAAATAAAATAACAAAATGCATCTGGAAAAATCCCAAAGGAGTCTGGAGCCAGATTCATGACATCACCTGCGGAACCGCCAGCAGGCTGAGAGACCTTGCACGGTTTCAGTGCACAGCCTGTGTAGACCAAGTTTAACAGCTAGCGAGTTTGCATTGAAATATGGAATACGCAATGTTACTTCACCTTTGGATGAAGAATACAATGAGATGTCAGAATTGGGGCTTAATCTGTTTGGATTTGATGATGATGATTATGATGATTAGTGAAGACGACGGAGACAACACCGGGGATGTAAATAATACAGTCGTTTTCTCATAAACAAACCAGAGCTGACGTAGGATTCAGAGGGAGGCGTCCCGCATGTGACGTCACAAAAATCAATGTTTGCCGGGAAATCCAAATGCCAAGTTTTTTCAGAGGCGGACCAATTCGCCTCAAATGGCTTGATTTCAACTGAATTTTTCTGGTATTGCGTAAGGTAAAAAAATTGCACAAAATGCAAAATGTGGCAGATATTTGACCAAAGTTTAATATAAAATAGGAGAATTACATTGATCTTGCTCCTGAATTTACCCGTGATATGCACTTTAAGACATAAACCAAATACATGCGATGTGCACGGTAATATGGCGGCCAGATGGCTTCACTCTGACTGGACAATGAACCATCCAGATATCTGATGTAACTGATGAGTGGAACAGGTCATAATGTGTTTCTCTAAAACTCCTCCTATTAAGGAAGTGCCGAGTCTGAGACGACTGCAGTCCTTCATAAACAGCCTGCAGTGTTCTGCTCTGTGAGTTGAGATTTATTCTCAGTTTATGGAGAACTTACAACTCAATTACAATTCATCACTATGCATTTTATCATCACTCAGCAGTGTTATGGTTCTTATCCATTTTTTTTTGTGCAATATGTTCTCTTGTGCAATATTTGGTTGTGACCCTACTGTCACTGTCCACACGGCAACAGATTCAGGTGAATCTGATAAAATTGTTTATCGTTTCAGCCTGGCGTCCACACGGCACCGGCGTTTTGGGTGCCCCAAAACGAAATCTTTTGAGAATGGGTTCCAGAGTGGAAAGATCTGGCAACGGCGCCGTTACGAAGTCGTCTGGATGAGTAGAACGGATTTGTTTACGATAACGTCACAACCACATGTGCTTCACGCTGGGTAGAAGTGTAACGAACTCGATGCGAGTTGTCAACAAATCCTATAACTTGGTTCATGAAATGCGCTTACAAAATATTTTCACTGTGAATATTTATTGTGTAATGGTGCAAAGTGAGAGAGAGAGAGAGAGAGAGAGAGAGAGAATAGCCCTTAGGGCAGAGTCAATCCCGCCAGCAAAAATAGGGAAAAAAAAGGAGCGATCTCACCTCTTCAGATGTTGGTTTAAGTCCTACAATACATTCCTCAAAAAGGGCGTAGAAGAACAAATTAATCCATCAACGTGTAGCATTCAATTTATTCCGGACCATTAAAGACGCCGCCTTCCGCGTAGAATCATACGTCATCCTCGCCGCCATATTGGATGGGGCAAAGCGGAGAATAAAGATGCCTCATTCATGTGCTGCGTTTAACTGTACCAACAGGTTTGCCGTCCAAACGAGATCACATGGGATTACCTTTCACAGGTGAGACTGGAAAAATACTTTTCATTGTATTTGGTCATTATAATGTAATTTTACGAACAGATTTTCCTGACTTTGTGGCTAATATGAAGTCTCGCGCATAATAATTTATGCGCATGCATCCTTACTTCTTCTATTGTTCTGGTGTCTCCGAAGGGACCGTCTTACAGCGCCCCTAGAGGTGTGGCATGTGTATTGCATCATTTTCAGCAAGCGTTGCGTTGCCATATGTACCTGATATTTTACTGATCCGTTGCCCATGTGGACGCGATATTTTTTTTTAAATCTCGTTGCCGTTGTCGTGTGGATGTAGCCTAAGTCTGTGTTTATAGTGCAATATGCAAGTCTGTCTAGCTGTCTAGTATGTTTACCTATTGTTGTCTTGTGTGCATTTACTGTAACATGTTTATTTGTTTATTGTACATACCAGCACATTGGAGTGTGGGGAAACATAATTTCTTTCAGCTGTGGACTGCTTGTTGTATGGTCTGAATGACAATAAAGTTTGACTTTGACTTTGAACTCTGAGTCTCATTTTTAGCACTGTGAAAAAAAGTGATTATTAACTGAAACTACAAAGTCATCTATTTAACTTTAAAGCAGATACGCAGAGCCATGGCCAGACTTTTTGTTTATAAATGCCTTGAGGCCTCAAGAATGGCACAGGAATAGTTTTAAGCATTAACAATAAATCTAATATAGTAATTGTGGCAGCGGGGGCATGGTCAAGCGCCGGTCTGTGACAGGAGGGCGGAGTCAGGGAAGGTAAGTGGCAGAATCACGTCACCTGAGAGCAATTAACCTGTGTTTGTGTGTCTTCCCAGTGACTGCGCCCTATATCAGGAGGGAGAGCAAGAGCAGAAGGAGCTCATCCCTGGACGAGACGCTGATAGATGTGTGTGTCTCTGTGTGTCCGAGATTGTTAGACTGAAAAGTGTGGCAATAAAAGCCTTGTTTCACCTGATCTCTGTCCTGCCGTCCTCTGTGCTCCACCCACCCACAGGGAAAATACCACAGTAATTTTTACGATTAAAGTGATTCATATAGGTAGCCGTCTGAGTGAATGACCTTGACGTCCGTAACATCACAGCAGGAAGTCTATCGGTCTCATCGCCATTTCCGCTATACTAAAACACAGAGCTGACTGCAACTCCGATCCTCCATTTTGAGCTAATTTATCGCCATGCCACGTAGATGTGTTGCTGGCGGGTGCAGCAACATGACAGAAGGTGGATTTACGTTGCATTCATGGCTCAAGAATGTTCAAACTGCAAAGATTTGGACGCGTTTTGCGAGAAGTTCACAGGCACATTGGGCGCCTATGAAGTGGTCTCTCCTCTGCTCTGCACATTTTACTGAAGACTCGTATGAGACTTCTGATCTGTTGAGGAGCGTTGGCTATATGCCCATATTGAAAGAGGGTGCAGTACCAACAATTAAAGGAAAAGAAAACAAGAAAAGGAAAGCATTTATTTTATTTTATTTTTTTTAAAAAAGGAAAGTTCAGTTGCACCAGTCCTCCCAGAGTGAGCCGAGGGCTGTTGCTAAAACCCAGGATGGAACGGGACAGGACATATCGCTCAGGCAGTGACCTCCTCGTGGTTGTTGCTAAAACTAGTGACATCCTGTTCCATCCTAGGTTTTAGTAATTGCCTGAGCTGAGTAGTAATGGTGGAGTACTCAGTAATGGAGAGAATGGAGAAAGAGTGGAGCAGCCGTCTTATTTCTAAACTGGATATTGCTGCCATCTCGCCCTTACGTGGAAGACGCAAATGAACGGAGAACTGAACGAGCAAGTGAAAGTCAGATTGTTTCAAAACAATCGGCCACAAGATCGGCCTTCAAGAAGCGAGAACACAGACGGGTAAACTCCGACTCTCATTTGGATATAAAACAACAAAAACACGTTGTTTACCTGCATTTAGATTAATAAATGTAACTTGTATTGTGTATTTAAGTTAGCGGTATAAGATTATTTAATTTGCTTCAGAATGTGATTGTCTCAGCTCATCTGATTATTTAATTAGCCTTTTACGTTTTATCAGTGAAAATGCATGCATGTACATGTATGCTGCATAAGTTATAACACCTATCCTGTTTTAATGAGAGTCAACCCACAATCAATGAAGTCAAATCAGTCTTAGTTGAGCAAGTTGGTAACGGTATTTCTTATTTTCACCATCAGTTTTTATTTATATGACTTTGGTCTATAGCTGTAAAAGGCCTCGGCCTTAAAACAGGTTACAGCAGTGACGTCACGCACTCAGGGCTGGCTGGCTCAGCGGGGCAGCTCGAATGCCAACTTTGCGGTTGATTTTAACTCTCAAAAAAAAAAATTATTCCCATTTATGCAGCATACAAGAGTCAAGGATGGAGATACTATCCACTCAGAAATGTATTTAAAAATAAAAGCTTCTGTGTATCTGCTTTAAAGAAAGCTGAAATCAGGGTGTGATTACTTTTTACAAAAGTGAAAGACAGTGGAGATGATTGTAGACTTTAGGAGGATCTCTGCCACACCCTCCCTTCACCCTGTTTGACTCCCCAGTGACCTCTGTGGAGTATTTCCGCTTCCTGTGCACAACCATCACTCCTCAAGTGGGAGATGAACATCAACTCTCTCATCAAGAAAGCACAGCAAAGGATGTACTTTTTTGCAGCAGCTGAAGAACTTCAATCTGCCAAAGACAATGATGATGCACCCACGGCTCTGGGTATGTGTGTGTGCTCATTGCTCATGTGTGTGTGTGCATGTGTGTGTTCACTGCTTCAGATGGGTTAAATGCAGAGAGGAATTTCACAAGTGTATGTGTGATGAATGTTGTCATTCTTTTACACCGCCATCAGTGAGTCCATCCTCACCTCCTCCATCACCATCTGGTACGCTACTGCCAAGGATAAGGACAGGCTGCAGTGTATCATTCGCTCTGCCGAGAGGATGAGCGACTGCAATCTTCCATCTCTTCAGAACCTGTATGATTCCAGGACCCTGAGAAGAGCAGAAAGGATTGTGGCTGACCCCTCCCACCCCAGACACAAACTTTTTGAATCATTCCTCTCTGATAGGAGGTTGCAGTCCATTAAGACTAAAACCTCACACCATAAGGCCAACTTTTTCCTGTGACCATTGATTGCACATTCCAGCACACGCTGTACAGCTTAGACATTTAAATAATCCATTTCACATACTCTTTACATAGAGCGGCGGCTACAGTTAGACAGTCCATAATTATCGACACCTTTTCAGATTTAACAATTAAAAACAATTTTACAAAGGTGAGTTTCAGGTACAACAGTTATTATTGGTTAATTAATGAACCGGAAGACCCGCCTCGATCTTGTCATCTGATGACACAGTTCGTTACCCGAGATGGAAGTTTTTTCAGCACGATCAGCGATTTGAGAAAAACCCGAACATTATCATTGCAGGTAAGCATGGTGGAAAGGTCACGGACATGTTTTTACTCATCAAATTCACCGATATTTCATGATATCCTTGTCAAAACCTATCTTGTTTCTTACTCTTTAATTTGACAGTCGCCATATTGTATCTAAACGCACATTTGAGAAGTCAAGTGATGTTTCAATAATAGTGATCACTTTCACTGGTGTCCACCATTATCGACACCCTGTGGAATTAAATGGCATGCATGACTGTTATGTATCAATCTTTGTATCAAATAAAAGTGCTGTGACTTATAATAATTTTTTTTCTGATTCATAACAGAATGGAATGCTTATAGAGTATTTGGAATCCTATTGTAATAAATAGAATTAGACCAGAATTAAATTCCTAGCATATACGTACAAAATTACATGCTTGAAATATTCAGATTTTTCTATTCCATTCAGATTTTTTTTTTTGCAGTTTGTTGTAAATATCTACCACATATTACAATATCAGTAGACATTTAATATCTTTAGATGTAAAAATATAACGTTTTGTTTCGAAGAATGACATGCGACCTTTGACCTGGATTTTCATGTGGTTACAATGTCAATTGCCTGTTGACATTTATTGGTAAACTACAAAACTAGAAATTAATACAAACAACAACGAATGATTAACAAGATGTGATCTACGAAAATACTTAGAAAGTGGAACAAAAAGATTTTCTGACACAGGTTAAACATTATCAGTTCTTTTGTTTACAAGCATTAGAATTACTTCCTCAATTACATAAGCACCGACATCCATATATTTATATAAAATATATTTTAAATATAAGTCTATGCCAAACAAATTTTAAATAAAAACTATGTTTTGTTAACTTAATACCACATACCAGATTTTTTTAAATAAATAATTATCTGGGTGTTGATAATTGTGGAACGGTGTCGATAACTGTGGACAAAGGTGTCAATACTTGTGGAACGGTGTCACGTGATCTGATACACTAAGTAATCGGGAATCAACTCCTTTTTTTCCAGGGGAAGTTTGAGTAACTATTCATGCACAATTTATAAATTGAAAGTCTTTTCTACTTTTGCAATGGGCAAAAGATTGTTACGGTGCCGATAACTGTAGCCGCCGCTCTATGTTGATTTATTTTTTTAATTGTATATTTTAGATTTCTCCATATTTTCATTCTATTTATATTTCTACTTTTGTCTCTTTACTAATTTTTTTTATCTTAACTGTTCAAGCACCAAAGCAAATTCCTTGTAATTTCCAAATTCCTTGCGAAAATGTCCTTTGCTATAAACACGATTCTGATTCTAATTCTAATTGCGACAGTGGAACTCTGAGCATTCCGATTGTAGAGAACAACAACAGCAGCAGCAAAATAAAATGGCTTCTAAATTTTCAGAGGAGGATTTCTCCTGTCCTGTGTGCCGTGAAATCTTCAAGGATCCCGTTCTCCTGCACTGCAGTCACAGTGTGTGTAAAGTGTGTTTGAAGCAGTTCTGGGAAACCAAAAGATCCAGAGAATGTCCTATTTGTAGGAGGAAGTCGACTGTGAAGTATCCTCCGATAAACCTGGCCTTAAAGAACCTGTGTGAGATTTTCTTACAGGACAGAAGTCAGAGATCTTCATCAAGGTTTGAAACAGTCTGCAGTCTGCACAGTGAGAAACTCAAATTCTTCTGTCTGGATGATCAACAGCCAGTGTGTTTGGAGTGTCCGACTTCAACAAAACACTTCAACCACAGAGTGTGCACCATTGATTACTTACTGTAAGTAAATGTACAGTACATATGAACTCATGGGTCACGTGAACAAATGCTGTTATTCATAATTATTGCAATTACTTTGTCATCAGTTTGGTTCATCTGAGTTAAAATAATATCAAAAACACAGAGTCTCCATACAGTGTGTTAATTTATTTCAGGAGAAGCTCAAACTCAAAACTGCACTGAAGCCCTTTCAGGAGAAACTAAAGATCTTTAAAGACTGTAAACTGAACTGGAGTCAGACTGCGGAACATATAAAGGTTAGACTCAATAATATGGGTTTGATATCATAATTATATTTTGCATCACCGCACATTCAGATATGTTTCATTTGATTTCCTTTTCACTGCAGATTCAGGGGTGGCACGGTGGTGTAGTGGTTACCGCTGTCGCCTCACAGCAAGAAGGTTCTGGGTTTGAGTCCAGTGGCCGACAGGGGCCTTTCTGTATGGAGTTTGCATGTTGTCTGTGTGGGTTTCCTCCGGGTGCTCCGGTTTCCCCCACAGTCCAAAGACATGCAGGTTAGGTTAACTGGTGTCTCTAAATTGACCGTAGGTGTGAATGTGAGTGTGAATGGTTGTTTGTCTCTACGTGTCAGCCCTGTGATGACCTGGCGACTCTCGCCCATAGTCAGCTGGGATAGGCTCCAGCTTTCCCGCGACCCTGCACAGGATAAGCGGGTTACAGATAATGGATGGATGGATGGATGCAGATTCAGCCCCAACACACAGAGCATCAGATTGAAGAGGAATTTGAGAAGCTTCACCAGTTTCTACAAGATGAAGATGCAGTCAGGATCACTGCACTAAGAGAGGAAGAGGAGCAGAAGAGTCAGATGATGATGGAGAAGATTGAGAAGCTGAGCAGAGACACATCATCTCTTTCAGACACAATCCGAACCATAGAAGAGGAGATGAGAGCTGAAAATGTTTCACTGTTACAAGTGAGGATCATTTAGTCAGTTGATATTGTGAGAAAGTAAAACTTCTTTTCATCATCAGTAACATCACATTTCAGTGATGTAAAAATGTAAATCATATCCACTAATATTTGTTTTGTTGTTTTACAGAACTACAAGGACACAGTGAGAAGGCGGGGTGGATCAGGAAAAGGGGGGGGGGGTCAACCCAGTAAGGCAGGGGGTCCCAGGGCCACCAGAGGCCCCCGGAAGCTCTGCAGTTTTTAAATGTCTGGAGATGCGTTTTGAGCTGTCAGAGCATGTTGTAAATGAACTCTCTTAAAGAAAATTACCGTATCAAAAATATTTTTAAAAGTATGAACTTTCAAAACCATTTTATTAGTCACTGAAAATGATATTGTCAGAGTTGCAGGTATTATAATTGTGTATTATAGTGTGTGTGTTTTAGAATGTATATTGTTGTTTTGTATATTTGTAAATCCCCCCTTTTTTAATATTATAATAATGTCTGTGAAGCTGACTCATGGAAAACACACAATAATTCCAATGTACTTGTACTGCAGTGTATTTGTGCAAATGGCAATAAACTCTATTCTATTCCATTCTATTCTATTCTATATGCATAGAACATGCTTACAACGATATATGGTAATATTTATGAAAGTTGCATTGTCATATAATGACACACTACAGTGTAGTGCACTGACCACAAAACATATCAATAAATTATCACTATTTTAGCAACTGCACTGAGCTCCTGCTCAGGACATTCAGTGTACATACCGTATAAGACAGGGAATATACCCAGGGAAACTGAGGGAATGTAAGTGGCCACTTAAGACAGAGCTTAATACCGAGATAACTATAAACAAAGACTGCAAGAGTTGCATGTCTATAACAAGTGTTGCCAGGCAAAACAAACCTCACCCGGTAGCACTTATGATGAATTTGAAGGAAGATATCGCGAAAAAAAAGTACCCTATGGGTCCATGTGGCTACTGTTTATAAATAAAATTGCTTTCTGATACCATGTCCATACAGTAAATATAACATATTGACTCTATGAGGCAGTAGCCACAAAAATGAAGCGTAATCCAAAAATGAACAATTTAAAAATCACAGAAGTAAAATATACCAAGTGTCTGTACTTTATATAATTCTACTCTTACAGTTTTCGAAACTGAAACCTCCGAACCGAGGCTGACATACACACACTGTCGCCATGATCGAAACTCTTATTTCCCAGAAATGGCCCAGTGCTAGAGCTCAGTGGAACGCACTTTCCCTCTGTAATAAGCATAAACATGTCTGAAAGCGATTTCTTTAGTTTCTATTTGACCCCAATGTCCATCTGTCCTGAAAGTTTCATGAAGATTCATGTTCTCCCTGTGTCTGCGTGGGTTTCCTCCGGGTGGTCCGGTTTCCCCCACAGTCCAAAGACATGCAGGTTAGGTTAACTGGTGACTCTAAATTGACCGTAGGTGTGAATGTGAGTGTGAATGGTTGTCTGTGTCTATGTGTCAGCCCTGTGATGACCTGGCGACTTGTCCAGGGTGTACGTACCCTGCCTTTCGCCCGTAGTCAGCTGGGATAGGCTCCAGCTTGCCTGCGACCCTGTAGAACAGGATAAAGCGGCTAGAGATAATGAATGGATGGTCCAGTCATTTTCCCATAACATCATTTACAAACAAACAAACAAACAAACAAATCCAACCAAAAACGATACCTCATCTCTGGTGGACTCTATCCTGGGTGAGGTAATAAAGTCAGTAACTGCAATCTGAGCTCCTGAGTCTAATAGATGGAGATAACTATACAATGATTGTGTGAGTTACATGTGAACAAGTCCTATAATAAGTCTTAGTTCCCAAGACTCAGGGGATTTCAAGCAGATTTTCTTCAAAGCCGTAGCAAAAATCAACATCTCTCACAGATCTATCCATCTGCTGTTGTAAAAATTAAAGTGAGGCTCACCCCCAAAACGGCACGTGTCCCACGTACATACACAGGGTATAGTAAGTATAGGCATACCCTATTAATAAATACAAACGGGAGTTGGGCAGCCGACACGTGTGTGTCTGCTGCAGCATCTTGGCTTGTGAGCATGCGTGTTAATGATACCATAAACATAAAAGGATGGCACACACCCTTTACATGTAGTCTACAGTGCAGTCCGGGAATGCAGTATGTTGTTCTGTCGATGCACAAAGTTCCCGCACCCTCTTAAAATCCAACAGGACTCACCCAGCTTGCTTTTCACTGCATTTGTGTCAGTGCGAAAAAACCTAAGCTATAAGACCTATTATTAAATATAAATTTATACCATAAACTCTTCAGCTCAATCCCACATAATGATTTATTGTGTATTTTTTAAACCGTATTAATTAACTAGAAAACAGCAGGCATATCTCGGTATCTGTAATACTAAAATACTAAAACTATTTTTGCGGGCCCCCCCTTAAATCTGCACCAGGAAGGTGAGTGATGTGCTTCCTGTCTCCCTCATTCTGTGTTTCTGAATCCAAACCCACAGAAACACTGACTCCTGAATGGTTTTGCAGAGCCCAGTGCACACTGCAGCATCCAGAGGAGCTTTCAGGAGCACTGATCCATGTGGAAAAACATCTGGCCAACCTGAAGTTCAGAATCTGGGAGAGTAAGTAACGGTAAGACGCTTAAGTGTGTGTGTGTGTGTGTGTGTTCTGAATATTGAACATGAATATTTTTTTTATTTTTTTCTGCCTTTATTAGTAACCCTAATGTGGTCAATATAATGACACATTTCATTTGTATACTTTTTTGGAATTATTATTCACCTTTCATGTTGAACTCATACAATATAAGGCAAGTTTTATTTTGGAAAGCTTCTGTTTCTGTCAGACTGTTCAGTGTTTGAAGCACGAACAGAAGGACAATGAAAAAATGGAGTGTTTCAGTGGCTTACAAAAGTTTTCGAGTTACAGTTATTATAAAGATTGTTTACATTTGTAATTTAAACACAGAGAGAAAAGGACACAAGGCATGTTCTTAAGTTCTACATGTTTATTAATGAACTAATACTGTTCATCCTGAACTCATTGTATCTGATTATCTGAAAAGTGAGAGATGCAGTGAGGAGAAACAGAAACTTCCAGAGAGATTTGGTGATAAATATCGGTGTATTTTGGGATCGGAGGGCTTTAACTCAGGGATACACTGCTGGGGTGTTGAAGTTGGAAATTGTACATGGTGGAGTGTGGGTGTGATGACAGAATCTGTTCAGAGGAAGGAGAAGATAATCTCCAGAAATGGAATCTGGCATGTGTTGTATTATGATGGTCAATATTTCGCAGGTTCTACACCACATCCAGACGTAGCACAGAAACTCCAGAGGATCAGAGTGAAGCTGGACTGGGACAGAGGAAAGCTGTCATTCTCTGACTCTCTCGCTAACAAACACTTGCACACTTGCAAACACATTTACTGACGAATTACTGCCATTCCTATGTTTGTTGTAAAGAATCTCCTCTAAAGAGCCTCCCACTTCAGTGCTCTGTAAGAGCGAATCAGATCAGTTAGAGCTAATGTTGTCTTATTCCAGTTCATTAATAAAATCTTATCTCATCTCATCATCTCTAGCCGCTTTATCCTGTCCTACAGGGTCGCAGGCAAGCTGGAGCCTATCCCAGCTGACTACGGGCGAAAGGCGGGGTACACCCTGGACAAGTCACCAGGTCATCACAGGGCTTCATTAATAAAATATTGCAGATTAAAATATTAATGTTCTTTGTGTAAGTCTTTCTTCCTTTTGGAAACCCTGAAGCACACTGATTTTTTAAAAAAGTGAATCAACTAAAATATTTACAGAATATCTTGAAATAATGAATTAACTCAAGATATTTTAAATTATTCTATCCACATCCACTGGATATGAGCAAGCACACGCTCTGACTATTCTACTACTAGGATATCAGCTCATATACTGTGAGTAGTGAAAAACAAAATGGCAGAGCGCATCAAATCAGATATATCACTTTATCAAGTATTTAAAAGAAACAAATAGCTAAAAGAATCTCACACACACACACACACACACACACACACACACACACACACACACATTTCTCCTGTTCCATACTCCAGCCCAGTCAGTGATGGTAATGCACCTTGAAGTTGGTTTGCCAACCGCCAAAAAACCCTAAAGAAGAAAATGGTGGAGCATTTTGCTGAACCAATCGAGGAAGAAATAAAAGCTAGTCAAAAACAAACCCCCCAAAAATCCAAAAAAGAACAAAATATGGAATAAAAATATTTGATGGTAAGAACCTCCTATTTTTCAAGAATTATAGCATTTTTCACAAATTGCTATTGTCATTTTGCTGGTTTGTTTACATTCCGTTGTCAAACGTTTTGTACAAAGTTATCGAATTTGCAAAAAAATAAAAATGCTCAGTTTCTCAAAATCCAGTGAATGTGGATAGAATAAAACAGTTATTCCACTCAATCTCATTGCACATGGCTTATAGCCAACTCAGTGCTACGCACCTCATCGGCTATCAGCTCATGTACGACTCGATTTCATGCAATAACTTAACTATGATATATTTTGAAAGTCTGAGGAAGTCAAAATATATGTTATTTACCAGCTGGGAGGTCCGTATGGTGAAATACCGTGACCGAGGTCTTGAAAGTACTGAGCGAGGCCCTCTGGGCCGAGGTCAGTATTCAAGGCCGAGGTCACGGTATTTCACCATACGGACCGACCTTAAGCTGGTAAATAATATATTTATTTTTTTCTTTACCAAATTCTAACAGAAAACGAGAGCACCCGAAAGGGAAAACCGAGGCGAGCCGCCATTTTGAGTTCTCATTCACGGCTGTAATGCAAATTGCTTCCTCCTCGGTATACAAGTGCACTTCCATGGCAGGAAAAAACTACATTTTGCCACCTATGTAGTCCCCTATTTATACAAATAGGAGTCATTCAGGATTCAGCCATGTTTTTGCTCGGCGTTAGCAACAGTTAGAGGTTTTTAGCTTTCTCCTGAAATGTTTTCTTTTATTTCTTCTTCCTCAGGGTAGTAAAACTCACTTTAGCTGTGAACACTGTCATTATCGCTATCCATGCTGTAAAATTAATGCTATTCTCCTGAGAAATGCGAAAATAATTGTTGACAAAATTTGCGACTACGTTTGTTGTTGTGAACGAGCAAGTCGCCAGAGGTCCGTGACTGGGGTCTGTATCGTAGGATACGGACCAGCTCGCCAGCCAATCAGAGCGCAGGATTTGATGGAAACCGGACTGCGAAAAAAATAAAATAAGTTAATGACCTACTATCTTGAAATAACAAGGTATTAACTCAAAATAATGACAGGGCATTTCATTAAAATCGCAAATGTGTGTTTAAATGTAGAACAAACTGAAAATATTTTATTGATGTATTTTTAAAAAATGGAGAATTGGAAAGCAAATGTCTTTACATTATGTGTGAAACTGTGCAGTGGAGGAGAATTCAAGCTCAGTTTCCCTCCACCAGCAGTTTGTGGTTTTGCAAAGATCAGATGGATTTTTGGGTGTCAAGGTGGTGTAGTGGTTAGCACGGTCGCCTCACAGCAAGAAGGTCCGGGTTCGAACCCAGCGGCCGGCGAGGGCCTTTCTGTGCGGAGTTTGCATGTTCTCCCCGTGTCTGTGTGGGTTTCCTCCGGGTGCTCCGGTTTCCCCCACAGTCCAAAGACATGCAGGTTAGGTTAACATGGGGTGGCCTTAGGCTGAGGTGCCCTTGAGCAAGGTATCAAACCCCTGACTGCTCCCCGGGCACTCTGGGCTGCCCACTGCTCTGGGTGTGTGTTCACTGCTTCAGTTGGGTTAAATGCAGAGGATGAATTTCCCTGTGCTTGAAGTGTGCATGTGACAAATAAAGGTTTCTTCTTCTTTCTTCTATTTTAATCCTGCTTAAAAAATAACTTTAAAAATTTTGAAATAGAAAGAAAGATATATATAAAAGAGAACGATACACTGTATAAAAGAAACTGAAATAATCTCCCTAAAAATATAGTAGTAAAAGAGCTGTTCAAAAATTTCAGAGACTAAACTGGAAAACAGAAGAAAAAAGGGGGGGGGGGGGGCGTTAAAACCCCAGCTCAAAGGGAAGCAACACAATGAGAACACAAAGTTTAGGTTAAGGTGTTTATTAAACACAAAAAAGAAAAAGAATGGGGATGATATTATATTATTATATTTATTATATTATATATTATTATATTAGGGCGGGGGGGCACGGTAGTGTAGTGGTTAGCGATGTCGCCTCACAGCAAGAAGGTCCGGGTTTGAGCCCCGTGGCCGGTGAGGGCCTTTCTGTGTGGAGTTTGCATGTTCTCCCCGTGTCCGCGTGGGTTTCCTCCGGGTGCTCCGGTTTCCTCCACAGTCCAAAGACATGCAGGTTAGGTTAACTGGTGACTCTAAATTGACCGTAGGTGTGAATGTGAGTGTGAATGATTGTCTGTGTCTATGTATCAGCCCTGTGATGACCTGGCGACTTGTCCAGGGTGTACCCCGCCTTTCGCCCGTAGTCAGCTAGGATAGGCTCCAGCTTGCCTGCGACCCTGTAGAACAGGATGAAGCGGCTAGAGATAAGGAGATGAGATGAGATATTAGGGCGGCACGGTGGTGTAGTGGTTAGCGCTGTCGCCTCACAGCAAGAAGGTCCGGGTTTGAGCCCCGTGGCCGGCGAGGGCCTTTCTGTGTGGAGTTTGCATGTTCTCCCCGTGTCTGCATGGGTTTCCTCCGGGTGCTCTGGTTTCCCCCACAGTCCAAAGACATGCAGGTTAGGTTAACTGGTGACTCTAAATTGAGCGTAGGTGTGAATGTGAGTGTGAATGGTTGTCTGTCTCTATGTGTCAGCCCTGTGATGACCTGGCGACTTGTCCAGGGTGTACCCCGCCTTTCGCCCGTAGTCAGCTGGGATAGGCTCCAGCTTGCCTGCGACCCTGTAGAACAGGATAAAGCGGCTACAGATAATGAGATGAGATGAGATCTTAATTTTTCACTCTACCTTTATATTTTGCATTCCATATGCACTTTATATTTTATATATATATATATATTTCTTTTTATATTGGTAAGCGTAGTTTGGTCGGGCAGTTGCAAAATAAGAATTTCATTACCCAATAATAAACCACTGTGTCTGTTATTGTGTATATGACAAATAAAAATCTTGAATCTTGAATTTGATGCAATCCAATAATACTTTCATTCACTGTGACTATTTTAAGAAATTATAAACATTTTTCTAAAGCATCACTTGTGTTATTTTCTGTGGGTCTCTGTATGTAGACAATATTCAGGCAGGAGATTTTTCAGCTAAAAGTCTGATTTAAGACTTCCCTTTCAGTGTTATTATATTAAAATTCAATACATGAGTATTATTTGAGATTTTTCACTCTGAGCTGAGCTCTCTCATGCCTGATACATGAATCCCATAACCTAGAGTAATTGATAGAATAATATCAACAATTCAAAAACTCTTTAACTGTATCAATTTCAAATGGTTTGCAATTAATTGGGATCCACTGTTTTTATCATTTCAACCGCAAATCAGACCCTCGGCCGATTGAAAATGTCTTTCAAGCACTTTTCTCCCCCATGAGAATTTTGAAAAGTTGGCAAGTCTGGAGGATAAATAGCTGATACTCCTTATCAGTCAGACAGAACTGAAGAAGCCTTTCGGATGAGAGGTGAACCGTCTTCAAGAATATTCAAGCAACAGTTTATTGGTTAAGATAGATAGCTTAACCAATCACAGCACAGATGATTGCAGGACGCTGTAGATGTCCGTTTTGGATTGGTGGGTTTTGTGACGTACAGTGCAATAACGGGAAGTACCACATGGGGCACTAAGCTTGCAAGCTGCCAATAAAAATCACAGAAGAAGAAGAAGAAGTATATCTCCAAATTTATACTGATGGATCAAAAGATGCATTAAGTGGTAAATGTAGCATTGGAATTTATATTCCAGAATAAAAAAAAAACATATGGCTATAGACTGAATAATTTCCTATCAGTTTACTCAATTGAAATGGCTGGAATTCTTTCTGCATTAAGATGGATTGAAGAAATCAAACCACTCAAGTTAGTTATATGTACAGATTCAATGTCAGTTTTACAAAGTTTTTTATCAGGTAACTCAACAAGGGAAGACTTAGTAATTGAAGTTAAACATCTCTTAGCTCACATAAGGAATATGGGACTTAACTATTGAGTTTTGTTGGGTACCAGCCCATATAGGAATTAAAGGCAATGAAATAGCAGACCACATAGCCAAAGAATCCATTGATCAAGAACAGATAGACATTCATATTCCACTGGGAAAAGGAGAAGCTAAAGCCTTAATTAAAACAGAGATTATGAAAAGATGGCAAAAAGAATGGGAAACAGAACCCAAAGGTAGACAATACTTTAATATGCAGAGTCAGGTCTGCATATTAACATCAATGGGATTTAACAGAAATGAGGAGGTAGTATATACAAGATTAAGACTGGGACACACAGGTCTTAACGCAACATTACAGATATTAGGTAAAAGTGATGGTCTTTGTCAAGGATGTAGAGTTAAGGAAGATGTTGAGCATGTTTTATTCCATTGTAGTAAATACAGTTCTCATCTCATCTCGTCTCGTTATCTCTAGCCGCTTTATCCTGTTCTACAGGGTCGCAGGCAAGCTGGAGCCTATCCCAGCTGACTACGGGTGAAAGGCGGGGTACACCCTGGACAAGTCGCCAGGTCATCACAGGGCTGACACATAGACACAGACAACCATTCACACTCACATTCACACCTACGGTCAATTTAGAGTCACCAGTTAACCTAACCTGCATGTCTTTGGACTGTGGGGGAAACCGGAGCACCCGGAGGAAACCCACGCGGACACGGGGAGAACATGCAAACTCCGCACAGAAATGCCCTCGCCGGCCACGGGGCTCGAACCCAGGACCTTCTTGCTGTGAGGCAACAGCGCCAACCACTACACCACCGTGCCGCCCTAAATACAGTTCTCAAAGACAGAAATGGTTGGAGCTTGAAGCAGGTTCAGACATTCACAACATACTAAAGGAAGAAGGAATACAGCGAAATAGAATTAAAGCACTAATCATTTATCTTAATGATACAGGTCTAATGAAAAGAATATAATTTTTTTTTTTTGTAGCCTAGTAATCTGACATAGAATCTGTCCAGTCCCTTCACACACTCCTGTACAGTAGGTGGCGGTATACACAGATTGCGACAATCTGCCATTAAAAGAAGAAGAAGTACCACATGGGCTCGCACGTGCTGAGGAGACGTATACAGTAAGAAAGTAGTGAATGATGGATATTCGATCCGTTATATAATGTAGCTCATATTTACATTCACATGGATTAACAGTGATAGTCGTGTTAGTGATATAAAAATAATGGTGACAGCCGTTTAATCACTCAGTAGTTTTTGCTGAAAGTGTGGTCATTATGACTCAGGCAGCGGTAGTACAGCTGCACCAAGAGCTCAGGAAATGCTTTCAGAGTGTGAAGGAGAATCAGAGTGTTTGGAAGAGAGTGCTGGAGGAGTGTACACCTTTAGTGAGTTCCTTAGGGAACCTAGGAGAACAGCTGAGGGCGCTAAAGAGCGTTCAGATAGTCCACACTCCACTGAGGACTTTTCCAAACCTCCCAGAGCGCCTTCAGTACAAACTACTGAACTCTGCAGACACAGTCCTGAGGGAGTTCAGTGAGAAAGTGTGAGTTGTCTTTCTTTAAATGTCTGACAAATTTTATATATACAGTCCTGTGCAAAAGTCTTAGGCACCTGATTTTTTTTTTCCCATACTAACTTTATCTTCTTTTGGCTGCTCCCGATTAGGGGTCGCCACAGCGGATCTTTCATCTCCATTGCTCCCTGTCTTCCGCATCCTTCTCTACCACACCTGCCACTTTCATGTCCTCTCTCACCACATCCATGTATCTCCTCTTTGGCCTTCCTTGTTTTCATTTGCCTGGCAGCTCCATCCTCAACATTCTCCTTCTAACATGTTCTGCATCTCTTCTCAGGATGTGCCCGTACCATCTCAGTCTCATCTCACTTAGCTTCATTCCCAAGCTCTCCACATGTGCTGTCCCTCTGATGTGCTCGTTCCTTATCCTGTCCAACCTCCCATCGCAAACCTTAACATCCATACAAACTTTGTTGTAGTTAGAGTTCTATTTTATGACTTCTTCTACATTATCGAGTCAGTACAAGAACATTTTAAGAAAGAAAGAAAGAAAGAAAGCACAATTTTATTCATCACACACTTGTGAAATTTCCTCTCTGGATTTAAAGGAACAGTCCACCGTACTTCCATAATGAAATATGTTCTTCGCTGAATTGAGACGAGCTGCTCCGTACCTCTCCGAGCTTTGCTCGACCTCCCAGTCAGTCAGACACGCTGTTGCTCCTGTTAGCAACGTAGCTAGGCTCAGCATGGCCAATGGTATTTTTTGGGGCTGTAGTTAGATGCGACCAAACTCCTCTGCATTTTTCCTGTTTACATAGGTTTATATGACCAGTGATATGAAACAAAGTTCAGTTACACAAATTGAAACGTGGCGATTTTCTATGCTATGGAAAGTCCGCACTATAATGACAGGCGTACTAACACCTTCTGCGCGCTTCGGCAGTGCATTGATACCTTCACTCCTGTTTTTTTTTCTCCCCCCCCCCCCCCCCCAACTTCCGTCAATACAACCAACGTGACCACCAAGACAAGTAGCCTGCACTCCTTGGAACACAGTCTAGTCAGGGGGGCGGGGGAGAGGGGGAAAACAGGAGTGAAGGTATCAATGCGCTGTCGAAGCGCGCAGAAGGTGTTAGTACGCCTGTCATTATAGTGCGGACTTTCCATAGCATAGAAAATCGCCACGTTTCAATTTGTGTAACTGAACTTTGTTTCATGTCACTGGTCATATAAACCTATGTAAACAGGAAAAACGTGGAAGAGTTTGGTCGCATCTAACTACAGCCCCAAAAAATACCATTGGCCATACTGAGCCTAGCTACATTGCTAACAGGAGTGACAGCGCGTCTGACTGACTGGGAGGTCGCGCAAAGCTCGGAGAGGTACGGATCAGCTCGTCTCAATTCAGAGAAGAACATATTTCATTATGGAAGTACGGTGGACTGTTCCTTTAACCCATATGAAGCAGTGATCACGCGCGCACACACACACACCATACCCAGAGCAGTGGGTAGCCATGCTAACAGCGCCCGGGGAGCAGTTGGGAGTTAGGTGCCTTGCTCAAGGGCACCTCAGCCCAAGGCCGTCCCATATTAACCTAACCGCATGTCTTTGAACTGTGGGGGAAACCGGAGCACCCGGAGGAAACCCACGCAGACATGGGGAGAACATGCAAACTCCACACAGAAAGGCCCTTGTCGGCCACTGGGTTTGAACCCAGAACCTTCTTGCTGTGAGGCAACTGTGCAAACGTTCATTTTCCAGCACAGAATTAAATGTTACAGGGGGAAAAAAAAGTTTGTATCTGAGCAGCATGAGAGCAGTTTTCAGATTAAAAAAAGAAAATGTAACATAATGAAGGCTGCTGGGTTTTGGTGCAAAATGAAGAAGTGAGTGTGACAGTCAAAGTGTCCAGAAGAACTGTGGCTGGTTCTGGAAGATGCTCAGTAAAACCTACAGCTCATTTCCGCATGAAACTGCACTCACTGTACCTGAGATTTTTTTGTTTTTAAAGCAAAGGGTTGTCTCACGCTAAATATTGACTTTGTTTCATTTATTATGGCTTACTGCTGTTAGTTTGTTTGGAGAACTAGCCAAAGGTAAAAGATGTAGAGGAAGACCGAAGAAGCGATGGGAAGATTGCGCAAACGACGATCTGAGACTTTGCAGCTTCTGGGACAATTGGCATAATCTGACAGCTGATCGTGACTAGGGCTGTAACGATACACCCAACTCACGATTCGATTCGTATCGCGATTTTTGACCCACGATTCGATACGCCCACGATTTTTTTTTAAATGTTTTTTTTAAGTAGTAAATTTGACTTATTAACATTTACTTACTTACATTAACTATTTAATAACAAATAATTCAGACCACTGCAGAGAATGAGTAATATGTATGCAAAAATGAACAAATGTATATCCAAAGATTGTTTTATTTCTCAAAATAATACTGTTGAGCCGGTTCTGAAAAAGTCATTTTTCCAAATCGTGTAAATCCGTTAAGATTTTTTTTGGGGGGGTGGCTCTCACTGTCTCACTCTCATAGGGCCAATGATTTTCTGTGATCGCGGAAAACAGATGGAAATTACGGAATTTTTATGGTGAAACATTGCTCGCGTGTCAAAATGTAACTGCCGCAGAAGGCTTCCGCCCAAGCAGACATGCCTTCAGTGTTGCCAGATATTGCTAACGTTTTCCACCCCAAAATATGTTCAAAACCAGCCAAAAAGCACCTAAACCCGCCCAATCTGGCAACACTGCATGCCTTTCCGGTCAAGTGACTGTGATTGGCTTGTGGCACACCTAGCCAGCCAATGAGCTGCTTGTTTACAGATTCGCTCCCCGCGTCGCAACCAGAATGGCGACCGCTTAAAAGAAATGAATGCTCTGCCAGTGGCGAGTGTGGACGTTGCGTGACTCGCAGAAGATTGTCGCAGGTCGGCGAAAAAACGACTTACTAATAGATATAAAAAAATAAAAGTAATTTAAGTAAGTTTAAAATGTAATTTAAATAAAAAGTAAAGTATTCATAAATTGAAGTTTGGAAGCGCCTCTGTTTTTGGGCTGAGGAGAAGTTTGAAAGGGTGTACCGCGATTCTGCCTTCTTGTATCGCGATACGGATCGTGGCTCTGCGTATTTCGATTTCGATACGCATATCGTTACAGCCCTAATCGTGACACATGGCGGTGCAAAATAAGACGTGGAAGGGCTTTGGTTGATGCCAGTCTTCTGGAAAGAGCGGCAGCTAGATGCGCTCATCGAAAGAGATAGTCTGATGAATCTGGGGTCTCCAATTGTCACTTGCGACATGGATCGCAATGGAATGGACTGCTGTTAGTGTTTTTTAATGGTGAAACATTTCATGTCATTATTTTTAAGCCGTTTTTGGACTACAGCAGGTGGTGTAGTGGTTAGCACTGTCGCCTCACAGCAAGAAGGTCCTGGGTTTGAGCCCAGCGGCCGGCGAGAGCCTTTCTGTGTGGAGTTTGCATGTTCTCCCCGTGTCTGCGTGGGTTTCCTCCGGGTGCTTCAGTTTCCCCCACAGTCCAAAGGCATGCAGGTTAGGTTAACTGGTGACTCTAAATTGACTGTGAATGGTTGTCTGTGTCTATGGCCCTGTCCACACGGCGACGGATTCAGGTGAATCCGATAAAATTTTTTATCATTTCGGCCTGGCGTCCACATGGCACCGGCGTTTTGGGTGCCCCAAAACGATATTTTTTGAGAACAGTTTCCAGAGTGGAAAAATCTGGCAACGGCGCCATTGCGAAGTCGTCTGGATGAGTAGAACGGATTTGTTTACGATGACGTGACAACCACATGACTAGAAGAAGGGGTTTATGCGCATGCGTCCTATTTCTTCTATTGTTCTGCTGTCTCCGATGGGACCGTCTTACAGCGCACGTAGAGGTGTGGCATGTGTATTGCATCATTTTCAGCAAGCGTTGCGTTGCCATATGTACCTGATATTTTACTGATCCGTTGCCCATGTGGACGCGATATATAATATATATTTTTTTTAACCCGCTAAAAAAAATCTCGTCGTGTGGATGTAGCCTGTGTGTCAGCCCTGTGATGACCTGGCGACTTGTCCAGGGTGTACCCCGCCTTTCGCCCGTAGTCAGCTGGGATAGGCTCCAGCTTGCCTGCGACCCTGTAGAACAGGATAAAGCGGCTACAGATAATGGATGGATGTCTACAGCATTTCTTAACATGTTGCTAAGACTTTTGCACAGGACTGTATATATGTACGTGTGTGTGTAATAAATATATATATATATATATATATATACAGTACTGTGCAAAAGTCTTGGGTGCATAAAAAGAAATGTAGAGCAAAGATGACTAGTATTAAAAAAAACTATAAAGAGCAGTGATCCATCCATCCATTATCTGTAGCCACTTTATCCTGTTCTACAGGGTCGCAGGCAAGCTGGAGCCTATCCCAGCTGACTACGGGCGAGAGGCGGGGTACACCCTGGACAAGTCGCCAGGTTATGTGAACAGTAATAAATGAAACAAAATTCTTATTTGGTGTGTGACGACCCTTTGCTAAAAAAAATAATAATAGTAGTCTGAGGTCCAGTGAGTGCAGTTTGATAATGAAATGAGCTGTAGGTTTTACTGAGCATCTTCCAGAACCAGCCACAGTTCTTCTGGACACTTTGACTGTCACACTCGCGTCTTCATTTTGCACCAAAACCCAGCAGCCTTCATTATGTTTTGTTTGTCTGAAAAGTGTCTCTTATGGACAGTAATAAGGTGCTTTCTTTCTTGACCTACAAACATTGTTCTGTAAAATTTAATTTTGTGCTGGAAAACTAATGTTTGGAATCTAAAATGTTTCTGGACTGACTAGATAATGTTGGTGTCATCAAATAAAAATCTATAACAAAGTTTGTACTGAAAAAATTAGGGTGCCTAAGACTTTTGCACATTTTCTCTCTCTCTCTCTCTGTCTCTCTCCAAGTACCAGTCAAATGTTTATTCATACCTTATAATTCAGTATTTTTTCTTTATTTTTATTAAGTCACTTCATGTCCTAAAGTAATGATGGATGTCGTTTCTCTTTACTTAGTTGAGCGCTTCTTGACATAATATGGATTACTACAGTTATGGAATAGGGCTATTTACTGTGTTTTTATTATTTACTGTTTGATCTCAAACGCATTAAGAAGGCAAGAAATTGCACTAATTAAATTTTGATGAGGCACCTGTTAATTGAAAAGCATTCCAGGTGACTACCTCATGAAGCTGGTTAAGATAATGCCAGTAGTGTGCAAAGCGTCATCAAGGTAAACACCGGATACTTTGAAGACTCTAAAATATCAAACATGTATATATTTTTTAAACACACTTTTTTTTTTATTTCCCACATAATTTCAATATATGTTCATATGTTATTTCATAGTTTTGATCTCTTCAGTATTGTTTTACAGTGTAGAAAATAGTCAAAATACAGAAAAACCTATGAATGAGTAGGGGTGTACAAACTTTTGACGGATACCGTATGTATAGTTCCCGCATTGAAATCTTGTTTATTGATTTTACAGAGATGCTCTTGGCTTAGTGCGAGATTCAGTCTGTAAGCAGGTGGCTGCTGTTTTCCAGCTGTATGAACAAAACTCGGACGTCCTTCCTATTAGCACATGTGTGATGAGATGTGCTCTCTCCCCATCTATCGCTGACATGCTGGAGTGGCTGCAGGACACAGAACGCTACTATCGGATACAGTATCCCAGATCTGACACGCTTGTGTACTCCTATTACCCCCAGCTCTTTACTTTCTATGTGGTGCTGCAGAGTCAGTATAAGTAGCACATCACATCCACTGTAATTAGAAAGAGTCAGATGGATGTCATTAGACGGTGGTGACATAAACATACTACAGAAGGCCTGTCAGTCGTATGGATCAAGAATGTGATTTGGTCACATTTGGAAACTCAACTCAAATTTAAAATCCCAGTAAATCAAAAACTGGTAGGCTTATACAGTGGTGCTTGAAAGTTTGTGACTCCTTTATAATTTTCTATATTTCTGCATAAATATGACCTAAAACATCATCAGATTTCCACACAAGTCTTAAAAGTAGATAAAGAGAACCCAGTTAAACAAATGAGACAAAAGTATTATACTTGGTCATTTATTTATTGAGGAAAATGATCCAATATTACATATCTGTGAGTGGCAAAAGTATGTGAACCTTTGCTTTCAGTATCTGGTGTGACCCCCTTGTGCAGCAATAACTGCAACTAAACGTTTCCGGTAACTGTTGATCAGTCCTGCACACCGGCTTGGAGGAATTTTAGCCCGTTCCTCCGTACAGAACAGCTTCAATGTTGGTGGGTTTCCTCACATGAACTGCTCACTTCAGGTCCTTCCACAACATTTCCATTGGATTAAGATCAGGACTATGACTTGGCCATTCCAAAACATTAACTTTATTCTTCTTTAACCATTCTTTGGTAGAACGACTTGTGTGCTTAGGGTCGTTGTCTTGCTGCATGACCCACCTTCTCTTGAGATTCAGTTCATGGACAGATGTCCTGACATTTTCCTTTAGAATTCGCTGGTATAATTCAGAATTCATTGTTCCATCAATGATGGCAAGCTGTCCTGGCCCAGATGCAGCAAAACAGGCCCAAACCATGATACTACCACCACCATGTTTCACAGATGGGATAAGGTTCTTATGCTGGAATGCAGTGTTTTCCTTTCTCCAAGCATACCACTTCTCATTTAAACCAAAAAGTTCTATTTTGGTGTCATCCATCCACAAAACATTTTTCCAATAGCCTTCTGGCTTGTCCACATGATCTTTAGCAAACCGCAGATGAGCAGCAATGTTCTTTTTGGAGAGCGGTGGCTTTCTCCTTGCAACCCTGCCATGCACACCATTGTTGTTCAGTGTTCTCCTGATGGTGGACTCATGAACATTAGCCAGTGCTACCTCAATGAGGATAAAGCTCTTACTGAAGATAATCCAAATACTCCTTTACGTTCATAAAATTAATCTGTAGGCTACTGAGAAATTTGACAGATCAAGGACTAGGGCTCCGCAGTTCCTGGTTTGATGCTGAGCTCAGGCTACCATCCATGTGGATTTTCTGTCCACGTTCTTTTTGTGTCTTCTAAGTTTTTTCTGGTTTCCTCTTCAAAAAGCATGCCAGAATTGCCTATGGTGTGAATGAGTGTGTTTTTATGGTGGTCCTGGGATTCACTACGATAAGTGGTCCCTTGTTGCTTACATGACATTAGATTATAGGCCTTGAGCAGACGCTCTTATCCAGAGTGATGTACAGTACAACAAGGTCTTACAAGGGGGTTAGGTGCCTTGCTCAAGGGTACTTCAGCCATTCCTGCTGGTCTAGGGAATCGAACCAGTAACCTTTTGTTCCCAAAGTTTCTTCTCTAACCATTAGGTTGGAAATGGGGTTTCCCCATGCATAGGCCCCCAAATCTGACTGCCTAGGCCCCTAAGTTTGACTGCTGGTTTAAAGAATTCAGTCAAGTCTCCAAGCCATCTATGTATTAATATTGTTATGCAATATCACTATTACCCATACTAAATTTAAATTACTTCCATATTTCAAATATACACACTGTATAGTCCTGAATGAATCTGGATTTCTTTCTGTCAAGAATTGGCGTATGCCTGCAAGCAGCTACAAAGGAGATGACTATATAGAAATCAGGATATTGAGATTGGATTAGAGGATGGAGGATGTAGTGGAAGGTAGAAATTCTCCTCAGATCTCCACCAGCCACATAAACATTGCTGTTCCGTGTTGCATGAACAGTTGTTTGGAAAAGATGTTGTGACTGACTGCATGTTTTAGAAGGGGTTAGTAAATATATTAGGCATGAGGCCTGTATGCTGGTCCTTAGCTTTGTGTTCAGATACATCCAGAGGAAGAACCTGTTACAGCTGCTGAAGCCCGATGATCTCACGCTTCTAGAGACAGCACCAAAGAGATGGACATCTTTAGATTCACCTCGAGAAGAAGAAAGAATTTCAGGTAACCTGTCCTTATCGAATGGCCACTGAACTTTTGTGCTTTGTTTATCCCCCCCTCCTGGCCGAAAAGCCCGACGGGGGATTATGTCGTGGTGATGTCTGTCCATCTGCCTATCTGTCCATCTGTCCCAGGAAGGGTACTCGCATTCTGAAATCAACTCCTCTCGCAATTTTTGGAGGAATTTCACAAAACTTGACAGGATTCTTTGTTGTATGTCAGTAATATGCATATTGCAATTTCGTTCAATTCAGTCGCATTTTACCAGAGTTATGGCCCTTGATTACCAAACTTGTACTTTGACAATTTCATGAGGGTGTGCTTGTCTTCTGAAATGAACTCCTTTCACAATCCTTGGAGGAATTTCACGAAACTTAGCAAATGGCTTTGTTATATGTTGGTAATATGCATATTCCAATTTAGTTCAATTTGGTTGAATTTTTTCAGAGTTAGGGCCCTTGATTACCAAACTTGTACTTTGACAATTTCATGAGGGTGTGCTTGTCTTCTGAAATCAACTCCTCACAATTTTTGCAGGAATTTTCCAAAACTTATCAAAAGGCTCTGTCAGTAACACGCATATTACAGTTTCGTTCAGTTCGGTCACATTTCACCAGAGTTATGGCCCTTGATTATCAAACTTGTATTTCGACAATTTCATAAGGATGTATTAAGCACTTAGTTGCCAGCGGGGAATATTGTGCTCTCAGAGCACTCTTGTTTGGTTTGTTCAGTTAATTGTAATTAGATTAGATAAAACTGGGGCGTCGTGGCTCAGGTGGATAAGGCGCCATACCATAAATCCGGGGACCCGGGTTTGATTCCGACCCGAGGTCATTTCCCGATCCCTCCCCATCTCTCTCTCCCGCTCATTTCCTGTCTCTACACTGTCCTATCCAATAAAGGTGAAAAAAGCCCAAAAAAAATCTTTAAAAAAAAAAAGATTAGATAAAACTTTATTGATCCCTTTGGGCGGGTTCCCTCAGGGAAATGAAGATTCCAGCAGCATCATTACAGATAAACAGAGAAAAGAAATAGAGAAAACTTCTAGATAAATTAAAATAAATTATTTACATATACAAATATAAAAAGAATAAGATATGGGGAAGAGGGAGGAAGGGGGGACAGCAGGAGATATATTGCACTTTATATTGCACATTGTCTGGTATTGCTTATCGTTAGGCTAGGCTACTGCTCCTTCCCGTCCTCTGTCCTTCTGTTTTACCTCCTCCCCCCAGAGAGTTGTACAGTCTGATGACAGTCTGTTCGTCCTGCACTTGGGAAGGAGTAATGTACATGAAGGAATCTTTTGGTGCTGAACGTGCTGTTAAATACTCCTCACTGTTATTTTTCTGTTTTGTTTTAGATGCACTCTTTCAAGTGTCCTTCTTCATGGAATCTGATTAAGTAACATTTTAATGGAATCTGTGGATTTCGCCTCATCTTATGTCATGTGTTTAATGTCCTCGTTGGAAGAAATGTATCCCAGTGACGCTACGAGCTCATATAATTACCAGATGGAAACGCTGTTACACAAGTTGTGACGTATAATGTCTGGTCCTTATCATCTCATATTACAACCTCTGTATGAACTTGCTTTCGGTAGTTTACAAGAATTAAATCGTAGTTTCTTCCTGTGAAGAATTTCCAGCAGGAGCATCACAACATGCTCAGTCAATTCTGTATTTATGGACTTACACAGGATCACTGAGTTGTTTTGTTGTTGTTTTCATGGATTTCTACAGCTGTAGTGTTATTAATAAATGCTGCAGACTGCTGGAAGGATACTAAAATATCTGCACATTTTTACATTAACACACTTCCTATGGTTTTAACGAAGTGATTTTATATTCATTCATTCGTTCAGTCAGAGGAAGCATGGTTATGCAATAACTAATTTGGTTGCTTTACTTAAAGTAATTGGCTTATTTTGATACAGGACATATCGGTGTTTTGCTTACATCATGTATGAGGTTCAAGAATATGACAAAACAAATTGCACATTTCAGCTTGGTTTCAGACCATTTTAATTTTATTTTAGAAGCAAACATTTCACAAACACTGGAATCATTTGAAAAATTCAAAAAAACGCAGAAATTTGAGACAAAACATAGGAATCTTCTTTGGGAACACCACCAACAGAGTAAAATTAACGTTGCAACAATTAAATTAATAAATAAGAAATTATTTAGAAATACTCTAGTGCAGTTATCACTGTACACGTCATGAGAACATCACAGTAGTGAAAAACAATACAAATAGTTAAAGCTACCTCTAAAACACTACAGGACAGCTGTCGGTCCAATCCTAGAGCTTCCACTATGTGTATTTTACATAACTGACCCTGTTGTACCCTTCTATAATCTCCATTCAAGTTTTATAGAAATGCCATTGCTTGCCTTCTACATTAGACATACTCCTTAAGAGGTACGCTGTTGGTGGTGATGGGTTTCGGGGGATCCAGTGGGGACGGCCTGGAATTAGCAAAGCTGCGGCCCATGTAGCCACGTCTGTAGTGTCCTTTCTCGATGTAGGAGCAGGTGGTGCTCAGCACAATGCCACTGATGATGAGGATGACTGCGGCCGCCCAGCCCAGATAGATGGCCTGGCCCAGCTCGCGCTTCTTCTGGATGGGAACGTTGGGGTTGTAGAAGTCCTGCACCACTGTGTTGGCTGTCCAGGACACGGGAATGAGTACACACAGGCCTGTTAGGATGAAGAGCACCCCGCCGGACAGCGCTATGCCAGCCTTGGCATGGCGATCATCCCCGGCGCAAGTGGTGCACTTCATTCCGCAACAGGACACCGTGCAGGACAGCCAGCCCAGGAAAATGGCCACACACATGAGAGCGCGGGCCGCCTGAATGTCTGGCGGCAGTGCCAGCAACGAGTCATAAGTCTTGCATTGCATGTGCCCAGTGGTTTGATAGATGCAGTTCATCCAGATGCCCTGCCACACAATCTCCGAAGTGAGGATGTTGGGCCCAATGAAAGCAGTGACCTTCCACTGGGGCAGCGCAGTCACAGCGATAGCCATCACCCAGCCAGTAACGGCACAGGTGAAGCTGATCAGTTGCATACCTGTATTCACCATGATGCTACTGTCTCTGTACCACCCGTCGGGCCACAACCGGGACGACACTTTTTCTCCTGCTGCAGGTCTAGCTAGGGCTACTTGTCTGATTCCTCTTCACTCCCTCCTCCAACTATTCGTCACTTTCTGCCTTTCAGATTCTCTTCAGGAAGCTCCTTTCTTGAAGATTTCTTCAGACGAATTAACACTTCTGTCCAATCCTCGCAAAGTACAGGAGTTGCTTTTCAAATGCTGTCTGCTGGTATTCTCCTTCAGTTCTTTACCATGCCGACTTTCTCCCTCTCTTTGATGTAATGAATTATTAAGAAACAAACCAGCGCTATTGTTTGTTACAAGTCAGCCGTGGAAGACTCAATCAACAGCGTGCCTGGAGAACCAAAGTTTATCACTCGAAGGAGCAAGGATGCTTTTCCCCCTTTCACGTTAAAAAAAAAAAATCCAGCTTGTTACTGGAATGATATTTTCTCTCCTGGTTTGGTGTTGCCTTACTCAGCTGGGTCAGGTAGATTCAATTTGATACCATACGGAACTACGATTGAAGATGGATCTCATCCAAGTGAACATTTAATCTCTACGCGCGCGCACACACAAAAAAACAGCTTTACAAAAAAAATTAAGATTGACGTCAGACAAAAGTAAATACAATGTCCACAATCATAAGGCTGAGAATGTTAACAGTACAGTTAAACGGAATGTTAACGGTGCTGTTAAACGGTACAAACGTTTTAGCTGAAACAGACTGGAGCCGGCTCAGATATGCAGGTGTGGAGAAGTGGAGGTCTTTCTAGTCTCCCAGGCTGTTGAGGGGATCCTCTTGTGTGTTGAAGAGTATGGTTAATAGAAGCAGGAATATGCAGCCAGGACGCTGAGACTCAGGCCACTTGAGGACAGACAAAGACTAGAAGCTACTCTTCTGAACAATAAAATGGTGCCAATCTGATTGTCGATCAGTCAGAGATGCGATCGTTTACTGAAAAACCTTAAACGTGTTTGGGATGCCAGATGCTGCCATCTCTGGAAAACAGAAAACACTGGCTAATATCACTCTGTTCTTTACAAATGAATGTGTGGAGAGCCAGAGTGAGAGAGAGTGAAACAGGAGAGGGAGGGAGAGCACATGATCTGTAAATGGATTAATTAGCACAAAGGCAATCTAGGGGCCATAAAAATAACAGTTAAATTTTCTCTGTGCATTTATTTTAAATCACTTTAAAATAAAATAATTTTATTCATTTTGTTAGCCATAAAAAGTGACAAATTGCTTGTAGTCATTGTTGGTGAATGTTTTCGTAAGACAAATGTTAGAGATGAGGACGTGATCTGTAAAACATGATAAAAAACAAGCAACCTCTTGGAATATTTTATGAAGAAAGGTATGAATTGTTATTTCCATTTAAACGTTGTCGTTTTCAAAAATCTATTTCAGGTTTAGCTTATAAATGGTTTTAAAAGTTTTTTTTTTAAATTTGATTAAAATAGCTAACAGTTTTATTTGCCATTGTGATCACTTTTTAACGACAAAAAAGTATAATCGTTTTACAATTAGTAATGAACAACTAACTCTGTAAAATACAAATCTATCACAGAATCCATATTTATAATAATAAATTTTTTTTTTTGCCATTATTTTTGAATCAAGCGAATGGCTTTTTGCGTGTGTGGGGCTCAATTGTATTCTCTCAGTTTTCTACGTGTAAATATCAGTGTCTCAGTTCATGAATTATATATCAAGGATACAAGATCCCTGGTTCAAGTTTCCTTTTTTCATGCAGACCCCCTCTCCTTGGCAACAGTGACCATGACGACAGGACAGGAATTGAAATGAGCAGGGAGGATCAGGTGCAGGTTGGGGGAAACACAAAAGACTGCAAAGACGGAATGATGGCAGAGAGAGAGCTTCGTTTGAGAATCCGCATACAAAAGGGCAGCATGTAGTGAAACGTGGTTTATTTCAACTGTTCACCTGTGTCACCGGCATCAAACAGGAAAATCACATTACAGGTGATGCCACTCATATTTATGATATTAATGATCCAGCAAACCTTTTAATAAGATCAGAAGGAGGGTTACAATTATTCCACAAACGGTATGAGTTGGTGAGTGTGACGTCCCAGCTTGCCTGTGCTGGGTTTGTCACGTTTCCAGTTCCGTTTGCCAGTGTTATTGGCTCTGTGTTGTCTGTCTTTGGCCTGCAGGGGGAGCTTTCCAGTCCTAGTGACGTAGGCTAATTGATGGCGTGATTGGGAGGTGGATAAGTATGGGCCTGGCAGTCTACCGGGGGTCTCTCCTACTCTCTCCTGGCGTTGGGGGGCCAGAGCGGGCTGCGCTTGACCCTTTTTTGCTTTACTTTTGGAATACACTTCATTATGCTGACATACACTACAGTTTTGCTTTATCTTTCATGTGCTGACTTTTGTATATAGTTATTTTATTTTACTTTAATAAATGTCTTTTGTTTACAGGTCAGACACTTTGTAAAGGAACATATTTCGGATTTCCCAATAAGACCACAAAATTATAACTTTTATGATACACTTCTCTTACAACCAAATCCCAAACATTTGATTTCCCGCTTCGTCATTACTTTTGAGACATCAGCGAGTACTAGTTATCTCAGGGATACATGGGAAAAAGAACTGGGAGTTCCACTGTCAGATGAAATATGGGAGGAGAGCCTGTCCAATGTAAGGAAGTGTTCTATAAACTCTAGATATCGGTTAATTCAATTTAAAGTCATGCATAGACTGCATTATTCTAAAATTAAACTTAATAGAATATTTGAATCGGTGTCTCCCATGTGTGGTAGATGTAACAGAGCCGAGGGTTCACTCGCACATTTATTCTGGTACTGTCCTGTACTGGACAACTTTTGGAGTGACATATTTAATTGGTTCTCTAAGCAATATAAAACAAATATTCAACCAGACTGTAACCTGGCCATTTTTGGTTCCTCTGAAAAGACATCGACCCTTCCTTCCTACTGTAAGCAGGTTCTCAAAACAGGCATGGTAGCAGCCAAAAAACTGATATTACTTAACTGGAAATCTCCATCTTCCCCATGTTTTAAGAGGTGGCTCAACGAAATGGTTTGGGTTTCTAGGATGGAACAGATTCGCTTTAGCAGAAGGAACTCACCAAAGTATTATGAAAAAGCATGGAAACCATTCTTGGATTTACTTGATGAGGCCTAAATGACCAGTTTGTGATTTGGGCTGCTGTGTGGGATTGGTAATAGTTTTATTTCTGTATTTTTCTTTGTATTGACCAAGGTTCTGATCTTTCTCTCAGGGTTTTTTTTTTTTGTTTTGTCTCTTTTTGTGTATGTGTGGTTGTTCTGTGTCTTGATTTGTTTTATTGTACCTATAGGTATGTATGTTAAGTTGAAAAAGTGAAATTGTGAAAATAAAGTATTCAACAAAAAAAATGTATTTTGTTAATTGTGCAACGGCGTGGTCTCCCCTTTATGTTGTGGCTGCCTTGAGCCAGGCAGGTATGACAGTGAGATTAAAGGTACCTCACACATGGAGCCCAAGTTGAACAGAGATGTCCAGTAGATGGCTACTTTCATGACCGTGGTATTGTAATATTGCATGACCGCAGCTTTCCCATATAAAATCAGATTTAATACTAAATTTTACGTAGTAACTACGTAGTGGTTTGGTTGTTACGTAGTGTTTTTACGTGGTTACTATGTAAAATTCTGGACTACTAGCAACGTTTTTACTACATTGTAAAGTTACGTAGAGAAATTACGTACCCACCACCTTCCCACTACCCTATGGATACTTTCACACTCATATGGGCATGTTCTCACCACCTTGCATTTTCATCTTGGATATGATTTGGAGTCTTGTTTACCAACAGGTTGTGGTAAATCCTCAGTCTGTCACATCCCACGTCTGCTTCTATTGCATTAGGGAAATGACTCTTCAACTGTCTGTTCTAAATCATCAGAAAAATGGGACCTATGAAGTTCAAGATGGACAACTCGATTCTTCAATTCTATGGTACAGACAATGTGATTGCATATCACATTATATTATATAGATGAGAGTGTTTACTGGGAAATATATGCCACTCATTTTTCATACGAACCACATCTGGACAGCAACCATGATATATTTAAATAATATTGACTGGCTTTTTTTGTGGTCTATCAGATATATTCTATTCAGCTAGCATGATAGTGAATGAGTTGAAGACAAGTAGACCACAAAAAAAAGCTAGCCATTATTATTATTATTATAATAATACATACACACTCTTCATATCAGCATTCTCGAAGGTCAACGCTAGCTTACCCGAGACACCAGAGGCGATTCTAGAGTCTGTTGTGGCCCCAAGCAAAAATTTCCAGGGGGTCATTCTGACCAGTGTTCATCACCAATATGTTATAAATAATCTAACACCAACAAAAAAAATGTATGAAACCAAAGTTTTTTAAATTCCAAATGTGAAAATACAATGGTAAAGAACAATAAAAACAAAATAAATAAGCCCTCAGGCCCTGACTCTCAGGGGGGCCCCTGGGCCAGGGGGCCCCAAGCAGTTGCCTGCCTTGCCTGTTTACAAGCTGCGCGTCTGCGTGACACGGGGCGGTTAGTGCCACAGTCCAGTCAGCTTCCACCTGCTATAGCATTAGCGAAGGCCGTCGCTAGCTTACCCGTGACTCGGTGCTGTTAGCGTGGCAGTCCAATTAGCTTCCATCCAGTGTAACAGTAGTGTTAGCAAAGGCCAGTGGTAGCTTACCTGTGACTCAGTGCTGTTAGTGCAGCAGTCCAGTTAGCTTCCACCTGCCATAGCAATAGCATTAGTGAAGGCCAACACTAGCTTACCTGTGACTCGGTGCTGTTAGCACAGCAGTCGTTAGCTTCCACCCACCATAGCAGTAGTGATAGCGAAGGCCGCCGCTAGCTTACCCACAACTTGGTGCTGTTAGTGTGCCATTCCAGTTAGCTTCCACCCGGTGTAACAATAGCATTAGCGAAGGCCAACGTTAGCTTACCTGCGACTCGGTGCTGTTAGCACAGTAGTCCAGTTAGCTTCCACCCAGTGTAGCAATAGTGTTAGCGAAGGCCAATGCTAGCTTACCTGTAACCTGGTGCTGTTAGCACGGCAGTCTACACAACAGTGCTACCTAGCAGCCAAAATTCTCTCAAAATCTTCCATTTTTAACAAAGTAAACCTGGCAGCCATGTTTGTTTACAAATTGTCACTGTCGCTCGCTAATATGGAAGTTTTACGTCTCCGACGTGCGATATTGTGTTGTCTTGACAACGTCCAGTATTGTAATAATATTGCACGCTCATTCCCCATTGGGTAGAGTGGTGTAATACACAGGATAAGCAATATGCTAACAATATTGCATGCCATCAATAAACCCAGTGTTTTCCCGCTAACTAAATGCACGTTGTCAAAATGCCGAACCGGTTCAAAATTAAAATTCTTTTGATTAACTTGCGTATTTTTTGTGGATATGTCCATATAATATAAAAAAAATATTACACGGTGGTGAAGATGTGAAGTTTCTTATGTTGAAAAATATTTCACTCTTTCACTTTGCTCACTCGTGAAAGTGTATTTACAGTTATACAGTTACCCCTCGAACACAAGCTTCATATCTTTGCGCAACCGTGTAATCTCATTGTTTTTAGGTAATATTGCTCTTGAGACTATTTTCTGGCCACACTATATAACGGAGGGGCCTTTATCAGCCATAGTGATTACCTTTCATTACATTTATGTACAGTATTTGTTGTTGGTTTAGTGCTCATCTGCTATGCCTGCCTTCTTAGCTGTGTCTCCTGATCTCCTAGGGCAATTTTGAACATTAAATATTGGGGGGGGATGTTTAAAAATGGCACATATGACAATTTAAAACAATATTAAGGAGCTTGCTGTATCATCCTTCTACATTTCATGTACAAGAATAACATCAAGTCTGATAATAAAGGGCAAATACAGAGAGATGGCCAAGGGAAGCATGTTATTGTTACATTACAGGCATTTAGCAGATGCTCTTATCTAGAGCAGCGTACAACATGCCCAGAGCAGCCTGGGGAGCAGTTGGGGGTTAGGTGCCTTGCTCAAGGGCACTTCAGCCATTCCTGCTGGCCCAGGCAACCTTCGTGTATTAGGCATGGTGTTTGCATTACTTATAAAAATTTAGAGCAAGTCTTTAATGGTTCTTTGGTTTTACTTCTGGAAGAATCCTTAAAGGTTTTATGCTTTCTGGGAAGTTAGAACACTTATTATCTAACAAAGCTTTAAAGAACACAACTTTAAAAATATAATGCATGATGATTCCATTTCCTGTTGAAATTTTGTTTTCAACAAACAAGTGCATTCAGTAGGATTTACAAAGTGACAGTTGAAAACATGGTTTTCATGTGCTGGTGCTGAAGCATTCTTCTCTTTATGCTAGTCTTTGAGAGATGCACTACATGACCAAACAACTGTCGATGCCTCAGATGGGCTTGTTGAACAGCCCATTCTAGATTTAGTTCCTCCTTTAATCACCTTCTTGCACATGATATGGAATCATTAGAACTGATGTGCTGATACACAGTTGGCAGGCATCTGCCCTGCTACTTTTGGTCCATTAAAATAGGGGAGATAGACACACTTTCTATACATTTAACTTGAGACTTAATATCCTCAAAACTCCATCTCGATTAAACTTCATTTTCACATTTAAAATCCAATAAGTTCATTGTTCCAGAAACCTTTATACACTGCAAGACATGACTGCAAACCAGCATTCGTATCAATAACAAATAAGGACAAAGATGCGATATAGGCGTAAAATACCAGTTTATTACTTTGCACAATAACACGAATAGTCCCTGCAGGCTAAAAAAAAAGGGAATTGTCTTTTTCTTTTCTTTTTTTTTTTTAAAAATGTCAAATAGCAATACACCAAGTGATGTGGCACCCTAATAGGAGAGGCCAGAGGAAGCCCCAGCAGGTCAACAAGAGCACCCTCTATTGCTACTAGACAGGTCACACAGCTCAAAACATTAAAATACAGCACAAAAGCTACACGCACAAAAAAAAAGAAAAAAAAAAAAGAAATAAATTACAATACACTTTTGTCCAATAACAAATCTTTGATATATAAAGAGGAGATTTTTAAAAATTCATGCTCTCTTAAAATCAGGGAAGTAGTGAGAAACCATGGGTCAAAAGGTTAAAAAGAGGTAATTCTTGTGTAATCCTGGAGCTTCTGGATGCTGAGAGTGAGTGTCATCAACAGGGCCTGAGCTGAGCAGCCATGTGGCATATTGTGGACTATCAGAGGGGGTGACATGCCAGTCTTGGTGCTGCAAGACACCAAGAAGGGGAGGGGAAGGAAAAAAAAAAAAAAAAAAGTACCTCGTTTGAGTTTGTCAAGACTGAACTCGGCACTCCCTCACAGCATCCAGCCTGACCCACAGGACTTACTGACGTCTGTGACGGAATTATCAAATCTTGTCAAAAGAGACTGGTCAATATTGCTACCCTAAAAACAAGCAGTCTCAATTAATTCATACACCTTTACAGAAGTAATTTTTTTCCTTTTTCTGAGACAATAAATATTCTGTAATAGATTTAGGACAATACTCTGGCATGCAAGCAAGCAAAGTCTAAAATGTATAGCTTTCCATAGAGCCTAAAGAGCTAGTCCACCAAATGCACATTCCCACTGATTGACACAAGCAAAAACAAACAAACAAAAAACAACCCCACAAACACACAATGTCCATGGGCAATCATACCAACAGCCACATCAACGAGAATAATTATAGCATTATTTTTGATCATCTGATGTATATTGCTGTGCCATAATATGAAATTGGAATTAGTCATTTTACCATTTAACAACCTGCTTATTGAGGCACGATTGTTCTGCCAAATATGGTACGCTATGGGATAAACATTAGAAAATCTGTATAACATGAAATTGCCCAACACCTTAATCAAACTTATTGCGAGTGATGCCATTGTCCCATCCTTCTCAACAGGCCACAGTCACGTCCTAAACAGGCGAGAGCTCAAACTCATTCATAGCAAACCTGTGGCTTTATAGATGGTTTATTACAAAAGGGTTTTTGATGAGCTGCCCACCTGACAAGACGCACGCAGAGGCCCAACAACACGACATAACCCGGGACAAGGCTTCCCAACATTCAACCACACCAAGTCAGGCATTGTCAAAATCATACATCATAGGCAGTGCTTATGCTTGTGTCGCTTAGCAAATAATACAATGTTTGCATTTTTCCACCTCCAAAGGAAAAATAAAAATTATATAAAACACATACACACCTTCAGACTTTATCTATACATAAACATGTTCAACTCACTCACAACAGCGATAAAACATGTGTAAAATTCAAATAATGGCCAACTTTTTAAACAGCTCTAACAATCCCCCTGAGCCCTGATTGTCATTTCATCCTTCCTTGTCTAAACAGTTTCTCCACCAAGCCACTGTCTGACATGTGGGAGCAGAAACACAGTCAAAGCAAAATCTTTGCCACAATAATTCATTACTTCCAATACATAAAAATCATACATGATATCACCTGAAACTGAAAAAAGGAACACCAACCAAAGCGCTTTGGGTCCCACAACCATGGACAGAATGCTACAACATGTTGAGCTAAGAAACCGGATTCACCCAACACCATCGAAACAACTCCCGGATAAACTCTTTATGCAACTGAGATTCTGACAGTCTGATATACATAACAGCAACATTACAACAGTAACAATGACCGACTTTGAACACTAACAGTTAACCACAAAAGGTTTTATATTAAACTCTTACAAATCTGACTTGAGTCTTGTAGAAATGCATAAAAGGTAAGGGAGAGTGCAGTTATTTTTGCAAGCTTTGCCCTTTTTTTTTTTTTTGCCTACTACGCTAGCCTTGATGGGCCGGCTGTACGTCCATAACCATCCCTGCACCTTATACGTATCCATTCATCAAAGTACATACGTGTTTCTAACTTTGCCACAGACACAAAGGAACTTATAATAAGACCTCAGTGTCCCGGCTTGATACTCAGTCACACAGCTGAGACCATGGATAATTCCTGCTACACATAACCATCAGCTTATGCAATCCTGCGAAAATGTAAATCTACTGAAATAAGCTTATATATAGATGTGTCTTTTTTATATATGTATATATATGAGCACTATAAAATAAACTGAGGCATTTACAGCAGTTAACTCCTTGATTTTTCCCTTTACAATTCAGTGGCCTGCCATGAAACGTACACACACACACACACACACACACAAATGGGAGAAGAGTAATGGGTATGATACCCAGATCACCTCGCTTGTAAAAGACTGAGCGGAGAGAGAGTTAAAATACGATCATAAAAAGGACAAGTTTGAGCCAACAGTGGCCTGAGGTAAAAGTAGACAAAGTCCAGCTTAGCTGAGAGAGCCAGAGCTGTCACGACAAAAATGGCGCAGGTTTGCTCACACTCAGTGTATATTACAAATTAAAAAAAGAAAAGAAAATGACATTCAAAACTGAAAAACTAAAATTCTTAAAATGGCTCAATTTGATTTATTCTGTGCCTTGGAGACTAGTGGTCTCTCAGTGCAGGATTGCTGGTGGGCAGTTCCATGGAGGGCGAACGCTTGATTCAGACGTGTCCAGCCCTCTGGCTTTAGAACCGCTTTGGTTGTGGATGAAGACAGAGAGAGAGAGAGAGAGAGAGAGAGAGAGAGAGAGAGAGAGAGAAGTGCATGTACTGCTGATTGAAGCAGTTAGGCAAAGTACATGGTGTGCTGGGTATCATAGTGAATCTGGACTGCCTTGGCGAGGGCCTGAGGGTCACGACCGTTACTCTGGCCTGATACATGACTGCCCTCCGCACTGCACACACAGAGAGAGAGAGGAGAGAGATCTCTAATTAATTTTCAGGGAAATATAAATATATTTTATATATCAAATTGACAACTGTAACACTTCTTTGCCATTTTGTTCAGTACTGACAACTGAAACTCCACCCCTGACCATTTTCTCTTGGCTGGCACATTAGACCACTTTGTTTCAAATATTGAAAAACATTCATTATTTAACAAATAAATAAATTTGTTGCAAGTCATCAACATGTCACTGAACTGAAATGCAAGAGGTCTGTTTTTGAATGTTTTACGTGCCTCGTAACATATACATAACCATCAGACATGAAGAAAGCTCTTCTTTTGACAACAGCACATGGGAAACTGTGATGTACCTGTCATGGTCTTTGTCCACCAAGTGGTAGCGGGCGCGGAAGGCGACGAGTCTGGCGTAGTACGCTGGTGCTGGGATAGACACTGAGCGCGTACAGCGCACGTATGTGTGGCACAGCTGGTAGGTGAGAAGCTGCAGCTCATCTGCAGTGAAGCAGTTGTCGTCCCACAGCACGTGGTAGTGTGAGGGGCGGCTGGTGCCCTACAACAAGCGAAGACCGAATTACGGACTGAGGGACAGATGGATATAGGTCGACTTAAAGGCAGGAAGACAGACTCACCTGGATACCAGCATGACTGCACAGGTAGAAGTCAAACTCTGAGGGATGCGTGATGGTGCTGTCTACCGTGGTGCCTGCAGGAACATTACCGCTCTTCCCAACCTGCAGAGGGCGACAAATCATTTCAGGTTAAAACCCCTATGGTATGGACAAAATATTTCTGACTGAATTCTACTTAAAACCAAGCTGGGGGTAGCTGAACAGTTTAGAGTCACTTGAATCACTTACTCGCTCAGCTTTGTCGGAGCAGAAAAGTCGGGTGTGATGACGTTTTTGCACTACGATGTACGTGATCCCTGGCCTGTAGTCTTCCTCCAGACTGATACAGGCCTTTCTGATGGCTATCAGCTCTGGCCATGCAACCTAGTGTAGACACAGAGAGGCATCAGACACCATCAAAATCCTGATGCATCGATCTGACAGATCACATTCAAGAGCATGACAAGTGATCACTTGCTAAGGGATTGGAGAATCCAATCAGTATAGGGACCAACTCACTTTTCAGTAAAATATTGAGTGGCAAAATTCTCAAGCCACCAGGCTTTGAGAGAATCTGTTTATGACAACATTTGAGTTTCAGGTGGAGAAAAACGTCTCTTTAACATATTAAAAATATACACTAGATTATAGTGATGCTGTGATGAAACGTTTCTATTCCGATGGGAGTGGCCTCTCTCAGAATAACAACTTCCCCATCCATATTAGACAGTGCTCTTTAGAACCAGCAACAAAACACCTATTAAAAGGAATATAGTGCTCATGGGGAATGCTGTTCATCCCTCCAGTACAATACAGGGGTGGGTTTCCCAAAAGCATCATAGCACAAAGATCATCATTAAATGGTAGAGCAAGCATCACAATGAACACACTCACTCTCTCCCCTAGTTAAGATGCTCTTTGCATTAAGAGGCTCTTGGGAAACCCACCCCAGCACAGTACAGGAGACTTGTACAAACCATGCCAAGGTGTAAACAGTTTCAAACTGCCAAAACGGCATCACATCACGATATTATACAGTATATAAAGGAAATGTTTTAATTTGTCAAATTTAATAACGTTTCAGAGATTTCCCCACTCGCTCAAAACATATAAAACATGATTTCTTAGAAATTAACTTGTAGCACAAAAGTTGAAACTGTCTGTACTTGAGTTGATCCTGCTCTTTGACTTCCGTTTTGTGTTGTGTATAACAACTGCATTCGTAAACCACTGGAGATGATGCGTTCGAAAGCACAATGGTGAATTTTCCATGAACAGAAAGCCACTTAACCCCCTAACCAACAGCTGAACCAACAAAATTGTAAATGTGTTATAACCTTTATAACTTATCACCTCTATAAAATGAACACGATCAATATAAAACGTCATGCCGTGCTGTACTTGCCTGCTTCATTTGTCCCTCGGACACACCTCCACGATAGTAGATGATGCGTGTGGGCTTGAAGCGAGTGGATTTGTAGAACTGAATGAGCAGCTCACGCACCATGTTGGTGAGGTCTTGGATTACTTCTTGGCTGAATAGCTGCTCCTGGGACAGGTCCTGTCTCGAAGTCTGCACCCGCACTGTGGCGCAGTAGCGACTTGGGTGACCGTCCATGCTGCCCACCACTGCTGCTATGGACGGCTTCTTCCCATCACCTGCTGGGGGGTGAGTGACGTCAGCGCCCAAGAAGATCACCGGTTGCTGGAATACAGATGGTCTAAAGGAGGCACAAAGTATTTGGAGGCATCATTCATTTTTGTTCATTTCCTATTAGCTGGCAGATAATCATGACAGACTGCATTTGGTAAAATTACAAATAACAGCCTAATTTCTTTGCATTGCTGAGTTTGGTATGAGTACCAAATCAATATACCATCACTGAAATCAGTGACAAGAGTGTTTGATTACGTGCAAAATTAGCCACTAGGATGAGGTACTATATGGCCAATCAAATTCTTATTCACATCTAGCCTGCTTTGTGTACCACAAAAATTATTTATGTAAAGGATTAATTAATTAAAAGAAAACTGACATTTAGAGTATGCCGTCATTTCCACAGTGCATTTCCTGCACACCTCACCTCTGATGGGGTACCAGAACATTGTTGATGCCACCCAGTTTAGCATTGATCTTGAGGCAGAGGTTGGAGAGTGTCTGAGGGGAGGTCTTCACCACATTCTTCACCTGGACACACTGGGTTGCCATTCCCAGCAGAGTATCTCCAACACGCTTTACCTCCGCTTAAAAAAAAAAAGAAAAAAAGTTTGCTTCAACACTGTTTCAGCATTCACTACTCATGCACAATTACATTGAGAATGACAAGCAAGGCAGAAGTTTGGCTAATGAGGTCCAGTAAAAAAAAAAAATAAAAAAAAAATAAATATATTAGTGCTGTCAAGCGATTAAAATATTTAATCGCGATTAATGTCGCGACTGTCATAGTTAACTCGCGATTAATCGCACATTTTTGTCACATGAAAAACCATTGTAATTCTCTTATCAGCATAAAAAAGTGAATGGGCTTGCTTTGTACCAATGTTTTTTTTTTTTTATTGCAGAGCATAACACTACGGAGCCGTAGAGGGGACATGGTGAATAAAAAAAAGCGTGGGAACGACTTATAAGGCGTGTGCACGAGATATTAATGCGCGTGCACGAGTTATAACCCGTGCGCACGCTTTGCGTTAAGGCGTGCGCTCGGGTAATTAAAAGTGAGGGGACGAGTTACTACGGCTCCGTATAACACGTCTTGTCACAGCCACTGCAAAGTCAGGCTGGAGCCGCCGATGGGAAAACGAAACCTAAGCCGAGCACTGTGGCTCTTCGTCCCGAGGCGCGGCAGCATGAGCTGCCCCGCGTGGTTCTTTGGGGGGAGGGCAGAGGACTCTGGCTGTGCGGGGCGTGGCATTACAGTCTAGCTGTTATCGTTTTTCTAAGCAAAGTCTCTGTTCCAAGTTCCTGGCAGTTTCAAAAGCTTATGAAAAACCTACATCATGTCACAGAGTGTTAATCTCGCGATAAAAAAAAATTATCGCCGTTAAAATTGAGTCAAGTTAACGCGTTAATAACGCAACATTTTTGACAGCACTAATATATACATTTTTTTTTTCATTCAGCATCATCTCATTACCATAGACAGGGGTTTTCCCAGGTAGGATGACAACAATGAGTTGCAAGCCAACGTAAGACATTTTAAGGTGCTTGAACATGGGCTCCACACTGTCTGCTCCTTGGGCATACTTGCAGAAACAGGGCTGGCCCTGAATGGGCATGCCAGCATCCTTGGAGATCTTCCTCAACTGGTCTGTGAAGCTTCTGTGAAGGAGAGGCAAAAGGCTTAACATTTGGGGGTCACTTTCCCTAAAACTTGCTAATCGGATTTAGTTTTTGGAATGGATTAAATCCATTAAAAAGAAAAAGTTGGGAAACAAGTTAAAAGCAAGGGGAAAAGCAGCATTTATTGCTAGTTTTATAAAGAACAATTTAGAAGAAGAAAACGATGCGTGCAAGACAAAGGAACCAAAGTGACAATCAGGCTGGAATTTTAGTTTTCTGTATGCAATGTAGGACTGAATGATTTTGAGCACTGAGAGTAACTGTTCAAATTGCATTTTTCACCTAGACTTGGGCTGACAACATTTACAAGCTCCAGCCAACAGGTTTCTTCAGCATCATTAGTTAACACGGTGCAGTGTAACGAGTGAGACCGGTATGCACAGACTGGTTTTGTGACTCCATGTCAGCTTGGCTTGAAGATGGTGCAATGTTCAATGAAGGAAACACTTGTGGCAAAATGGTTAAAACAACTACATTACATGACATTTATTTCATACACAGATAGACTTTGCTGTCTCACTGCGCCCTGTCCTCATTGTAGCTTTTCTTGGGTACATCACAATCTTAATTCAGCAACAAAAACAAGAAACAAAACTTTTCAGCCCAACAGTGGAAAAGAGGCTTTGGTAGCAAAAAAGTAACCACTCACTTGAGCAGGTCTTCTCTACACTGTTTCTGAGGGGCAAAGCAGGCCACGGCCCACACTTTAATTTCGATGCCTGCATAGAACTGCTTCCCCCTCATGTCCCACACGCCCTGGTTGGGCGTAGCCACCGTCTTGTTCTGTGGAAAGAGTCCCTACACTCTTAGTGAAGCCCATAAACTCAGCGCGCACACAAAATAGGCCATTTGCAGGAATTGGTCACGTGTCAATTTTCCCCATAGCAACAAGCCCATGGTGGGCAAGCTAACTTGACATTCCTTGACAACCATGAGTGTTTGACTGGTGATGTGAAGCAATCCATTTCTATAATAGCTGTTTTTACCTTTTCTACTGTCTTTTTTGACCCGAATTTTCGTGTGTACTTGGAAAAAGTTTGTGGTTTTAACGTCTGTCGTAAGTTAAAGTGAATCATTGGCCATAAAATAGAGCTTTTTGGACTCAAGTTGGTCGCCGCCAAAAGAAACTCACATGCAAAATGGCGGATATATCTGTATTTATAGATCTGTAAATATTTTCAAGAATCTTCACACATTAAGCGAATGATCAAAGGTAGAAAAGGAGAAATTACAAATTATACCTGAGAACTCCGCCATTTCGCACATGAATTTCTTTTGGCGGCGACCAATTTGAGTCCAAAAAAAATCTTTTACGGCCAATGATTCACTTTAACTTACGACAGAAGTTAAAACCACAAACTTTGCCAAGTACACACGAAAATTCAGGTCAAAGACAGTAGAAAAGGTAAAAACAGCCATCATAGAAATGGATTGCTTCGCATCGCCAGTCAAACTCTTATGGTTGTCAAGGAATGTCAAGTTAGCTTGCCCACCACACATTGTATGTGTCGGATAACTATAATTTCACCAGTAGAAAGGATCTGTGTGCTGATTTTGACATGACACTTGAGTCTATTTATCGACATTCCATCCCGTCCATCCCTCGGTAGAAAAGGCTGGATGTATTTATAAGCCACCCGACTCTGATATAAATACGTTTTTGATGCATTGTATTCTACTTTAGAAATCATAAACAAGGAACATAAATTGTGTGTATTACTTGGTGATTTCAACATTAATTTGCTCAAAGATGATCTGACCTCAACAAAAGACTTTTTGAATACTCTTTATTCAATGAGTATTCAAAAACTATTTACTCTTAATTTTTATCCCTTAATAACAAAGCTATCTCGAATTACTAGATCATCAGCTTCATTATCAATAACATTCTATTCAATTCTCTAGACTTTGAAATCACTTCGGGTCTATTGGTGTGTGATGTCTCAGATCATCTCCTGGTTTTCCAGATTTTACATGCAGACTATCCAAACTTTAAATGCACCAATTCTGATTATGGACAAATGAAACATCGCAAATTCACTAGAAATAATTTAGAATCTTTTAAAACAGCCATCAGTTACTTCTCCTGGGATGAGGTTCTCGGGTTACGAGATGTTGATGAAGCCTATCACTCATTTCTAGTACAGTTTAATTCTGCTTTAGAATAATCTTTTCCTTTGATCAACTCAAAATACAATATTAATTCTTCTAAGGGGAAACCTTGGATTTCAGATGAACTGAAGAAACGCTCCCGCAAAAAAACCCCAAGCTTTACAGGAAAGCTCTCACAAACCCCACCCCAGCAAACATAAAAACCTATAAGAAATATAAAAACATTCATAGCCCATATAAGGAAAAAAAAAGTACTATGCAGATAAAGTCACACAAGCTTCAAATGATATCAAGTCAACTTGGAACCTCATAAACCACTTATTAAATTTGGGGGGGGGGGGGGGGGGGGGGGGAGAAATTCACCTGTAGCTGCACCTACAGAGATGCGTGAGAAAGAGAGGATTCTTTCAAATTCCAAAGAAATAGCTGATGGCTTCAACAATTTGTCAGTGTTGGTTCTGTTCTTGCATCGAGTATTTTGGATTCCCATGTAGACCCATGTAATATGATTAAAGGGCGTTTTCCTCCTCTCCATACCTTCGACTCTCCAAGTGTACAGGAAGTCCGTGACATCATCTTGGAATTAAAAAATTCAGCACCAGGTCATGATGGCATAAAGAGCATTTTAAATCAAAGAAGCTATTAATTATATAATTCAACCTTTAACCCACATTCTTTCCTTATCATTACAACCTGGAGTTGTTCCCGTCGATCTCAAAATTGCAAAAGCTATTCCTATTTTCAAAACAGATGATACCAAGGACTTCGGTAATTATCGACCTATATCCATTCTGCCCTGAATTTCTAAAATATTGGAGAATTTAGTTTATTCAAGAATATCTAAGCATTTAGCTGAAAATTACATCCTATATGCACACCAATATGGATTTTGGGGGGGGGGGGGGACACCTCAACAAAGCATGCATTATTTCAGCTAACAAATGTTATTTCAACCACCATGGAGGAAAGAAAGTTTGCCCTTGGGGTCTTTTTAGACTTAAGTAAAGCTTTCGGTACTGTCAACCACAGTATTTTGATTTCCAAATTAAATAGATATGGAGTGGAGGATATTGCCCTAATGTGGTTTAAAAATTACTTAAACAGAGAACAATATGCATCTCTAAATGGATACTCTTCCACCAAATCAGGAATCATACACGGAGTTCCTCAGGGTTCAATTCTTGGCCCTTTATTATTTTTGATTTATATAAATGATTTAGCCATATCTTGCAAACATCTTCCCATATTATTTGCTGATGACACTAATCTTATTGCAACACATAATGACAAACAGTTGAAGTAAAGCACTTTTATCTCGCTTAAGGAGTTTAAATTGTATGTTTCAGAGGCCTTCAGCTATAAGTGTGATTGTATGTAGTTTACTGTTCTTATCTCTTGTTTTTTGTTTGTGGTTTCTTATGCTGTTTGTTGTATGATGTCTTGGTTGTTGTATGTTATATTCTTTCGTTATATTTTGTTCATTGTATTTAATTTTTTGTTCTGTTAGGTGTTGTGTTTTGTTGCTGTGTAATGTGGTGTGATTTGTGTGGTGTTATGTTTTTGTGCATTATGGTGTGCTCTGCTTTTGTGTTCTTATGTCTGTATTAATTGGTGTTTGTTGCTGTGTGTTTGGCTTTGTTTGATGTTGGTCTATTTGTCTTTGTAGATGAGGTTTCTCTATTTTTTATTTAAATTTTAAAAGGTGTTGCCTTTCTTGGCCAGGGACCATTTGAAAAAGAGACGACAGTCTCAATATGACTCCCCTGGTTAAATAAAGAATAAATAATATTAAAAAAAATAAATAAAATAAACTTCAATCATTTGATTAATAGTGTGAATGATGAATTATCTAATATTTCTAAATGGTTCCAACTTAATAAATTAACAGTTAATGTAAAGAAATGTAACTTCATGATCTTTTACAACACAAATAAGTCTTACCCAAAAGAGCTAGCTAAATTATATATTAACGGTTCTGAAATATTGCAAGTAAAGTGTACTAAATTTCCGGGAATTATAGTTGATGAAAGACACAAGTGGTCAAACCATAATCGACCTTGTTTGCAAAAGGTCTACGAAGATGCTGGGCATATTAAGAAAGGTTTGCCCGTTAATACATCCCTCAGCCCACCCAACTCTGTACTACAGTTTCTTGCTTCCTTATTTGAATTACTGCAATATTGTTTGGGCAGCCTCTTACCCTACTCATCTTAAATTATGTATTATTCAGAAGTTGTTCCTAAGGTTCATTTCATATTCTAAACAGATACACTCCATCTGCACCACTTTTTGAAAAATATTCTTCATTGCCAATTCAAAAATTGAATACCGTAAAATACCAAATAATAGCCGAGTTCCAATTAACCGCCGAGTTCCCTTTAACGGCCGGGTGTACGCGTGTGTTGTGACAAATAAAGGCCGGTTCCGAATACTCGCCGGGGTCTAAAAAAAAAAAGCGTCCGAACGTTCTATCTAGAATCTTGAGGCCCAGCACTTTTCTGGTTTTTAAACGATTTTGCATTGCATAGTTTTCTACCGAAACAATATGAATGAATGAATGAATGAATGAATGAATGAATGCAAAATGAAATTATTTCTATAATACTGTTTACAACATTTTGTTACGCAGGGGTGATAGCGTTCCGGCGCGCCGCGCCGGATTTCCGGCGCGCCGTGGCTGGGGGAAAAAAAAAAAAAAAAAATCTAGTTCGCCCATTGTCCTGTGTCATTCTGAGATGCGCAGATAGACAGTAAAGGGAATTCGGAATTCCCTTTACTGTCTATCTGCGCATCTCAGAATGACACGTAACTTACACGTAACTTACGTGATAATAAACATGCCATTTCAATGTTATAATCTTGGTCTACCGTAATATTTCTTGAGGAATGCAACTCCGTAACTTTTGACAGATGTCTTAGCCACCCCTTTGGGTATACCCAACGAAAGCCAGCGTGTGTGGTGACATTGAGGACTGCAGGCTTCCAAGGTTGGACTGCTGCTTCTGTTAAACGACCTAAATTGCCGAATGCATGCGTCAAAGCACACACTGAGTTTTATTAAAGACCTTATACCATTTCACTTGCCCTTACCCATTCGGATCTGGAAGACACTTTACAAAAAAGGTGAGAGCGTTCTAACATGCATTTCAGTCTGCTCACGGCCAATCTAATCCAAGGGGCCTTTTCAACAAGTAATCTGTCGTGCAAGTTGGGCAGAAGCACGCGTCAGGCAGGCAACATGTAGGCCTACAAGTCAGTAACCTATTCAACTAACTTTCATCCGAACTTTAAGTTTTCTACGGGGTCGAGCCACCGTACCAACTCACTCGGGGAATAGGCTCATATCGGCCAAATAGGGAGATGTCTTGGAGAGAAACGTGATGCAAGATGACAGTATGTAGCCACTGCAGGTCACTTATTTTTCAGCATAAGAAAAAACCCTTTGGTTTGACACTTCGCACCCTAATTATGTTGCTTCAGCGTCGCGCCCTCCATGCAATTTCAGATTGACAGACATCGCGAAGCGCAAAGGGTGGAGGCTGCATGGGTGAGGGTGATAGCAAGTGACCATAACTTTGCAGAGTAATTAAATCACAGTGCTGCGCACAGACAATGGTGTGGTTTCTTGATTATTTTGTAAAGCATGCACTTAACTAGTCATTAACAGGAAAAGGTGTGCGATTTATCCTTTATCCACCCCGACTGTGCCATGCGAAGATGCATTCTGCGTCTTCAAAATTCCCCGAAGTCGGCACCGTGCTATCTGTAATCTAACTCTAAACAAACTAAGTTATACTGGTTAAAAGTAGGCCTATCTGAGAATGATTTTTTCCCCGTTTTGAGGTAGATTTTGGGGAAGGTGTTTGTGAAGAAGGAATTAATCGCCTGTTCCAAATAGCCGCCTAGTCTCTAATACGCGCCGGGTCTCTTACGTGATTGAGACAAATAATCGCCCAGGCTATTATTTGGTATTTTACGGTATGTACCAAATATATGTTTATTCACTCACAAGTTTATTTACAAAAACCAAGATCTCCCTGACACTTTCCAAAATTTCTTTATCTACACATCAGATGTCCATTCATATCGCACAAGACGTAGTAACAATAATAATCTATACTTACCCTTTTCTAGTACATCACACCATCAATTCAACACATCTTATAGAGGCCCTAAGCTATGGAATGAACTACCTCTCCCATTAAGATCCATATCTTCCCCCTCACTCTTCAAAAAGCAGCTTAAAATACATTTTACCTTTTCATGAATCCTCCAGTCATCGCATCTACTCTGCCCTCTCCATTGCCTCACTTCTTCACTTATTTATTTTTTTGTGTCCTTTTTCCATGATTATCATCCCTCTTTGATGTTTCTTTTCATTATGTACCTTATCTCCTTATTATTCACTTTTTGTATTTTGTTTCTATATTTTCCATTTTTCAACGACTATTTTGTACATTGTCTCCTTACTTTTTAAAGTTCACTTTTTAGCCATCATCATAATGATTGATGCTGATTATTGATAGGGGTGGAACTCTTGTACTAGCCCTTCGGGCTTCGTTCCCTGCTTGCACCATTGTTCTTATGAGTGCTAAATAAACCAACCTAAACCATGGGCTTGTTGCTATGGGGAAAATTGACATGTGACCAATTCCTGCAAATGGCCTGTTTTTTGCTCAAAACTTCCCACTCATTTCAAATCAATATCACTCCAGCCAGGGCTGATCAACTGCAACATGATTAAACAAATATAAAATCAATCACTAGGCATAACAGTGTCCAAACATGTTGCTTAAGCATGAAGCTGTCTATCCTAAACACATTTTAAATAAACACACATACAGTAGGAACTAAGCAACTCCAGTGTTCAGGGAATTCAGTACTCAAGCTACTTATTCCTCTGCTTCAAAGGTTAAATAAACAGCATGACTTAAGTGCCAAGGATGTCCCCCCCCCCCCCCATTTTTGGTTGTTTACTTTTAATATGCAATAAAGTATAGACACTGAAAACTGGAGATGATCACGTTAGAACAGCAAGTGGTTAACACATCAAGCCAATACGCATTTTAATTAATGGTTCATGTTTTACCCAACATTTCATCCCACTTACAAATTACACAGTTAAAAGATTACTGCAAACCATTAAAGTATTGAATGCAATCAGTTAATGAAATGGTACTGTGAAGTTAAACAAAAATGAGAGATTGCTTTTCTCTTTACATTTTATGAGCCTACATTCCTAAACACTAGGGGGGCAGCCCAAATGATTAATAAACTCAAGCGTTGCAAATAACTCTGAGCAAACAGAAAAGCAGTCTTTCAAAAGCTCCATACGTTCCTGAGGAAGAGGATAAGACTCCGTTAGCCAGTAACTTGATTGATCAAAGCACACCTCATACAGCTAGATCTTTACAGCACGAATAAAATGATGACTCAATTCAGGGATGAAATGATGAATTTTCTCCATCAGAATCAAATTACCATAAAACAAAAAGCCAAAAGAGATTCACGCATACACACAAGTATCAATTAAGTAACAGATTACACAACCCCCCCCCACACACACACACACGAGTCTGATCATCCTCCTCTTGGTTAGTCCATTCACCCCACCACGAATCACAAAACACACACACACTCGCCTGTGTTTATGGCCCCACCCGTACTCACCCTGCACCCGTGCCCCAGTACTCACCCTGCCACAGTCCCTCCCAGTGTCTGTACTCACCCGGCCCCCATACTGCAGCATGGGCGCTGGGAGGACCCGCCCCGTCACCTCAGTCATGTCATTGTGCACCACGATGCCAAATTCTTTAAGGTAGGGGTCAGGGCCACCCACCATGCTGTTGCTTTTGACCTAAAAAGACATGAAACTGTATAAATTCAGAGAAAACAAGAAAATCCTAGCACACGCGCGCGCGCGCACACACACACACACACACACACACACACACACACACACACACAGAGAATATATTTTACCACAAAGGCTCAAGTGTATGACAGTATGGAGCTATCCCATCCACTAACAGCATACATTTTAAAACACATAGCAAATAAACTTTTTAGCTGCAGTCTGCAGAACCAGCTAAGCATAGCAGCTTACTTTATATAATTATTACAATTAACATAAGCCATGTGCCTTATGTTTCTCATGATAAAATGTGCACGGAAAGATGTTTACTGCTGTACACTGCAGATAAAACATAAAAATGGTCTTTACACGCATTACTGGCAAGAACGAAAATATTACATCATACAATAAATAAATAAAACCGATGGCCTACAAATGGAAAGAAAATCTTAAATGGAGACACTACATTCTCTGCTTCACTTATTATTTAACCTTCCTGTTGACAGGAAAATATACTCATGAAAAATGTGTACAAAAAGTGTAGGTTTTTTTTTTTTCCCCACACAATTAACCCATTTTAGTTTTCTCCACTCTGATACAGCCAGACTTTAGCACCATATAGACTAAATGATCATGTGATACCTTCTAGTTGTGCACTACAGTCCAAAGACGCACCACAAAGCAGTTAAACACCCCCAAAACACACATGGGCAAAGGTCTGGTGTTATCACCACTTAATAATGAGCAGCCCCACCATTATCATCATCCAAAAAGCCCACGGTCGCACCTTCTTGTTTTCTATTCTAGTTTCAAGGTTCACTTAGATAAAGCTGGTGTGAAGCAAAACTAACTGCGACCCAAAACAAATGCACCCTTCACCTTCCTCTTTTTGTCCCCTGCTGCTTTAGCTGCAAACGCAGACAAAGTTTTCAGGTGGCTCCTGTATCATTGTAGTAAAGGGTTAAAAATTAACCGAGAGATCACAAATACATTTAGTCATTATGTGTAAGATGGCAGCTTCCAGGCATCCAGGACATTTCTGTGGTAGATAATGAGGAAGATTCCAAAGAGACAGGCAGCTGTTACTTCATTACAACCCAGAACTTCATAAGATACTTGATGAAATACTAAATCACCATTTCTGGGTTAGAATTAAGATTCCCACTGAAATCTTTCACTAGTTCTGTTAGAAACAATATTTACTAAACTCCTATCACACTGTAGCAGGCTGCAGAAGCTATGCTTCCTAGCACATGTTTGCAATTGAGGGCTTGTCTGCATTTTTAATTGTGGATTTAAAAGCACATGAGAAGTTCAACAAAATAAATCATGAGCAAAAATAACTGCTATTTAGTATAAAACTTTAAAATCATATATTAGCACACTATGCTCTGTAAAGGCAAGTAGAAATATTAATGGCTTGTTAAAGCAATCAGCTACTGCAATGACTTCCGTTGTTCTGCTGATAGAAGTTTATAAGTCAAAATAAATACATTCTGTGTGTCATTGGTGAGTTGTGAGTGAGACGGTACATACAGCAACGACTCATTCATCCCATTCGATCATATGGTTATATATGAATGAATGGAAAGTGAATACTCAGTACTGTACATAAAATATAAACATAGGTTTAGAACCATTTTATTATTTATCATCACCACAAACTGGCGTTTGGGTCATTTACAGCTTTCCAACATAGTTTCCTTCTTTTTCTTCTGTAGATTGTGTGCACATGAGGTCATATGGTACATCTATGGTCACAGTAAATGAAGGCTGATTTAAAAAGTCTTTCCCATGCCACATCAGGCAACACCAAGCTCTGTTTCAGTAGCCCTTGCAGTGTTCTCCACGGGCGCTTTTAAAGTGGTGCACCGCCATGTTATAATTCTGGCCCGCCACCCTTTCCGTGGCCCCCCCCAAAACAAAACAAAAAACACCCGTAGCTTCATCAGTATACACCAAATAAATCGTAAAGTATTCGCTTTATTATAATTTTGTAACTATTTAACACGTGGCAGACATTAAATGAATGCATACGGGTCTATCCCTGCGTTACACTACACCGCACCACATTACACTATGCCGACACATAGTAACGTTGGAAGCTACAAGCTGCAGCTAGCCAGCAGCTAAATAACTTTGCGGGTGTTTGTAGTGTTATTGTGCAATGGTTACGCTTATCTATAGTCGTCTTTTCTGACCATATACAGTTACAGTAATCATATAACAACACACACACACACTAGTTAAGTTCAGGTCTTTTATTTTACGCATCTGTGATCATGTAGGCGAGAGCTACATTTTCCCGTTGCTTCACTGTTTGTTTACTGCAGGACTCCTGGGTTCCTGGATCAAAGGACCCGAACTACAGAGGCAAGGGTGGCTTTGTAGGGCCAGTCTCAGGCACGCGCACCAGCTTGTGCATGGATTGGAGTGGTTTCACCCAATTAACATTATGTGTATTGTAAAAAATAATATATGCATTTATTGTAATTGGGTATTTTGTTTATGCATGGAAGTTCATTTATTTTTCACACACAGAAAAAAATATAATTAATTCAGGGATGCGCAACAGGCGCATCAGTCTCAACTGAAATGTCAAATGAGTTTCACATTGACAAAGATGATCTGTACAGTAAGAATGTTAATTTTTTTGTAAAATGATTTTAACAATGATTTAGCATTTCCTATCCATTTATTGGTCAGTTTCACTGTCAAAAAAGCCCAAAGTCCGTCAGCTTCAGGGGAACTTCGTCCCCCTGGCCCCCCCACTGGGGTTCCACTCCCCCACCAGGGCCCCGCCATCTTTTATTTTTGAAAAGTGGAGAACCCTGCCCTTGGCTTCTCGCCTATTACATAGCTAGGGTGACGTGGGGGGGACGCTAGTCCTCTGGTAACCGTGAGTTTGACTCCCTACTCACGTCTGTATTGTGGTGTACCTTGCCAGATAGCAGGAGGTACCATTTTTATGATGGTCTTTGGCATGACCTGACCACGAGTAGGGATGTTAACCGATGACCGTTTGACCGGTGGTTGACCGAATCAACGTCAACCGGTTAATTTTTTTTTGGTTGTCGGTTAAAAAAAAAAAAAAAATCATTTTGAAGCTGCCGATTTTGGAGCGGAGAACCTGGAATTCTGTGTTGTAAACGCTTGGGGCATGCCATGCGGTGTAAGGACGACAGCTGACAAATCAGAAACACCCATTCAGTCATGTCCCGCCCTCCCGCCCCAGTTGAAGACAGCTGACAAATGAGAAACACCCATTCAGTCATGTCCTGCCCTCCCGCCCCAGTTGAAAACAGCTGCCACTCGGCGAGAGAAAAGTGTAGACACAGGCTTTTTAGCTTACAAATTACTATACTGTTTTTTTATTTTTATTATTATTATTAGAAGCCACATCGAGTTTAGTCCTGCCTTGGCCAGTGCATTCTGAAAGTATGTTTCGGTCTGTAGCCAACAATGCATGTTATTGCAGATCATATCTCTCCACACAAACTAAAGGCGCAGATGCCGACTTTTTCACGGCTGAATCGTGCAGATCCGATTTTTTTTTTTTTGGGGGGGGGGGGGGGGGGGGGCGTTGGAGTGTCTGAATAATTTCATCAGAGTAAATTCTGTATTAAAATTACTAAATAAGCAAATGCCGTTGAAATTATTCAGACACTCCAACGCCCCCCCCCCCAAAAAATCGGATCTGCACGATTCAGCTGTGAAAAAGGCGGTGTTCTGATAAACTGTCCTACACGTCAATGCGTCCTACAAAGCCCCACTGCACATGCGCAGAGCACAAAATGTCATTTCTTGGCATTTGAACAGATTTTTGTCCTACATCAGCTGTGCTATAAACAGTGCAGAATAAACGGTGCAGATTAACAGCGTGCATTCAATCTTTACTACTTAATCTAACATAATGCTGATTTCTAACCATTGCGTGAGTCTTGCAATACATCTGAAATATCTCCCCTTCACGATTTCCACCAAAGCGCTTCAACTTCTGACCTATCTGATCAAACGTAAAGATAACTTGAAAGAGAACAAGTTATATTACTTCATTTATTTGAGGCAACGAGTTTCCACCTTTTTTTCCAAGTAAGCTTAACTTATTCTTTTTTACAGTGAGTGTAGTATATTCTGGTGGGGTCATTTGAATTGTCAAAACTTCCTACATTCATATGTTAACGTAAAGGCATATTCTGATGGTCATTGAGTTGTCAGAAAGTCCTGCATTCATATATTAAAGTAAAAGAATATTCTGACGAGGTCGTTTGAACTGTCAGAACGTCCTACACTTGTATTTTAATGTAGAAGCATGTGTCAGAACACCCTACATTCAGATATTGTAAAAACATATTCCGATGGTCATTTGAATAGTCAGAACGTCCTACTTACTGTAGAAGCATATTCTGACGTGGTCATGAGTTGTCAGAACGTCCTGCGGCATCAATTGAATTGTAAGAACGTCCTACACTCATATTTTAATGTAGAAGCATATTCTGAAGGGGTCTTTTGAATTGTCAGAACATCCTACATTCATTTATTAATGTAGAAGCATATTCTGATAGGGTCATATGAGTTGTGAGAACGTTCTGCGGCGTCATTTGAATTGTAATAACGTCCTACACTCATTTTAATAGAGCAAATGGTACTTGTGAATAGTGACAAAAAAAAAACAAAAAAAAACTATTAATTCTACATATTCTGACAGGGTCAATTGAGTCAGAGCGTCCTAGATTCATATGAATGCAAAAGCATATTCTGACAGAGTCGTCTGAATTGTCAGAACGTCCTACATTCATATGAATTCTGACAGGGTTGGTGGACGTTGTATCAATGTAGAAGCATGTTATTTGCAGAGGGAAAAACCGCGAACTATGACTAAAAGTTAAAGTTGAATCACACTGTAGGATTTCCTGCAATGTAGGACTGCTCGACAGACATGTCTGACATCCCCTCCTAGGACGCTTCGCGGATGTAGGACCGTTTATCAGAACAGCGGCATCCGCCAAAAGGCGCGCCGTTTGCATCCCTGTTAAACTCATAGGTTAACCGACTTTAACCGGCTAATGAGGCTCGGTGGTCGGTCAAGATTTTTTTTTAGTTTTCGCCATCCCTAACCACGAGTAGATATCCCGGCTGAGAGGCACACACGCTGACCACTAGGCCAACTCACGGTAAGGCTGATTTATACTTGCTGTTAATTACGTGTATGCAAGACGGCCACCACGCGCATCCTATAGTTACTTAACACGTCCTCATTCGTATCCGTGTTGTGCGATACCAAATGTAAACAGTGAAGGCAGTCTAGCACCAGCAGGAAGTTTTAAAGAGAACAGGAGCACATCAGTGTGTTTAACATCACTGTGCTTAAAATTGCTATGAAATTCAACTTGGACGAGATGTTTTGGCTCAGACCTGCCATATAGTGGATGTTGCTTTTAATCTTCCAAATGTAGATAAACTATGAAAGCAAGTACATGAACAATGCCAGCTGCATAGGAGCTGCATGCACACATGTACGTGTGGTGAAAGTAAAATATATTTGCATCTTATGCAGGAGTAGTGGCACACTCTTATGCAATGGTAGCACAATTGCAAATGCTGCAGAATCAGTTCTGTTCTCTAAACAAACTGCACCAAGATCACATTTTTTTAAATATAATTTTAAACCCAGACCCATGGTATGTTGTGTGCATTTTTTTTAAGCACGCTGGTAGTTTCAACAAATAAGTTATAGCTGTAATGTAGTACTGAATCTTCTTCATGCCATCCTTAACACTTTTAGTAAGGTCAAATTACACAATCTAAATAAATAAATAAACACAGTTTTGTCAATGTTCTTCAGCAGACTTAAATTATCTTCTCCTAATTTCCTTAAAAAGGCCAAGCTTGAGTCACTTCAGTTTCCTTCTGGAATACAGAAAAATGCTGAGAACACTATTGAGGGACTATGGATTTATAAAGAACAGTACTGTGCAGGAATGACCAGAGGTAAAGCAGTGCAACTCACCAGCCTGCTGATCTCCTCTTGGCGGTCGGGAGCTGAGCGGGCTGTGGCTTTGATCATGGTGGAAGTCTGGTTATCAGTTAACTTCTTTATGCACCGCTGGCCTGCTACAATATTACAGACCTGCAGAAATGGACAAAAACTTAAGTTTAGATGTGCTTGATGGAATTATCATACAAACTGATCAAACATGGCGGGGAATCACTTTACTTTGGCTGGCATAAACTACTGAAGAGGAGCCGCATTTTCAGGCAAAGTGTGTCAGACCATAGAGCTGGAACTGTGGCAGTATAATTTGGAGTTGATATTGTTTCTCTTAGATAATCCTTCATATGACTCTAGTACTCATGTTTAATTAAGCTCCAAGGGCTACAATTTTAGACATCATGCAGCCCTAGACGGAAAAAGCTCTAGAATAAATAAGATGGCTCACCTCAAGGGGAAGGTACGTGTGCTTTTGTTCCTGCCCCACCTGAAGGCAGGGTAAATGGGGGTATTTAAGTTGTAGACTGTACTTCTGTTTGAAATACTGAGCTACAGTACATTCCATGGCTTGTCCATTTTCTAGCTGCAAGGGAAACCTGGCAAAGCAAGAGGTTTATTCATTACAAGAGTGATTGTTTTTAGGTTTATTGATATGGATTTCATAATACAGGTCCTTATTTCACAGTACAGTAAAATCACACAGTCAACACTCACTGATTAAAAAAAAACTAAATAAAAAGCTTCCAGTTAAACAACCACTTGCAGTTTATGCATCAAGTATTTATTTAAGGGAATGTTTGCACAGGAAGTTAAGTCTCAAATGGTGTTAAAAAGACCCACGTCTGGTGGCTGGCTGGGCGGCGGGTAACATTGCACACGCGGTACTTCCTCTTCATCTGCCCACAGTGTGTAACCTCCACTTTCAACCCTGTACACAGGAACACAACCATATGCAAAAATATGTCAAACATGCCAAGAACCCTGAAAAACAGACACTCAAAACTATGCTTGATTAAAGCCGAGACTAATTTAACACTCAATTCCCATCACATACAGTTAATGACAAGTTTGCGTACTGGTCCAAACTGGAGCTGCCGACTCACCTCGGATCTCCTTGGTGAACTTGACACGTTGAGAATCTGTAAGGGGCTTGGTCTGCTCATTAATGTTTTGGATGTCTAGAACCTCACACATGAACTCAATAACTGGCTGGGCACGATAGAATGCAGTGGCTGAAACTATTGGATTGGGAAACAAAAGAATGCTTATAATAACTCTTTCACTATAAAAGATTGCAAAGGTAGTAGCAGAAGGGGCTGCTGGAACAGCTGCAGATTCTGTCAAAGGCCTCTTACCATCGATGTTGAGCATCATGTTCCACATGGCTGGACGAACAGATTGATGGAACCCAAACCACACTTCCCTTCCTCCACCTAGCGGATGGTAATAACCTTCAGGGGGAGAGAAGAAAGAGCGGCCTACAGGAGTGTACCTGCAATAAAGTATACAGAGTGGTGTTCAGAATGATGTAAAATCAGTGCATTTACACACATCCACCAACAGTCACCAACTCAAACTACCAAATTTTTTGCATGAAGATAACTGAATTAAACCTCAAACAAACAAGCTCATTTTTACATCCAAAGCCATATACCTACAAATAAATAAATACCCCCCCTTGCAAGAAGCTGAGTTTTCTGAATTGCATGTCACCAAACATTACCAAAAGTGCTCTAACTTTAACCTTAATATTGAAACCTATTATGTCTTATCAAGCAAAAATGAGCCTGGGACAAACAGTAAAAGGATCTTTTCTTAACTGGTCCACCGTTAACTCTCAGAGTGCATTCCTAAAGTAAATATGGAGGAATATTAAATCAGCATAGCATGAGCTTGCCTCATGGAGGGAAGATGGCGTGTGATGACATCCAGAGCCTGCACGGAGTCCTCAGGAACCTCGTTCAGGTGACCGGACAGAGCCTCCAGGAGCATCTGCAGACTGACCACCGACACCCACTGCAGAGAAACCTTAAAGGTCTGATCCTTCCCTTCGCCTGGCAGTGTCACTTCCAGATCCACCTGAAACATACAAAGCATATTTTACTGCCGTTTCCTAAATTTCACCAAATCATTTTGCTCCTGACGTCTGCAAGAAAAACAAACAATCGATCACAGAGAATTCAACTGAAACGAGTGTAAGCTTGTGTGACTGGGCATAGAGCATGTGGTATTCACGAGACAAGGTTCAATACTACTTAATGGTGGCAGTATAATTTTAAGTGAAGGAAGAAGTGAACACAAAAGCACATCTGCTGTACAAGCTGGTGTGGGATACTCAGAAATAAATAAGTAGCCATGTACTCGTAGGACAGTTAGCATGACCCAAGCACAGCCTTACTGAGCTCCAAAACTAAACCGTATTTCTCCCACAACAAAAGACACAGTGTCCAGGAGTTCTCACACACACACACACAGCCTTGAACAAAAGTCATCTTTCTGCACTCAAAAATGCCTTTTTAAGGGCGATTTAAGTGTAATAGCAACTTTAAGTCACCGCTTACCCGGTCTCTCCCGATAGGCAGTGGATGAGCCGTGTACATGTTCCTCTTTCCATCATATCCAGGCTGCCGGTCCCCAAATATCTGCATCTTGAAGTGTCTCACCATGGTGTCCACCACCTCTCTGCGCACACACAATGAAGAAAATGCTACTGTCAAAAAGCGATATCAAAACAATGATCATCTCTGCTCTCGGACTTGTCCCTTTTGGAGTCAAATCTCACCTGTTGACCCGCCGGGGTCGTTTCTCTGGCTTGATTTCAATGTCATAGTGGTAGACGTCGATCTTGGGAATCTGCACCTGGAAGTGATTGGCCAGCAGGCGAATCGGCTTCCCCACTGTGCCCAAGCCGGGCCGGCGTGGTGGCTGGAAAAGGGAGGTAGGGGCAGGCGGGCCTACAGAAAACATACAAAAATAACAAGAGTATTTAATAATATAAATATATACACTAGATACTTCATTTTGGTAAAATAAGAGACTAGAAAACCAGGATTTAGACAAAGCACTAGGGGGGGGCAAAAAAAATATCTGACGTAATTATTCTCAATGAATGATGTCTGGTGTTCTGGAAATTCTCACATTTCTATGAAATCAGTAGATGCCTCACTGATCATTCTGTTCATACCAAAAATTACCCCCCAATTAAACTGGATGTACAAGTTTCCATTGTATCATCCTCCAATCTACTGTGCATTCAATGTGTGGGTACTGTACATTGTCACAAGGTGGACGCTGTAATGCTTCAGCGAACTGGAGCGGTCAAGACCCGTGGTGGTCTTACACGCTCCAGTTAGCACATAATTCACAGGGGGTACTGTGGTCCTCTGTGGCCTGTCCTGCTCCTGAACCCACCTCCTCCTCTTATTTAGACTATGGTTGTCAATATCTTGTGTGCCTGTTATAGAATTCAAGCTGTTGTATAAACTCACTGGTCTCACCCTTTCCATTTTCTCTTCCAGTGGTTTTCTAACAAACAATTGCAGACTCCTCTTCAAAACTACTGATTTTTATAGTAGTAATCTGTAACTTGACATTTTTGTACTTTAATATATTTTTCCCCTCCACTGATGAAACACCTCTGCATGCATGCTAGGGCTGTGCGATATCCCCTTAATTGGCATCGACGATGTTTACAGTGCAAACATTGTGATGGACGATCATATCGTGGGTGGGGGTGGGATTTTAATACCACGTTATTAAATATTATTATTATTATTATTATTAAAAGTATTAGATACTCATCCGAGGCTTTGGCACGTAAAGAAAAAAAAAGCGCTAGGTGATGTGGAATATTTGGCCTTGATCACGGATATGTGGTCCAGCTGCAACATGATGCCCTATATGTCAGCTACCGTACATTATGTGGACCGAGAGTGGGCAATGCAGTCCAAATGCCTGCAGACGAGTTTCATGCCAGAGACACATTCAGCGGACAATTTAGAAGACGCATTGCACGAGACACTTGCCTAATGGAAAATAGAGGAGAAAAAGATCACCTGCATAACAACGGGGCGAATATTGTCACAGCCATCAGGCAATTGAAATGGCCGTGGTTAAGTTGTTTTGGGAACAATTTGAACCTGGCCATAACCAACTCGCTTGCGCAACAGAGGGCCAGTACAGACCGAGCGTTTGGAGTTTGCAGAGCAGTCAACACTGCGTTTGCGCACAGCTGGCTTCGGAGAAATGAGCTGCGCAAAGCGCAGGTGGAAACGAACCTCCCCGAGCACTCACTGATCACGGCAAGATATTAATCTGCTCTAGCAATGAAAGACTAGTATTCAAACTATGAGAAGAACCTACACTTAAGCTATTACTCATTGTTTATTTACACCATATCAATTGAAGATGCGTTTCGGCCTTTAGTGCGCACTTGAACACGCTAATTTTTCAAATTTATTAGTGTTTGAATTATTGCACCAGCTTTTAAAATCATGATATATATATATATATATATTTATTTATTTTTAATTTTTTTTTACCGTCTTTACATTTATCAGAATCACCTTCATTCTTCCCTTTGGTTTGACATTATGGCTTAGAGTGGACCATTTTGTGTCTGAAAGTAGGCCTATTTACCAGATTAAAGTTATTTGACTTCTGCCGAAGTCTGCGCTTCACTGCCGTTTGATAAGGTGCAATATTTCCCGACTGAAGTCGTTAATAGTGGCTATTTGTTTGAACAACATGATAAATTTTACATTAAAAATATAGTGTAGGCTAAAAAATGAAGTCAAAATTTATTATTAGTAGCATACTGTATTTGTGTAACCACATGTTATGTTCACTAGCACGTCCCTGCACCATAGCCTACGTGAACAAGCGGTAATAGGGTATTACTTTATAATGATTTATTTATATTATATTATGAGTGATTCCATGCTTATGGGTACTGAAATGGGGACATTCACCTAAAACCATTTCTTTTTTTACCATCAGGTCACAAAACATGTAATCTTTAATGAATGATATGTTAAAAGATAACTTTAATTTTCTGAGATGTAATAAAAACATATTTATATGCCAAAGTCAAGCCTATGAGTTCCAAAATGATGTCTGTTCCATTACTTCTGTTACGATTGTCCATCTCGCGTCTGTTACAAATTAATTACAATCTAGCTATATACCATGTTAATCTTATTGAAAGAATGTGTATGTTTATTCTACTACACATGTTTATTAATTATATTTGCTAAAACATCACCTTCCTATGTTTCAAAAAGTAATTCTACATTGTTAAAATTGAGAATATATATGTCCACAACACTTCTGTTACGTTCTGACTTTGGCATATAAATATGTTTTTATTACATCTCAGAAAATGAAAGTTATCTTTTAACATATCATTCATTAAAGATTACATGTTTTGTGACCTGATGGTAAAAAAAAAGAAATGGTTTTAGGTGAATTTTTAAAAATAAGTTCATGTCCCCATTTCAGTACCCATAAGCGTGGAATCACTCATATATATATATATATATAAAATACATTTATATATTAAACAAAACTAACTAACTAAACTAACAAAAAACTAACTTTTTAGGTTAAATAGGCCCAGATGATACCGTATATGCATGTTTATGACAGGAGGGGGCGTGGTATCACGATGGTGGCTCTCCATCGTGATGGATGACCACCATCGTCGATGGACGATGGCATTGTCTATCGGCACAGCCCTAATGCATGCTAAATCCTCCCCCCCCATTTACGAAATAAAGCATCCTTTGGTGTGTAAATGCCTCCTAGAATTATTTATTTACACCTTTCTGAAGCATCTGAAATAAGCTTTGGCCACCAAATATTCGCAAGTTACTTACACCTTTTCATGAGGTGTTTTTGCTATTAAGTGTTCTGGTAACTCAAACGTTCCCATGTTGAGGACTGGCATGATGGGCTGAAGGTGAGAAGTAGATGGATTAAAGTGTTGAGTCAGTAATGACATTGAGCACATGACAAGCAGTCACTGCCCAATCACCTGGATTACATTACTCAGCACAGGGTACAGCTGAGCAGGAGGATCATCCGTGACACCAGGAACACAAGATCTCACCACAGTGAGAGGACAGAGGGAATCCCCACCACTTTTTGCTACAGAGAAGACTACAAATTGGCCCTACAGAACAGCACCGTGAATTTTTTTTGAAAGCCAAACAGACACCATTAAGGACAGGATAGCCCCCCACTTATGCCACTTTTATTCACTGGTACTTTATCAAGTAATGATGCTACAACTAGAAAATACTGTGGATACGAATCTACCATTGGCACACTTTTCTTTTTTTAAATAAAAAGGTATTGGAGTGATGAGGATATTACATTATCTACAATCACTGTCTGCTACTTACATGCTGAAAGTGAAAAAGGAGGCATCTTAAAGCCTAGGTCACAACCAGACGTACGATTTTTTGGCCGTGCGATTTTTGGCGTTTCCCAAATCGCTGCGTTTTTTTTTTGTTCGTGGAGAAAGACGCACGTTGGCCGCAAGTTTGTCTTGCAACCTGAAAAAAACGTAAGCGCCCGTAGAGTTTGTTTGACATGACAAAGAACCTCTGCGGCCGGTCTGCGGCCAGTCTACGGCTCGAAAATCAGCACGTCACACGCGCGCCCTCCGTGCGTTTCTTTGCACGCAGACCGGCCGTAGGAGCACGTATGGCTGGTTGTGACCTAGGCTTAAAGAGAAAAGCCTTCAATTACTCAAGGGGCCTAAAGCTCAACAAGGACCCGAGAACATGCATCTTAAAGGGGAACTGAAGTCATTTTTAAACTTGCTTTATTTCTTAATTAACGTGTTATTCAATTACGCTTTCGGTTTTAGTAGCCTTACATATATCGTGACTCGTACTGGCATATTATACTACACTTATCAGCCTTTTCGGTTTTTAGCCATGTTGAATGCAGTTTGTATGGTCTGAAAGCAGGCGTTGCTTATCCACACGATCTTCACGAGACTTGTGCGAGACTTCACACGTGAAGGGTCAGCGCCGCCATTTTGAAAACTGTTTACACAGCAGCCAGATCGCTATATCATTCCAATTTAGATTAATTTCGAGATTTGCCAGCTTCATCAGTGATGGAGATAATTCCATATGACTTCGAACCAACGTGGAGTAGAGAAGAGTTGGAAGGATGACAGGATAAGGACAAGTCCGTCGCGCTGGTATTTACGTCATTACTATCGCACAATTAAAGCGTGCCAGATCAGGAGGCTGGTGGGTTTTCAAAATAATAAATACATGCATGTATTTTTGTGATAAATGCATATTATACTGAGCGCATTTCCCACATAATCCCAGGGGCAAAGACAGGTTTTTAATTTGGGCACCATGGCGAGTGCAGCGAGCCAACATTTTTTTTTTTTTACTATTTTTGCGCGTAGTGTGCAGAAAATTTGACATATCATTTTTAGTAATTTTTTAAACTAATTATAAATATATCTAGCAATAAAAATAATAGAAATTACATAATCATGTGCAAGTATAAAGTAGTGCTGTATCTAAAAAGTCAAAAGTTTTCTCCAACATTCTGAATAAATTAAAAAGATAAAAATAGTTCATGAATTTTTTATATGCATGAAAAATGGGAAGCAATATGTAATATCAATCTATTTGCACAAGAGTATGAGCAGCAGAGAACTTTAAAATCTCAAACAGTGAAACAATAATGATCTAGAACAATCAAAATATCAAAAATATGACATATGTATCTGTCTAAATTAAGCTATTGATACATATCAAAAAAGCTAGAATGTGTCAATTCAACAATATATCAATTAAAATAAAACAAGATATTAATATACAATATAACCACATAAAAAAATCAAGTACTTGATATAATAGCTTATGCTATATTTTGTAAGCCTAATTATGATCACAGCATCTATTTGGGCGCACATCTATTTCAATTCAACTTCCAATATAATTTGGTATAAATTAATTTGGGCATAAATGGGGTAAAAATTATTTTCACTTAAGTTTAAAAATAAGCTGGTACAAAGCAGATTACATAAAAGTCTCACATAAAATATGTAATAAAAATCCATAGCGTACCTGGCAACTGTAAGGCAGCTGTTGCAGACGACAAGTCAATGACCTCGACCTTGTCAACAATATCGTCTGATGTCTTCTGACTGTTCTGTCGTGTGATAAACCTCTCCATTCCCCCGCCTGTAGACTTAATAATGCCATCGATTTTGCGTTTTCCATGAATATATGAACTGCTGTTCTTATCATGTGATTTACCAGTTGTCTTAGGTCTACCACGACCACTTGTCAATCTATACTATCAACAGTATCACAAACCGACAGCCACGTGTTATCATGAATCGTTAAGAATTTCACAACAAACAAAGGAAGTATATTTTACGACATTCAGACGTCAGAGACTCAGACACGGTTTACGGTAATCGCTAGACGCATTTCATGTTCACTTCATGTTATGAAGCGACTGAACAACAAGTTGAAATATATATATGCCAAAAAATGACATTTAACAATAACTTAAAAATATTTTGGGTTCTCCACCCTTATGAAACAGGATTTTTTTTCTTCTCATTTGGGCGATTTTCGTATGTTCTATTTTGGGCCCTTTGACAAGCCCGTAATTTGGGCGCCGTTATACGGTATGTAATTGGGGCTGTATTTGCCCTTGAATCCTCACTAAGGTTTCGGACAGCACTACAAAACGGCGTCCTCACTATATAGTGCCCTATATAGTGAGTAGGGAGCAATTTCAGACACAGGGAAAACTTCCAGCTTGATTACGTCAGCATTCGAAGGAGGGTGCGCACGCATCTTTGACAACGTTGGCAGATGCTTGTCACTTCGATTTCCGCTGCATGTTTTACTTCCATCCTACAATGTCTCGCACAGGTCTCAGCGAATCTCGTTTACAGCCATTGCTTTGACGTACGGACTGATATTACATAGCATATTTCAGACACTCATAACTTGTTATAGCAGTGACAAAATAGCGGTCAGAAATGCATTCCTACATTTTATAAAATGAGATAAATAGAATTTAGATTTTAAAAAAAAAATTTGCCTTTAGATCCCCTTTAACTCTGTTAGCTGAGGGGAGGGGTGCAGTACAAGCTTTTTTTTTTTTGCCTAATTGGGCCTCGTCCATGCTTGTGCGTTTCCTAAAACTATGTCAACTGCGCCCAACCTCAACCCACTAGACCATAAGGACCCACTTGAAAACTAAATGGTTCATCTCAAGGGATTTATCCTTCTAATAAATAATTATTAACAACGTGTGCCATGGCTAAAGTCTGAACTCATGTCTGAATGAAAGTTCAGCCTACACAGAATACGAGCATATAAACGAATACCAGGAAACATGCTTTAAATGGTATGTTTGGGTTATTCAGCACAACCTGTCATATGCTGAGGTATTCTGAACCATTTACAACAGATGGCTTTGTTCTGCAATATGAAAGATGAGGCACAAACAAATACCAATTTACCATGTGCCCCAACACTAATAATTAGACAGCAGTCTTCAAAATATGCCATCATTATCATCAAATCATCCTGCCTCTAATTACAGTGGGCTTTTGAAATACTGTAAAAAATTACAGTAATACTAAAGCTTTATTTGTCAAAGAACTGTTAATCTCTCCTCCTGATTTATGAAGTGGATACTTATTACCATTCAAACATTTCACACGGAGATAAAAAAAAAAAAAGGTCAGTAAGAAAGTTTCTCACTTCAGAGGTGAAAAGTGGGTTGTCTGGAGACCCTCTCAAGTGTCCAGACCAGAGGGTTTTTTGGGTGGGGTGATTTTTGATTTACTGTCATTAATAAAATCAAGAAGAATAGGCAGATATTAGCCATGGGTATTATAACATTAGCTATTAGAGGAGTCAGAACACATATTGGAGGGGAACAACTGAGTCACATCCACTCACCGGCCACTTTATTAGGTACACCCATACCCTGGCTGTTTGATGCGGTTCTCTAATCAGCCGATCCCTTGACAGCAGCACAATGCATCAAATCATGCAGATACAAATCAAGAGCTTCAGTTAATGTCCACTTCAAACATCAGAACGGGGAAAAATTGTGATCTCTGTAACTTTCACTGTGGCATAAGTGTTGGTGCCAGATGGACTGGTTTGAGTATTTCAGAAACTGCTGGTCTCCTGGGGTTCACACACAACAGTTTCTAGAGTTTACACAGGATGGTGCGAAAAGCAAAAACATTGAGTAAGCGACAGTTCTGTGGGTGGAAACAAACGCCTTGTTGATCAGAGAGGCGAGAGGAAAATGGCCAGATTGGTTTGAGCTGCCAGGAAGGATGCAGCAATTCTTTGCAACCGTGGTGAGCAGAAAAGCATCTCAGTATGCAACAACAGATCATCACACTGGGTTCCACTCCTGCAGCCAAGAACATCTTCAAATCAAGAACAAGTTCCTATTGAAGTGGCCAGTGAGCGTATATTACACCTGAGAAGATCCAAAAGCTGCTTCGATGACTTAGGTTTTGGAGGCTGGCGAGGGGTGTACACAAAAGTATTCCAAATCAAACTTAAACATAGAAAAATAACCTTTTGAACGGGTGATCCCACCACGAACATCATACACTCTAACGGGTTTTACAGACCCTCCAGGATTTCGCGATGTTGCGATTTGCAACTTCAACGCAAATTCAACCAATCCCCGCGAATTCAGGGCGGTGTTGCAATTATATCCAATCACCGCAACTTTCCCGCAAATTTGACCAATCGTTGGCGTCGTCTTAAGGTGACGTCGAAAAACTACCTTCCACCTTACTTCCGTGTATACGTTCAAGAGAAGCAGCATGTGCGAGTCAGTGTTTATATAGGCTTAAATTCTGTGACTGAAAGTGTTATGTTTACAGTGAAGGACTGTGTGCACTTCACATTATTTTTTTTACTTAATACAAGAAGTTAATGGATGCCAACATTTTTGCCAAAATGGTATTTTATTTTCCATTGTTTAGGCAGCTTCAGCATCATACTGTGAGATTCTGTTCAAATCGATTTTTTAATTCTATGAAGCCTGAGCCATTTATTTTATTAGTTTATAATTGTTTAATTTAGTCTTCAGGAGAGACTGCCTGCACACAGTACTAGTATTAATAGGTTTTTTTTCTTACATGAAAGCTGAGGCATTTATATTATATTTTAAGGTAACTTCATGTTGTGCTGTGAGGTTCTATGCACTTCGACTTTTGAACCAACAGGTGCATTTGGATCAGTAAAGCCTATTTTTCTGCATTTTTGTAGTCCTGGTAATCTTTTATATTGGTAAAGATGTTTCTCATTTCTCAGTGTCTTTGTTTTTCTTAATCAGTAGTTTTTCAGTAATAACTTAATATTTAACATGTCACTCAATTTTAATCACAAAAAGAGAAAATGTAACAATTTCTCGCAACTTTCACTTTCTCCCGCAATGTAATCGCAACAAAAACCTATAAATACCGCAACTTTCATCGTAATTTTTTGGAAACCCCCCCGCAACATCAGACATTTTAGCCCGCAACAACCACAAAAAAAAAAGGGCCCGCGGAATCTTGGGGGGACTGGTTTTATTATATGCTAATAATAAACATCTTAATAAACATCTTGGGCAGCACGGTGGTTAGCACAGTCGCTTCACAGCAAGAAGGTTCTGGGTTCGAACCCAGCAGCCAGCGAGGGCCTTTCTGTGCGGAGTTTGCATGTTCTCCCCGTGTTTGCGTGGGTTTCCCCCACAGTTTAAAGACATGCGGTTAGGTTAATATGGGACGGCCTTGGGCTGAGGTGCCCTTGAGCGAGGCACCTAACTGCTCCCCGGGTGCTGTTAGCATAGCTGCCCACTGCTCTGGGTACATGTGTGTGCTCACTGCTTCAGATGGGTTAAATGCAGAGAGGAAATTTCACAAGTGTGTGATGAATAAAGTTCTTTCTTTTTAAATTTGCTCATAAATTAAACTTTGAAGGGTATGCAATTTCTTGCACTCGAGAAAAAAAAAAGCACAAGAGGCATGACTGATTTTAAACTGTTGCAAGATTATCAATTTCAAAATGTGATCTATAGTGTGTGTGTGTCATGTAAACCCATTTTCCAATAGATGCCCGGAGTTAATTTAATCCTGGGCAGCTCAATGTGCTGCTATGCCATGTGGAGGGAAAAACGAGACGAGGGAAAGTCACAGATAGATAAGTTTGAGATGATGGAGAGTACTAATGCACCATTTTTTGCCTGTCTGTGGCATTACTACACTCAGGATCAATGTGTAGTTTTTTTCGAATACAGCTGTAGATCAACACACTGGCGACTCCTTCCGCTTTTCACAGCCTGGCCGCTCAGCACAGGGAAGAAGGAGGAGTGTTTACTCTCATTCGTTGAACCTTTCTATCTCCAGGAAGACAAAACGGGGCTTCATACCAAGGGCTGGAAGTTACAAGAATGCCATTTTGTCCACATGGACCTTAATGTTTTTGTCTGACAGGAAGCAGGGTCCTGATAGCCCGGATGTGTTCAAGTGGCGCGTGAAACCTGTCCATCAGCCGCACAGACAACACTCAATCAAACACCAGTTTATAAACACATTTACAAACCGAGCACTCCCTCATCGTGGGCTTAAACTAGGTAATAACACGATAATTACTACGTCGATGTAATTGACGCTTAGTCTCAGTCACTGCCTCAAATATTCCAAAAGCCCCTGCGTTTTTTGAGACTTAAACACTACTTCCTTTTACAATAAAAGCCTCCGAAATAAGTACAGAACAGGAGCAGACGACCAGCTACCTAACTGACTGACTTTCTTTCTCTTTCTTTCTCTCACGGCTGTGCAAACACACCAGGAAGAAAACTCGCTTCTTGGTTAAATCCCCATCATCGTCGCCACCATACCGAGTCTTCCGCACTGCTGTGTGTGTTACAGTTCACTACGCTCCTACACAATAAATAACTGTCCCGACGTCACACACACACAAACACTTGTTGGCTTTCTGACTAAGTATTCATCTTGGTAAGCAACTATAGTAAACAAGCAAACAAAAGTACAATTCTGACAAAAGAAACGCGGCAGTATGTTTGTTTGTTTTTGTTTTTTTGTCCCTGAGGCCTACAAAACAGCGCAGCCAAACCAAGCCGCGGCCCACAGTGACGCGCTACACCGACCTGCGCTCCACTGTCAGCGGTCACAGGCGCCTCATATTCACCGCTTACCGGGTCCGAGCGCTTCCATGGCCGAGGGCTCTCTCTCCGTCTCTGTCCCGGCCTGGCGGCTCCGTACCGACACTGAAATTGGGGGCGGTATCTCGAAGCTTAATGTGGCTAATTTAAGAACTTGAAGGATACGTATCTGTTCCAGGCGCTGCGTTGTCTTCTGTGTGATTTAAAGCAGATCCATTGGATTTGTAACTGAGCATGCGTGAGGACGTGCGCAGCTTAGTGCGCACGCGCAATTGCGCAGTACATACAAACAGGACATGAATGTGGTCCTGGTAGTGAAATAACCCATGATTAAATAAACCAAGACTATAAATATCCTTTAAATATGGCGCATTTTGTTCTTGAAAACGTTAATTAGTCTAATTGATTGTCGAAAAGGTATGGCCTGCATTTTTAATGAAATCAACGGTAATGTCATTGAAACACTGTTGGAATGTTAATCGCTTGCTGTATGTTTATTTAAAATGTGTAGATATTTTTTATGCGGAGTAGGAAATTGTTTTTCGGTCGCGTTACAAGCGTGCAACTTTAAACACATCGCCGGCTCGGAGACAGAACAGCGTCGCGTGCCAACCGCTGAGCCAATCAGAACGCTTGAAAATGATGACGTGAAAGGCCGGAAGTGCACTTTTCACTCCAGCGCGCGAACAGTTGAATTTTTTTATTCCCTTTTCAGAGGATCAGGCGGGAGATGGTTTTTTACGCCTAGTTTTGTTGTGACGACAAAAAAAACTCTTCCGTTTTCTTTTCGTGGTGTTTATGAGTTCGCTTTTCTTTTGTGTAAAAGCCTTTTTTTGTCGTTGTTGGATTTGTTTTTGATGAGTTTTTGCGCCGAATAGCTCCAGTGGAGGACAAAAGATGAGCCTGCTTCTCTCTGAGCGGGTAAAATGGAGTGCTGGATAAACTTATTAGCTCACTCAAACTCCAGCTAATATCTGCTTCATACAGATAATTTATAGTCATAGTTTATATTAATTATGGAATTTGATTTTGAAAGATTACAATCCACTCAAATGTTAAATAAGGTTAATTAAAAAGTTGTAGCTAGCCTAGCTGTCTTGCTATGTAGTGTAAGTAGCACACCATCAAGCACTGACTCAAAGAGACCAGGCTGTCTAAGACATACTGTAACAACTAATCTATATTTTAACCAAGAGTGTGTACTAGTTAACTGGTAATCTTGTCCAGCTACATATTTTAGCAAATGTTGGCTCTAAATTAGGTATCTAGACATGGCTAGCTTGTTAAGAGTCATGGTTAGGTTACTAAGCCCAGAAGGTTAGTTTCATAGTTACTTTCTAACACTGTTGGGGGGGAAATATGATGGTAGTTAACTGCCCTAGTCCTGCCTTTAACTGCCCTTGACTAGTGAATCAGGACTCAGGTTCATTGCACGCTGGTTATGTTGATGTATAATCCCTCTTTGGTGCTCTAAAGTGGTTGACCGTAAAGCATTATTCCCCTCCAGATCTGTACCCTCCAGATCGAGCCCAGTTTAATCTGTTATCTGTGAGTGTGCTGTGTGTGACAGGTGAAGCTTGAGTCATACAAGTGTTTTCTGTCCGTGCACAGCCTGTTGAGCTTCCTGCTGAGGTCCCTGAGGCAGAGAGTGATTCAGACAGTGGAGTGGGTTCACCCATGGACGAGGGTGTGACTGATGCCGCCGCCGCTGCTGTCGTTCAGGCTGAAGAAGGTAAATCGAGACTTGTTAAAGATGTGAACATATGGGAAGCTGATGTTAACACTTTAGACCCTTTCACATTCAAAACCTGTTAATATATCAGGTTAAAAAAAACCCACACAGGACAGATAACAATTAATAAGTTTTCATTCCGGGCGGCACGGTGGTGTAGTAGTTAGCGCTGTCGCCTCACAGCAACAAGGTCCTGGGTTCGAGCCCAGCGGCCGGCGAGGGCCTTTCTGTGTGGAGTTTGCATGTTCTCCCCGTGTCCGCGTGGGTTTCCTCCGGGTGCTCCGGTTTCCCCCACAGTCCAAAGACATGCAGGTTAGGCTAATTGGTGGCTCTAAATGGTTGTGTGTCAGCCCTGCGATAACCTGGTGACTTGTCCAGGGTGTACCCTGTCTCTCACCCATAGTCAGCTGGGATAGGCTCCAGCTTGCCTGCAACCCTGTAGAACAGGATAAGCGGCTACAGATGATGGATGGAAGTTTTCATTCCCACTCAGTCTTCCGTAATGGTAAAGTAAGGGGTGTTGTATATTCTCACATGAATTTATTCAGCAGGATGGTACGCAGTGCGAAGCTCCATAAAACGTGTAAAACAAGTAAGACTGGATAGGATGTGTAATTCATTCCAACTTCCAGCAATGTTTGCTGATGTTTTTTTTTCTTTGTTGTTTTGAATTTGCCACCAGTCGCTTTACAGTGAGGCAGTATGGAGTATTCAGATTATCTAGGTGTCATTTCCGTCGTAATATTACTGCATCGTTTACGTCACCACCAGCAACATGACGACTGGTCACAACATGTTAATAAACTGGTTCCACTTCCTACTGGAGCCATTGCGAAAGATTACCATTAAAGTTATTCCATCTCCAGGGGATTGTTCAACATTTCAACTTTATTGTTCTACTCCCATTCCTACATGACACCATCACAGCATAATAGTGCTAATCAGTTTTCAGTGAAAATGGGTTATCTGGCCCTGTTTAGATTGGATTAGTTGATCAGGGGGATGTCTGTAATACATTTTTGTTACATATCTCATCAGTGATAAATCTCTCGCATCCGAACAGGAATAAAATGACCACAGGAGGAAAGAGAGGTTCGAGCAAGTTGTATGTCTTTGAACCTGGCACGTTTGCATCACATGTGTCAATTCCTTAAATATCTAATGTTACATGCTGATAAATTAACTGTTAATTATTTTTGAATATAAGCAATAATCGGGCGGCACGGTGGTGTAGTGGTTAGCGTTGTCGCCTCACAGTAAGAAGGTCCGGGTTCGAGCCCCGTGGCCGGAAAGGGCCTTTCTGTGTGGAATTTGCATGTTCTCCGCGTGGGTTTCCTCCGGGTGCTCCGGTTTCCCCCACAGTCCAAAGACATGCAGGTTAGGTTAACTGGTGACTCTAAATTGACCATAGGTGTGAATGTGAGTGTGAATGGTTGTCTGTGTCTATGTGTCAGCCCTGTGATGACCTGGCGACTTGTCCAGGGTGTACCCCGCCTTTCGCCCGTAGTCAGCTGGGATAGGCTCCAGCTTGCCTGCGACCCTGTAGAACAGGATAAAGTGGCTAGAGAGATAATGAGATGAGATAAGCAGTAATCATTTACAGTATTAATTTATCAGCACTTAACATTGTATATTTAAGAAACTGGCTATGATAAGTAATTATTTCATAAGTATACAGGTCATTGTAGAAGATTAAAAGTTGATGCTATTGAGCGCATGTCAATATAAAGTGATGCTTTATGTCTGTAGCTACCATTATAATGGCTCTTTATCGGCCTGTGGGATGTTACTTTCCTGAATGATTTTATTTTCTTTTTGCTCCTGAGGAGGTATTCCCCATTGAGCATGTGTGGTTGAGGTTTTGCTGCCTGGACCAAATGTGTGGTTGAGTGCCTCTTGTAAAGCATTAATTTTTATTTTTTGTGATTTGGGAAGTGTTTCTGTGAGGTAGAGTCACTGATAAGCGCATTATGAGAAGGCAAGTAGGTCTTGTGTTACTAATAGGCATTAAAAAGTATTTAAAATGTTAAATTGAATTCTCTGATCCCTGCATATACTGTGTTTGCTACGAAGTTCAAATACCATGTATGTCTTGACAAGTTCCGTTTTAAACTGTAAGACCTTATCTCAACCTCTAAGCTCAAGATTCAGACGATGACATTGTCATCAACCGGAAGCCCCGTTCCCGGAAGGTTCTCCAGGACAGCGACAGTGAGAAGGATGAAGCCGTGGAAGGTATAGCTGAAGCTGTGTTGCTGTCAGAGTCCAGCGGCGAGGGGACGAAGGCCAGTGAAGACGAGCGACCAAAAGAGAGCCGGGGAAAGAAAATATCTCGTGTTGTCATGTCCAGTGATGAGAGTGAGCCAGAAGATGAGCTTCAAGGAAAACCTAAGGGAGAGACCAAAAAGAGGGGGAAGTCACAGCGACACAAAGAGAAAGAACAGCGCAGAAGTGCTCTGGTGAAACAACTGAAAGAGAAGATGAAAACTTCTGAAGTGAGTTCATTGAGGGTTTTCAGAAAATCACTGTTCAGAAATGTCATCATTGCTAACTGCTGCATTCTTTTTCTCTTTCTCTGTGCGTATTTTCAGGAGTCCCCTTTGCCCAAGGCTTTCAATGACAGTGGTTGTCTGCTGGCTGATAATGACCTGTTTGATGCTCAGCTGGAGGAGGATACGGCAGAGGGGGTGATTGAGGAAGAGGAGTCTCTGGATGCTATCAGAGCTGCTGTGAAAAAGAAGGCCAAGAACAAGGTGTGAGAAAAGCACGAATCATTAACCCTTTGGGGTTGAGAACTTCGCCGGCGAAGCTCGGCAGGTTTAGAATGAGTAGGTCATGTATTGAGATAAATATCTTCGAGTTTTTATCATACAAGCATGATAAACATATTGACAGAAACTTTTATATTTTACACTTTCCTGTGTGCCCACTGCCAAATAATATTATATTTTTAAAATTACCTAAATTGGATGAAACACAAAACTTGTCATCTTACTCAGTCATACCGGAGTCTGAGCGCCACTTATGCATTCATAAAAGACTATTCACATGGTAACAGCATAACGATCACTTTCGCTCTTTCGGTTTCTCTTTCGTAGTGGGAACGCCCACCGTAAACAGGATAAAGTCTGTCAGATATAGTTCGGGCTATTTGGAAGTAAAACTTGTTGCGAGATGGTACACGGATTTCATGAGCTTTGGATGATTCAGCACAGCGAATCAATTCATGATTCAGGACAGCGATTCAGTTCAATCTTACGACGGAGCATTAGGGCCATTCATGAAGGAGAAGATATTTTTTGATATGACGAGATTAAAGTCAACATGTCGACATTAAACTCGAAATTCCGAGAATAAAGTTGAAATTGGATGTCGACTTTAATCTTGATGGGTCGACTTTAAACTCGACATGTCGACAGGAGCATTAGGGCCATTCATGAAGGAGAAGATATTGCGCTTTGCAAGAATGCGGCCACTTCCTCTAAGTCGGTGTAGTTTTTCCTCCTAAAAAGACGGAGTTTTTGGCACAATCTTTTCAGCGTCCTAATACTTATTACCACACCGTGGTTCTGCGCTAAAACAGCGAGTATTTCTTTGTTGCTTAATCCAATACCAAAGTATAATTTCACCAAATTGTCCACGGGTGGCATGTTGAGTACTTGGTCTGATTCAGTGTGGAGCAGTGCTCTGTCTGCATGCAAAACTCAGAAAAAAAATAAACTTTGTTTCTCGACATTTAACGTGTTTGTCGAGATTAAAGTCGACTTGACATCAACTTTATTCTCGACATTTCCAAGTTTAATGTCGACATGTCGAGTTTAAAGTCGACCCATCAAGATTAAAGTCGACATCCAATTTCAACTTTATTCTCGGAATTTCGAGTTTAATGTCGACATGTTGACTTTAATCTCGTCATATCAAAAAATATCTTCTCCTTCATGAATGGCCCTAATGCTCCGTCGTACAATCTTGAGAACTGCAACACTGATGATTTTTTTTTTTTTAACACTTTGTCCTGATCCGGCCGAAGATCAACTCATGTACGTGTAAATAGTCTGTTACTGATGAGCTCGGCTGATATGTGTGTGCTGTAATGCATACACAAGAAAAATGACTGAGCAATTTTTCCTGAGTTAAAAGTATTTTCCTTCTAGTTAATTTCACTCTATTTTGAGTTTAGAGAGTAAAATTTGGAGTGGGAGCAAAATTTCTCATGGCAGAAATGAAGTTAGGACCAAAGCCAAATAATTCGAGAGATGAAAAGATAAATCTGTGTTCGACCGTGTCAAAGAAAGTTGGTTGTGGCTCTGAACGGAGTAAAATAGTACAAGAGTTAATTTCAAGACACACTGAATAGAGTCAAATAACAAAATAAAGTCAAATACCAGATGAATGAAGATGCTTCAAAAGCAGTTTTAGAACTGTGTTGGAATGTGTGAAAAACATTGCCTTACCCATTGTGAATTGACCTGATGGGATTAAGAGATGGCAGTGGGAGGGGTTTTCCCTCTTCTCATTGAATAAAATATTTTACACTTCTCATTTAATACCCCTCCCACTGCCAACCCTTTATCCCAAAACAATAGGACATACATTTTTTGATGGCCAGTTCAAATCAGTGGCGCAGATTTATGTTTTTGTCCTAGATACATTCCTAAGACTGAACAGAATCACCTCAAATGATTAGAACGGTTCGTAAACAATGGGTAAGGTCATGTTTTTTCAAAGTACAATAATGACATACATCTCATCTCATTATCTCTAGCCGCTTTATCCTGTTCTACAGGGTCGCAGGCAAGCTGGAGCCTATCCCAGCTGGCTACGGGCGAAAGGCGGGGTACACCCTGGACAAGTCACCAGGTCATCACAGGGCTGACACATAGACACAGACAACCATTCACACTCACATTCACACCTACGCTCAATTTAGAGTCACCAGTTAACCTAACCTGCATGTCTTTGGACTGTGGGGGAAACCGGAGCACCCGGAGGAAACCCACGCGGACACGGGGAGAACATGCAAACTCCGCACAGAAAGGCCCTCGCCGGCCACGGGGCTCGAACCCGGACATTCTTGCTGTGAGGCGACAGCGCTAACCACTACACCACTGTGCCGCCCAATGACATACATACTACATGGATATTATTGTAGCTGAGCTTGTGCTGAATAAAAAAAAAAAGTGATATGACTTTGAAAATACTGCTTCGACTTGTTGAAATTGACGACAAAATCAGAGCATGCCAAAATCATTAGAGTGCCAGAAAATACCCTCAGACCCCAGAGAGTTAAAGCTACTCAGTGTAGTAGGAATACACATACCCCTTTTCCACCAAATCAGTTCCAGGGCTGGTTTGGGGCCAGTGCCGGTGCTGGTTCACAACTCGTTCAACTTGCGAGCCAGCTGAGAACCAGTTTGTTTTTCCATAGCTTGTGGTGCTAAGGGGAGCCACGTCAGTTACGTCGCTGTATACGTCAGTTACGTCGCTGCGTTTGCATAAACCTTGGCGCGAATATCGAAGCAACAACAACATGAAGAAGCAGCAGCAGCAACAACAATAATGGATGACTTCGCGTTTGTACAGCTGCTGCTTCTCGTCGCTTAAAAATGGCGACCTTTCACGGTCTTGCGATTGTTGTTGGTCTTAACCCCCGCCCCCTGCTGACGTAAGCGATTCTTTCCTCTGGCCCAGCAAAGAGCTGGTGCTAGCCTGGAACCAGTTTTTCTGGCCCCAGAGCCAGTTCTTTGTCAGTGGAAACAGAAAACCCGGTTCCAAATTAAGCACTGGCCCCGAACCAGCCCTGGAACTGCTTTGGTGGAAAAGGGGCAACAGAGGTGGACAACTTGCTGTCCCAGACACCTGGGACAAGCAAATTTGTGATGGTCTTTATTGATCGATTGATTAAAACTTTTATCAGGAGCTGATAAATCTTCTCCTCGGGTCATATACTCATTCTTTCCCTAAAGCTCTATCCAGACAATTAAGTTTCCATGCAGTCTTGGGATAATTTCCTATTTTACATGTGCAATTCTCATTTGATCCCCTCAGTCTATAAATTTCTATAAATATTGACTAGTATCCCTGCAGGTTCCTTAAATACCTAACAATGCAAACAACTCTCTCTCTCCTCCTGTGGTTATTTCACTGCTGTCTGGATACAAGATTTTTGTCATTGAGATGTGTTTAAAAAAAAAAAAAATTATAGACTTCCTGCCAACCCACTCCCACCCCTGATAAACGAATCCAGTCAGAATAGGCCTTTAATGCACTTGGCTAGTAACGTGAAGTGTAAATAATTGTTTCTCCTGACCGCAGCCCCATTTAGATGACTCTGAAGAGGATGAAGGGCAGGAAGGCAAACCCCAGCGCAAGGTACAAGTCATTCATTTGGAAGTATTTTCTCTAGATTTTTTTCTTTCTATTAATTTATTTAACCACTGGCTTGTGCTTTAGGAGAGAAAAGCAGCAAGGGCGAGTAAGGAGGCAATGAAACAGCTCCACAGTGATAGCCAGAGGCTTGTTAGAGGTTAATAGAGTTAATTTATTGAACATAAAGTTGTGCTCACTTTCAATTTGTTCAACTCTTTTAATCTTTTCCCGTTCTGGTTTCTCTTTTGCTTTACCAGAATCTGTAGTAGGACTACCATACCATATGCCAGAACCCAAAGGCATAGACCAGTTCTTCAAGAGAAGAGTTCGTCCTGACAGGCCTGCTATGACGTTGCTGAAGTAGGCACATTCTGCATTACACGTAAACGCTATGTTCACTTTACAAGCCTCATTGTGGAATTTCGATCTGGGTGAGCTGGTTTTTTTTTTTGGGGGGGGGGCTCGGATCAAACACATTCATAATTGCCAGTGACCTGTATCTAACTAATGTGAATGCGTCTGTCCTCCTAAATGGCACGCATGCACGCATTTGATATGTTTTTGCATGCGTCATCTGCGTCACCATCATCACAAGACATATTTGTGAGACGACTCATGGCGGTAGAGCTAACCTAAATGGATGCGCTGGTAGTTAGTGTATGCGTCTCATTTTGCTCTGGAGGACATCACAGTTCATCAGCTGCATGCGATCAGGGAATGATTTTATTCTCACAGTACTTTAGATGTTTTTAACAAGGTGCCACCGCAAAAAGTTTTATCATTTTTATTGCGTGTATCTGAAGCATCTCATATAGTTGTTTGTTTATATAATTTTATTTCTTTTAGTTATTTATTTATGAAGAAACCTATAGTACCTTTTTAGAAATGCTCTTGCCATGAAATAAAGTTTTATCTAATCTAACCTCAGATACTGACATGACATTAAAAAAAAAAAAACCTCACACGTGCACACACGCACGTCGAGAAGGGGGAAAACAAAGCCAAACGGCTTTCTTTTGCCGTTTGCGCAGTTATTGTAGCTCTGCTCCATTGTTGTTTTGCTGCACTGCCAATGCTGGCTGATGAAGACCGTGCTCAGTGCATGCGTATACATGAATTCTGATCTGACTTTTCTCGTTCACGTCCTGTGGCCAACAATCGGATACGTATCCGATCTACGACCACACATGAAAATGTCTCAGATCTCATTTGAAAAGATCTGATTTCTGTCTCAACACAGCCCTGAAAACGTCAGATCTGTGTTGCATGAAGGCAAAATATCAGAATTGAGTCACTTCAGCTTGGTAATGTGAACGTAGCCCAAGTGACCTTTCTCAAAATATGTTTTGTTTTGGTCATTTTTAGATGTTTTTACAATGGTACCCCTAGATCTGTTAATTTTCTGCAATTGTTCCCCCTTCTTCAAGATCTGCCAAATACCAGGCCTACATTATCGAAGCGTCTTCAGCATCCTCTACTACACAAAACCAGTCTGAGGCACCAGAACAGAACCTGAACCCACAGGCTGATCTGAATGAGCCTGATCCAGTCAGCTGTTCCCAACAGGATGGTGCTGCAAATGAACATGATGCACAAACTGCTATTGAAGCCATTGAAGACAAATCAGGGGTTGCAAGTGTTGAGCTCCAGAAGCCAGAGGTCATGGAGGAAGAGTGTGCTCTTCCTTCTGTGGACATGTCTGAGAGTTCTGAACCTCCTCAAGAGGATCATATGGTGCCACAGGTTCAGCAGACTAAGTCTGGGGCAGGGCAGTCAGAACAGGATGGCTCAGCACTGGCTGACCAAGGAACGGTAGTGCCTAAACCCAAGAAGGATAAGCTGGCCAGATTGCGTGAGCTGGGTTTTGAGCCTCCTCCTGTAGCAAGGCTGTGTGCTGATGATGGAGCATTTGTCCAGCTGGAGCCGCAGCAGGCTAACCCTGGTGAGGAAGCACCATGTGTTGATGTAGCAGTGTATAGTAGTGAGTCTTTGGTAGCTTGATTTTACTTTTTAATCAGGCTGTCATGATGGATACTGTTTAATCCCGTTTCATTTAGAATGTGTGTTGTGTGTTGCTCAGGTCTAGAGGCTCTGAAAGAACGTTTTCTGAGGCATGTCCAGCCTGCGCCACGATCTAAAGGAGAGCGATCGCTTCATGTAAACGTGGTGAGGAAGGACAGCACTGTGCCCGGACAGGAGGAGCTGTGTGTTGAATCCATCACTGTCGCAGTCAATGACGAGGAAGAGGAGCCTACACACATGAAGCCAGGTATATACTTTAGAACATATCGTATATATATACAGGGATGAGAATTTTCCGCCGATCGGCGGATTTCCGACTTTTTCAGACCAAAATGATCGTTTCTGAGATCGATGTAAATCCGTTGAGAAATTTTCGGGGGGTATGATTAACGATCTGTGGTCACCTTATAACGCAGACACCCCAAGTCTCCCAGAACTTCCGGGAGTCTCCTGCATATTGATAGAAGCGAGCAAGAGCATGCGCGCGCAACATTAAGGTCTGCATCACGCGTCTTAGAATGTGCGCGCGCGAGGGAGACTGTGTGCAGTGTTGCCAGATATTGCTGACGTTTTCCATCCCAAAATATGTTCAAAACCCGCCAAAATGCACTTAAAACCACCCAATGTGGCAACACTGCCTGTGTGCCTGTTCATGTAGCGCATGCCAGACACAGAGCATCCTGATTGGGTTACTCAGCAAAATAAGCCAATCAGCTTTCAGTGTGGGTGGGCTTTTATCCCTTTTCTCGAGGACCAAAGCTTTCAGTTGAGTCGGTGCAGCCTACAGGACCGGCATAGCAGAGAGAGAGCGCGCCCCAAAAAACCGAAGTACAAACCCCACTTCACCTCAGATTACACAAAAGAATCTCCCTGTCTAATAAGGGTAGAAAATAATGACAGTTTCGTGCGATGTACTGTTTGCAGCAGTGGTTTCAGCATTGCCCATGGTGGCTTAAATGATTGTAAAGGACATGTTGAGGTGAGGAGTGTCATTTCATGTGCATTATATTATTTAGGTCTACAACAGGCTGTCATGAAAAGACCAAACTTATTGAAGATTTCCGTAAAGTAACAATGTATGAATATACATCATATATATATCAAATACACGTCATATATAAGTGTGTATCTTTTTATAAATGAGGTTAGCTTGTCTAATGTAGCATGTTGGGGAGAATCATAGTATCATATCTATATTTCTGATAAAATTTTAGGTATGATACCGTGTATAACTCTCCTACTTATTGCTCATTTCATGGGGGGGAATTGCTGGGATGTGCCGCGCGGGAGCGTCTGCCCACATTTTTTTAGGCTGAGATCAGGGCTTTGAACCGGTTCAAGGAACGAAAACGAAAACCGGGAACTTTTTCTATTTCACATGGAACAGAAACGAAACCAGAAACTTTATTATTTTTTATGTTCCGGAACAGAAACGCTTATTAAAAATAATGGTAACCAGTTAATACCGGTTTTTATTTCGTTCCTCAAAGTTTCTGTAGCCTACAAATAAAAAAGCCATTCTTCTCCTGCGCAAATTTCTATGACCCGCTGGGGTTCACTTCCTGTGTGACGGTCGCTGCCTGAATGGAGAGAGCGGGAAGGTGGACTACTATCACATCTCCATTACTGAGTGTCTGAGCAAAGAAGAGCCTGAACGATGCAACCTCCCTATTGGCTGTTTGTAAAAATGTATCAGTTGTTGCCCTTCCCACCGGAATCATCGCGGGCTCGAGAGACGAGACCTGACGAGTTAGTTCGTTGGTAGCAGAACAAAATGTCTGGACACAAATCGGGTTTTCAGAAAAGGAAAGAAAATAAACGGAGGGTTGAAAATACAAAAAAGGAGGCAGAAAATGCAAAACGAGTTTTAAGGTAGGACAAATGGTTACTTTTCTGAGGCAGCCGCCGTGGCTGCCTGCAGGCTTATTTATTATAGCCCATTTAGTTAAAATAGTTGATATAAAATGTTTATAGTTATAGTTATGTGATGGTTGTCCTGATTTAGACTGGTGGTTTTTTTGGGGGGGGGGGGGGGGTTGCGCGATGTTGCACCCGGGTCCAGATTAGGGCAGAACCGGGCCTGGCTACATTTCAGGTGTAGTTTGTTTTATGAATGTATGTACTTGCATAGATGTGTACTTGGTCTTCCAATATGGCGCCTAACAAAATCTCGCGGCGCGGTGACGTCATGCGGTAGCCCTCTATAGGGCCTGACTAGCCTTTGGTAACACTAAACGAATTATCTTTCATTTTTGGCACTTTTTCTGTTTGTGTAGATGGGAAGACATACTGAGAATCCAAATCGCCAACATTTGAAATAATTGTTTTGAATTATTTATTGTCTTATTTAATGAAGGTTGTAATAGAATTAGCCTACATTTGGCTTAAGCTGGATGAGACACAGACATAATTTTATAGCCATTTGTTAAACAGCTGACAGGGAACGTAATTAACTGTTCCGGGAACGAAATTTTTTTGTTCTAACCAGTTCGGGAACGTCTATTTAATGGTGGAACCCAAAACCGGAAACGTTAAAATTCCGTTTCTGTTCGGAACGAACCAATAGGAAAAAAATTCTGGTTCAAAGCCCTGGCTGAGATGAACTTTGATTTTAAAAAAAAATTTCCAATTTGTAATGCCCATTGTACATGCCTGTTCTTTAACTCAAAATCACCATCTCGATCTTCAAATTGACCGTATGGTATATGCATTACATTACACAACATCCTGTCGAGATAAAACCTAGTTAGTACACACAACAGTTGAAAGGGAAGTGATGAGTGATGTTGAATGTTGCCTGCTTAATATGCAAGACCTCCTGCTACCATGATAACATCAGAAGAAAGCTTTAAGAGAATTATATGATAGAACTTTTTTCTGGTTTGCACTTCATTGTAAAGGATTAGAGTATTCAAAGACATGAATAGCAAAAATGCAGAAATATAATACTGTAGTAGGCGGCACGGTGGTGTAGTGGTTAGCGCTGTCGCCTCACAGCAAGAAGGTCCTGGGTTCGAGCCCCGGGGCCGGCGAGGGCCTTTCTGTGTGGAGTTTGCATGTTCTCCCCGTGTCCGCGTGGGTTTCCTCCGGGTGCTCCGGTTTCCCCCACAGTCAAAAGACATGCAGGTTAGGTTAACTGGTGACTCTAAATTGACCGTAGGTGTGAATGTGAGTGTGAATGGTTGTCTGTGTCTATGTGTCAGCCCTGTGATGACCTGGCGACTTGTCCAGGGTGTACCCCGCCTTTCGCCCGTAGTCAGCTGGGATAGGCTCCAGCTTGCCTGCGACCCTGTAGAAGGATAAAGCGGCTAGAGATAATGAGATGAGATGAGATAATACTGTAGTGCTCGTTTATATTAAAAGGTGCATTGATTTTTTTGAAATCATCAAATGTGAATTGATTAAAAACAAGTCTCTTGTACCATATTAATCATTTTCACCTGGTAGTCCACCAAGAAGGGGAATTTATTTCCAAATACGTTGCAACTTTTTGCTGATAAAATTAATGGTTTTGGGGTTAAATAAAAAATAAATAAAAAATAGCCAAAAATCATTAGCCCCTGGGCCCCGCCCCCCGGACCATGGGCCCCGCCCCCTTGGGCTATGGGCCCCGCCCCCCTGGGCCATGGGTCCCGCCCTGGTTTTTTCAGACTTTTTAAATATTTTTCATTCTCATCCCTGTGTGTGTGTGTGTGTGTGTGATATATATGAGTGATTCCACGCTTATGGGTACTGAAATGGGGACATGAACTTATTTTTAAAAATTCACCTAAAACCATTTCTTTTTTTTTACCATCAGGTCACAAAACATGTAATCTTTAATGAATGATATGTTAAAAGATAACTTTAATTATCTGAGATGTAATAAAAACATATTTATATGCCAAAGTCAGAACGTAACAGAAGTGTTGTGGACATATATATTCTCAATTTTAACAATGTAGAATTACTTTTTGAAACATAGGAAGGTGATGTTTTAGCAAATATAGTTATACATGTGTAGTAGAATAAACATACACATTCTTTCAATAAGATTAACATGGTATATAGCTAGATTGTAATTAATTTGTAACAGACGCGAGATGGACAATCGTAACAGAAGTAATGTAACAGACATCATTTTGGAACTCATAGGCTTGACTTTGGCATATAAATATGTTTTTATTACATCTCAGAAAATTAAAGTTATCTTTTAACATATCATTCATTAAAGATTACATGTTTTGTGACCTGATGGTAAAAAAAGAAATGGTTTTAGGTGAATAAGTTCATGTCCCCATTTCAGTACCCATAAGCATGGAATCACTCATATATATATATATATACACACACACACACAATAAATATATATATATGTGTGTGTGTGTGTATATATAATGTGTGTGTGTGTGTATATATAATGTGTGTGTGTGTGTGTGTATTATTTACCAGCTGGGAGGTCCGTATCGTGAAATACCGTGACCGAGGTCTTGAAAGTAGGGCTGAGGTCAGTATTCAATGCCGAGGTCACGGTATTTCACCATATGGACTGATGTTAAGCTGGTAAATAATATATTTATTTTTTTCTTTACCAAATTCTAACAGAAAACAAGAGCGCCCGAAAGGGAAAACTGAGCCGAGCCACCATTTTGAATCCTCATTCACGGCTGTAATGCAAATTGCTTCCTCCTCGGTATACAAGTGCACTTCCATGGCAAGAAAAACACATTTTGCCACCTATGTAGTCCCCTATTTATATAAATAGGAGTCATTCAGGATTCAGCCATGTTTTTGCTCGGCGTTAGCAAGTTGGAGGTTTTTAGCTTTCTCCTGAAATGTTTTATTTTATTTCTTCTTCCTCAGGGTAGTAAAACTCACTTTCACTGTGAGCACTGTCATTATCATTATCCATGATGTAAAATTAATGCTATTCTCCTGAGCAAAAATTTATAAGATTTTTGATAATCTTTATAAATAAATCTTATTTAAAAAAAAAAAGATAAATGTTGACAAAAAATGCTACTATGTTTGTTGTCATGAACGAGCAAGTCGCCAGAGGTCCATAACTGGGGTCCATACCGTAGGATACGGACCCGCTCGCCAGCCAATCAGAGCGCAGGATTTGATGGAAACCTCACCACGAAAAAAATAAGTTATGTTATTTGGTTGCTGATATTTGCTGCTTGTTAAATGAAAATTGCAGTGTTTGTGAACTTTATAGCCATTTACCACATCTGTAGACTATGCCAGAGTACCACAGGCAAAAATTGTTACATACTACAGTCAGAAAAGAACAGAGAACCATTTGGCTATAGACTCGTTTACAATGCAAGTCTATGGAGAGCTAAGAAATGTTCCAAAATGTGTATTTTTGTCGATTGTTTTTGGGGGGGGAATGGATAAGAACTGGTTTGGTAATACATTTTCTTGTACGTCTCATCCTGAGAGCACTATTGGAAGTGGAGTTTTGAATTTGTGTTAAACATGTAGCGCTTCAGGATTGTAGGGACACTGAAGGATAGACACAGGAAGGGTAGTTAGGGTGTGTGTTTTTTTTTTTTTTTGCTATTTGCTTTTCAGCTATCTTATTTAGATGTCTCAACAAGACACACAAACAGCTCTGTGCTGGGTCTTGATTTCACCCTCCACTCAGATCTTTCTCTCCTTTAAGCCCTCGGGCGTCGTTGAAACGAGAGACAGACATCATCGTTAATCAAACTCTGGTGTGATCGCTTTACTGCTCACCTCCTCTGGCCTTGCTCTCCATTCACAAACCGGTGCTTCGCCACACTTCCACCTCCACATGCATTTTCATATTTTAAATATTGACAGCTTCCATAATGAGTGCCTTTAGAGCAAATTACTTTTCTTTTTCTGTTCTTCATGGAAATTGAAATTCTTTTTCACTGGATTCACACATACTACAGATGTGCCGGATCAAGTTTAAATAAAACACATGAAGTATTCCTTGAATCTTACTCACGTTTGGAGTGTTCCCCTGTCTTTCTTCAGGAGAGAAGCTGGTTTTACTGAAGTCTCGTCTGCAGCAAGCTATGGCTATCCGCCGGAAGGAAGAACGAGAGCGTCGAGCTGCCCTTCATCGCCTGGATAATGAAGTCTGTGAGGAGGAGGAGGAGGAAGAGGAGATGACGGAGTCCGAAGAGGAAGAGGTATCAGTGTAAAAAAAAAAAAATCTTTTCCAACAAGGGCATCTTTGTTTAGGATTCTCATTACCAGTCTCTGTAGCTGAAGTAAGTGCTCCCTCATCATTTTGTTAAAGGAGAACTGAAGGCAATTTTTTTTTAATCAAAATTCTATTTTCATTTTATTCAATATCGGAATGCATTTTGATAGCTATTTTGTCACTGCTTTAGCAAGTTCTGAGTGTTTGAAATACGCTATGTAATCTATCAGTCCACATGTCAAAGTAATGGCCGTAAATGAGATTCGTTGAGACCTGTGCGAGACATCGTAGGACGGAAGTAAAACGTACAGCGGAAATCAAAGTGACCAACATCTGCCAACGCTGTCAAAAGACGCGCGCGCCCTCTTTTGAATCCTGACGTAGTCAAGCTGGAAGTTTTGTTTATTTCGATAGCAATCAGGAAAGTTTGAAGAAAGTAGGCAGTACTCGTCATTTAAACTCGTTTTTGTGCAATATTTCATTTGGAAAACAGTTTTCAAAATGGCGGCACTGACACCTGACTGACCCTTCACGTTTCGAAGTCTCGCACAAGTCTTGTGAAGATCGCATGGATAAGCGACGCCTGTCGTGGACCAAACGAACTAAATTCAACATGGCTAAAAACCGAATAGGCCAATAAGTATAATATTTAATTGCAATTAGTTGCCAATACGAGTCACGATATAAGGTTACTAAAACTGAAAATGTAATTGAATAATTAAGAAATGATGCAAGTTTAAAAATGACTTCACTTCTCTTTTAATACTTTTTGCTTGCTCTTTTCCAAACTCTAACTTTATAGGGTGTTGAGGAGTTGTTGGGTGATGGTGAAGAGGAAGCCAACGAAGCTGAAAATGAGGAAGAGGCAGAGGAAGCTGAAAGAGGCGATACATCCAAACGAAGTTCCTCTCCTGGTTTTAAAAGTCCATCTCCATTCCCTTACACTGACGGCACACTGATGCTGTTCGCGGGCAGCTCGTGCTCTAGAACAGGGTAAATACTGTATGTGCTTGTGTCTGTCCGATTTATCTGAGAGAAAGCAAATCAGTCTTGTTAAAACTTTTAATTTCTTGATTTTATATTTAGGGATGGTGTTAGGCAGTCTGGCCAAGCCAATCATGAAAATGACAGCAAAATGGGTGAGTTTTTATGACCAGGTTCATTTGGACGGAGTATCTCAACCACAAGCTTCTGAGAGTCATCGTGATTTTGGGCTACGTATACATAGACTGATTATTATAGACCTTTTCTGTTCTCTTCTCCAACAGAAGACGAGGATGGGCTTTCCTTGACCAAGGACAATAGCCATAACAGCAGCTTCGAACTGACGAGCTCCACACTCCCATCATACCAGCCGGTGAGCCGCGCCACAGGCAAAGGTCTTTCTGCAGCCATGTTCCGTTCACCTTCGCCCTGCTTCTTCAGACCCAGTTTCCTCAGCTCAGCCTCCAAGGTTAGCCCCTTTTTTTTAACAAGATCATATTTAATGCTGTTATTCTTAAAGGCAGTTGGATTTATCCCTTAATATTATGGACATCAATACAGTAGTAAAGTATGTCTAGAATCCAGTTTGAGGGATTCTTGTCTTAAGCATCGTTATCATAATATATCAAAATTCTTTGACTCATTCCGTACTAGTCTTGTCTTGTGTTCGTCTAATTAAATGCTCTCTAGAACATCACTGTGGTCACTTCTGATGGTAGACCTCCGATCAAAAATGTATTCATAACTCAGCGTCTAATTGTTTAGGGTTGTTAAAGTCCACAAGCATGGGTGAAGGTGGTAAAGGGAAATACAAAAACCAACTAGTTGGCTAGTTATCCCCGCTGGCTGAAAGGCCCGAAGGGGGTTATGTCATGGTGATGTCCGTCCGTCCCTTGAAGGGTGCTCACCTTCTGAAATCAACTCCCCTCACAATTTTTGGAGGAATCCCACAAAACTTGGCAAAAGGCATTGTTGTGTGTTGGTAGTACGCATATTGTTATTTTGTTCAATTCGGTTGCATTTTACCAGAGTTACAGCCCTTGATTAATTAACTTGTACTTTGACGATTTCATGAGGGTGTGTTTGCCTTCTGACATCAACTCCTCTCAATTTTTGGACGAATTTCTCGAAGCTTGGCAAAAGGCCTTGTTATATGACGGTAACACGCATATTGCGATTTAATTTAGTTTGTGAAAATTTTCCTAGAGTTTTGACCCTTGATTAAATAACTTTGTATTTTGACAATTTCGTGAGGGTGTAGGTCCTTCTGAAATCAACTCCTCTCACAATTTGTGGAGGAATTTCACCAAACTTGGCAAAAGGCTTTGTTATATGACAGTTATACGCAGATTGAAATTTTGTTTAATTTGGGAAAATTGTACCAGAGTTCTGCCCTTGATTAACAAACTTGTACTTTGGCAATTTCATCAAGGTGTGCTTGCTTTCTGAAATCAACTTCCCTTACAATTTTTATTTCCTGCTGGCCGAAAAGCCCAAAGGGGTATTATGTCTTGACGATGTCTGTTCCATCTGTCTGTCCTAGGAAGGGCACTCACCTTCTGAAATCAACTCCTTTCACAATTTTTGGAAGAATTTCACGAAACTTGACCGAATTCTTTGTTATATGTCGGTAATACGCATATTGCAATTTCGTTCAATTCAGTCGCATTTTAGCAGGGTTATGGCGTAGCTGCCAGCGGGGGATATTGTGCTCTCGGAGCATTCTTGTTTTTAATTTGTTTAGATTTGGCAGGAGTGTGGTATATTTCAAACGCTATAAGCTGAATTCTCCACGCTGACTCCCAACAAATGCACCAACTGTTCCTTCATCTTGTCCTGTTCCTCAGAGCTCTGGTAAGCTGTCTGAGCCGTCCCTCACTCTCCCTGTGGAGGACTCGCAGGACCTTTATGGTGTTCCGTCTTCTGAAGGTGGGGACTCTCAGGGCCCCTTCTCGCAGGAGGACACACAGTCACAGCTGTTGGATGCAGACGGCTTCCTGAACGTGGGGCCCCGTGGTGGCCAGAGCTGCTCTCACAAACGCCAGCTGCTTTTAGATAACCTGGATGAAAACGCCATGGACGCCAACATGGGTGAATTGCTGGGGCTCTGCTCAGGTGGCTTTGGCTCAGCGGAACGGAGTCAGCCAGGAGGTGAGGATGAGCTGCTGGGCCTGTGCTCTGGTGCGTTCTCCACCCAGCCTGGAGAAACCGGCAGACCCAAAGAGGAAACTGCAGCCGTGGAGACAAAACTCACAGTCAGAGAGGGTTCCGGGAGCTCGGACACAGACATGGACCAGCTACTTTCTCTCTGCTCAGGAAAATTCCCAGGCAGTCCTGGTGTGTGTTTGTTTTTTTTTTTGTCAAAGATTAGTTCCTCTATTTATTTTTTATATTGCAACAAAGACCCCCCCCCTTTTTTTGTCAAAGATTAGTTCCTCTATTTATTTTTTATATTGCAGCAAAGACCCCCCCCCCCCCCTTTTTGTCAAAGAGTAGTTCCTCTATTTATTTTTTATATTGCAACAAAGACCCCACCCCCCCTTTTTTTTTTTTTTTTTTAAATGCATCTAATTTCATCAAATAATTTGTTAATGCTTTCTGTATTCTTTCTTTCAGCTGCTTCTCCAGTGCAACCAGCCGCAAGCCCCACTCTTGATGAACCTGACTGGTAAAGTGGATCTTGTAAACTGCATGTCCACTATTTTACCAATATCCTTTTGATCCGTGTCGTGTAACTCATTAACTCACACTTATTTGTTTGTTTTTAGTAAGAGCAAGGAGGCGGAAGGGGAAGAAGACAATTGTGAGTTTCGGCTTTTGTCGGATGTTGACAGCAACAGTGAGAAGGTAAGTGAGAATATGCGATTTTGGTGTCTGAGACAGTAATGCATGTGTATTGATGTGGTGGTCAAAATGCATAAGACATTTAATGAGAGAAATAGGTGATTTTATATTTTATTGTAAGATTGTTGTTTTTCAATAATCTTTTAACCGATTGGCACGGATACATTGCACACAATATGACCAGGGATATAAATGAACACAGTAAAAATGTTTTGTTTTTACTCTGTTGTCTTATAGATGATGTGTTTTCTCTTTTCCTTTACAGGAGGAGGGCGAGGAAGACTCTGATGTTGACGGAGAGATAGGTGATGAGGTGGATGATGAGGAGAGGGAGGCGGTATTCGGGCGACATCCGGGTAAAAAGATGTAAGTTGTGTTCAGGCTTGTGAATTCTGTGAAATGAAAATTGTAATAAAATGACCGTTTTTATTAAACCCTTTCATATGCATCTTTAAACAAAGTTGAAGTCAGACATTTCCGAACTTTCTGTTTCATTACAAAGTGCCTTTCCTCTTTGGCTTTAGACGCATGACTGACTTTGTGGACTCTGAGGCCGAGCTGTCGGGCAGTGATGTCGGCAGCGAGGATGAAAGTGACGAAGGAGGTGATGAATATGAAGAAGAGGAGATACAGGAGCAACTCCCATCGGATGAGGAACTGATGGACCAAGTAAACAAAATCCACATGTAAGAATAAACATGTCTACATCCATGTATGTTTCCTTAGTGCTCTAATGCAGCATTGGTGAGCCAAGAAGTTTGGTTAACTGGATGTGGTTGCGTTTGTGGTGTGGTGGGGCTTGAGAAAGTCAGTGCTGCTGTAACATGGATTTGCCACTAGGGAGCAGTCACTGTTCAAAGAACTCTAAATGTGTGATTTGTGGCATTCTAATCATAGTCCAATATTCTGTAGCATTGTAATGGACCTTTTGTAGTTTTTCTAGTCTTTTGAGCTGTCTGTGTTTACAGGAAGCATGTCCTTGATGACGATAAGCGCAAATTGCGTTTGTATCAGGAGCGTTACCTAGCTGATGGGGATCTGCACTCGGATGGACCTGGTCGAGAGCGCCGCTTCCGCTGGAAGAATATTGGTAAGTTCAGAGAGAGAGAGTGTGTGTGTGTGTGTGTGTGTGTGTGTGTTAATAGTAGTACCTTTTCACACTGAACACAATGCAACTGGTTGTGATTCACACATGATGCATGAGCTCCTCAGCTATTGTGTGATATGATGGCTGCCTGTCTTGTGCATACAGTGGTGCTTGAAAGTTTGTGAACACTTTGGAACTTTCTATATTCCTGCATAAATATGACCCAAAACATCATCATATTTTCACACAAGTCCTAAAAGTAGATAAAGAGAACCCAGTTAAACAAATGAGACAGAAATATTATACTTGGTCATTTATTTATTGAGGAAAATGATCCAGTATTACATATCTGTGAGTGGCAAAAGTATGTGAACCTTTGCTTTCAGTATCTGGTGTGACCCCCTTGTGCAGCAATAACTGCAGCTAAACGTTTCCGGTTGAGAGTACGTCATGCGCATTCTGGCTGCGGCTTCTCACTGGAGCTTTATTATATTTTCTCTCCTTTTTATTTTAATTTTTTTTTCTTTTTTCTGCATTTAATGTTTGAGTGTTTTTGTCCGCCGGTGGTGGTGTAGCTCTGGACCCAGTTTTGGGCGTCGGTTCCCTCCAGGCCTTGGTTCGCTGTGGGTGATGCCTGTGCTCCCAGCTATGGACTGCAGTGAGCTTGTTGCTCATTTTAACATCATGGTTGTCCAGCGCTCTCTGTTTAAATGCTTGGCATGGTGTTCCGAGCGATGTTGCTCAGTGGCGTCGTGGCAGCTGTGCAGGCGGTTTGGGACATACCAGCGCTCTGCATGGCAGTGCTTCTGTGCTTGCTTTGTGGATCCATGGCGTGGTGTTCGAGCGATGTTGCTGGCGGCATCACGGCGGCTGTGCTGGAGATGTGGGACTTGTTTTCGTGTGCCTTTTGGTGGGACTGTGGCTGCTACACCACTGGAATGATATCCTGACCTCTATTTGGTGGACTTTTTTTTTTCTGTCTATTATTGTAAAGCGACCTTGGGTTTTGAGAAAGGCGCTATATAAATTGAACATTATTATTATTATTATTATTATTATTATTATTAACTGTTGATCAGTCCTGCACACCGGCTTGGAGGAATTTTAGCCCATACCTCTGTACAGAACAGCTTCAACTCTGGGATGTTGGTGGGTTTCCTCACATGAACTGCTCGCTTCAGGTCCTTCCACAACATTTCGATTGGATTAAGGTCAGGACTTTGACTTGGACATTCCAAAACATTCACTTTATTCTTCTTTAACCATTCTTTGGTAGAACGACTTGTGTGCTTAGGGTCGTTGTCTTGCTGCATGATCCACCTTCTCTTAAGATTCAGTTCATGGACAGATGTCCTGACATTTTCCTTTAGAATTCGCTGGTATAATTCAGAATTCATTGTTCCATCAATGATGGCAAGCCGTCCTGGCCCAGATGCAGCAAAACAGGCCCAAACCATGATACTACCACCACCATGTTTCACAGATGGGATAAGGTTCTTATGCTGGAATGCAGTGTTTGCCTTTCTCCAAACATAATGCTTCTCATTTAAACCAAAAAGTTCTATTTTGGTGTCATCCATCCACAAAACATCTTTCCAATAGCCTTCTGGCTTGTCCACATGATCTTTAGCAAACTGCAGACGAGCAGCAATGTTCTTTTTGGAGATCAGTGGCTTTCTCCTTGCAACCCTGCCATGCACACCATTGTTGTTCAGTGTTCTCCTGATGGTGAACTCATGAACGTTAACATTAGCCAATGTGAGAGAGGCCTTCAGTTGCTTAGAAGTTACCCTGGGGTCCTTTGTGATCTCGCCGGTTATTACACGCCTTGCTCTTGGAGTGATCTTTGATGGTCGACCACTCCTGGGGAGGGTAACAATGGTCTTGAATTTCCTCTATTTGTACACAATCTGTCTGACTGTGGATTGGTGGAGTCCAAACTCTTTAGAGATGGTTTTGTAACCTTTTCCAGCCTGATGAGCATCAAGAACGCTTTTTCTGAGGTCCTCAGAAATCTCCTTTGTTCGTGCCATGATACACTTCCACAAACATGTGTTGTGAAGATCAGACTTTGATAGATCCCTGTTCTTTAAATAAAACGGTGCCCACTCACACCTGATTGAAAACACCTGACTCTGATTTCACCTTCAAATTAACTGCTAATCCTAGAGGTTCACATACTTTTGCCACTCACAGATATGTAATATTGGATCTCATCTCATTATCTCTAGCCGCTTTATCCTTCTACAGGGTCGCAGGCAAGCTGGAGCCTATCCCAGCTGACTACGGGCGAAAGGCGGGGTACACCCTGGACAAGTCGCCAGGTCATCACAGGGCTGACACATAGACACAGACAACCATTCACACTCACATTCACACCTACGGTCAATTTAGAGTCACCAGTTAACCTAACCTGCATGTCTTTGGACTGTGGGGGAAACCGAAGCACCCGGAGGAAACCTACGGGGAGAACATGCAAACTCCGCACAGAAAGGCCCTCGTCGGTCACGGGGCTCGAACCCAGACCTTCTTGCTGTGAGGCGACAGCGCTAACCACTACACCACTGTGCCGCCCTAATATTGGATAATTTTCCTCAATAAATAAATGACCAAGTATAATATTTTTGTCTCATTTGTTTAACTGGGTTCTCTTTATCTACTTTTAAGACTTGTGTGAAAATCTGATGAAGTTTTAGGTCATATTTATGCAGAAATATAGAAAATTCTAAAGGGTTCACAAACTTTCAAGCACCACTGTAAGTCTTGGTTGATTTAATTGCATCCGGAAAAGGCACAAAGCAAGAGTAAATTTGTATTTTTTTATGACAGTACAGTATGGAAGTGTCTGATTAGAAAAGTGCATGTAGGGAAAAATTTGGGCTCTGTATGAACAAACATTTTTGTATTGAACTTGAAAATGTCAGTGTGCAGCTTGAGTCATGATTTGATTTCATATACAGTATGAAACAGGAAGTGTGTTGAAATTCAACAACCAATAGCGTTCAAGATGTGCTACACCTCCCATTGAACCTCCCATAGCAACACCTGCAGTTTGTTCATAAATGTGATCTGGAGAGAGCATGTGTTTGGACAAAATCTGGACAAGTCACCAAAATCTTTGCACTGGAAATGATGGTCAAATTTAAATTAGAATACTAGTGCATCTCAAAAAATTAGAATACCATGAAAAAGTTCCTTTTTTTCATAATTTAATTCAAAAAGGTAAACTTTCATATATTCTATATTCATTACATGTAAAGTGAAATATTTAAAGCCTTTTTTGTTTTAATTTTGATGATTATGGCTTATAGCTCATGAAAATCAGAAATCCAGTATCTCAAATTATTAGAATATTCCCTAAGATCAATCAAAAAAAGGATTTACAATACAGAAATGTCCAACTTCTGAAAAGTATATTCATTTATACACTCAATACTTGGTTGGGGCTCCTTTACCATGAATTACTGTATCAATGCGGTGTGGCATGGAGGTGATCAGTCTGTGGCACTGCTGAGGTGTTATTGAAGCCCAGGTTGCTTTGATGGTGGCCTTCAGCATATCTGTATTTTTGGGTTGGGTGTTTCTCATCTTCCTCTTGACAATACCCTATAGATTCTCTATGGGGTTCAGGTCAGGCAAGTTGGCTGGCCAATCAAACACAGTAATATCATGGTCAGCAAACCATTTGGTAGTAGTTTTGGCACTGTGGGTAGGTGCTAAGTCCTGCTGGAAAAGGAAATCAGCATCTCCAAAAAGCTCGTCAGCAGATGGAAGCATGAAGTGCTCTAAAACCTCCTGGTAGATGGCTGTGTTGACTTTGGACTTGATAAAATACAGTGGACCAACACCAGCAGATGACATGGCACCCCAAATCATCACAGACTGTGGAAACTTCACACTGGGCTTCAAACACCTTGGATTCTGTGCCTCTCCACTCTTCCTCCAGACTCTAGAACTGTGATTTCCAAATTAAATGCAAAATGTACTTTCATCTGAAAAGAGGACTTTGGACCACTGAGCAACAGTCCATTTTTTTTCTTTCCTTAGCCCAGATAAGACACTTCTGACATTGTCTCTGGCTCAGGAGTAGCTTGATATTAGGAATGCGAAAGTTGTATCCCCTTTCTTGAAGATGTCTGTTCGTGATGGGTCTTAATACACTGACACCAGCCTCAGTCCACTCCTTGTGAAGCTCTCCCAAGTTCTTGAATCAACTTTTCTTGATAATCCTCTCAAGACTGTGGCCATCCCTGTGGCTTGTGCACCTTTTCCAGCCACCCTTTTCAGCAATGACCTTTTGTGGCTTACCCTCCTTGTGGAGAGCATCAGTGATCATCTTCTGGACAACAGTCAAGTCAGCAGTCTTCCCCATGATTGTGGTTGTGTGTACTGAACTAGACCGAGAGATACACTGTGTTCATACTGTTTTACTCAAACTCGAAATGAAATATTCTAATATTTTGAGATTTTTTTTTTTTTGTACTGTATGCTAGGGCTGGGCGATAAAATGATAACGATACGTATCGCGATAGACACATACTTGATATCAATAGAACGTTTCGATAGAATTTTTTTTTTTTTTCAAGAAACAAGCGTTAGCCCGAGCTCTCTCTGGTTTAGGTCCGCTTTCAGTCAACTGTTGTTGCGAAGCAAGCTTGGTTGCATGAGCAAAGGCACTCGTCCTCTGGTGCCTAGCAACGCATAGGGAGTGACACGCTGATAGCCAATCATGTAATAGTATCGCGTTTGGTTGCGCCATCTCGTTGTCTCGTGGTCGTGTTTATTTTTTTTCCAGAAACAGCGTGGCCAAGAAAAGAAAGATGAGTGCCGGAACGAGCGAGGAAATTGTGGGTAAAGTCAGTAAGGTCAGATGTTACAGATGTAAAGTCTTAAGTCTACCTCAGTTTTATTTTAATTTCTTCTATGTTTACAAAACACTATTTTTATTTTATTAAACCTTCAATGAAAATATACTTGAATAGTTTAAGAATAGTCTAAGTCTACCTCAGTTTCACTCAATTTCTTTTATGTTTATAAAGCACTGCATATTTTTATTTATGTTTTTAAATGTTATTCACCAGAGGGTGAACTTTTTTTGCACTAAACTTGCAGTAAAAAATTAAAAATATGACAGTCCTTCTCACATAGCAGGTTTTGCTATGTTTACATTTAACACTTTGCTCGTTTTTATAACACTTGAGTTTTTTAAGCACTTTATTATTGATAATTGCTCAGTTTTTGTTGTGATCGTAACATTGAACATGCGTGTTGACATTCCTTGCTTATTGGCTGTCAGAGGAAGTTTAAGTTTAAAATAAATGTTTGAATTTAGTATTGTTCCCTCCTGGTCCTTATTTTAAATAGGTCATAAAATGTTTCAATAATTATCGATATTGACCAATATGAAACACATATCGTGATACAGATTTCAGCCATATCGCCCAGCCCTACTGAATGCCATACTGATTAAAATTAAAATAGAAAATGCTTGAAACATTTTAGTTTATGTGTAATGAGTCTATAATATATACCATTTTCACTTTCTTAACTGATGGAAAATATTGAACTTTTTCACAATATTCTAATTTTTTGAGATGCACTCGTGTATATATGAGAAACATTTTTCAACACTGTGTATACTGGTTTATTTCTGTCCAAAATGCCCTGAGACTCGTACAAAAGGCTCCAAAAGAGCATTCTTGCTTTCATGGTCACTTCAAATGACTGTTTCCTGAAGATGCCGATGTCGTCTGTTTTATAATCTCCATTTCACCTGATGCCTAGATGATGGCTTTGAGCTCGGGATAACTGCTGAGGGGGAAGAGGAAGAGGAGGAAGATGTGGATCAGCATGATCTGCAAAGGCACAAGGAAAGACTCGAGAGAGAGCAGTGGATGCGAGAGCAGGTGTGTGCGTGTGTGTGAGAACCTGGGTGATTTCCAGGAGCATCTTAATTCAGAGCTGAGATGTTTATATCTCAGGTATATTTATCTCATGGACATTTTAACTACTGTGTGATCCATAAGGACAATTATTTTTTTGTGAAAAAAAAATCAACCCATGATCTAAAAAGTTTGTTTGACAGCAGTGTTTTCTTCTGGTAGTCTGAAACATCGAAGAGAGGAGAAGAAGTGGAAGAGGAGGACAAGATTGGAGAGGAGGACAGTCAGTTTATGAAGCTGGCAAAGAAACTAACTGCTAAGGCTCTCCAGAAAAAAGGTGAATGTTGCAACAAATCCTTTGTGGGTGTGGATCTGGCTGTTGTGTATGTTCAACCTTTTTCTGTTTTGCCAGAGACCTCTTCAGTGCCACTGCAAGAGAAACCAGTTTCTAACGCCAACCCTTTTCAGAAGCCCTGTAAACCTGTGGTGAGTGTTTGGATGAAAGAAAATGCTTTTCAGTGTGATTGATATTCATTTGTATTCATGTTCCAATCATATTTTTCTATTTTTGATACAGAATGTCTCGTAATAGCAAGATGCTGACTAAATTTATGCAACATGGTGTCTTTTTTTGTTTGTTTAAGTCTTACCCATATAGACCCCTTTCACATGACGTCACCGTGCCGCGAGATTTTGTTAGGCGCCATATTGGAAGACCAAGTACATGCACTCACAATATAAAACAAAGTACGAGCGAGAGTAAAGTGACACAATGGCTGATAATTCGGGTTATGTAAGTACATTACCAGCTGCAGAAAGGGCACGGTATGTGGAGAAACTGGCTGTGATTGATGGGTTTGACCCATATGATAAGACTCGCGGCAAGGGAGAATGGAAACATAAGGAGGACCGGACACCAATTCTGCCATCTGTTTGCTACCCAGACATTGTAAACTATTTGTTGTTTACACCCAGTGCCTACACTCAGTGTTCGAACTATGCCGATATTTTCGGGGGGTCCCTTTTTTTCCCTTGGGGGGGGGGGGTCTTGCGCTTGTCTCGGAGCGCGGATCTCCAAACACATGAGAAGCCTATCTTACGCACATATCACACGGACTCCACACCTCCACACACGCATCGCGTCTGAAGTCATAACTCATCAGGGGAAATTGTGTCCGCATTGGCATGTTCAAAAAACAACCTCGCGTCAACAGTGATACCACACGCAAGAAAAAAAAACAGTCAGGCTACTCAACAACCAACCTGGCAGCAGCGAGCAAGCCCCAAACCATCCTAAATTATTATTATTATTATTATTATTAAATTGTAGAAGTCTGGGAGGCTTGCTCCTCATACAGTTATCAACTTGAGGCCAATTTAGCATGTTTTAAATCTGAATTTCTTGCGTTTGCTTACCTCAAAGTGTCCGCAGATCATGCACAGACTTATCCATTATATCCACAGTTTTTTGCCAAGTCTCACACAGGTTTCTTTCAAGTCTACTGTTGGGCCAATAAATCATAAATAAAACAGCTCAGATTTGTTTAAGTCGTTTGCCACTCCACTTTATTCTCGTGGGTTCACATACCGCTGCCGTTATTTCCCCCTAATCACGAGTTTGTTGGTCTTCCAAAATGGCGCAGGGTCTGTTTACTTCCGGTTTCGGGTGACGTCAGTGAAAGGGGTCTATAGATCAGTCTTTGTTTATGGTGCAAAAGGGCATTTTAACAATCTGTTTTCAAGTTGTGTCTTGGAAAATTCTTCAGCATAACCGTAAACCGTCAGCTTTGTACATAATCAGGTGTTCCAACAGGACCGTGATCCCAAACACATTAAAGTTGGTTGTGGAAAAGATAAAGCTTTTGGAATGGCCTTCCCAGTTGAAAGTATGTGGACTGTACTTAAAAGTCTGGTCCATGCCAGGAAAGCAACAAATTGAATTGAATTTCTGCCATGCAGAGTGGTCAAATATCCAACCAGAATTCTGCCACAAGCTTGTTGATGGCTATCAAAAGCATCCGGTCAGGGTGAAACTTGCTAAGGGACCAAATATTAGGTGTGCTGTACAGTATGTATATTGTTGACATTATGTTCAATTCAGAAAACCCAAAATAAATGAAAAATTGTGTACCAAATTATTTTTCCCTGTTTAAAGATGTATGTTGTACAATCATTCTACTACAGAAAAAGAGCTGTTCATAGAAATCATTGAAAGCCCAATATTGCCGTGACTTTTGTGTTGCTGATGGGTGTATGTCAACTTCTGACATCTGTATGCTGTATTTATTCATGTACGTCTTAGTCATTCATTCCAGATCATAATATTTTTATTTTTTCCCCCTTCAGGTGAAGAGAGGATCTTTGCTCAGTCAGCCGCAGGCAGTATTGCAGAAACTCGCCAACATTTCAGACGGCAACCCTCTAGCACCGCGTAACACTCGAGGATTCCTCTTCCAGACTTTGTCACCAGAAAAGGAGCCACCTACATCTGCCAGCCCAAAGAAACAGGTAACTTATGATGAAGCTTTTCGTAAGAGTGTCTGAAACTGTTCAAAACATGGAGGTTACACAGTCTGAAATGATTATAGTGGTGTAAATAATGAGTGATTGTGTACAGGTCTGTATGTGCACCACGAGGGGGCACCAGAGTGTTTTGCAGCCAGAGTTCGCAAACAATATATATATACACACACACACACTACCGTTCAAAAGTTTGGGGTCACCCAGACAATTTTGTGTTTTCCATGAAAAGTCACACTTTTATTTCCCACCATAAGTTGTAAAATGAATAGAAAATATAGTCAAGACATTTTTCTGGCCATTTTGAGCATTTAATCGACCCCACAAATGCGATGCTCCAGAAACTCAATCTGCTCAAAGGAAGGTCAGTTTTATAGCTTCTCTAAAGAGCTCAACTGTTTTCAGCTGTGCTAACATGATTGTACAAGGGTTTTCTAATCATCCATTAGCCTTCTGAGGCAATGAGCAAACACATTGTACCATTAGAACACTGGAGTGAGAGTTGCTGGAAATGGGCCTCTATACACCTATGGAGATATTGCACCAAAAACCAGACATTTGCAGCTAGAATAGTCATTTACCACATTAGCAATGTATAGAGTGGATTTCTGATTAGTTTAAAGTGATCTTCATTGAAAAGAACAGTGCTTTTCTTTCAAAAATAAGGAAACTTCAAAGTGACCCCAAACTTTTGAACGGTCGTGTGTGTGTGTGTGTGTTTTATATATATAATATATAAAAATTGGGTATACAGTAGACAGCACTGTTTGAATATACCATCTACTTTGAGAAAACATAAATATTTCCACAGAAATGTTTGTACTAACTTGCGTAGGCTTTTTTGCAAGCATGTTGGGTAGAAGAACTTAAGTTAGTTTTATCAAAAATGTGTGTGTGTGTTTTATATATATAATATATAAAAATTGGGTATACAATAGACAGCACTGTTTGAATATACCATCTACTTTGAGAAAACATAAATATTTCCACAGAAATGTTTGTACTAACTTGCGTAGGCTTTTTTGCAAGCATGTTGGGTAGAAGAACTAAAGTTAGTTTTATCAAAAATGGCTAAAAAACAGTTGTAGGCTATGAATCAAGTGAGTACAAAGAGTTTTCATTGGCAATATTTATTAGTTTTACATTTTTATTAAATGCACAGATACAATACAAAACAGATTAAACATTTTGGATGATAATCTGGTGTCTTTCTGTGGAATTGGAATGAGTTCTTTAAATGGCTTTTTTTTTTTTCCCACTTTTTGGGTGTTACTAATGCTGTAACTTTATCTTTGGTAGTGATTGTATGTAAAACCGAAATGCCTTTCACTTCAGGAAAACTTGTAGGTTGTAAAACGTTATACTCCTATAGTACATTTCAAAATGTTGAGCATTATGTGAGGGGCTTTTTCCAGGCCAGAGAATATACATATATTATCTTTATACCTGTTTGTACATTTTCAAAATGATTAAAGATGGCATTATGAAAATTGTCTAATTTAAAATAGTAAATAATAATAGTATGTCCTGATGATGATGATGATGATACTGCAATATGTGATTTATAAAACGAAATTTTCATGATGTATCGAACCTGATATCTGGCTTTCCTCATGTTTAATGAGGTCATTTGTTTAGATTAATATAACAATAAAGCACTTTTTTAAAAATCAGCCCTATTATTAATAAACTACTTTTATATGCAGTTTTCACTCAGTAAAATGCTATAGCAACATTCTCAATAAGTTTAATGTATGAAAAATTGATTTAACGCTTTTGTGAAAGACCTTTTTTTAATATTGTGTCTCATTCCTATTTCCTCTGACTGTTACAGTTTAAGAAAAGAGTACAAACAGACACTTTGGCACCTGTTGCAAAGCGACCATGTCGAGAAAATCAAGTGAAATCTGCCGGACCTCCAAGGAGTATTTTCAGCTATTTTGAGAACTGAAGCCGTTTTGAAGATTTGTGATGTCACAGGCCTCCAACGAGCTGATTTCTTAGTTTTGGCCAAATCTCTTGTCGATTCTGTCATCTTAAATTTGGCAACTGACTTGGTTTGGTTTGTGATTCAACCTGTGCGTTTATTTGTTTTAAATGTTCTATCGTGTAAATATTGTGATTTTGTAATTCTGTATTTTTTTATTTGTAAAATTATAAATTAAAAGTTTATTTTAAGCATGCTTCTGAAATTTTTATGATTGGTAAACTCAATAGTGTTCCTATAACCATAGAGAATTGGAACACCTAAATGACACACAACCCGCTGTTGCTAACATTGTGACATTTTAATGCCCTGCCACATCAGAAGGAGCTGGGGGGGGCAGCAACTTGTATTATGTACAAATGAAAATTTGCTTTGTTATAAATTTCTGCATAGTGCAGGTTATGTAAATGTAAACATGGATGCAAATTTTATAATTTGATGGAGTTTAAATGCTGGAAACTGCAGCAAAGCAATGATGTGTAGGATAAATGTACATTAGGTTGGATATAAATTAAGGACCGTCATAAGAGCCTTTGGGTGGCACGGTGGTGTAGTGGTTAGCACTGTCGCCTCACAGCAAGAAGGTTATGGGTTTGAACCCAGTGGCTGATGAGGGCCTTTCTGTGTGGAGTTTGCATGTTCTCGCTGTGTCTGTGTGGGTTTCCTCCCACAGTCCACAGATATGCAGGTGAGGTTAATTGGTGGCTCTAAATTGACTGTAAATGGTTTTGTGTCTGAGTGTGTCAGCCCTGCGATGAGCTGGCGACTTGTCCAGGGTGTACCCCGCCTCTCACCCATGGTCAGCTGGGATAGGCTCCAGCTTGCCCCCTGCAACCCTGCATGGGATGAGCGGTTACAGATAAAACAAACATGAGGGCTTTTAAAAGAAATTTTAAATCTACCAAACACTATATGTACTATAAATAACAATATATAATGGCTATAACTATAATAATAGTCTAATATTAATAAATCAGGCTAGAGAAAAGTTGAATACAAAACGTTAACATTACGGATTACATCATGATAAATGTAGCATACCTGACAAACTGTAAAACTAATCTTACTGAGCTTTACATGCACCAACAAGTGTTAGGGACTTCAATTAATTTAGGACAAGCTAAAGATAAAGTAAATCCTTTGTAAAGAAAAGAAAATATTCTCAGGGCTTTCTCTTGGAATGCATGATTCTTTCTTTGAGGTGTCGATGATTGATTGATTCTTGTATGCAAGTCATCCACGTCAGCACTGCGGTTTCTGCCCAATCTGGCAACTTCATCTCATCTCATCTCATTATCTCTAGCCACTTTATCCTTCTACAGGGTCGCAGGCAAGCTGGAGCCTATCCCAGCTGACTACGGGCGAAAGGCGGGGTACACCCTGGACAAGTCGCCAGGTCATCACAGGGCTGACACATAGACACAGACAACCATTCACACTCACATTCACACCTACGGTCAATTTAGAGTCACCAGTTAACCTAACCTGCATGTCTTTGGACTGTGGGGGAAACCGGAGCACCCGGAGGAAACCCACGCGGACACGGGGAGAACATGCAAACTCCGCACAGAAAGGCCCTCGCCGGCCCCGGGGCTCGAACCCAGGACCTTCTTGCTGTGAGGCGACAGCGCTAACCACTACACCACCGTGCCATCTGGCAACTTATTATTGTATTTTATAGAACTATATTTGGTTAATTAGGTCCAGGCTTCTGAAAAAAAAGGTTTGTTTAAATGTTTTCTTCACTGTGTAATTTTATTGTCCTGCTGTGACGCTCTTGGGACCAGGAGCTTAAAACTCAGGCTCAGAATTGAAACCAGGTTAACTTCTCTATCCCATTGATAACCCATTTTCTTTCAAATCGACTTTTCACGCTTGCTTTATTGTGACCGAGCAGGAAAGAAGCTTTAGCGCCAAGCTTCTGGTCCCTCAGGCTCGAGATGCTCTTCTAATGACCTGTTCAGTGTGAGGCATGGCGATGTTAATAGAAGTCTAAGCAAATGGTTGGTTAAATAAGGAGCAGGCTTTGCTGTTGACTTAATAATCCCTTTTATCTCAACCTAATTAATTGGGTGCTGTGAATCACTTTGTCCAGTGGTCCAGGCAAGGGGACCCTCGTTAGCGAGGACCAAACGGTGCTGAAATACAGATGGATGATAAAGTAAAAATCACTGTATGGAACGTTCATAAGATGTTGGACCACCACGAGCTGTCAGAACAGCCTCCGTGCTCTACAAGTATCTGGAGGGAGACGAGCATCACTCTTCTAGAAGATATTCCCTCAATTTTTTTTTTGATAATGGCGGTGGAGAGTGCTCTCTTAACACATTCTTGAAAATCTCCTGTAGATTGTTCTGTTCAGTATTCAATACGATTTACCTCGTTTTCATTCTCATGATACCATTCAGTGAGCCGTCATGCCCTGTGGATGAGGACAGTGTCATCCTGGAAGAGACCACTCCCATCAGGATGGGTTTCATGATGGGTTAAAAGTGATCAATCAGAATTACTTTGCATTCAACCTTCCTTCATTCTCTAGGGACAAGGAGACCTAAACTACTACTTCTTTCGGCTGTTCTTGTTAGGGGTCGTCATAGTGGATCTGTTCCGTATATTTGATTTGGCATCAGATGCCATTTCTAACTAATCTGTCCAGGCTGGGGGCTGGCACTAAGTATGCACTGGCTTGTACAACCTCAGTGGCTGGGTATTTTACCTAATCTGCATGTCTTTGAACTGTGGGAGGAAACCAGAACACCCAGAGGAAACCCATGCAAACTCCATACAGAAAGGCCCCCCATTAGCCATGAGGTTCGAACCTGGAGCCTTCTTGCTGTGAGGCGACAGCGTTAACCACTGCACCACCATGCCGCTCACAAGGAGACCCAAACCATGGTGAAAAAATAGCAGAAAGCATAGCACAGCCACAAGTTTTTTCCTTTAATTTGTCATCCGCTTGGAGATCTGTTCTCTAATTGAATGGTGAGTCCTTTGTAGACCTTGCTTTGACCATAATTTTCTTCAGAATGTAACATTTGTGAGTTGGAGTATGGTACCTACAGTAGAAATGCATCCTGCAAGTTTTCCAAGAGCAGTAAAGAAAGCATTCAGTCAGAGCTCATCACTAGATTTGGGCTTTACTGTGCAACACAAGCTCTGCAGCCGAGAGCGTTCGTCTGACTGGTTGAATGCGTGGTAACCATCAATGACAGCAGCGCTGTGGGCTCCTATGAACTCTGTGACATACAGCTGAACTGATGCTACTGGATCATTAGCTACTGCAGACTGCTAACTACCAAACCAATGTTTTTATATACTGCCAATAGCATATTCTATCCCACCCTGAGGTTTTATAATGATTCTAAACCTAATGGTCGTTGTGCATAATAATCTTAGAGCCTTGGGTGTGTTTTTAACTGGTGAAGCACAAGCTGTGCTTAAAAGTAATTCATCTTCTGGTCATTTTTTCCCCCAGTCTCCACTCCTCCCTTGCTTGTTTGGTTGATGGAGATGATACTGCATGTGATGGGGCCGCAGGGCTGCTTCTCCGTTTGATGTATTTTTCATGTGTTAAGGCTACTGTTGAGATTAGCGTTCGGCGGAGACGGCCTGGAGGTGCTGTGCTTGAATGGGGATGTTGTTGGAGCTTGTCATGGGACAGGGAGGCGATATGCTTACTGAGTCTGTGTGATGTGCAAACAACAAAACACGTCACACATCCAAAAGACACCATGACAAAGCCCTGATGATCTGCTGTCGTCCTCAACAGCAACAAAACGATTCCAGGAGGGTAGCCTGACACTGAAGCAGCCTTAAAGGATCGGTTTAGAGAACAATATAGAGAGGAATTTATGTACATGTTCGTGCTGTTGAACAGTTTATCTTTCTTAAAATTGCATTGTGCAAAGTTACCAGGCAAATGAAGCTAACATACCGGATTATGACCAACAATTAGCATCATGTAAACAAACTGCAAACTTCAATTATCACAGGGTTGCCTTAGACAACATTGTTTAACTTGAATAATATAATTTGTATACAGTTTCATAAAATAGCAGATGCATTTATATTTTGTCTCATCTCATCTCATCTCATTATCTCTAGCCGCTTTATCCTGTTCTACAGGGTCGCAGGCAAGCTGGAGCCTATCCCAGCTGACTACGGGCGAAAGGCGGGGTACACCCTGGACAAGTCACCAGGTCATCACAGGGCTGACACATAGACACAGACAACCATTCACACTCACATTCACACCTACGGTCAATTTAGAGTCACCAGTTAACCTAACCTGCATGTCTTTGGACTGTGGGGGAAACCGGAGCACCCGGAGGAAACCCATGGGGAGAACATGCAAACTCCGCACAGAAAGGCCCTCGCTGGCCACGGGGCTCGAACTCGGACCTTCTTGCTGTGAGGCGACAGCACTAAACACTACACCACTGTGCCGCCCCACAGTTTTTATTTGTCCCCAGAAATTAGTTTTAAAGCATTACTCTACTATTTCGTTAAAAAAGGCATGAATACACTTGGGGATGTGATTGACAGCCTTGGCTGGAAGAGACCGTCTGCAGCCAGCCAGCTAATTTCACCACAGAATTTACCATCATACAGTTAGGTCTGGGCGGCACGGTGGTGTAGTGGTTAGCGCTGTTGCCTCACAGCAAGAAGGTCCTGGGTTCGAGCCCCGGGGCCGGCGAGGGCCTTTCTGTGTGGAGTTTGCATGTTGTCTGCGTGGGTTTCCCCCACAGTCCAAAGACATGCAGGTTAGGTTAACTGGTGACTCTAAATTGACCGTAGGTGTGAATGTGAGTGTGAATGGTTGTCTGTGTCTATGTGTCAGCCCTGTGATGACCTGGTGACTTGTCCAGGGTGTACCCCGCCTTTTGCCCGTAGTCAGCTGGGATAGGCTCCAGCTTGCCTGCGACCCTGTAGAAGGATAAAGCGGCTAGAGATAATAAGATGAGATGACAGTTAGGTCCATATATATTTGGACACTGACACAAATTTTCTTTTTTTTTTACCTGTTTACTGAAACATTCAATTTTTAGTTATATAATGGACATAAAGTCCAGACTTTCAGCTTTCATTTGAGGGTATCCACATTAAAATTGGATGAAGGGTTTAGGAGTTTCAGCTCCTTAACATGTGCCACCCTGTTTTTAAAGGGACCAAAAGTAATTGGACAATTGACTCAAAGGCTATTTCATGGGCAGGTGTGGGCAATTCCTTCGTTATGTCATTCTCAATTAAGCAGATAAAAGGTCTGGAGTTGATTTGAGGTGTGGTGCTTGCATTTGGAGGATTTTGCTGTGAAGAAAACATGTGGTCAAAGGAGCTCTCCATGCAGGTGAAACAAGCCATCCTTAAGCTGCGAAAATGGAAAAAACCCATCCGAGAAATTGCTACAATATCAGGAGTGGCAAAATCTACAGTTTGGTACATCCTGAGAAAGAAAGAAAGCACTGGTGAAGTCATCAATGCAAAAAGACCTGGACGCCCACAGAAGACAACAGTGGTGGATGATCGCAGAATAATTTCCATGGTGAAGAGAAACCCCTTCACAACAGCCAACCAAGTGAGCAACACTCTCCAGGAGGTAGGCGTATCAATATCCAAATCTACCATAAAGAGAAGACTGCATGAAAGTAAATACAGAGGGTTCACTGCACAGTGCAAGCCACTCATAAGCCTCAAGAATAAAAAGGCTAGATTGGACTTTGTTAAAAAAAACATCGAAAAAAGCCAGCACAGTTCTGGAAGAACATTCTTTGGACAGATGAAACCAAGATCAACCTCTACCAGAATGATGGAAAGAAAAAAGTATGGCGAAGGCGTGGTACAGCTCATGATCCAAAGCATACCACATCATCTGTAAAACATGGCAGAGGCAGTGTGATGGCTTGGGCATGCACGGCTGCCAGTGGCACTGGGTCACTAGTGTTTATTGATGATGTGACACAGGACAGAAGCAGCCAGATGAATTCTGAGGTATTCAGAGACATACTGTGTGCTCAAATCCAGCCAAATGCAGCCAAACTGATTGGTCGGCGTTTCATAATACAGATGGACAATGACCCAAAACATAAAGCCAAAGCAACCCAGGAGTTTATAAAAGCAAAGAAGTGGAATATTCTTGAATGGCCAAGTCAGTCACCTGATCTCAACCCAATTGAGCATGCATTTCACTTGTTAAAGACTAAACTTGAGACAGAAAGGCCCACAAACAAACAGCAACTGAAAACCGCTGCAGTAAAGGCCTGGCAGAGCATTAAAAAGGAGGAAACACAGCGTCTGGTGATGTCCATGAGTTCAAGACTTCAGGCAGTCATTGCCAACAAAGGGTTTTCAACCAAGTATTAGAAATGAACATTTTATTTACAATTATTTAATTTGTCCAATTACTTTTGAGCCCCTGAAATGAAGGGATTGTGTTTTTAAAAAAATGCTTTAGTTCCTCACATTTTTATGCAATCATTTTGTTCAACCCACTGAATTAAAGCTGAAAGTCTGAACTTCAACTGCATCTGAATTGTTTTGTTCAAAATTCATTGTGGTAATGTACAGAACCAAAATTAGAAAAATGTTGTCTCTGTCCAAATATTTATGGACCTAACTGTATATCTACTTATTTGAACTCAATAGCTATATTATTGATAGATATATTATTTCAGTATCAACAGCATCCAGCCAGTCAATTATTGAAATTTCCACAAAAGACATTTGTTCCTCAGTGAACACATACACTACCAATAAGATTAGGATGGATTTTATAAGTAGGCTAGTTAGTTGAGAGTGTGCTGGGAAAAGACTTGCGTCCCAAATAATGAGTTATTTACTCACACTGCAGTTCTGGAGCATTCCCCACCGGTATGATGAATGAATTTCCAGTTCATGTCCATGTGATAAATGTCCTTCTTAGCTGCATGTGTATTAAGGCAATATCTCCAGGTGAAACTATTTAATCTTACAAGATAGATGTAAGATTCTGAGATGCACTGGACCTCTGCAATGAGCCCAATGGATGGGCATATCAAATGAGTGAATGCACCTGACTTTGGCTCTCGTCTCTACTGCACAGACTCTGGCTCCAAGTATGACAATATGGCAGAGGAATTGTGGTTTCAAAGTCATAGTCCTTCCCACGCCATGTGGCGCATAGGGCGGCGCCGATCTCCGTTTCCTCTCACGTATTACATAGCTAGGGTTACAGTGGGGAGCTAGTCCTCTGGTAACCACAAGAGTTTGACTCCCCATTTGCACCTGTATTGCAGCATGCCTTGCCAGATGGCAGGAGGTACCATTTTTATGATGGTCTTTGGTATGACCCGACCGTGAGTAGAACTCGCCATGTCCCGATCGAGAGGCGGACACGCTAACCACTAGGCCAACTCGTGGTAATTGTGGTTTCACTTCAATAGAAATGGAGGCAACAGAGCCACACTGTCCATATTTACTGCAGTTGATGGCCAAAAGTATGTGGACCTTCCCTAAACCTTTGCCACAAACTTGGAGGCACATGATTGTTAAGAATTTCTATGTACGCTGTAACATGACAATTTCCCTTCACTGGAACTAAGAGGCCCAAACCAGTTCCAGCATGACAATGCCCCTGTACACAAACTGAGCTCCATGAATGCATAGTGTGATAAACCTGGAATGGAAGAACTCGAGTGTCCTGCACCGAGCCCTGACATCAACCCCACTGAACATCTTTAGAATGAACTGGAATACTGATTGCACTCTAGGCCTCCTCACCCAACATCAGTTCCTGATCTCAATAATGCTCTTGTCGCTGAAAGAAGAAGAAGAAGAAGAAGAAGATGTTATTTGTCGCATATACACTCACCGGCCACTTTATTCGGTACACTTATACACCTACAGTTTTATGCAGTTCTCTAATCAGCCTTGACCGCAACACAATACATAAAATCATGCAGATACAAATCAAGACCTTCGGTTAATGCTCACTTCAAACATCAGAAAGGGAAAAATTGTGATCTCTGTGACTTTCACTGTGGCATGGGTGTTGGTGCCAGATGGACTGATTTGAGTATTTCAGAAACTGCTGATATCCTGGGGTTTTCACACACAACAGTCTCTAGAGTTTACATGGAATGGTGCAGAAAACATAAAACACTGAGTGAGTGACAGTTCTGTGGGTGGAAACAAATGCCTTGTTGATAAGAGAGGTCAGAGGAAAATGGCCAGATTGGTTCGAGTTGCCAGGAAGGATATAGTAACTTGTGGCAATTCTTTACAACCGTGGTGAGCAGAAAAGCATCTCAGCATGCAACAGCAGAAGACCACATTGGGTTCCAGTCCTGCAGTCAAGAACAGGAATCTTAGAATCAAGAACAAGTTCCCATTAAAGTGGCTGGTGAGTGTACATTACAGCCTAGTGAAACTCTTTTCTTTGTATATCCCAGATTGTTAGGAAGTTGGGGTCAGAGTGCAGGCAGCACAGTGGTGTAGTGGTTAGCACTGTCGCCTCACAGCAAGAAGGTCCTGGGTTTGAGCCCAGCGGCCGGCAAGGGCCTTTCTGTGTGGAGTTTGCATGTTCTCCCTGTGTCTGCGTGGGTTTCCTCCGGGTGCTCTGGTTTCCCCCACAGTCCAAAGACATGCAGGTTAGGTTAATTGGTGGCTCTAAATTGACTGTAGGTGTGAATGTGAGTGTGAATGGTTGTCTGTGTCTATGTGTCAGCCCTGTGATGACCTGGCGACTTGTCCAGGGTGTACCCCGCCTTTCGCCTGTAGTCAGCTGGGATAGGCTCCAGCTTGCCTGTGACCCTGTAGAACAGGATAAGCGGCTACAGATAATGGATGGATGGATGGATGGGTCAGAGTGCAAAGTCAGCCACGATATGGCATCCCTGGAGCAGAGAGGGATAAAGGCCTTGGTCAAGGGCCCAACAGTGGCAGCTTGCTGGTGCTGGGGTTTGAACTGTCACCATCAACTCAAATCAAATCCCAACAGTCACATTCCAAAGCCTTTGCATAAGAGATGAGGTTATTATAGGCAGCCCGGTGGTATAGTGGTTAGTACTGTCGCCTCACAGCAAGAAGGTCCTGGGTTTGAGCCCAGCGGCTGGCAAGGGCCTGTCTGTGTGGAGTTTGAATGTTCTCCCCGTGTCCGCGTGGGTTTTCTCTGGGTGCTCCGGTTTCCCCCACAGTCCAAAGACATGCAGGTTAGGTTAATTGGTGGCTCTAAATTGACCGTAGGTGTGAATGTGAATGGTTGTGTGTCTCTGTGTCAGCCCTGCGATGACCTGGCGACTTGTCCAGGGTGTACCCCGCCTCTCGCCCATAGTCAGCTGGGATAGGCTCCAGCTTGCCTGCGACCCTGTAGAACAGGATAAGCGGCTACAGATAATGGATGGATGGATGGGTCAGAGTGCAAAGTCAGCCACGATATGGTATCCCTGGAGCGGAGAGGGATAAGGGCCTTGGTCAAGGGCCCAACAGTGGCAGCTTGCTGGTGCTGGGGTTTGAACTGTCACCATCAACTCAAATCAAATCCCCAACAGTCACATTCCAAAGCCTTTGCATAAGAGATGAGGTTATGATAGGCAGCACGGTGGTATAGTGGTTAGTACTGTCGCCTCACAGCAAGAAGGTCCTGGGTTTGAGCTCAGCGGCCGGCAAGGGCCTGTCTGTGTGGAGTTTGCATGTTCTCCCCGTGTCCGTGTGGGTTTCCTCCGGGTGCTCCGGTTTCCCCCACAGTCCAAAGACATGCAGGTTAGGTTAATTGGTGGCTCTAAATTGACCGTAGGTGTGAAACCCACACATAGTCAGCTGGGATAGGCTCCAGATTGCCTGCGACCCTGCAGAACAGGATAAGCAGCTACAGATAATGGATGGATGGATGGGTCAGAGTGCAAAGTCAGCCACGATATGGCATCCCTGGAGCAGAGAGGGATAAGGGCCTTGGTCAAGGGCCCAACAGTGGCAGCTTGCTGGTGCTGGGGTTTGAACTGTCACCATCAACTCAAATCAAATCCCCAACAGTCACATTCCAAAGCCTTTGCATAAGAGATGAGGTTATGATAGGCAGCACGGTGGTATAGTGGTTAGTACTGTCGCCTCACAGCAAGAAGGTCCTGGGTTTGAGCTCAGCGGCCGGCAAGGGCCTGTCTGTGTGGAGTTTGCATGTTCTCCCCGTGTCCGTGTGGGTTTCCTCCGGGTGCTCCGGTTTCCCCCACAGTCCAAAGACATGCAGGTTAGGTTAATTGGTGGCTCTAAATTGACCGTAGGTGTGAAACCCACACATAGTCAGTTGGGATAGGCTCCAGCTTGCCTGCGACCCTGCAGAACAGGATAAGCGGCTACAGATAATGGATGTATGGATGGGTCAGAGTGCAAAGTCAGCCACGATATGGCATCCCTGGAGCAGAGAGGGATAAGGGCCTTGGTCAAGGGCCCAACAGTGGCAGCTTGCTGGTGCTGGGGTTTGAACTGTCACCATCAGCTCAAATCAAATCCCCAACAGTCACATTCCAAAGCCTTTACATAACAGATGAGGTTATTATAACAGCAAAGGGGGACCAAGACCATATTAAAACCCATGTTTTGGGAATGAGATGTTCGCCAAGCTCATGTGTCATGGTCAGGTGTGTACATACCTTTGACCTTATAGTGTATATTGTTAGCTATCAGCACATAACAGACATTACTGACTCTGGCTAATGTTTTTCCCCCCTACTGCACAGTTAGGTCGCCACTGCCCACTTTAGGAAATGAGTCATGCTAGACTAAAGCAGCCTGTCCTCAGAGCCGGAAAAAAGAGAGAGAGAGAGAGAGAGAGAGAGCCCACAGGCTAACAGTGCTGAAGAGGAGAGGCTAGAGGAGGGCAAATCGCTCACAACAGACGGTAAGACAGCACTGGCTATTTTATCCATCCATTCACAAACATTATCACCAATCATGCTGTTGAGTCTGGGCTGAGGATGGACCCAGTGCTGTCTGTGGTGATGGTGTGAGTGAGCGGCTGTTCTGCTCTGCTGAAGGACCCGAGCTCTGAGATGGGGTGAGACTCGACACGCTGCTCTTATGTAACTGAAATCCCGACTAGCACTGTTTTTGACGGGTTTTTAGACGTTCTGTGTCGTTGTACGATATAAACCGCGATGTTTGTGCGATTCGCTGTTTGAGCTGCGTCAGAGTCAACAGCACACTCGACTAACAGCCTCACACCTTCATTTCTCTCTTCGCCATCGTTTCATACAGGATTAATACTCACACAGGCGACACTGACTCACATTAAATCAGATGCTCATGACAGTGGACTCACTTTTTTAATCCGTACTTGAAAGGCATGTGGGTGGTAGCTATGGAGCCCGTTTCCGCCACCATAATAATAATGAGATCGTTTTCTCATAATTAGATCTTATCTCGTAATTATGACTTGCTATCTCATAATAATGAAACACGAGAAAGTTTCTCTTAATTATGACTTACTATCTGATATTTATATCTTCTCATATTTATGACTGAGTATATCATATTTATGGCTTAATATCTCACAATTATGACTTTACTATCTCATATTTATGACTATCTCATATTTATTACTTAGTATGTCATAATTATGGGCGGCACGGTGGTGTAGTGGTTAGCGCTGTCGCTTCACAGCAAGAAGGTCCGGGTTCGAGCCCAGTGGCCGGCGAGGGCCTTTCTGTGCGGAGTTTGCATGTTCTCCCCGTGTCCGCATGGGTTTCCTCCGGGTGCTCCGGTTTCCCCCACAGTCCAAAGACATGCAGGTTAGGTTAACTGGTGGCTCTAAATTGACCGTGGGTGTGAATGTGAGTGTGAATGGTTGTCTGTGTCTATGTGTCGGCCCTGTGATGACCTGGCGACTTGTCCAGGGTGTACCCCGCCTTTCGCCCGTAGTCAGCTGGGATAGGCTCCAGCTTGCCTGTGACCCTGTAGAACAGGATAAAGCGGCTACAGATAATGAGATGAGATGAGATTTTCTCATAATTAGATCTTATCTCATAATTATGACTTGCTATCTCATAATCATGAAACACGAGAAAGTTTCCCATAATTATGACTTACTATCTGATATTTATATCTTCTCATATTTATGACTTAGTGTCTCATAATTATGACTTTGCCATCTCATTTGACTTCCCATATTTATGACTGAGTATATCATATTTATGCCTTAATATCTCACAATTATGACTTTACTATCTCATATTTATGACTGAGTATCTCATATTTATTACTTAGTATATCATAATTATGGGCGGCACGGTGGTGTAGTGGTTAGCGCTGTCGCCTCACAGCAAGAAGGTCCGGGTTCGAGCCCCGTGGCCGGCGAGGGCCTTTCTGTGCGGAGTTTGCATGTTCTCCCCGTGTCCGCGTGGGTTTCCTCCGGGTGCTCCGGTTTCCCCCACAGTCCAAAGACATGCAGGTTAGGTTAACTGGTGGCTCTAAATTGACCGTAGGTGTGAATGTGAGTGTGAATGGTTGTCTGTGTCTATGTGTCAGCCCTGTGATGACCTGGCGACTTGTCCAGGGTGTACCCCGCCTTCCGCCCGTAGTCAGTTGGGATAGGCTCCAGCTTGCCTGCGACCCTGTAGAACAGGATAAAGCGGCTAGAGATAATGAGATGAGATCATAATTATCACTTTACTAACTCATATTTATGACTTGGTTTCTCAGATTTATGACATATTTTTATGACATATTTATGGCTTTACTATCTCATATTTATGACTGAGTATCTCATGTTTATTACTTAGTATATCATAATTATGACTTTACTAACTCGTATTTATGACTTGGTTTCTCAGATTTATGGCTTATATTTATGACTTAGTATCTCATAATTATGACTTTATTATCTCATATTTATGACTTAGTATCTCATAATTATGACTTGGCATCTTTGGTTTATGACATATTTATGACTTAGTATCTCAGATTTATGATACCATTTTTATGACTTATATTTATGACTTAGTATCTCATAATTATGACTTTACTATCTCATATTTATGACTTTTATCTATCTATCTATCTATCTATCTATCTATCTATCTATCTATCTATCTATCTATAGTAAGTCATTTATTATGACAGTATCTCATAATTCTGAGATATAATGTCAAAATTGTGAGATATGTTCTCATTATTTTGACATACTAGCCTATGTGACTTTTTTTTTCAAGTGGTGGAAATGGGCTTCCATAGGATGGCATGGCTGCTTGATTTTTTTTTTTCACATTATGCCTCATTCACCTTCACAGGATTATTAGGACTTGTACCTGAGGCTCTTCAGGATGACAGACAATACCCTGAAAATATTAGTTCAGTTATCGCTGATGCAAAAGGACATTTGAATATTTTCTGAAATTGAGAAATTTTTTTTGCAAGGTCTAATAACTTTTTATAGCAATATCAGGTCTCGTTAAGGTGGAAATACACCTTATCTATCTATCTATCTATCTATCTATCTATCTATCTATCTATCTATCTATCTATCTATCTATCTATCTATCTATCTATCTATTTTTTATTTCTGCTGTCTCACTAAATTCTGGATTTTTCTACTTTCTTAAAGAGCAACTCAGTCTCGGACAAACATGCTGAAACAAGATCGACCTGTGAACGCTGCTTTTGGAGGTTACCCTGGAGGTGCAAACTCCACCCTGCGTATTCTCAGCAACAGCCCGAGATCATGCGAGAAGGATGGGAACTTCAACTTCCTAGGTCAAGACGAAAATGGATCGACTGGAGACGAGAACCGCAACCAAATGCGTCCTCGAGCTCTGGGCCTGTCAAACCGCTTTCCACCACCTTCTGCTAACCACTACGTGCCTGGACCACTCTCTCCCCTGTCTCGCCTTCCCTGCTGGAGCCCCCTGGAACCTCTTCCTGAGATTGACAGCGGAGAAGATACTGGAGGCAGGGTGCCTCCTGATGGAGCAGAAGAAGGCAAAATAGATGAGGAGATGAGGAGAATGAGTGAAGATGAGAAGGAGCAAGACCCAGAAGAACTTATGAAAAATAAAGCACAGGAACAGGTGGAGGAAGAAGAAGAGGGGGTGTTAGACTGGGATGAGAGTGATGAAGAATTTGAGTTCAGTTACAGGTCAGAAAGCTCTTCGCCTCTCACCACTGAGAGCGGAGACGTGACTGGGGGAGACTCCCTCAACTTTGTATGGGATCGCATCTGTGTGGGAGGTTCGAACACAGAAAATGGTGATGCAACCACAAACCTGGAGGGAAAACAAAAACACGAAGAGGACAAGAAAGCTGAGAAGCACCATAAGAGCCTTGGAGGTGCCAGCCTAGCTGAAGAAGCGTCCTCAGATTCAGAGAGTGAGCCCTGCTCTGAGCTGCCAGAACTCATGGAGGCGGTGTGGACCCTGGAAGACCGAGAGCGGTTCAAAGCCCAAGAGATGGAAAAGCACCATGTGCAGTTGACCATGTACCGTAGGCTCGCCCTGATCCGCTGGGTGCGCACTCTGCAGGAACGTGTCCAAGAACAGCAGAATCGACTCCAGTCCAGTTTTGATATCATCCTTACTCACAGGAAAGAGCTGCTCCGCATGGGCTCAGCTGCAGCTGCTTTTAGCCAGTAACAGCAACAGAGAGAGAAAAAGAGAAAGAGAACAGGAGAGAAGTGAGTCCTGCGGCATCCCAAGCAGAAACAAATGACTAAAAACAGTGGCAGAGAAGACTCTTTTAAACCAAATCATATCCTGCATCCCTCAACTGTCAGTCCAGTGTTGTTCATGTCTGTAGTTCAGATTCTGTTTGTGGCTTTGCTGTCATACATTGCACTGATTTATCTTCAAGCACAGTGTTTTACATGCCTGGCCAAACGTTTATAAATTAAAACGCTTACCCAAGCCAGTAGGTAATCCAGTAGGAAGTCTAAGCATCATCAAAATATATATTTTGAAATATTTAATGAATATATATACACTGTGTAAAACATAAATAAAAACAGAATATGAAGATTTGCAAATCATGGAAACCCTATATTTTATTAAAAGTAGTACAAAGACAACATATCAAATGTTGAAACTGAGAAATTTTATTGTTTTTTGAAAAATATATGCTCATTTTGAATTTGATGTCAGCAACATGTTTCAGAAAAGTTGTGACGGGCAACAAAAGACTGAAAAGTTGTGTAATGCTAAAAAAACCCAATTAGGTTAATTGGCAACAGGTCAGTAAGATGATTGGGTATAAAAAGAGCATCCCAGAGAGGCGGAGTCTCTCAGAAGTAAAGATGGGGAGGGGTTCACCGCTCTGTGAAAGACTGCGTGGGCAAACAGTGCAACGGTTTAAGAATAATGTTCCTCAATGTAAAATTGCAAAGAATTTGTGGATCACATCATCTATGGTCCATAATATCATTAAAAGATTCAGAGAATCTGGGGAAATCTCTGTATGCAAGAGACAAGGCTGAAAACTGGCATTGGATGCCTGTGATCTTCAGGCCCTCAGGAGACACTGCATTAAAAGCAGACACGTGTCTCTAGTGGAAATCACTGTATGGGCTCAGGAACACTTCAGAAAACCATCGTCTGTGAAAACAGTTCGTTACTGCATCCACAAATGCAAGATAAAACCAGATGTAAACAATATCCAGAAACACCGCCACCTTCTCTGGGCCCGAGCTCTTTTACGATGGACTGAGGCAAAGTGGAAAACTGTCCTGAAGTCTGACGAATCAAAAGTAGAAATTCTTTTTTGAAATCATGGACACCACGTCCTCCAGGCTAAAGAGGAGAGGGATCATCCAGCTTGTTATCAGTGCACAGTTCAAAAGCCAGCATCTGTGATGGTATGAGGGTGCATTAGTGCACATGACATGGGTAGCTTGTACATCTGGGAAGGCATCATTAACGCTGAATGATATAAACATGTTTCAGAGCAATGTGCTGCCATCCAGACCAAATCTTTTCCAGGGAAGGCCTTCCTTCTTTCAGCAAGACAACGCTAAACTGCTTTCTGCACATATTAAAACTGCATGGCTCTGTAGTAAAAGAGTCTGGGTGCTAAACTGGTCTGCCTGCAGTCCAGACCTGTCTTCCTTTTAAAATATTTGGCATGTTATGGAGCACAAAATACGACAAAGGAGACCCCGAACTGTTGAGCAATTGAAATTGTATATCTGGCAAGAATGGGACAACATTTCTCTTTCAAAACGAAAGTAATTGGTCTCCTAAGTTCCCAACCATTTAAAAGTAGAGGTGATGCAACACAGTGGTAAACATGCCCCCGTCCCAACTTTTTTGAAATGTGTTGCTGATATCAAATTCAAAATGAGCATATATTTTTCAAAAAACAATAAAATTTCTCAGCTTCAACATTTTATGCGTTGTCTTTGTACTATTTTCAGTGAAATATCGGGTTTCCGTGATTTGCAAATTATCGCATTCTCTTTTTATACAGTGTCCCAACTTTTTTGGAATTGGGGTTGTGTATATAAGGAAAAGTGTACAGACATATCTTTAGAATTTATGAGAGTTCATCAACTTTGCATTTTGTGTGTGAATGAATGAATGAATGAATATTTAACAGTTTTATATGTGGGGAGTGTCCTTTCATGAATATGACTGTAGATGTCAAGATTAATGGTTTAAACCAGTTCACAATGATTAAAAATATCAATAAACACATTTTACCAGACAATAAAAACACTTTCTGATTTAAAGATTCCATGACTTCATTGTCACAGGATTTCACAAGATGTCACAACACTAAAAACAAACATAAAACACATGATGTGTTTCTGAAATCCTCAAAGTAGGAAAAAAATTTTCTATCATATTCTGAAGAAGCATGGCCTAACCTTTTGTCCAGACTGAACAAAAGCCATTTTAATGAATTTTCATTGGTTTAGGCTTTTAACTTGTAACTACAATATGTGAAATATGATTTATTTGTAGCATAATTATTAATACGGCTGGTGGTGGTGCAGCGGATAATGATGCCACCTCACAGCTCCAGGGTGCTTGGTTTGATCCTTAGTTTGGGTTCGTTTCTGTGTATGTTCATCTCATGTCCACATTAGAGGCTGACATTTTCTGGGAATACTATTTGTCACAGGATTCCTGTGAGATTCCTGCAGGATGGGATTCAATTTCACTATTCATTGCGTGACTAGGAAAAAAGTCAGCGGAAACAGGCAGGACAGAAATCATAATAACACTAGGTCAGTTTGTATGTATAAATATAAAGTTCTAATATGAATAAATAATATTTTCTTTATATTGAACATGGGCACCGGATGGAATGGGAGTCATTCTTCTGGGATTGGGATGGGACAGGAATTGTATTTTTCTTCTGTATGGGATTGGGATGAGACTGGATTTATTTTTGTGGAAGTGGAATGAGACAAGAGATAAAATCCATTCCCGGAGTCACCCTATAATCTGTAAGGGTTTCCTCTGGGTTCTCTGGTTTCCTCCCACCTCCCAAAAAAAATGCCAGTGGGTGGATTGGCTCAGATAAACTACCTGTGTTTGTGAATATGTGTCTGCATAGTGCTCTCCACTGGACTGGCTCTCCACTGGACTGGCCTCCTATCCAGTATATATATATATATATATATATATATATATATATATATATATATATATATATATATATCCATTATATCCAATATATATATATACATCCATTATCTGTAGCCGCTTATCCTGTTCTACAGGGTCACAGGCAAGCTGGAGCCTATCCCAGCTGACTATGGGCGAAAAGCGAGGTACACCCTGGACAAGTCGCCAGGTCATCGCAGGGCTGACACATAGAGACAAACAACCATTCACACTCACATTCACACCTACGGTCAATTTAGAGCCACCAATTAACCTAACCTGCATGTCTTTGGACTGTGGGGGAAACCAGAGCACCCAGAGGAAACCCACACAGACACTGGGAGAACATGCAAACTCCACACAGAAAGGCCCTCGCCGGCCACAAACCCAGGACCTTCTTGCTGTGAGGCGAAAGCGCTAACCACTACACCACCGTGCCATCCATATATATATATATATATATATATATATATATATATATATATATATATATATATCCATCTCACACCCAGTGTTCCCAGCATAGAATCTGGATCCACCGCAGCCCTGACCAGAATTGAACGAAAGTGAGTGAGTGATAACTTCCTGTTTGATGCTGACCACACCCCTTTAGATGATGTGACATGAATTAAATCAGGTTATTTGCATCAGACACTTCAAGTGAAAGGGTTTAGTAACATGTTTTCGACTTTTTCTTATCAGGCCAGAAAATAAACACTGCCAAGTTAATCTGGTGTCCTAATATAGGCTTCCTGAAGTCAGCCTTTCTTATAATGGTTTGATTATTAATTGCCAATATTTTGTCATCTTGTGCCTTATCACACTGGCAAAGCTTTTGGTATGAAGTTTTATTTCATGTGTGTTTGCACAGATACCAGCTAAATCATACTTAAGTCCACAGAGTAGGTCTAAGTATGGCCGCTGGGCAACAATGGTGCTGGCCCAAGTCTCTGGGGGATTTCCGTTTTGTGTGTGAGTGTGTGTGGTTTCCGCCTCAGGCTCACGGCACCACTTCAGCCCAGTAAACAGAAGGCATGGCCCCCTGGCGAAAATGGGGGATTATCCACAGGTTTGGACACCAAGCTCATATACAGTAGTTTACGCAAATCATTGTTTGTTTGAAAATGTACAGCCATTTCCTGTAGCTTATAATTAGCAAATATATCGACATATTTGCTTTGTCTTTGTCCAAAAGCTGCACAAGTAGCCTAAAGAATTAAGCTGATGCCTGCAGGAGATTTAGGCCTACATAGGCATAACTGTGATTTTTGGCCTAATGAATGATGTGTGTGTGCCATTTAAGAATTTGTAGAGACTTGGACATCTCTTGATGTTTGTAGGCTGGAGGCTCAGGGTCTTGTGTGGGAGATGATGTGTAGCACTTGCTACATATTTGTCTTCACACACCACGGATCTTGAGGAAAAGTGAGGATGATCCCAGCTGGGTGTGAAAAAAACAATAAAGCCAAACACATGCACTCAGGTGTAAAAAAAACATCCAGCAGATTCAATGAGATTCAACGACTCATCACAAAAACGTTCCTATCAGCAAGACGCAATGCACCGGTGACACCTAGGAGTGATTGTGCTATTGTGGTAAGGTCGGGTGAATTCAGGTATATTAGAACAGTTCAACTTGGCAGCATTTATTTTCTGGCCTGATCAAAATGTGTAACTAAGCCTTCGCTTTGGAACTGACTTCCATCCATCCATCCATCCATCCATCCATTATCTGTAACTGCTTATCCTGTGCAGGGTCGTGGGAAAGTTGGAGCCTATCCCAGCTGACTATGGGCAAGAGGCAGGGTACACCCTGGACAGGTCATCGCAGGGCTGACACATAGAGACAAACACACTCACACCTACAGTCAATTTAAAGCCACCAATTAACCTAACCTGCATGTCTTTGGGGGAAACCGGAGTACCCGGAGGAAACCCACGCAGACACGGGGAGAACATGCAAACTCCACACAGAAAGGCCCTCGTCGGCCGCTGGGCTCGAACCCAGGACCTTCTTGCTGTGAGGTGACAGTGCTAATCACTACACCACTGTACCACCCCTTTGGAACTGCTTCATGCAAATATCATGCTTTGTTATCTCATGTGAAATCATATAAGTGGAAAAAAGTTGACCCCAAAAATCTTGGAACAGGAATATGCTTTGACTAGTTTTTTCCCCCCAAAAGGTTATAAATTTATCACTTGTATTGTCTACATATTTATGATTATGCACATATATACGCACTAAGTTAGGCTACTTCAAATCATGCACACTCTCACTCACTTTTAGTTATTACTTTATCCTGGCCAGGGTTGTGATGGACGCAGAATTCATTCCAGGACACTGGGATTGAGACGGGAATACACCCTGGATGTGATGCAGGGCACCATTACATCTAGGAGCAATTTATCATACACAGTGTTCCTACTGCCATGTTTTTAGGAGTTGGGAAGAACCTGAAGAACCAGGAGGAAACTGGTGTGGACACAGAAAGAACATGTATTCCTTCATTTTGACTCATGTTTATAATTGAATAATTTTCAAGATGTCTCAAATTATCCAACATGGTTCAGGTTAACCAGGACAATCTTAAAATACAGTAAGTGGAGAGATGAAAGGATATAATGGATGCATGAATGGATGTGTGGAACACACTTTTAACTATGATTAAATTATACACTCATTAGCATTACATGGTGTTTTAAGAAGTCGGAGGATACGGTTGGAAATATATAATGTTACTTAGATTTACTCTACAAAGATTTGGATTTAGTGTCCTGTGTTCATATAATTTCAGCAATTAATGTTAATTTTTCTTCTCTTTAACTCTTTATTGGTCATTTTCTTCTGTGATATTTTACTTAATCTATTCATATTAAATTTTAGAAAAGATTGATTATTTGTTTGAAGAATATTGAAATTAATTGTTGTTATTACTGTAAAAAAATAACTAATGATAGAATGTCACTCAGACCAACATCTAAAGATGTAGTCGATTTCGCTTAGTTTATTGTGCTCATACAGTACTGGAACATGATGATGATGATGATGATGATGATGATGAATTTGGAGAAACATTTCCAAGTCCTGTTAGTGAAATGTGATTTATTGATGCCATTAATATGTTTGCAATAAATAAATAAGGATTAAAGATAAAATAAAAGGCCTACATCAATGAAAACCTGCGTCCCAAATTACTGAATGTCATTATAATTGTCTTAAGGTTAAACCATGTTTCTTTAGAATATGATAAAAACATTTTCCATAACAGATGTACAGAACAGTGAACACTGACAATTTCAGAAACATATCACGTGTATTTGGTTTATTAATGGCAAGAAACTTTAGACAAGATAGAAATTCAAAAGTTGACCCAATATAACTGAATTCATCTCATCTCATTATCTGTAGCCGCTTTATCCTGTTCTACAGGGCCGCAGGCAAGCTGGAGCCTATCCCAGCTGACTACGGGCGAAAGGCGGGGTACACCCTGGACAAGTCGCCAGGTCATCACAGGGCTGACACATAGACACAGACAACCATTCACACTCACATTCACACCCACGGTCAATTTAGAGTCACCAGTTAACCTAACCTGCATGTCTTTGGACTGTGGGGGAAACCGGAGCACCCGGAGGAAACCCACGCGGACACGGGGAGAACATGCAAACTCCACACAGAAAGGCCCTCGCTGGCCACGGGGCTCGAACCCGGACCTTCTTGCTGTGAGGCAACAGCGCTAACCACTACACCACCGTGCCACCCTGAATTCATCATATATTAAAACAAGTTGAATTGAAGTGAATTAATGTCCAATGATGCAGTGTATGTGGCCTTGCAGCACTGCATTGTGGGAGTGTTTGTAGCGTGTTCTCTGGGATTCCTTCAATGTGGCCTCCACCCTCAGAAAAAAAAAGGATTCTAAGCTGTTGGGGTTATATCCCTTAAATGTACACCTTTAGTATGCATCTTTTACCTAAAAAAGGTGTATGTAGATTCCCTTTAAAGCTTAACTTTAAAACCTAATTCCAGGCCATTTAAAAGATTATTATTCGTATTCTTTATGTTTAAATATATGTTTTATCCATGCATCCAAGTGAAATATCCAAGGAAAGATGCAATTAGACCTTTTTTTTTTGTGAGAGTACATGCATCGAAATAACACGGTCTTAGGTTTTTGTCCTAATTTTTTAAAGTAAAAAAAAAAGTAAAGTATGTCAATTCAAATGGCCTTATTGATTATATTGGCTCACTCACACACACGTATTATGGAGTATCAAACCACTTGATTGAGCTTGCTAAATTGCCTTACAATTGGCCAATGGTGTCATAGATGAAGAGGGTGGTTCTTTCAAAATGATCGGAGACGAACAAAACAAATAAAATTTTAGGAGAATAAAATTGCACAAGGTTGTGAACCCAGGACATTAACCTGTCAGAAGACTCAAATTTCTCCTGGTGATGCTGAAAATGGGAGCCATGCATCTCTTTTTTTAGAACCCAACATTTGCACACACTTGTGCTGAAATGTTAATTCTGAAAAGAGTTTATAAATCATTTTTAATAAAACATTTCGGTAACAGATTGCCTGCTAAATTCTAGGTAGCTATAGCTTTGCAGCTCCGAATAGACAGACAGACAGACCAAGAGTCCAATGCAAAAATAATCAAGTATTCAGAAATAATAAAAAATAAATATAAACATATTCAGTATAAAATGATAAAAAATATAGTACAGGATATAAATTGAGATAAAAGAATAGCTTTATATATACAAGTCCTCTGGGTTGTAAAAAAAAACCATATATAATGCAGTCAGTGTGATACTGTGAACACATAGTCAACATAACTGCTCTTTACTTCTCAACAGCAATTAATGAAACATAATCTGTAATATTATTATCTCGTATTGGCTAATGCCTGAATTTAGACTAAAGTAATCTTTCTATTTCATCTTTCAAAACAATTGACATTAGACTGTGACATGACTATGAACCAATGACACAGGAACCCATTACTTGCACATCATTATTATATTTTTCAGACTAGGTCTATTTATTTATTTAGCCCTGAATGCAGCACGTGGCAAAAATGTCCAGGTATGTCCTAAAGCATACAACATACATTAGTAACATCTTAACCTCCAACTAAATATAGTATGTTCATTTATTGTGCAATTGTAAGGGTTATGTGTGGCCAATTAACATGCAAGATATATATATATATATATATATATATATATATATATATATATATATATATATATATATATATATATATATATATATGGGTCTGTCTCAGGAACTGGGTACTGTGGGGGTACCCCACTAAATATACTCACAGTCAATAAACTATACGGTTTTGAATGGTGATGTTGGTTTTAATTTGAAATAAAATGAAGAAAGAAATAATACAGATAAAACTAAATCTTTGATGTGAATATTCAGAATTTGGCAAAAATTCTGCAGATTTGTGGAAAAATGGCAGCTTGATCTGGGACATGATAAATGGTTGACTACATCGCATTCCCTTAAAAAGGTTGTAGTCCACTGAAAAGTCTACAGTTATCACTAATTGTATTTTAAGTTGTAACTTTATACACCTAAGGATTGGTGCGCTCACAGAATAATCATAACCGTAATAAAACATCATGCAAAATATTTGATCACCGTTGTAACTCCATTTTCCGCAGACCCAAAACCAATACGATCATGTGTTTTGATCTAAACGGAAAGCCTCAGGGTCAAGGTCACTACCTCACCAAAAGTAGTAACTTAAAATCACTACGCCATATAAAAATGTAGTTATAAATCTGCAATTTTGTTTTTTAAAACGAAAGCTGAAAGTTAGGTATAGAATATGTTTCTTACAGAATGTGTTACAATGGTAGCTGGTCTTGTATGAATTTCTGAGCTATAAAATGAGTTGTGGTCTATTTTTTACCGTAGCGTGTTATTTGTGTGCGGGGAAGGGCACACATTCACAATTTGCATGTGTAGAATAGAATTTTTCACTCCAACAGTTAGAAGTTGATCGTGCTTCCATTTGTGGTCTTTCTGTTACGCGGGTGATCTGTTCGGACGTTATCACTGAAAAGGTGAGATTTAACAGTTTTATTCTGTTTTAGTCTTGCAGTATAAGGCAATAGAATGTTTCTTTTTCATCTTACTTTCATATTTCGTAGTGTTTGTGTATTTTTGGCCAATATTTTGCAACCATCGTCAATTTAGATCAAACTTTTGATAGAATCTACGGCCAGTCATTTTGCCCCATCTTGCACTCCGTCCGGTGCGGTAGTGATGTCCCGTCGCTTGCGCGCCGCAACAGAGACCCGCGTGACCTTCAGCCGGTACAGTTGCTGTTCTTTTACCACCGCCGTTATTCTCATCTTTCCGGTGTGTTCTTGATTTTTCCATTGTGTCCTATTTCGCCATATCAAATACCCAAAATGTATCCATACATGTCAACCTATATGGAATGTCCGTATTTTATACGAATTTGATTCAATAAACGTAGTATACAGGCGTACAAATAAAGTCATACGGATTCTTTAAAAAAACTTCAATATTTATTTAGAGCTATAATCAATTCCCACGATGATAAAAGAGCACATAACATTTACAAACGTACTGTACACCACAGAAAGCACAGACAGCCAGTAAAGAGTCTTATGAAATCGCGCGTTATCTTGTGGTAGCGAGACTTCGTTCCACTTTTGATCATGCGCACACCACATTGCGAGAATCCCACCAACCGGGAAGTAACATTTTGTTTGAAAAGCGTATTTCTACCTGAGCGACTTTCACTAGCGACTGAAAAGATTCTGAATGGGCACTCCGGCAAGATCAACACAGACACTTGCTGTGACATGCAGCCTAGTGAGGTATTGGTGCAGAGTGCTAAAAAAAGCTGTCATGGAGTACAATTCAGAACATTAGAGTGACACTTTGTGTTTTTGTCAAATATTGGAGCTTTGTATTCATTCTGAAGGTTTATTGTTATTAATATTGAATAAAAAGTAACTTGGATATATCATTGTTAATTATCATTCAAATTTTAGGTAAATTATTTTAATTTGCATCTTATACGGATTTTATAAGGGAAATACGGATTTTGGAGGTTGGTTATACAGGTTTGATTGACCAAAGGTTGACATGTATGTGTATCATATTATTCATATTTAAGTGAATAATCAGTTCAGTCACCATAACTTGGCATTTTTAACCCAAGCAATCAAAAAGAGGAAATTTATTCAATATTTTCACTCATCTGTGAAGGAGGGGCTTTAATTCTTCATGATGGAGTTATTTTATATGTAAATCAATTTTACAAAAGCATTTGAATTGTAATAAAAAAAAATGTCCACAGTGGAGGCCAGATAAAGCAAGATGCTATCTTTATTCTTATTAAACATGACAAAAGAAACATTGAGTGTTAGGTAGATGCAAAAAAAAAAAGTAAAATTAGAAAATGTATTTTTTGACCATAATGTCCCAAATGAGAGACCAGTTTCTGAGACAGACCCATATATATAATGTATGTTCTACAGAGCACTCGATCATCACATTTTTTAAATTCTATTTATTAAATTCTATTTTGCTCCCTTTCTTTTTTACTACTCCCCCCAAAAAAAACCCCCACAACTATCTTCATGACTTAAGGAGCATTGCAATAAACATCTCACTGCATGCCGTACTCTGTATGATTGTATATGTGAGAAATAAATTTGAATTTCAGCTATTTAAAAAAAAATCCAAGGGATCATTATGATTAGCGATACCAATTGAATCTTGGATAACGACCAGAGGTTTCATGTGTATTCTGCCTTCTTGAACTCCCAAATCAGCATAAACAAACTGATGCTGATATTCAGGTGTTGTACAAGCTTAAACAGACAGATAAGTCTGTGTGGGTCCTCCAGGACAGGACAGGATTAGTTGTCACTTTTTTTCTGCCAACTGACACAGTAAAGTCCCCAACAGGGGGCAGCACTGAGGATAGCCTGTCTAGCCTCATGTTTATCTTTGGTTTAGTAGCCCTTTGCAACACTGGGGGGGTAATATTATTCATATCCATCATCAAATGTGCATGAACAGGCCACCACCAAGTAGAAATACTTCTGGGTTGTAAGATTAAAAAAGCTCTCTCTCTCTCTCTCTCTCTCTCTCACACACACACACACACACACCCTTTCCTTCTATCCCTATATCTCTCTGTTTCTACCGCTCTCTCTCTACCTATCCCTCTCTCTATATCCCTCTTTTTCTCTCCACCCTTCTCTCTGCCTGATGCAGTGTGACAGTGCACTAGCCTCTAGCACTCTGTTGGCGCAGAAACAATCAGCTTTGACAGAAAGGGGGTGGTGGGGGAATGGAGGGATGTATGCAGCCCTGGGGCCAGTGTATGATGAAGTGGATGGGGAGATCTGTCTACAGAGAGAGCAAGATAACACAACAGGCCACATCCAGCCCATTTTGTTCGAATTTTGGTTTTAAACCCGCAATAAATATAGGTTGTTTACAGAACCACTTTCTAATAAAAAGACTCTTTGTTGGCATGTGACGGACTAAACAAGCCACAATTATGAATGCGCTCATTCCACTTTTTTTTTTACATTTGTTTTTATATAATACTGATATCAGAGCACTGAATACTCTCCTCTCTTTCTTCTGCTGATAAGTTACGCAAATGATCATATGTTTGTGTTGTATGTTCAGTGAAAGATCTGTGTTGAGTCAGTGAATAACACATGCTCATGACATAAAATTAGATTGGAAAACACAGACAGGTGACAAATACAAATAATAAATAAACTGGCAGATGTTGGCCACCACAAGCTGTCAAAACAGTTTCAGTACAGCTTGGCGTCAATTCTACAAATCTCTGGATGAACGGCGTTCTTTCATAAGACATTACAACATTTGTGTGATCATGGTGAAGAATAAGTTGGGTCAAAATCTCCCAGAGCTGTTTAACTGTTTTAAGATCTAGTAACTAGGAAATCCGTAGCATATGATTTATATCATTTTCCTACTCATTCAGTGATCGCTCATGCCCTGTGGATGGGGCTGGGTCATCCTGAAAGAGACCACTCCCTTCAAAATAGAAATGTTTCATAGGGTAAAGGCAACCAGAGTAACTCTAGTGATTTGCAACAGGGAGTGGTGCAGTGAGTAGGGTTACTGACTCACAACTCCAGAATCCCTTGTTCACTCCTGTGCTTGGGTTACTGTTGATAATGGGTTTTGTATGTTCTCTCCATATCTGTGTGGGTTTCCTCCAGGTTGTCTGGCTTCCTTCCACCTACCATACCACAAAACATACCAGTAGGTGAACTGGTGACTCTAAATGGCACTCTAATGCATGGAAGTAGTACCCTACAATGTGTGAATTTACTGTATGTATCCTATGATGGACGAGAGTCTCAACTGGTGTGGATTCCCATCTCGCACCCCATGTTCCCAGGATTGGCTCTGGAGACACCACAACCCAGAACCTGTATAAAGCAATACTGAAAATCAATGAATGCTTCCCTTTAAGAGGGCAAATGGATGAGCCAAACCATGACAGGAAAATTCCTAGTCCCCACATTGGTATCAATCTTGGCATTGTTCTTCATCACAATATTCAGTATTGGATTGGTGCATCTTTAGTGTACTGAACAACAGTGCAGGACTTACATATACAGTGCTTAATATAAACAATACACATAAATACAAAATCTGATATAAAATAAATATAACAAATAATGCACAAGAAAATAATGCACTGGCTGTATGCAGCATCTTACACTTGGGCACTAAACAGCATATATAATGAGTATAGTTTATAATGTAGATACATTATGAATATAATGTAAATGTAAATACAAACATAAAACAGTTCAGTGGTTTTTGAATTGTTGAAATTTGTTATTTACTATAAAGAGGAGAACTTTTATAACAGTCGGATATCATAGATGCACTTTTAGGAGAGGGTGGTTACACACACACACACACACACACACACACACACACACACACACACACACACACACACACACACACACACACACACACACACACACACACAGGGGGCTGCAAAAGTAGGTGTAATGAAAAACAAAATGTTTGCATAAAACGTGAGTATTAAATGAAACCTAACACCACTATTATAATACTGGAATAATCCTTACTGTATACCTACTGTACTTTTGCAGCCCCCTCTGTGTGTATATATATATATATATATATATATATATATATATATATATATATATATATATATATATATATATATATATATATATAAGGGTTTCTTGGGATAGTCTTCGGGCCACAATTTCTAAGAACATTTTTGCATTCAAGTCATCATCATTGAACACTGAATAACTTCAGTTTGATACAATAAACTTTAAATTAACACTATAATTAATTCACAAACGACTCTGACACTCATACGCTCAAAAGTTTCTGTTAACACTATCAGCATGTTTTGATTATACAGTAGTTATAGTTATCGAAGAAAAATTATTTGTAATTACTATAGATGTAATCTGGTGTAAAAAGGGAGTCTGGGCTCATTTTACTCAGTAGAGATAAATTAATAAATTTAAAATTTATATTGGCTGATGGAATTTATATATTTCTAAAGCTGCATTGTGATAATGTCCATTGTTAAAAATGCTGCATAAATACAGGTGAATTGAATGGAATAAAAAGGGTTGGAAACCATTTTCATAAAGAAATAATCTACATTGATCATTTAAGGGTTCCTAGAAGAAACAGTAATGGTTCCAGGGGTACAAGTTTGCTTTTATATATATATATATATATATATATATATATATATATATATATATATATATATATATATATATATATATATATATATATATATATATATATATATATATATATATATATATAAAAGCAAACTTGTACCCCTGGAACCATTACTGTTTCTTATACTATTCGTATCTCCATAGAATATTATTTTATGACAGGCTCCACTAAATTATGAGTTTGCCTTCCTGTTAATTTTTTTAATAAGAATTTATTTTCAGAAGGTTAATAAACCAGTTTCTTTCACACTAATCTCACACTGGGCTTTCAAATTCAGAGGTGATACCTAAGAGTATTTTATGTCCACCCTCAATTAATATTTTAAGAAGGGTTCATGAACCTTCAAGAAGCCTAAAAATGTAATATTACCCTGTGTGTTGTGGTATAAAGTGTGTAAGCTGAGAGCTCAGCTGTGTCTGCGGAGGAGCGGATGAAGGAGTAAAGGCCTGTCGGTCAGCCATCCTTCAGCTGCCTCAGCCGCTTTAACCAGCTAATAAATATGAAAACAGCGGGTTTAAACTTTCATTCGTTCACTCCTTGAAAGGATTATCCCCGTCTATGGAGTCCCCATGTAAATCTCTAAACCTCATAATGGCCAATGTTGTCCCATAAAAACGTGCTGAACAATAGGGGTTGAAAGCAGGCTCTTTCACGCATTAAGGGTTTCTTTTTTTAAACACAGGATCTCATGGGGGTCTCGGAAAAGCCCTGCCCCTCACTTAATCTCTGTGCCGGTGAAGGCGCGCCTCGGAGCGGCAGGTGCGTGTGCCAAGCACCGGGGGTCACAGCGGCGGCTAAACGCACTCCCAAAGAGCAGTGAGGGAGGGCTGGGAGCCGCCTATGTCGAATCCGCACAGCTGCTCCAAGGAATTTTTTCAGAGGCTGTCACTTGCATTTAGCTTGCGCTTTTTTGTCCGGATGAAGTGGTCTCTCTCTCACTTGCTCTCTCTCTCTCTCTCACACACACACACACACCGCCCTCATGCTACTTAAGGGGGACAGAAAAAGAGCCGCTAAACGGCGACAGTCGGGAACAAAAGCGAAAGGCACCCGGCCTCTGAGCCGTAAAATCACCGATTAATCGGCGCGGCTGACACCGGCACTGTTTCCCTTCAAGAATGCAAATGATTAAATTGCTCGGTTAAACACTTGAGCTCGGTCTGTTCCCCTGATAACCGCCATTTCTGTTCATCTGCAGGCCTAAAGTTTGCCTGTATGGCAGTAGTGACTGTATTAACCTCTCTCTCTCTCTCTCTCTCTCTCTCACACACACACACACACACACACACACACACACACACACACACACACCTCAAACTCTCACAAGTACTCCCAGTGATTAATTGTATTTTTTAACACCATTTATCAACACCAAGCCACAATCTCCGGATTTGTGTCTCTTTGCAGGCTCCTAAAGACACTTGAACTTAACTCATGAATCTCATTAATCCAGCCTGTCCCTGCTTTTAATCAGAGCTCAAAACCCATCGCAGCCCAACAAACTCTACCCCAAGGCTATCTCTACGGGCCTACTTTTACTCTGACTGGTCCCATTGGGACAGGGTATAGAAACAGTACGAAAGTGTTGTGTTAGATTGTTTAACGCTGTTTGTGGTTGATTTTGACCACTTATATATAGGCCATGTTTCAAAGAGGGCTGTTTCAAAGAGCAGCCAAACTAAAAACCACCAGTAGATAGGCGAATAATCTTTCCATTAATCTTTCATTCCAAGTGAATCAGATATTCAAGGGATCCAATTATAATTGATATACTTTTACCAGAACAGTTATGGTGAGTGTATTTGGCTCAAGGCTGCCAGCGTATAATGATTATGAGAGCAGAGTGAGTGGGATTTGACCCCACAACACGCTGATGGACAAGAACCAGATCATGTAAATATGAACAGCGTGACAGCTGACTAAATAAAGCATTAAAGCATACACAGAGTTGTATAGATTTTCTGAGCAGATAGCATAGGGAAGCATAGTGCAAGAGATCTGTGTCACTCTGTGTGTGTGTGTGTGTGTGTGAGTATATTAGCAGTCAGTGCACTGGGGCCCGGAGGCGATTCCTGTGTGTGCTTATGATAAAGGGGAAGAGGGAGGAAGTAAGAGAGTGGTGGGGGTGATATTGGGGGAAAGTGAGAGCTGGAGAGAGAAAGAGTTACAAGAGCAGGATGTTGGGGGTGATAGGTAGGGAGAGAGAAAGTGAATGAGAAGCAAAGGAAAAGAAACAAGGCTGAAAACCAGCAGAGCTTGAAGCTTCCATGATGCTGTCAAGATCACATCCCCATCGGGCTCTTTGTGCTTGTGTGTGTGTGTGTGTGTGTGCGCGCGCATCACTGTCTTTCTCTTTCATGAAACAAGGGGAAGAGTGCCTTGGCAGGGTAATTAAGAATGGCCTCTAAACACTAAAGTATGGCAGAAACACTCTAGATGAAAGTAAATGATTAAAATAATTACAGGCACTGAGCTGACGAACTGGAGTGCGGGGTGGCCGCTGGACATTTGTCATTAATTAGATAATTAATCTGAATGCAAATTATGAGTCCTAACGAAGCAGTCAGGCTAAACCAGTGACAAATGTAGAGGGAGAGATAGAAAGGCAGAAGGACAAAGCAAAGAAAAAAAATGAGTATGATACATACAGACTTGCTTCCATTAGCGTGTTAACCTGTGTATAGAAAAACAAGCTGCAGAGGGATGTGGTGTAGAAAAAAGTGTATTTGCCTATTAATGTAAAAAGTCGTTGCTTGTGCTATTACATAGAGGATTGATGCTTAAGCAAAACAATGCTTTTAAATGGCTCTTATAGTCTTTAGAAATTTGTTTTCACTGGTCTTAAAATGCAAAATAAGTAATGCTTTGTACATCCTTTAAAGCACACATATAACATGAAGCTTTGGGGATTTGGTAACTCCTCTGATCTTATTAACTTGGTTAACATTTTCTCATCTCATCTCATTATCTCTAGCCGCTTTATCCTGTTCTACAGGGTCGCAGGCAAGCTGGAGCCTATCCCAGCTGACTACGGGCGAAAGGCGGGGTACACCCTGGACAAGTCGCCAGGTCATCACAGGGCTGACACAGACAACCATTCACACTCACATTCACACCTACGGTCAATTTAGAGTCACCAGTTAACCTAACCTGCATATCTTTGGACTGTGGGGGAAACCGGAGCACCCGGAGGAAACCCACGCGGACACGGGGAGAACATGCAAACTCCACACAGAAAGGCCCTCGTCAGCCACGGGGCTCGAACCCGGACCTTCTTGCTGTGAGGCGACAGCGCTAACCACTACACCACCGTGCCGCCCCTGGTTAACATTTTGTAAAATATAATTGTTTCTATTTATATAAGTATAAAATGTATAGTCCTTTATTTATTTAGCTTTTGCCATAGGAAGATCTCTCTATATATACATACATCATGGCATGGGAAACCACAACAGCTTGTGCCAATTACAGTGGCCCCATTGTACCGAATCTGCATGTCTTTAAACTGTGGGGGAAACCGGAGCACCCGGAGGAAGCCCACGCAGACACAGGGAGAACATGCAAACTCCACACAGAAAGGCCCCTGTCAGCCGTGAGGTTCGAACCCGGAACCTTCTTGCTGTGAGGCGACAGTGCTAACCACTACACCACCGTGCCGCCCTTTACATTAGATTAATCAGATAGCTGTGTTAATTTTTCCAATTCTTAATTTTAGCTATTATTAATTATAATTAGAGTAAAACCACATACGGGGCAGCATGGTGGTGTAGTGGTTAGCACTGTTGCCTCACAGCAAGAAGGTTCTGGGTTTGAGCTCTTTCTGTGTGGTGTTCGCATGTTCTCCCCGTATCTGTGTGGGTTTCCTCTGGGTGCTCTGGTTTCCTCCACAGTCCAAAGACATGCAGGTTAGGCTAATTGGTGGCTCCCAATTGACCGTAGGTGTGAATGTGAGTGTGAATGGTTGTTTGTCTCTATGTATCAGCCCTGTGATGATCTGGCAACTTGTCTAGAGTGTACCCCGCCTCAGTCAGCTGGGATAGGCTCCAGCTTGCCTGCGACCTTGCACAGGATAAGGGTTACAGATAATGAATAGATGGATGGATAAAACCACATACCTAATAAATACCCATAGATTCTTTAGATTGTTTCATAAATAAATCAGTCTTGTTTTACAGAGAGGACTAATCCATACTAGACCATTAAGTACAATGAAATAGAGAGAGGGAATTAAGTTGGCGGAGTGAAAGGTTTATAAGTTGATCTGTGAAAAAGAGGGCTTTATAAACCTCACTGGTAGAAAATGTCTTACTGTAAGTTGCTTGGTAAAATATTGTAATGTCTCCTCTGGGCAAATTAATCTGATGATTAAGTGGCAAGTCAAGATGTACTCAACAAACAGCATTCAACTATTTAAAACATCTCATCTCCTCTAGCCGTTTTATCCTTCTACAGGGTTGCAGGCAAGCTGGAGCCTATCCCAGCTGACTACGGGCGAAAAGCGGGGTACACCCTGGACAAGTCGCCAGGTCATCACAGGGCTGACACATAGACACAGACAACCATTCACACTCACGGTCAATTTAGAGTCACCAGTTAACCTAACCTGCATGTCTTTGGACTGTGGGGGAAACCGGAGCACCCGGAGGAAACCCACGCGGACACGGGGAGAACATGCAAACTCCACACAGAAAGGCCCTCGCCGGCCCCGGGGCTCGAACCCAGGACCTTCTTGCTGTGAGGCGACAGCGCTAACCACTACACCACCGTGCCACCCCTATTTAAAACATTGTAAACAAAATGCATTTTGAGGATATAATTATCTGTTAACCTTCTTATATCTTCTCAGCATTACGCAAGTGTTATGAAAATAAAACTTTCCAAAAATAATTGCATGTTAGGTAAAAAAAAATGCCAAATTGAATCACTAAAAACAGAGGAGGAGAGCAAAAGAAAGTGAATGGAGAACTCCCTAATTAGGTTTTCAAGAAATAGTGATAAAGGAACGTTTACCTCCGTCAACTTTGTTGGAGGAGGTTATGTTTTCATGTCTGTTTGTTTGTCTGTTCCCAACGTAACTCAAAAAGTAGTGAACTGATTTTGATGAAATTTTGAGGAAAAGTGGGCCATGAGCCAAGGAACAATTGATTAGATTTTGATACCAATCTGACTATGTATGTGGATTCAGGTTCCAGATATATATGTGGATCCAAGATTTTTTTTGTTTGTTCCCAACATAACTCAAGAAGTAGTGAATGTATTTTGATGAAATTTGGTAGACAGCTTGAGTTTTATCCTAGGGTCAAGTGAATTGGTTTTGATTTTGATAATATGTGACTTGGCGGAGGTATGCACTCTACTGAGTGCCCTTCTAGTTTAAGAAATGCATTTATGTCTAATTATAGCCATTGTTTGCATGATGCTCTTGTTGTCTTGTTTGTTTATTTTTTTCTGCAATGTGATACTGTATTGTACTATTGTACTATGTATTGGCATATTATAATGCATTGTCTTTCTTATTGTATATTTGCGTGTAATGCATTACTGTTGCTTTTTTTCATTTCATGTAGTCATTGAATCATGCTCCTGGACTTTTGTATGTTGCACCATATCAACAGGATGACAATAAAAATATCATGTACTGTATATGTACATGATGGGGGTGGCACAGCGGCTACAGATAATGAGATGAGAGATGAGATGAGAATGCAATGATGTGGAAGTTTCAAAATTCCATATTTTATTCAGAATAGAACATAGATGACATATCAAATGTTTAAACTGAGAAAATGTATCATTTAAAGAGAAAAATTAGGTGAGTTTAAATTTCATGACAACAACACATCTCAAAAAAGTTGGGACAAGGCCATGTTTACCACTGTGAGACATCCCCTTTTCTCTTTACAACAGTCTGTAAACGTCTGGGGACTGAGGAGACAAGTTGCTCAAGTTTAGGGATAGGAATGTTAACCCATTCTTGTCTAATGTAGGATTCTAGTTGCTCAACTGTCTTAGGTCTTTTTTGTCATATCTTCCGTTTTATGATGCGCCAAATGTTTTCTATGGGTGAAAGATCTGGACTGCAGGCTGGTCAGTTCAGTACCCGGACCCTTCTTCTATGCAGCCATGATGCTGTAATTGATGCAGTATGTGGTTTGGCATTGTCATGTTGGAAAATGCAAGGTCTTCCCTGAAAGAGACGTCGTCTGGATGGGAGCATATGTTGCTCTAGAACCTGGATATACCTTTCAGCATTGATGGTGTCTTTCCAGATGTGTAAGCTGCCCATGCCACACGCACTAATGCAACCCCATACCATCAGAGATGCAGGCTTCTGAACTGAGCGCTGATAACAACTTGGGTCGTCCTTCTCCTCTTTAGTCCGAATGACACGGCGTCCCTGATTTCCATAAAGAACTTCAAATTTTGATTCGTCTGACCACAGAACAGTTTTCCACTTTGCCACAGTCCATTTTAAATGAGCCTTGGCCCAGAGAAGACATCTGTGCTTCTGGATCATGTTTAGATACGGCTTCTTCTTTGAACTATAGAGTTTTAGCTGGCAACAGCGGATGGCACAGTGAATTGTGTTCACAGATAATGTTCTCTGGAAATATTCCTGAGCCCATTTTAAGATCTCCAATACAGAAGCATGCCTGTATGTGATGCAGTGCTGTTTAAGGGCCCGAAGATCACGGGCACCCAGTATGGTTTTCCGGCCTTGACCCTTACGCACAGAGATTCTTCCAGATTCTCTGAATCTTTTGATGATATTATGCACTGTAGATGATGATATGTTCAAACTCTGCAATTTTACACTGTCAAACTCCTTTCTGATATTGCTCCACTATTTGTCGGCGCAGAATTAGGGGGATTGGTGATCCTCTTCTCATCTTTACTTCTGAGAGCCGCTGCCACTCCAAGATGCTCTTTTTATACCCAGTCATGTTAATGACCTATTGCCAATTAACCTAATGAGTTGCAATTTGGTCCTCCAGCTGTTCCTTTTTTGTATCTTTAACTTTTCCAGCCTCTTTTGCCCCTGTCCCAACTTTTTTGAGATGTGTTGCTGTCATGAAATTTCAAATGAGCCATTATTTGGCATGAAATTTCAAAATGTCTCACTTTCGACATTTGATATGTTGTCTATGTTCTATTGTGAATACAATATCAGTTTTTGAGATTTGTAAATTATTGCATTCCGTTTTTATTTACAATTTGTACTTTGTCCCAACTTTTTTGGAATCGGGGTTGTACATGATGTACGAATATATCAAATCTAGCCTGAGAGCTCTGACTTTGAATTAATATTTTGGACTTTCTATGATAACTTGCAACAGCACCTGTCATGTTTTGGTGTATTTCCCCTTTTAACTTTTGTTAGCACCTTTTACATAGTTAACTTTTTCAATGGGCCGCATGGTAGTGCAGTTGTTAGCTCTGTTGCCTCACAGCAAGAAAGTTCTGGGTTCAAACCTTGTAGTGAACTGGGGCCTTTTTGTGTATTTTGCACGTTCTCCAAAGTCTGTGTGGATTTCCTCCCACAGTCCAAAGACATGCAGATGAGGTCAACTGGCTGTTCTCAATTGCCCATAGGTGTGAATGAGAGTGTGAATGGTTGGAAACCTGCCTAGGATGTACCCCGTCTCTTGCCCAATGTCAGATGAGGTTGGCTTCAACTCACCTGCGACCTTCATTGAACAAGCAATAGATGGATGGATGGACAGATGGATAATCAATGCCTATGCGCTAATAGTCTGTATTCTTTGCAGTAAAAGCATCAGGACTGATCTGATACCAGAAAAAAGGGTGCACTGGTTAATGGATAAAACATAGTGGATATCAGAACCTGTAGAAAATGAACTGAACTGGATTTGGAAAAAAAATATTTTGGATCTGGAAATGTTTACATACAGTATAAAGAGACTTGACCTTTTTAAAAAACTTTTGTTAGGATTTATTTTTATTATATGTACACTTCATCATATCATGTACAATATAATTTGTTAGGTGTGAAATAGTTTAACTGTGAAATGCTTCTGTAAAAAAAAAAAGAGCTTAGTATGTTTTAGGATGGGATACTCAAGTATCAGTATTGTTACCGCAAAAGAAAAAGTGGCATCGTGCCACCTCTATCACCAAAATGTTTTTCAGATGTGCAGAAACTGATTTTAAAAGGTTTTGTTCACTTATGAAACTGACTGGTTTTTGTAAATTTCAAAATACAGTACGCGAATACAGTACAGGTGGCACGGTGGTGTAGTGGTTAGCACTGTTGCCTCACAGCAAGAAGGTTCTGGGTTTGAGCCCAGTGGCCGACAGGGGCCTTTCTGTTACCCCTTTTCCACCAAATCAGTTCCAGGGCTTGTCATTTTAAGCCAGTGCTGGTGCTGGTTCACAACTCGTTCAACTTGTGAGCCAGCTGAGAACCAGTTTGCTTTTCCATAGCTCGTGGTGCTAAGGGAAGCCACGTCATTACGTCGCTGTATATGTCAGTTACGTCGCTGTATATGTCAGTTACGTCGCTACGTTTGCATAAACCTTGGCGCGAATATCGAAGCAAAAACAACGCGGAAGAAGAAGCAGCAGCAACAACAACAATAATAATAATGGATGACTTCGCGTTTGTACAGCTGATGCTTCTTGTCGCTTAAAAATGGCGATCTTTTGCGGTCTTGTTATTGTTGTTGGTCTTAACAACTCCACCCCCCCGCTGACGTAAGCGGTTCTTTCCTCTGGCCCAGCAGAGAGTTGGTGCTAGCCTGGAACCGGTTTTTCTGGCCCCAGAGCCAGTTCTTTGTCAGTGGAAACAGAAAACCCGGTTCCAAACTAAGCACTGGCCCCGAACCAGCCCTGGAACTGATTTGGTGGAAAAGGGGCATGTGTGGAGTTTGCATGTTCTTCCCGTGTCTGCGTGGGTTTCCCCAACAGTCCAAAGACATGCAGGTTAATATGGTGTGGCCATGGCCTGAGGTTGGACTGAAGTGCCCTTGAGCAAGGCACCTAACCCCTAACTGCTCCTCAGGCACTGCAGCATTGCTGCCCACTGCTCTGGGTATGTGTGTGTGCGCATGCGTGTGTTCAGATGGGTTAAATGCAGAGGAGGAATTGTACATGTGATAAATAACGGCTTCTGATCTTCTCTTGTATTACAAATACACACCACTAGCTGGCAAGCAGATCACGTGACCTGGAAGACTCGGCGCGTCAACCTCACGTCCGGTGACGTCAGAAGAACGCGCCGATGTGCTGAAGTTTTGCTGTGTAATTTCTTAGTGTGTCCATTCAGTACCGGTGTAGATAAATTTAATAGTTTATTTTCATTTTGCAAGATGGAATATTTGATTGGTATTCAGGGTCCGGACTTTGTCTTGGTTGCGGCTGATAATGTAGCCGCCAGCAGCATCATCAAAATGAAACAAGGTAAAGATTTGACAACTCATGAGCATTAGCTTAGCTTAGCTTAGCTTAGCTTAGCTTAACCTAGCCTAGCCAGGCATCTTCGTTGTGTTGTTAGAGGGGTGCTAGCAATTAGCTTAGACACGCTATTATTCGATTAGTTAATAGTTTCGGGGTTTATTCTGGGATTAATATAGTTAGTCGTCCTGTATGTATAACCCTTATTTACAACTACATCATAATGATACAAGTTGCTGCAGTTTTTTTTAAATTTATTTAAATTAGTCTATGCCAGTCAGGATTAGCGGGTAAGCTAGGCACTTTTGTGAGCAGACCAGATTTCTTGCAGCAGAGAGTTCATCAACTATCACTGATAAGAGCATATCTTAACTAATATATATATATATATATATATATATATATATATATATTCGATTTACAGTTTTATTTGGTCTTGTTGCTGTAGATAGTTGTGAGATTGAGGAGCTAGTCTGAGATGAGTAGGCGAAATCCGTGATGAAAATGAAAGTGAAACTTTGTTCGCTTGTTCGTCCTCATTAACCAGTTAACACTTTATTCATTAATAACGTTATTAATTCAGAAATTTTAAGCACATGCAAAGATACTTTCAAAATAATGAAATTAAATGTTTCTGCCTTAAAAAAAACAACAAAAACACATTTCTGCATAAACATGACTTAAATCAGATTTTGCCTGGATTCCTAAAAGTAGACAACCAGAACCTACACTACCGTTCAAAAGTTTGGGGTCACTTTGAAATGTCCTTATTTTTGAAAGAAAAGCACTGTTCTTTTCAATGAAGATCACTTTAAACTCATCAGAAATCCACTCTATACATTGCTAATGTGGTAAATGACTATTCTAGCTGCAAATGTGTGGTTTTTGGTGCAATATCTCCATAGGTGTATAGAGGCCCATTTCCAGCAACTCTCACTCCAGTGTTCTAATGGTACAGTGTGTTTGCTCATTGCCTCAGAAGGCTAATGGATGATTAGAAAACCCTTGTACAATCATGTTAGCACAGCTGAAAACAGTTGAGCTCTTTAGAGAAGCTATAAAACTGACCTTCCTTTGAGCAGGTTGAGTTTCTGGAGCGTCACATTTGTGGGGTCGATTAAATGCTCAAAATGGCCAGAAAAATGTCTTGACTATATTTTCTATTCATTTTACAACTTATGGTGGGAAATAAAAGTGTGACTTTTCATGGAAAACACAAAATTGTCTGGGTGACCCCAAACTTTTGAACGGTAGTGTATTTAAACAAATCAGACAAAAAATATTATACTTGGTCATTTATTTATTGAGGAAAATGATCCGATGATATATATCAGTGAGTGGCAAAAGTATGTGAACCTCTAGGATTAGCAGTTAATTTGAAGGTGAAATTAGAGTCAGGTGTTTTTACCAAATGGGCTCTATCAGTGTCTGATCTTCACAATCCACACTTGTTGAAGTGTCATTGCATGAGCAAAGGAGATTTCTGAGGGCCTCAGAAAATGAGTTGTTGATGTGCATCAGGCTGGAAAGGTTACAGAACCATCTCTAAGCGTTTGGACTCCACCAATCCACAGTCAGACAGGTGGAGGAAATTCAAGATCACTGTTACCCTCCTCAGGAGTGGTCGACCAGCAAAGATAACTCCAAGAGCAAGGCGTGTAATAGTCCACGAAGTCACAAACGAGCCCAGGGTATCATGAATCCACAATCAGGAGAATGCTGAACAACACTGGTGTACATGGCAAGATTGCAAGGGGAAAACTACTGCTCTCCAAGAAGAGCACTGCTGCCTGTCTACAGCTAAAGATCGCATGGACAAGCCGGAAGGCTATTGGAAAAATTTTGTGGATGGATGAGACCTAAAGAGAACTTTTTGGTTTAAATGAGAAGTGTTATGTTTGATGGAAGGAAATCACTGTATTTTAGCGTGAGAACCTTATCCCATCTGTGAAACATGGTGGTGGTGGTATCATGGTTTGAGCCTGTGGCTTTCCATCATTGATGGAACAATGAATTCTGAATTATACCAGCGAATTGTAAAGGAAAATGTCAGGACATCTGTCTGTGAACTGAATCTCAAGAGAAAGTGGGTCATGCAGCAAGACAACAACCTAAGAATGGTTAAAGAAGAATAAACTTAATGTTTTTGATTGGCCTAGACAAAGTCCTGAACTTAATCCAATAGAAATGGTGTGTGAGCAGTTCATGTGAAGAACCCACCATCATTCCAGAGATGAAGCTGTTCTGCACAAATGAATGGGCTAAAATTCTTCCAAGCTAATGTGCAAGACTCATCAAGAGTTGCTGGAAATGTTTAGTTGCAGTTATTGCTGCACAAGGAGGTCACATCAGATACTGAAGGCAATGATTCATATCTAATTACACGGTTGTGCGAAGATTATGAAGTTTACCTTTGAGTGGTAACTGTATATATCGCAAATGAGTGAAGTGAACGAGTGATATATTTTTCAACACGAGAAGATAAACTTCATATCTTTGTGCCTTCGTGTAATGTTCTTTTATATTATATGGACACATCCACAGGAAAAAAACAAAACAAAAAACAGGTTAATCAAAAGAATTTTAATTTTGAACTGGTTCACCATTTTGACAGTGTGCATCTAGTCAGCGGAAAAACACTGGGAGTGACGTCATGAGAGTGAAATATTGGAAATTATTATACACATGGGACACTTTTTCGATGGAATAAAAAATATGTATTCTATTCCCTTCTAGCGGGTTTCATTCATTTGGTTTGATAGCATGCAATATTGTTAGCATATCGATTATCCTACGTGTATTACGTCACTCTACCCAATGGGGAATGAGCATTGAATATGGTTTGATATTGCATAGTTGTCAAGACAACATGATGTCACACATCAGAGCTGATGCGAATATTCAGTGAGAGAGTTTTCTGCTACATATATACAGAAGCATTTCTTTGCTCACCTGCGGTGCTTGCGGTAAACTATCGCAGTGAATTGAAAATGCCTTATAATACATATTACATATAAAACTTCTGCATTAGTGAGCGACTATGATAATTTGTAAACAAACATGGCCACCAAGTTTGCATCGTTAAATACGGAAGATTTTGAGAGAATTTTGAAAGAGAAAGACACGTTGAACACCTGAAAGGAATGTGTATAATAATAATAATAATAATAATAATAGTCTCATCTCATTATCTGTAGCCGCTTTATCCTGTTCTACAGGGTTGCAGGCAAGCTGGAGCCTATCCCAGCTGACTACGGGCGAAAGGCGGGGTACACCCTGGACAAGTCACCAGGTCATCACAGGGCTGACACATAGACACAGACAACCATTCACACCTACAGTCAATTTAGAGTCACCAGTTAACCTAGCCTGCATGTCTTTGGACTGTGAGGGAAACCGGAGCACCCGGAGGAAACCCACGCGGACACGGGGAGAACATGCAAACTCCGCACAGAAAGGCCCTCGCCGGCCACGGGGCTCGAACCCGGACCTTCTTGCTGTGAGGCGACAGCGCTAACCACTACACCACCGTGCCGCCCCTTAATAATAATAATAATATTGGCTGGCTTTTTTTCATGGTATATCATGTATATTACATTCAGCTAGCATGATACTGAACGAGCTGAAGAGCAGTTTAATATCATGCTAGCTGAATGGAATATATCTGATATATCACTCAACACCAGCCAATATTATTTAAATATGTCACTCAGATCTGTGATGTATTTCGTATGAAAAATGCAAGTTTTTCAGCATGAGAAGATAAACATATCTTCAAGCCAACTTGTGGTTTTCTTTTTATTATATTGACACATTCACAAACAAAAAGTACCAAAATTTATCAAAACAATTCATCGATTTCCTCATGAGTGACACATTGAGAACTATTTCACATTTGTAGTTCCCGATGTTCCGGCTGTAGCTCGTGTCCATATTAATATGAATGAATGAATGTGCAACCCCATCCCTGAGGTCAGTGTGATACACATCTCAATGCATAGCCAATGATCCAATACATATCCGATACATCTGAAGCAACTGCTAATGCGATCTGATTCACCCCTCTCATGATTGTGTGATTCGACACTGCAATTCAGTGCAATACAACGTGATGTAAAAGAATATGGTGCTGTGCAGTTCAGTATGGTAGCTCTTCCTCCTTCCTGATAATCTGTGACTCGTGACTGGCCTGGACATGCCTCCAACTCGCTCGAGACTTGGCCACGAGACTTGATCAGAATTGGCCACTTGTGGCAGTGGAGATGAGTGTGCTGTTTCAGAAATTATTGGTCACGTTCTTAAATAATAAAGGCATTGTGTCTCTATGAATAATTATATATTAATAAATTGAAGTTAGACCTGACATGAAATGTGCTTATTTCAGACTACGACAAAATGTTCAAACTGAGTGAGAAAATCCTGTTGCTGTGTGTCGGGGAGGCTGGAGATACAGTACAGTTCGCAGAATACATTCAGAAAAATGTCCAGCTCTACAAAATGAGAAATGGTACGTACTGTTGTGTTCCCACATACTTACATAAACAACTTTGTGTTCTTGTTTCTCCTGTTTTACATGTAATAAATTGCTAACTGAATGACTGCCAAGGGCCGTGAGAGTCACCTGGATAGCTCACCTTGTATGAATGTATGTCGAGACCTTAAACAAAGTTAGAAAGTGACTATATAACATACAGTGGTGCTTGAAAGTTTGTGAACCCTTTAGAATTTTCTATATTTCTGCATAAATATGACCTAAAACATCATCGGATTTTCACACAAGTCCTAAAGGTAGATAAAGAGAACCCAGTTAAACAAATGAGACAAAAATATTATACTTGGTCATTTATGTGTTGAGGAAAATGATCCAATATTACATGTCTGTGAGTGGCAAAAGTATGTGAACCTCTAGGATTAGCAGTTAATTTGAAGGTGAAATTAGAGTCAGGTGTTTTCAGTCAATGGGATGACAATCAGGTGTGAGTGGGCACCCTGTTTTATTTAAAGAACAGGGATCTATCAAAGTCTGATCTTCACAACACATGTTTGTGGAAGTGTATCATGGCACGAACAAAGGAGATTTCTGAGGACCTCAGAAAAAGTGTTACTGATGCTCATCAGGCTGGAAAACGTTACAAAACCATCTCTCAAGAGTTTGGACTCCACCAATCCACAGTCAGACAGATTGTGTACAAATGGAGGAAACTCAAGACCATTGTTACCCTCCCCAGGAGTGGTCGACCAACAAAGATCACTCCAAGAGCAAGGCGTGTAATAGTCGGCAAGGTCACAAAGGACCCCAGGGTAACTTCTAAGCAACTGAAGGCCTCTCTCACATTGGCTAATGTTAATGTTCATGAGTCCACCATCAGGAAAACACTGAACAACAATGGTGTGCATGGCAGGGCTGCAAGGAGAAAGCCACTGCTCTCCAAAAAGAACATTGCTGCTTGTCTACAGTCTGCTAAAGATCATGTGGACAAGCCAGAAGGCTATTGGACAAATGTTTTGTGGACGGATGAGACCAAAATCGAACTTTTTGGTTTAAATGAGAAGTGTTATGTTTGGAGAAAGGAAAACACTGCATTGCAGCATAAGAACCTTATCCCATCTGTGAAACATGGTGGTGGTAGTATCATGGTTTGGGCCTGTTTTGCTGCATCTGGGCCAGGATGGCTTGCCATCATTGATGGAACAATGAATTCTGAATTATACCAGCAAATTCTAAAGGAAAATGTCAGGACATCTGTCCATGAACTGAATCTCAAGAGAAGGTGGGTCATGCAGCAAGACAACGGCCCTAAGCACACAAGTCGTTCTGCCAAAGAATGGTTAATGAAGAATAAAGTTAATGTTTTGGAATGGCCAAGTCAAAGTCCTGACCTTAATCCAATTGAAATGTTGTGGAAGGACCTGAAGTGAGTAGTTCATGTGAGGAAACCCACCAACATCCCAGAGTTGAAGCTGTTCTGTACGGAGGAATGGGCTAAAATTCCTCCAAGCCGGTGTACAGGACTGATCAACAGTTACCGGAAACGTTTAGTTGCAGTTATCACTGCACAAGGGGGTCACACCAGATACTGAAAGCAAAGGTTCACATACTTTTGCCACTCACAGATATGTAATATTGGATCATTTTCTTCAATAAATAAATGACCAAGTATAATATTTTTGTCTCATTTGTTTAACTGGGTTCTCTTTCTCTACTTTTAGGACTTGTGTGAAAATCCGATGATGTTTTAGGTCATATTTATGCAGAAATATAGAAAATTCTAAAGGGTTCACAAACTTTCAAGCACCACTGTAGTATTTGATGCAAGTTCCATTGTAGAACAGCCATCATTGCCTGGCCGTTTCTCACAGATGTCCTGGTCAGTGTTGAGTCTGAATGGCAGGGACTCCTAGCGATTATGCCTCAGTTATATACACTAGATGGCCAAAAGTATATGGGCACATAACCATCACTCCCATACTGTAGGAGGTTCTTTCCCGAACTGTTGCCGCAAAGTTTGAAGTACAGAAGTATTTAGAATGTCTTTGTATGCTGGAGTATTACAATTTCCCTCCACTGTAACTAAGAGACCCAAACATGTTCCAGCATCACAAAGCCCCTGTGCACAAATCAAGCTCCATGAAGATATGGCTTGAGCAGGTTGGAGTGGAAGAAATTAAGTGGCCTGTCTAGGTCTCTTACCTCAACCCCGCTGAACACCTTTGAGATGAACTGGAATACCAACTTCATGTTTTTGTTGAACACCAGTACCCAACCTCTTGTGCTGTTGTGGCTGAACGAGTTCAAGTCCCCACAGCGATGCTCTAAAATACAGTACAGCGGAAAGCCTTCGCAGAAGAGTGGAGGCCATTATAAAAGCAAAGGGGGGGGGACTGATAAAAATATTTGTCTGGATGCTTGAAACTGGAGCAGGCTGTTCTGATTGCTACTTGTTTTGGTTTGTTAAATCCTTGAGATTTCTCTTCGCTCGCACATTCTGCTCTCTGCTTAATGAAGGTTACTTTGACCAGTAATGTCTTTCTTCTTTTCATAAGATTACGATCCTGATGGGTGATGTAATGGTACATAATGTCTCTCTTCTTTCATACAGTAGTGTAGTCTAAATCAGTGATGTAATGCTTCATCACCCATTTACATTATACATAGAAAACTTGGCTTTGTCAATCACATCATAATCGTCATCCAAGCACATAGCTACAACACACTCTTGAATGCGAATATATAGACTCATGTTTGTTCTATAATAAACTGAGAAACATCTCTGAACAGCTGTGTCTGTGTCAGTGACTGTTTGCTCGCTCTCAGATCGATCCGTGAGGCAGAATCTCTGAGGCGGCAGGCAGAGGTCTACATTCCTAGATCATACTTTGTCAATTCGACCTCCTTCAGTACAGACAGAGAAAAAAAACTAACTGCAACAAAATCTGTATTAATTTATTGGAATATTATGTTCGATAAGCAGGTGTCCACATAATTTTGATTTTATATATATTCAGTGTTCGAAATACCCGTCTGCAGTCTGCATTTCGCAGAATGATTTTCAAGATTGCAGAAGAAAAATTAAACAACCTGCAATTTTGCAGAATGAAAAAATCAGGCTCAGGATTCAATGGTTCTCAATTTAGCAAACTAGCGGCGCTGTAAATAAACTGAAACCTGCGCCGCGCGAACCTGACGGCGTTTTCCAGGTCAAAGTTGAGCAATGTTTACGTAATACCGACGACAACCAAATAAGGGCAGTTGCCATTTTCCGATGTAAGATTTCGTCACTTTTAATACCCGCCGGGAGGACCTGACAACTACCTCGGCAGTGTTCGGCAGTTTCCGCCATGCATCTCCCAGAATTCAATGCAGCACAACAAACATGGCTCCCAAGAAGAGGATTGTTTCTTCAGGGCAAGAGTCCGACAAAAACGCCAAGAAAACAAGGACGATTTTGTCGTATCTCGGCAAAACCAGCAGCCAGCGTGACTCTAACAACAGCGACAGATCGCGCGTCTGCGAGGGGGACAAAAATGAAGACGGTCGCTGTTATAGTATTGTTGAATCATGCAAAATTTATACTGATATTATATCCCTTTTGAAGACAGCAACAGTATTTTACCTTTATTCATAGATACTTTTGAATATTTTGTTTTCTCATACCAAGCTACACTAAGGCCAAAAAAAAAAAAAAAGTGTTTCCGGTAACCCGACCGATCGAGAATTTCCGCCTCGAAATTGCCGACCGTAAAGTTTTTATTACAAATTTCCCTCGATATTTTAGTGTAAGCGGCGTTAGTTTGTCATAATTTTTCGTTTCAACGCATTCAAGTTGTGAAAGAAACGATAAAAAGTAAAATGTTTCGCCACTTCTATCAGCCCTCCTGCATAAACATGGAAGCGCACTTGTATACTGAAGGAGGAAGGCAAAACTGAGCCGAGGCGCCATTTTGAATCCTCATTCAAGGCTGTAATGCAAATTGCTTCCTCTTCAGTATACAAGTGCACTTCCATGGCAGGGAAAAACACTACATTTTGCCGCCTATGTAGTCCCCTATTTATACAAATAGGAGTCATTCAGGATTCAGCCATGTTTTTGCTCGACCCAAGTTCTGCAGTAGGCTAGGCTAGGCCGTCTGCTTTTAATGGAAGTAGCCTAGCCTAGGACGTTATTTTCACGTTATTTCTTGATAAGGTGTTTTCACGTTATTACATGAAAATATCATGAAATAACGTGATAATTTCGTATCATGAAATTACGTGATGTTATGTTATTACATGATAAATATATTGTAAAAACATGATAACTTTGTTAACAATATCTTTTCACGTAATTACTTGATTCTAAGCCAATTTTTTTTTGAGTGTGGCAGCAATACGCTTCCGTAGATCATAACTCGAACTCTTGCGATATTTTTTTTTTATTCGTTTAAAGATTTAAAACACTTTTATTTTATGATGATGTGTGGTATAAAGGATTCTGTGCCAAAATACTATTTTGTAAGATGTTTACTTGTGTTAATTTTTTCGAACAAAATAAAAAAAAATTAAGAAAAAAAAAACTTTTTCCTACCTACCGACCTTATTTTAGTATTTCATGTTACCTGAAACACACTATCTTTTTTTTTTTTTTTGGCCTAATACATGTTTTGTGTGCATGTTCTATTTTTTTTTTTTACTAGTGCTGTCTTGCCTGTGGTGCAGACTAGCACAAAGTAAAACAGTTGCCCTGTAAGACAAAGCTCATAGGTTCAGTTCTGTAGCTCTCAGTTCTGCCATGATTAGTTTGTACCCAGTTCTCTGTTGTTAGTTTAGAGCAGTGAAGCCCCTGCAGTCGTTCTCAGTTCAGTTCATGACCTTGCACTTTAGAAGCCAGGCAAACACAATGAACCCAAACGTCTTTCCATTTGCCAGTTGGGTTTTATTCCTTAATGGCATCAATTCTTTGCATCATCGTAAGATGTAACAGAGTGTAGAACTGAAACCTTGCTTTCCATTTAAAACTACAGGTTGCAGATGCGAACACTGTGAATGAAGTACATTTTGGGTAACAATCTATTGTTCAAGCTAGAAACTTAAATCTTGACAAAATGTAACATGACGTGTAACCTGAAAATGAATGTTTTGTTTCTTGAAGAACAGCTGTGTTCTATTTTTTATTGTGGTGATCCCTTTATTAGTATGTTGTGTGGAAGGATAATGTGTGGGTGTGATAACTAGTACATTTATGAATTAGTTGGTACACTTCAAGTTGTAGTAGCCCGTAGTGTCAGGGCGAGGGGGATGAAAGACCTGTGGAGGTATCATGGAATGATAACTTTGCTGCAGAGAAGGATCTGTGAAGACTGAAATTAAAATAGAGCGAGAGAATAAAGAATTACAGTAATGCTATGAGTTGTAAAGCTAGATATGATGTAAATATAAGTTGAGAAGGGTGTAGTATGGAGGCTTGTGCATTTGCAGAAAATATTTCCAAATTGCAGAACAAAATTTTGACATTCTGCAATATTGCAGAACACTGGAAAAAAGTATTTCGACCGCTGTATATACTGTTTGTAACTAGTGTTTAAAGTCACCTCACCTAACCACTAGCAGTGTTGAAATTCCTGGATAACATTTATCACAATGTCATTCAGAACCTATCACCATTAGGCCAGATTAGAAAAAGGGTCAGAGATGATTGATACTGAGTGATGCCCAGGCTGCAACAGACTTCTTACACTACGTTCAGACTGCAACCTGAAACGACCCATATCCGATTTGTTGTGAAATCCGATTTTTTTGTTAGGCCGTTCACATTACCAATTATATGAGACTCGTATGCGATCTCCAATATGAACGGAAAACGACCCAAAAGTGTCCCGCATGCGCAAATTGACACGTAATAAGCACATCTACGTAATACGTAAACAAAAAAAAAAGCGCACTCTTCAAGTTTGCAAGTAAAGCATGGAGATGAGGCGAGACCTGGCGATGTGGTTTTTGCGGCGGCGGCGGAACTCCCACAATAATCTGATTAATGTGGGCAGCAGACTAATGAGACCAAAGGTGTCAAATTACTGGAAATTTCCAGAACAATCTTATAATCTTGTAATACAGGATGATTTAACATCCAGGTCCCTACCAAATCCACCGTTAGCTTGATCAATTCTATAAAAGTCTATTTAAATTCTGAAAACTGTACAAATGTTGTTGTTTTCCACCAAAGAGGCGGGATTAGCCAACGCAGAATAGTGACGTTTGTCTCTTGTTGATGACGTGTAGGTCGCATGAATGCGACCTGTCCGGTCAGACTGCAGTCGCATGTGAAAATAACGGATATGCATCGGAATTAGGACCACATATCCAAGCGGCCTGGGTCGCGTGTGAAAAAATCGGATCTGTGTCGTTCAGATTGTCAATAACAAATCGGATACAGGTTGCATATGGGCAAAAAAATCGGATTTGGGTCGTTTCAGGGTGCAGTCTGAACGTAGTCATGGAGACTTTATGGAGCAGCACATGTATAAGTAATGCCACTGAGGAGGAGGAGGCGCTGTTTGTAGAGTGGCATGTCATAGTAGGGGCTGGACACCAGCCTGCCTATAGTCTGAGGTCACAACATCTCTGTTCACGTCTTCCATCAGTGTCACGTGAACATTTGAGATCTTGATCAAGTTGCTGCCATTTGGTCCAGATAGTGCCACAGGGTGCGAACTGGGCATAAGGAACATTCAACAGGTTCTCCTTCAAGGATCGGGTTGAAGTCAATCAGTCGTTTATGTTTAGTTGATGGGACTCTGAGCAGAAACTCTGGCTCACTCTGGAGCCATCCAACCACCACTTTTTACCAAAGTGATTGCAAGTAATGAGGTAGTGTTCAGGAAGAGGGGACAGTGGAGGAAACCTGTATTCAGCGCTTGTGTGTTTTTAGCAAGCTGGCTGACGTAGTAGGCCAGTTGTGAGCAGTGTGCCAGTAAAATTTAGCCACAGGCCTGTTGGTTGGCTTGATGTCAAAGCAGCAGTAAGCTTGAGTGGAGTATTGGTCCAGAACATAGCAAGCTCAACTGTTGCCAGTGGCAATATATCGAGGGAGATCAGTGAGTCCAACCAACTTTACAGGCTCCGTGGGAGAGAGTACAGTTTGGCTCATGACACACAAGCCCACAGGCAGCCAGACTGAGAGATGACGGGTGAGCGCCTCACTGACCAACAGAACGGTTTATTACTAACTCATGGAGAGTGTAGGAGTGATGGATAACTTGCTAATGGTGAATTCAAGCAAGTTGAATAAAGTTTCAGATGGCTTCATAAGGTATAAAATACACTCACGTTGCCATGAAAAGATGGACTTTAGAGGACAGGTTACCTGTAAGTGTGCACAAGGTCTGACAGTGAACAAGCCAAGAAAAGGAAACGGAACAATGGCCATATTACAGCATGCGAACATACACGTGCCTGTGACTCTCCCTGCCCTGGTGATTAGTTGTGGTGAAATAGAACGGTAGTATAAATGTACCATCTTTGATGTGGCTTCACATTCTCAGTTGACTTTAATAATTTGTAAACCTCCTCAAAAGTGAAAATTTCCTGAGAATTTAAAGTGTTAGATCGTTGTGTCGTTATTTAATGGCTGTACAGACTGTTTGTTTTTTGTAAGTGTTGTCCTCTGTATACAGGCATACGCAAGTGTTGAAACCAGTCTGTGTCTTTTAGGATATGAACTCAGTCCGACGGCTGCTGCGAACTTCACCAGGAAGAACCTAGCAGATTACCTGCGCAGTCGGGTGTGTATATAAGCTTCTGTACAGTTTTGTTTCTACCACTTATATCCATACTGAGAAAAGACAAATCGAAACTTGCTTAAAAACTAATAATTCTATCAAAAAACATTTAAAATGTGCAGAAATGGCACACCCAAAATAACAATTGTTGTACCTTATTAAGAATAAGGCCATGTTTGCACCTTGTGTTAACGTGTTTTTGGTGATTTTGGATCACCTTTGGATTTCACTTGATCGCATGAAAAGCCAATGGCCCTTTTCCACTACCCTTTTTCAGCTCACTTCAGCCCGACACGGCTCGCGTTTCGACTACCTCAGAGCAGCACGACTCAGCACCCAAAACTCGCCCGGTTTTAGAGTAGGGCTGAAGCGAGCCAAACCGAGCCGAGTGGGGCTAGGGGCGTGAGGAGACACTCCCCTGTGCACTGATTGGTGAGGAGGAGTGTCCTCACATGCCCACACACGCCCCGCGAGCACGCTGGGATCTGTAAACGCTGTAAACCCGGAAGAAGAAGAATTACGAGAATTTCTGAAGCCTTATGCGCCTCGCCTCATCTATACACTCTTGCCAGTATCTGTTGGCGTTGTCGGTGACAACAAGCCACAGCACCAAGACCAGCAACACTAACGACTCCATGTCCTCCATGTTTATTGTTTACTATTCGGGTCGTGAGACTACCGCTTAAAAGGTCACTGATGTCACTGTTTGCGCCGCCTAACGACATCACGTGACGTCCACCCACTTTCGCTAACTCCACCCAATGTGTCCACCCACTTCCAGCCAGCACGGTTCAGTGCGGTTGTAGTCGAAATGCAACTCCAACAGCCCCACTCAGCTCGACTCAGCCCAACTCAGCACGGCACGGCTCAGCCCAACTCGGCCGCGTTGGTAGTGGAAAAGCGGCATAAGTGTCAGGACACCTAGTGTGCACTGTGATAGATTACATCGAAGTTCATAGAACCACAAGTATTCGTCCCATCAGATACTGTCCTGTGCAAAAGTCTTCGGCACATGTAAAGAAATACTGTAGACTAAAAATGGCTTGAAAAATAATTAAATTAAATGTTTCAACGTTAAATAAATATAGGTGAAAGTCTTCCGGATTTACCCGGAAATCCGGATATTTGACAAAACTCTTGAAAATCTCCGGTTTTCCGAATGGAGAAATTTATTTTTTGGATTTTTCACGTTCCGTTTCATAGAAATTCGGTTGTGCGATCGTGCGGCTTGTTTACGTTCGGCGACAGGGTGCCGTCATTTTTGTAGTCTCGCAATGCTTGCTGGTGTGTACGAGACCTTGTATGCTTATATACATACCTCATGTCATGTGAACGAGATTTTATTGCGATAGGAAATGAAAGAGGAAAAGGCACTGCCAAATCCAGCCTCTCAACCCAAGACAAGACAGTCCGTTCACAGCATAGCAAAAAACATTAAAAAAGCCATTTGGGGAAAGCACAAGAGAAAACAAAACAGCTGTAAGGCTGTGGAACAACCGAAGAAGAAGAGGATCTAGATTTAGTGGTGTCCGTTTCACAGCTGGTTTTCACTTACCCTAGCAGACTGTCTTTTTACAAAACTATGAACTTTGCAGTTCATTCCATGTCACACACATACACACACTCACTCACCCTCTCTCTCACACACACACACACACACACACACACACACACACACACACACACACACATATATATATATATATATATATATATATATATATATATATACAGTTCAAACCAGTTAAGTTTTAGTGCATTATTAATAGTTTGAAATTAATCTAATTAATTTAATTAATCTTTAAAGTGGCATGATAAGAAAATATTCTTTTTGATAATAGTTTGTGTTGAATAAGCTCAATTTTACAAGATAATGTGGCTGATTTATCTTTTCTGTTCTGAATGAGTTTACTGTTACAATAAATATATATCTGATTAATAACTGTTTTGATATTGAATCAAGGGGGCGGCACGGTGGTGTAGTGGTTAGCGCTGTCGCCTCACAGCACGAAAGGTCCGGGTTTGAGCCCCGTGGCCGACAAGGGTCTTTCTGTGTGGAGTTTGCATGTTCTCCCCGTGTCCGCGTGGGTTTCCTCCGGGTGCTCCGGTTTCCCCCACAGTCCAAAGACATGCAGGTTAGGTTAACTGGTGACTCTAAATTGAGCGTAGGTGTGAATGTGAGTGTGAATGGTTGTCTGTGTCTATGTGTCAGCCCTGTGATGACCTGGCGACTTGTCCAGGGTGTACCCCGCCTTTCGCCCGTAGTCAGCTGGGATAGGCTCCAGCTTGCCTGCGACCCTGTAGAACAGGATAAAGCGGCTAGAGATAATGAGATGAGATATTGAATCAGTTCAATTTCATGAAAGTGTGAACTATTTAATATCAGTTGAATTATTATTTTCTAAACATATGCAGTATTGCACATAAGATGTGACAGCATCACTTTATATAAGTTTTGACATCCAATAGTGAAAATTCTGAATTTAGAACAATGCACTTCTGAAAATTACTCATTAACTAGGGGAATTAAATTTGATATTTTTGACATGTTAATCATTAATGTACATGAAAGAAAAAGGCTTAAAAGTTATAACTTGTGAAAATAAGTACTAAAATGCACTAGAATATAGGGTTTTGCGTGTTATGTTATTAAAATTTTTCAGGGGATGTTGCGTGGGGGATGTTGTTGGTGTTTTTTTAAAAAAATAATCTTATATACACACACACACCTGCTCCGGGGGAGGGGGGTATACTGGTTTACCTCTCTCCGTCCGTATTTCCGTCCATCCAAAACACCCTTTTTTTTCAGCAGCCACAAATCATAGCCACTTGGTATCAAACTTCAGCTTGGGGTTCAATACCGTGTGTACCGTTTTCAGGTCTGTCGCACATCAACTTCCTGTTTACTGACTTAATATATTTACGAAACATATAGTGTGGATTTACAAAATTTTTGTAACATTTTTCTCAGCGACTACAAATCACAACTGCGTGATATTTGGTACCGAGCTTCAGGTTGGGGTTCTATACCATGTATACCGTTTTCGGGTCTGTCACACACCGACTTCCTGTTTACTGACTAAATGTATTTACGAAACATATAGGGTGGATTTTGATGCTATTTCAAGAAGCAAAATGCTCTTTCAAAATGACAGTTTGCCAGGATGCTATTTCAAATACCTGCTCTTTACTTACTTGCTTCAGGGTTAATTTGTTAATTTGTTGAAGTCAACATTCATAAGGAGTGTCCTATTCCTTCGATTGCTTGCATTCTGATATAAGTGGGGGGGGGATACATACATAAGTGAGCAGTAGCTCACGACTTGTTAATTTTCTTTTGTTGTAATTGCTGTAAATAATATATTTGGTTTGCTATTCTTCCAGCGCCATTGAAATTTGCAACAGATGTCACAGCTGACTGTAAAACCATAAGGAGTGGTTATAGGTTCATTGACAGTCGCACTAATAGTACTTAAATGTCGAAATGCATCCAATTGAATAAAAAAAAAAATTCTCAAGTTTACATTGTCATTGCTCTGAAGGTGTGATTTGTATTTTGCTTTCCTGCTCCCAGACCGGTGCTCGGTTGTTCACACTGAACTAATCTGTAAATCAAATTCATGCTGGGTTGGCAGCGCTGCGTTATGCACCGCTCGCTGTGACTGAATGAAGACTCGTGTTGACGGTGATTGAAGGCACATGTCAATATGTTGTGTGTCTGCATTGTGAATGCGAGGTGTGATCCAAGCGTTTGTGCTCCTGAGTGTGTGTGTGTGTGTGTGTGTGTGTGTTCGGCAGCATGATCCTACCCATCTCACACAGTCCCTTCCTCTGTGTATGAGTGTTTCTATTTATGTTTCTGTGTGTGTGTATTTGTATGCATGAGTGTGTGTGTGTTCATGCACCCATCTGTATACAGGCCTGTCTACACCCCGGCCCTGTTGTCTTCTGGATTTTGTGTTAATTTGTTAGGAAGAGTAGTTGCTGCTTGTCACAATAGCAGAAGGGAGAAAATAATTACAAAAAACAATTAGGCATTTGTTGCAGGAGGGGCTGCAGAGGGAGAGCGAGCCCGGGGGGGAAGCAGGAGGCCTCAGGGATGTCAGGCCTCATTCCCAAATCAACATGCTTCAGCTGCAGCACATGTAGTGCATGGTTAAAGAAAGGCCTTTACTGGCTGCCTACCAGACTTTCCTCATAGGATTAGTTTTAGCACGCTGGTCTCTCGGGTTGGGTGTGGTGAGGCAGTAAGCGTAGTGAAAAACAATTATAATTTTTATTCCTATTGCACAGATCTTAAATACTTCTTATCCTTACTGTTTTTTTATTTTTAGTGAATTAGGATTTGGTCTTCTTTTTTTTTTTAATTTAAGTTTAACCCTGATTTGCTTATCAGACATTAGAATCAGAATTGGACATATTTCCATATTTAAAGCCATGATAAGAACAATGAGTGCTCTTATTCATACGTACCAGATTTATTCAGGAGTAATCTCTGATTGATTATTGAACATACTTTTCTATCACCTGACTGTAATGAGGTTTGAAAGAAAAGTGTTTTCAGATAGATGTGATGCAGACACACTCTTCATCTTGGTAGCTGCAATTGTACTGTATGGACCGGGCTTTAGGAAAGAAAAAAAAAAAAATCAGGGTCTGCAGGGAACTCCTGGAGTCTACCTGCTCCCTCAGCCACAGAATGAGAGAAGCAATAAAAAGTGGTGTGATGTTGGGTTACATGGATGACCCAGAGATACCGCTTTTAATCTTTCCATGTAAATACTTGCATACTTCTTTTAAAAGAAGGTTTTAATTTTTGGCTCATCCAGCCGTAGGCCAGGCCGGATGAACTTATGCGATCATGTGTCATCCGTCCGTCGTCATCCATCCACAATTTACAAAAATCGCTGCTCTTCCTATAGGATTGAATTGGATTTCGATCAAACTCGCATACAATGTTCCACAGGTGGGTGTACATAAAAGTTTCAAGATGGTGGCGCCACCTGTCATATTTACGATTTTATGGGCGTCTGAAATTTTTGGGTGACTCGTCACGTTAAGCGCTACTCTTCGTAAACTGCTAGGTTGTTTTCACTGAAACTCACCCAGAAGACTCTAAAGACATTCCAACAAGAGTTGTTCATCAGGTGGTGCCAGCTACCATGGATGAGGTTACAGAGGGGTCACGTGCAGTTTCACAGTAATCGCTACTCGTCCTACAGGAGTGATCAAAATCTGACCAAACTCTTATGGAATGTTCCCCAGGTTGGTATGTGTAAAAGTTGTCAAGACGGTGGTGCCACCTGTCGTATTTGACATTTTATGGGCGTTTGAAAACTTTGGGTGACTCGTCACACCAAACACTACTGTCCATAAACTGCTTGGATATTTTCACTGAAACTCACCCAGAAGACTCTAAAGACATATTCCAACAAGAATTGTTCACCAGGTGGCGCCACCTTCCATGGATGCGGCTACATAGGGATCATGTGCAATTTCATGAAAATCGATACTCCTCCTACAGGATTGTTTTGGATTTCAAACTCGCACACAACAACGGTAGCTGGTATGAGCTACAGCCTCATCTCATTATCTCTAGCCGCTTTATCCTGTTCTACAGGGTCGCAGGCAAGCTGGAGCCTATCCCAGCTGACTACGGGCGAAAGGCGGGGTACACCCTGGACAAGTCGCCAGGTCATCACAGGGCTGACACATAGACACAGACAACCATTCACACTCACATTCACACCTACGCTCAATTTAGAGTCACCAGTTAACCTAACCTGCATGTCTTTGGACTGTGGGGGAAACCGGAGCACCCGGAGGAAACCCACGCAGACATGGGGAGAACATGCAAACTCCACACAGAAAGGCCCTCGCTGGCCACGGGGCTCGAACCCGGACCTTCTTGCTGTGAGGCGACAGCGCTAACCACTACACCACCGTGCCGCCCCGCTACAGCCTCAATGAGGCTATTTTTTTATTCATTTCATCTCATTATCTGTAGCCGCTTTATCCTGTTCTACAGGGTCGCAGGCAAGCTGGAGCCTATCCCAGCTGACTACGGGCGAAAGGCGGGGTACACCCTGGACAAGTTGCCAGGTCATCACAGGGCCTATTTTTTTTTTTTTTATTATTACAACCTAATCTCTATCTATGGGCTCAGGCGCATATGGATGTGATTACCATGGGCAGTAAAATATGTGCCTATATAATTTAAAGCTATAAATTACACTGTGACAAAAAAGCTTTTAGAATGAGTCAGGCAGAATGTCATACTAAAACTTTTTAAATAACTTGGCTATCCCTCCCCTTTTTTTTTACCTAATTTAGTCATTTGCCATGTGCTAATTGAGAGCATTATGTAGAGTATTTTATCTAACTTTAAAGGGGTACAAAATATAATATATACGGTTGCTGATGTGACAAAGTAACATATTCTTAAGTATTCTATCAAATTTATGTACTAGAAAACAACGAAATATCTTGGTAATTGTAAATATAATACTTTATACGCTAAACCGCACAAGAGTCGCCATTTTTAAAAGACCGTGACGTCAGCGCTACCCACTGCACTAGCGGAACTCTCCGAAATAGAGGAGATAAGCGTGTAATCATGGCGTCGGGCGCATCAAGTGAAAGCGACAGCTCTGTCGAATCATACGAAGAGATCCCGCAAGACACACTGCAAGCAGGCTATGGCTTAGAAGGGTACCAGTTTGAACCTAGGAGAGGTACTCTCGACTCCGGTGATGAAATAAGAGAAGAAAGCTCGGATGACGGCGAGGATGAGACTGATGCTGACCATGGGCATGGCGAGCGTGGGGCAGAGCGTCTGCGTGCAGCTGACACGGCATGGTGCTCGTGCGGAAAATGTAACGTGGAGTTGCTCACGAGTCCAGCAGAATTTATTTGCTGCAATGAGATAGGCGCCACCCGTGGACTTGCGAAATTGTCGCAAGAGGCAGAAACAGGTATTTCACACGTGCTATTCCCAACCTCAATGAGCCAACACAACTGGGCACATACATACGTCATGAGTGTTACGCAGAGAAAATGAACGTGCATTCTGATTGGATAAAATTAATATCATGGCGGGCTGTTCAAACTGTGGAAATAGTTTGCTCGAGCTACTTTCAAAACACTATAACTTTCCAACCTTAGAACAAAAAACTTTTGTAAGTCTTGAATAAGGTTCATCAATGTGTGTTTTATTGTTATATTTACTCTATATATTGCCCTCTGTTCCCCTTTAAAAAATATATATATATCAGAGCAATTGAGGAACACTAGATCTTGAGTTCATTTAGCTTTGTCCGCAGGGTTTTGTGGTCTGTGATCAGATGAGTACACTGGTAACGCGTTAAAAACAAAAATCCTTCCACTAAAAAAGTAGTCACAATGTTGAAAAGAGGAAATGTATGGATTTGGAAGATAATTCCCAAATATTATTAACTCAGGACTTTGACAAAAAGTTCAGCATTCATTGGTGGAATTCAACAACTGCTCTAAGACATCTTTTATACATGAGTTTTGAGTATACAGATTTCCAAAAATTCTTGTTCAGGTTTGCTTAGAAGACAATAGACAACTGTAAACTTTTCAAATCAGCACCTGAATGACTCCAAGACTGGCTTGGCTTCTTTTGACTTCCAGAAATATTGTGTCCCTAGACAGAAGTCATTACTGGCACCATATTACACGATGTTCTTTGGCTCGGCCACAGTTGAACATGAGAAAAGACGCCAGGACGGAGAAAGAGAAGGTTGCCTTGGGCAGTCTGTGAGAGTGTGGAGGAACGCTGGAACACACCCACACATCTCCACACGCGCGCACACAGGAAAAGGGAGGTGGAAGTGAAACATCTCTATCTTGACTGTCCCCAAGCCATTTTGCTCCAGTATCCATATCAAGATGTATAGCCTAGAGTGCTGTTGGGCATTTGTATGCTTAGGCGCTAATATTTAATGGTCTGTTCTCTTGGGTGAGGTGAGAGAATTGCTGTTGTGCTCAGAACTCAGGTGGAGTATATATGAAACAGGTGTTGAGTTAAGAGAGAATGGATGGAGATAGCACTCCTGGGAGGTCTGTCGTTCCCCTGCCTGGTACTCTTCGACAACCTGGGCTCTAAACCCTCTGTCTACAGGGATGCTTGCATGGAGCACAGCCAAGTTTCTCTAACACTCCCAAACATGCCCTTGAGAGTGTCGGAGCCAAGGCCCAAATCAGACTGCAGGATTCAAGATGATGTGCCGTGAACATCTAGCATCTGAACTCCATTCTAGATGTAGTCTAGGTGGCAGAAAGCCAGCCTCTGTCTCTTCCTGCATCGTGATGAAGTAGGAAGCAGGCGAGGTACTAATCTGTTCGGACACCGGAATGGTTATTTCTTAAAAGTACAGCTTGGAGCGTTGGGAAAGGGAAGTGTAAAGCAGGTGTAAAGGCAAAGAGTTAGGAGATGGCAAAGCAAGTATGAGGCAAAGAGACTAAAGGAAGTTTTAATGAGTTCTGGCGCAGCTCCAGAGTATCGGGGTGAGGGTGGGAGGCTTGGAGATGGGAGAAAGAAAAGGTGCGGAGGCGCTCCGAGCAGCGGGGGTGCTGTCATCCAGCAGATGTCACACTGTCAGTGACACCAACGACCCCCCAGACCGCTTAACACCCCCACCCCACCTGTTCCTTTGCTTTCCCTACCTTGCTTTCTCTCCAATTTTTGGCTTTTTCACACCCTCCCCTCTCTCTGACACTGGTTTTGATGTTGATAATGCTTCTTTATTCCTTCGTTTTGTTTTTTTTTTAAATTTGAGTTTAAGACTGAACTTGTTAATTAAAAACAGTGTTTTAAGATTGTAGTGAGAACATTGGAGCTAATTTTAACAGTGATCTAAGGCACCTCATATGCTTTAATGAGAAAGTCTGTATATATTTGACTCTTTCTTGATGCTAAATTGTTGTTTAAATGATGAACTCTCTCTCTCTCTCTGTGTCTGTCTGTGTTCTCTGTAGACTCCGTACCACGTGAACCTGCTTTTGGCTGGTTATGATGAGACGGACGGGCCTGCCCTGTACTATATGGACTACCTGTCAGCGCTGGCTAAAGCCCCCTTCGCCGCGCACGGATACGGAGCTTTCCTCACCCTGTCCATCATGGACAGATACTACAGGCCAGGTGAAACTCCTCTCTCCTCTGTTGCTGTCTCTTGCCTTGTTACTGCGTATCAAAATACACAAACTGGCCCAAACAAGAACCAAGTAAAAGTGCATCCTATTTTTTGGTGTCAAGAATACTACTGACATCATACAACATAGAAGAGGCCTTTGAATTGAATTTTTTTTTTTAAGCTGTTTGGTTAACCAGCTTACAATTGTGGTTAGACTTTAATATTCAATCATCATGTATCGGAGTGTCATGGCAAGATTGAACTTTCAGTGGTTTCTTTGAACTGATCTCTTTCTGTGGTAGAACAACGTGCATCTTGAATAGGAAAAACAAGAATTTTTTGCACAAGGTTTAAATTATTTTCTAAAATCAATACAGGGTCAAAATTATACATATATGGACAAAAATATACAAATGTTTGGTTAAATGTCCCTTAGCGAGTTTCACCTTTAAAAGACGCTTTTGATCGCCATCAGCAAGCTTGTGGCAGAATTCTGGTTGGATATTTGACCACTCTTCATGGCAGAATTGGTAGAGTTCAGTTAAATTTTTTGGTTTCCTGGTATAGACCTGATTTTTAAGCTCAGTCCACATATTTTTGATAAGGTTGAGGTTAGGACTTTGGGAAGGCCACTCCAAAAGCTTAATGTTAGCCTTCTTTATCCATTCCACAACCAGCTTTGATGTGACTGGGGTCATTGCCATGTTGGAACACCTAACTGTGTCCAAGTTTCAACCGTCTTGCTGATGGTTTGAGGTTATGCTGAAGAATTCTGAACATAACCACCTCCATTATTCCATCCAGTTTGTTTAACCATGCCTAACAGTTGGCAGTGTTTTTGGGGTTGAACACCTCACACTTACTCTAGAAGTCATCAGCTGCAAACTTTAGTCGAGCTTGAATGTGTTGATATTGGAGCAGGGGCTTTTTTCTTCGACGGCAGCCTCTCAGTCCAAGTATGATGCAAAATTCCCTTGACTGTAGATCGTGTTCCAGCAACTTCCAGTTCATGGCAGGCCTATACCTTGGTGGTTCCTGACCATCCAAACCAATTTCCACTCAGCTGAGGGTCTTCCAAACTTTGGCTTCTTCGTGTTCTGCCTGATGGCAGGTCCACTCTGACATCTAGGGAAGAATTACAGTAGTGGTTTCTCATTGCCTTCTACTGCATTATTATGAAGGTTTTCTCCTCTCAACCATTCACACACACATTCACACGTATGGACAACCGCATGTCTTTGGATGGAAGCCCATGCAGACTCCATACAGAAAGGCCCTCGCCGGCCACTGGGCTCGAACCCAGAACCTTCTTGCTGTGAGGCGACAGTGCTGCCCGCAAAGTGGCTACACCTCCCAATAACTTGTACTTGTCAAACAAACCCTTATTTTAGCCTAGAGAAGCTACCAGCTGGAGTCAGTCATGATCACTAACAGGGAGTTAAGAGGCCTTGGCAAGTTAAGACATTTTGGAACTTTCAGCACCACTGAAGTAATAATCTAAGTGGCTGTATGTGTAATTTTGGCCGTTATAATAATTTTATAGACAAATTATTCTGAATGGTGTCATTAGTCCTTCCCACGCCAAGTGGTGCATAGGGCGGCGCCGATCTGCATTTCCGGAGCCCTCAGCCTCTCGCCTATTACATAGCTAGGGTTACAGTGGGGGGCTAGTCCGCTGGTAACTGCGAGAGTTTGACTCCCCACTCACATCTGTATTGCAGTGTGCCTTGCCAGACAGCAGTAAGTACCATTTTTATGATGGTCTTTGGTATGACCCGACCGTGAGCCGAACTCACAATCTCCCAATCAAGAGGTGGATATGCTAACCACTAGGCCACTCGCCGGTGAAATGCTGTCATTTATAGACAACAAAAGTCTTTGTGTAGCCTCTTACGATTAGAAATGAAAATCAGAAACCATTAGTCGTTGTGCTGGCTCAGCTTTGAAAAATAACACATTTCCTCATCTCATCTCATTATCTGTAGCCGCTTTATCCTGTTCTACAGGGTCGCAGGCAAGCTGGAGCCTATCCCAGCTGACTACGGGCGAAAGGCGGGGTACACCCTGGACAAGTCGCCAGGTCATCACAGGGCTGACACATAGACACAGACAACCATTCACACTCACATTCACACCTACGGTCAATTTAGGCCCTGTCCACACGGCAACGGATTCAGGTGAATCTGATAAAATTGTTTATCATTTCGGCCTGGCGTCCACACGGCACCGGCGTTTTGGGTGCCCCAAAATGAAATCTTTTGAGAACGGGTTCCAGAGTGAAAAAATCTGGCAACGGCGCCGTTGCGAAGTCGTCTGGATGAGTAGAACGGATTTATTTACGATGACGTCACAACCACATGACTGTCAGTGCTTCACGCCGGGTAGAAGTGTAACGAACTCGATGCGAGTTGTCAAGAAATCCTATAACTTGGTTCATGAAATGCGCTTACAAAATATTTTAACTGTGAATATTTATTGTGTAATGGTGCAAAGTGAGAGAGAGAGAGAGAGAGAGAATAGCCCTTAGGGCAGAGTCTTTAGTCCAAACACTGCGGAAGCAGTACCAAACCGCGCACCGCCCGTGCGCTTTCCAAAAACAAAAACAATCCCGCCAGCAAACATAGGAAAAAAAAAGGAGCTATCTCACCTCTTCAGATGTTGGTTTAAGTCCGACAATACATTCCTCAAAAAGGGCGTAGAAGAACAAAGTAATCCATCAACGTGTAGCATTCAATTTATTCCGGACCATTAAAGAATTCTGGAGGATATCAGAATGTTGGCGTACCGGCTTCCATCTACCCCTGTTCATTCCTCTCTCTCTCCATCTACCCCCATTCATTCCTCTTTCCGCATCTTTCGTTTTACGCTACTGATTAATAATCAAAACTTTATGTGGCTGATGCTACAGAAGAAGGGGTTTATGCGCATGCGTCTACTTCTATTGTTCTGGTGTCTCCGATGGGACCGTCTTACAACGCACGTAGAGGTGTGGCATGTGTATTGCATCGTTTTCAGCAAGCGTTGCGTTGCCATATGGACCTGAAATTTTACTGATCCGTTGCCCATGTGGACGCGATATTTAAAAAAAAAAAATCTCGTTGCCGTTGTCGTGTGGATGTAGCCTTAGAGTCACCAGTTAACCTAACCTGCATGTCTTTGGACTGTGGGGGAAACCGGAGCACCCGGAGGAAACCCACGCGGACATGGGGAGAACATGCAAACTCCACACAGAAAGGCCCTCGCCGGCCACAGGGCTCAAACCCGGACCTTCTTGCTGTGAGGCGACAGCGCTAACCACTACACCACCGTGCCGCCCACACGTTTCCTGAGGTTGAGAAATAAAATGGCACTAATGAGCCAAACTGCTCTGTGTTGTTTCTTCGGTGTCCAAGTTTGTGTTGTTATTCAACACTGTGATTTGGTATACACACACAACGAGCAACAAACAATGCTCTCAGTGCCGTTAGTACCAGTTTTAACCAGGTACCAACACTTATACCAGTTGTAACTTTCTGTAGACCAGAGGTCTAGTACCAAAGTGTCGCTACTATTTTTGGGGGACAAAATTTAGGGGTCCTCAAATTGAATTATTTGGGAACTAAACATCCTCATTACTCTGTGTGCAGATCTGACGCGTGATGAAGCACTCGACCTTCTGAAGAAGTGTATAGAAGAGGTAAGCTCGCTCGCTCGCTCGCTCGCTCATTCACACTGTCCCCTCTGCCACTTCTCATTTCCACCATCATTCATGTCGGCGTTCTCTTGTACCTCTATTTCTGATGGTGTGAATGGCAACTCGAGCTAATGAAGTGAAATTGAGTTCTCTATAACGCTTAAATCATTTAAGCCATTTTTCAGTGTTAATTGCCTTTTCCCTTCCCATGCACTAATGTGTGATGATTATTTATTTATTTAATTCTGCCTCTGTTTCATAGCTCGGCAAGCGCTTCATCCTGAACTTGCCCTCTTTCACCGTTCGTTTGATCGATAAGGATGGCATTCATGACCTGGAGAAGCTTCCTGTGGAGGCAAAGTGACGGTCTGCTGTGGCGTCTTTACATCATTACCCTTTTGTACTGCATATCTCATATGTCCTTTATGTTTAAATAAAACTTCAGGCCTGTTAAGTACATTGTGTTTTGAGGAGTTTTTTTTTCCTTTTTCTTCATCATTAAAAGCAATATTTCTGTTTTTATCTGCACATTGTCACAATTAACAGGAAGTAATAAAAAGCACCATTAGCACTTATAACCTTTTGCCACATGTCAAACAGGGAGATTTAATAAGTTTATTAATAGGAGATAAAAGGAAAATTGTTAAATATTTAATGGAAAATTGTAGAAATGACAGGTTGGCCCTCTACTTAAGGGGTAGGATTGTGTATATACAGTGGTGCTTGAAAGTTCATGAACCCTTTAGAATATACTATATTACTGCATAAATATGACCTAAAACATCATCAGATTTTCACCTAAGTCCTAAAAGTAGATAAAGAGAACCCAGTTAAACAAATGAGACAAAAATATTATACTTGGTCATTTATTTATTGAGGAAAATGATCCAATATTACATATCTGTGAGTGGCAAAAGTATGTGAACCTCTAGGATTAGCAGTTCATTTGAAGGTGAAATTAGAGTCAGGTGTTTTCAATCAATGGGATGACAATCAGGTGTGAGTGGGCACCCTGTTTTATTTAAAGAACAGGGATCTATCAAAGTCTGATCTTCACAACACATGTTTGTGGAAGTGTATCATGGCACGAACAAAGGAGATTTCTGAGGACCTCAGAAAAAGCATTGTTGATGCTCATCAGGTTGGAAAAGGTTACAAAACCATCTCTAAAGAGTTTGGACTCCACCAATCCACAGTCAGACAGATTGTGTACAAATGGAGGACATTCAAGACCATCGTTACCCTCCCCAAGAGTGGTCGGCCAACAACGATTAGTCCAAGAGCAAGGCGTGTAATAGTCGGTGAGGTCACAAAGGACCACAGGGTAACTTCTAAGCAACTGAAGGCCTCTCTCACATTAGCCAATATCCATGAGTCCACCATCAGGAGAACACTGAACAACAATGGTGTGCATGGCAGGGTTGCAAGGAGAAAGCCACTGCTCTCCAAAAAGAACGTTGCTGCTCGTCTGCAGTTTGCTAAAGATCACGTGGACAAGCCAGAAGGTTATTGGAAAAATGTTTTGTGGACGGATGAGACCAAAATAGAACTTTTTGGTTTAAATGAGAAGCGTTATGTTTGGAGAAAGGAGAACACTGCATTCCAGCATAAGAACCTTATCCCATCTGTGAAACATGGTGGTGGTAGTATCATGGTTTGGGCCTGTTTTGCTGCATCTGGTCCAGGACGGCTTGCCATCATTGATGGAACAATGAATTCTGAATTATACCAGTGAATTCTAAAGGAAAATGTCAGGACATCTGTCCATGAACTGAATCTCAAGAGAAGGTGGGTCATGCAGCAAGACAATGACCCTGAGCACACAAGTCGTTCTACCAAGGAATGGTTAAAGAAGAATAAAACTAATGTTTTGGAATGGCCAAGTCAAAGTCCTGACTTTAATCCAATGGAAATGTTGTGGAAGGACCTGAAGCGAGCAGTTCATGTGAGGAAACCCACCAACATCCCAGAGTTGAAGCTGTTCTGTATGGAGGAATGGGCTAAAATTCCTCCAAGCTGGTGTGCAGGACTGATCAACAGTTACCGGAAACGTTTAGTTGCAGTTATTGCTGCACAAGGGGGTCACACCAGATACTGAAAGCAAAGGATCACATACTTTTACCACTCACAGATATGTAATATTGGATCATTTTCCTCAATAAATAAATGACCAAGTATAATATTTTTGTCTCATTTGTTTAACTGGGTTCTCTTTATCTACTTTTAGGACTTGTGTGAAAATCTGATGGTTTGTGGTCATATTTATGTAGAAATTTAGAAAATTCTAAAGAGTTCACAAACTTTCAAGCACCACTGTATATTTTTTTTCTTAATCGTAATACAAGATGATATATTGATAACGAATATCTTTCTTTCCACTTGTCTACCAAAGCTAACAACTGTAGATGATCAATTACTTTCTAAATGCACTTCTTACAATGTGAACACATTTTTAGTTACGTTCCTAACTCCCGAGGATGATTCTGAGAATATGAGCAGGGCAGTGTGTGTGCTCAAGAAAATGAAGTCTCAGATCACTCCAGTTCTGAAATCTCTGATTTCAAAGCCAGCGACCTTTCTGTCTGTTGATCAGACTGTTTGCTTCGATTCTGGTACCTTATACAACAGCTTGAATTCAGTTCCTGCATCTCAAAGGGTTGAAATGGAACTGGGACAAAAACAAGCACTGCTTGTCAATGACTATTTTTGAATGTGCTGCTTTTTCTCACCTTTTGCAGAGAATGTATTTTTGTACTCTTCCTTATTTATGAGCGAGTGTGCGCATATCTTCCCTTTGCAGACAGGTGAGATTAATAAACATTAAACAATCCCCCCTGAACACAACCGGAATCTGCAGGGAAGAGGAGCATATGTTCGCCTGCAGGCACAGAGATGCTGAATAGCGTCTATGAGTATCAGGGAAGAGAGAGAGAAGATTGGGGAATTGACACTCAGGGCGTGTGAGCTGGTAGGGGGGCAGGTATGGAGGTGTAGTGCCCCTGAGCAAATGAAGAAAGGTGGTGTGGCAGATGGAGTGAGAGAAGGACTGGAGGGGGATTAGCTACTCTGAGATTAGTTACTTGTGCTTGCAATTGTGACGGTTTTGCGCTACCTTCTCAGTTACCTGCTGAGACTCTGCAACCTTTGGTGTGATCTGATTTTGACACTTTTTTTACACCAGAGGTTTGGATTACGCCAATATAATAATGAAGAGGATATAATTACCAAAAATAACTTGTATATTCCATCAACTGTGATCACTTATAAAAAAAATGAGAAATATGCAAAAGAATATACCAGATGTAACCAGGATATGGATACATAAGCAGTATGATATCAGCCTTCTTTGCACTTGCTTGTGCTGTACAGAGGCTGAAATTATGTTCATAATTATACTAATAATTTCAACCTCTTTACTATGGAATTATTTAGTACTGTATTTCTATTGCGTTGCTTTTTTCTTGTTTATTCTTGACAAATATCTTGGAATTTGATTTAAGTAAAAAAAAAACATTTTTGAAAAACAGTGATATAATAACAAAAGCTTATTTTAAAAAATTATACTAAATATTTTGAATAATACAAAATGTACTATGTCAAGGACAAATAAGGAATTAACACCAGAGGTATTAACCAGGCACAATCCATTATTTTGTTTTAATAATATATTACATTTACCATGAAATACATTAATAATAAGGATAACATGGGTAATAAACATACAGTAGGAGTACAAAAAGACAATATTTGCATTGTTTTTCAGTGAACCCTCCCGTCAGAATTGTGCGCCATCTCTAGCTGCCTTTCACAGTTCCTGTGGCTCGGTAACACAGAGGTTGAATTGAATCTAGCAGCTGATTGAGTCAGATTCGGATAGCAAGCACACACACCCACACACATAAATACACGCACACGCGCACGTACACTCCTTCCGTCTCTCCTAAAGGTTGGGGAAGCGCTCAGTATCTGTCTTTGAGATGTTGCTGGATATGCACCACTGCTTCATTTGCAGTGTTTGAGGTCTTTCTCCTGGTGGCCCTTGCCACCTCCATCAGCTTTGTCCAGCAGTTTGAGGGCCTCCAGCAGGTAGCTCTGGAAAGCGCAGAGGGCAGCGCAGATGGCTGGTGTGCCGAAGCCATGGGTGAGCAGGCTGAAGTGGGTCAGGCTGCCTTGAACCCCGGGCTCCAGGCACGGTGTGGGCCGACTCGCACCCAGCGGCGACCTGTCCTGGGACATGAGGTCAACAAACTCTTTGCAGATCTCCCTGAGGGCAAGGAGAAAATGAAGGTTAGTGCACAAAGCAGTGATGGGTTTAATAAACCCTAGGGCTGTCCGAACAAAGATTTTTTTAAAAGGTCAAATTTACACAATATCTGTGGATTCAAAAGCAGACAATCATATATGTACCTAAAAGTACAATTCTATCAAAAATCATTTTTAAAATATAATTTCTTGGTTAAATGAGTGGGCGTGTTGCTTGATGCAGAAAAAGGGCTCTGACTAAACACGTCATTTATGACACATTAAACACAATAGCCTGTCGTAAAGTGTTATTATTACAGGACGTAATTCCAGCAATCACTTGTTGGAGCCATTATTTTTCTGTGGCTGAAGTTCAGCATCATATGGTTAATATGTATTTTCTATTTTAACAGACCATGATTTATCTGAGCAAGGAAGAACAAATCCAGAAAGTCCTATACAAAGGAAATGAATGTCATTTTGAAAACGCAGGAGGGAAACATAGAGAAAATGAGGAATGGTGAACATTTACATCAGAGAATCACTGAGGCGTGCAAGTCCATGACCTGCGACATCATGAAGTGTGGGTTTATTGACTGGTTATTACGTCTAAACTTGTGTATTGGTGGAAATACTGTATTGCACAAGTTCTGTAAATAAATAAAAACTTTTGTTTTGCTGGACATATGGACGCTCTGTTGTGCTTACACTACACTACACAGCACTATCAGTGATTAATATCAGTGCTTAATTAATTAATGTCAGTGATTAACTGTAAATAAAGTTAAGGTCAGAAGCTTCTATACATGGATATGAATGTTATGGCAATATTGGGCTTTCAGTCATTTCTTTGAACTGTTCTTTTTCTGTAGCAGAATGACTGTACAACATGCATATTTAATGGAAAAAAAACCCCACAAGAATTAGGTGCACAAGTTTGAAATTAGTTTGGGTTTTATGAAATCAACACAAGGTCAAAATTATGCATAAATGGTCAAAAAATATATATACAGCTACTTAGATTATTATTTCAGTGGTGCTGAAAGTTCCAAAATGTCTTTTAACTTGCCATTGCCAAGGCCTCTTAACTTCCTGTTTGTGATCATGATTGACTACAGCTGGTAGCTTCTCTGTGTTGACCTAATAAGGGTTTGTTGGATACTCATTGGATTGACCAATATACAGTACAATGGGAAAGTCCAAGGAGCTCAGTGCAGATCTGAGAAAGAGGATCATAGATTTATACAACCTAGGAATGTCTCTTGGAGGTATTTCAAAACAACTTCAACTTCCAACATCATCACTTCATACAATTGTATGTAAGTACAAGTTATTGGGCGGTGTAGCCACTTTGCTGGAAGAAGACCCAAACTGTCACCCTCAGCTGAGAGGAAACTGGTTCAGATGGTCAGGAACAACCCAGGAACCACCAAGGCACAAGCCTGCCGAAGCCAACATTGAAAGCTGCTGGAGCACCAGTGTCGCTGTCTACAGTCAAGCGAATTTTATATCAACACTGTACCAACTGCTAAGCATGGTGGTGGTGGCATCTTGCTCTGGGGCTGTTTTGCTGCCAGTGGAACTGATGCATTGCATAAAATGGATGGAATAAAGAAGAACCTCAGAATTCAGAATGCTGACATTCATGACCCTGTATGTAAACTTCTGACTGCAACTGTAGATATTGATATTTAAAATATTCATGCTTATGACGTGTGTGCTATTGCCTCACTATGATTTTAATAGTTTGAGAAAGCAACACAAAGCAAAAAAAAAAAAACAATAATATTTGGCATAATTCATTTTTTGAATGCAAAAACTATACTTCTGTTTTTCTTCAGTGTCTTCTCGAATGCAGTAATTATTACAGTATTTTGTAAATCAAAGTCACGGAGAGGATAAATCTCAGTCCGAATACGTATATCTGATCACACTCATCAGCTAATGATCAAGCAGCTGCATCAGCTGTGTTGGGAACAGAGCAGTGAATCCTCAGGCCTGGACTTGGATTTGCACAAAATATTTGGATCGTTCCAATGTTAGGATCAGTAGGATACAACAGAAAGAATTTAGATCATCCATCCATCCATTATCTGTAGCCGCTTTATCCTGTTCTACAGGGTCGCAGGCAAGCTGGAGTCTATCCCAGCTGACTACGGGCGAAAGGCGGGGTACACCCTGGACAAGTCGCCAGGTCATCACAGGGCTGACACATAGACACAGACAACCATTCACACTCACATTCACACCTACGGTCAATTTAGAGTCACCAGTTAACCTAACCTGCATGTCTTTGGACTGTGGGGGAAACCAGAGCACCCGGAGGAAACCCACGCGGACACGGGGAGAACATGCAAACTCCGAATTTAGATCGTCAAGCTACAAAACTACATTTAATTGGATTAACAAAGATGTCATAAATACATACATGTTCAAAAGTTTAAAGTAGGAGATAAATTAGGTCAGCTCATACATTGTGGGAGCAATGGACATGTAAAAAAATGGTGGTTCAGATGAAATTGGGACTCACTTGGTGGCCAGAAGCATGCTTCGCCGTGTGGGTAGCTGATCTGGATCACTCTGCCTGCATAAATACTCTGCAGTGGCCCTCGCTGGGAACTCCGTCTCACACACGTAACCAAAGTCTCGCGCCAGGTGGACTGCCTCACCTTAAAGAGAGACCATTTTAGATTCGAATTTGGCTGGGAATATAAGCCAAGAGGTATTGCATTGGCTGAATAAATGATTACTCTGTGTAGTGTAGTGTCGTGTTGTAGTGCATTATAAATTGTTTTATTTCATTCTGTCTACTAAGTTTTATATTTATATTTATTACATAGACACGAGCGTTTTACTGGGAAATATACCACTCATATTTTTCATACAAACTACATCCGGGACACTGAGTAACATATTTTTCAATATCTTCACTTGTGAGGAAATCAGTGAATTGTTTTGATAAATTTGGGTACTTTTTGTTTGTGAATGTGTCGATATAATAAAAAGAAAATCATATGTTGGGATGAAGGTATGAAGTTTATCTTCTCATGTTGAAAAACTTACATTTTTCATACGAAAATACATTGCGGACCTGAGTGACACATTTAAATAATTTTGGCGTTGAGTGGTCTATCAGATATGTTCCATTCAGCTACCATGATATTGAACAAGTCGAAGATGAGTTCAATATCATGTTAGCTGAATGGAATATACCTGATATATAATGAAAAAAAGCCAGCCAGCCAATAATATTATTATTATACATACACATTCCTTTTGGGTGTTCAGTGCATGTTCCTCTTTCAAAATTTTCTCAAAATCTTCCATATTTAACAAAGCAAACCTGACAGCCATGTTTGTTTACAAATTGTCACAGTCACTCGCTAGTGCGGAAGTTTTACATCTCCAGTGTGTGACGTCATGTTGTCTTGACAACCACGCAATATTGTAAACCATATTCAACACTCATTCTCTATTGGGTAGAGTGATGTAATACATGTCAGATAAACAATATGCTAATAATATTGCATGCTATCGAACCAAATGAATGAAACACGCTGGAAGGGAATAGAATACATGTTTTTATTCCATCGAAAAAGTATCCTGTATGTATAATAATTCCTGATATTTCACTCCGATGACTTCAGTCCCAGTGTTTTCCCACTGACTCGAGGCGCGTTGACAAAATGGCAAACTGGTTCAAAATTAAAATTCTTTTGATTAACTTGCATATTTTTTGTGGATGTGTCCATAAAATATAAAGAACATTACACAGTGGTGAGAAAATATGAAGTTTATCTTCTCATGTTGAAAATATTTTCACTTGTTCATTTCGCTCACTTGTGAAATATGCATTTACCACTTCGCATAACCGCATAATATCCTCTCTCTCTCTCTCTCTCTCTCTCTATATATATATATATATATATATATATATAATGTATGTATGCGTGTGTGTGTGTGTGTGTGTGTGTGTGTGTATACCTTCCACTAGTGCTGTGAGGAGTGTGACGTTAGCTGCCTTGCGTCGGCCGGCAGGAAGGTTGAGGCCGATCTTCTCCAGACGCTCGCGGAGGCAGCGGCCGCCGTTCTTTGACTTTGCTCTGAGGAAGGGGACAGAGAGACGCTTAACACTGCTGACATGCTCTCATTAGCAACACTGACCCGTTCATCTCTTTCTAGTTTATACCCTTACATATTTTCCCCAGATCTCTTTTTTCTGGATTCCTATTGTTTACCTTATAGGCGAAATCATTTCTCATTCATTAACCTTCATTAATTAAGCAAATGACTTTTTGGTGGCCTTTTTGATAGAATAATTGGATGAATGCAAAATGTCTAAAAAAAAAAAAATCAGAAAGTTAAATCATTAAAAAAAATCATTATGTATGTGATGAATTTCTGCACAGCTGGGCCAAAATGGTGTTTCGAAAGTCAATATCAATATATTAATAAATTCAGGAAATTATGGATAGAGTTGCAAATATTGAAATTGTAACACTGAAAATGTGTCCTTTGGGCCTATACTACAGTTGTATGACGTATTAAATATTTATTTTAAATCTCCTCATTGATTTGTGTTCAAGTGAGTTCTATAATCTTGCTCTATATTTATTGGAAGATTTCTTGCTGTTTAATACTATAATCTGTATAAACTACTAACTTGTGCTGTTATCTCTATCTCCATTTCTGTTTAACATCTGATTATGTCTTGGCTCTGTCCTCCGCTCTGCTCTCCACTCACCTCCGCAGCACTCCTCCTAACAGTGAGGCGTTGAGACACTCAGGAGGAGACAGTCTCCTCTGGACCTCCCCCACTGTCACCTTGTACTTGGATGTCGAGCTGAGGAGGGACAGGCGTCCAGGCACTGAGCAGAAAACCTCAGCAGGGTTGGACACACCACCAAGACCCAGACTGTCTTTACCAAGGGACAGGACAGACAGAGCAGAACCATTCAGCTTGGATGGGACAGGAACTAGAGAGAGAGAGACAGAGAGAGACAGTGAGAAGAGACACAGAGTTCTGCTTCTTCCAGTTTTTCTCATGCTGTTATAAAAAATGTAAAAGGAGGTAATGAAAAGTAGGACGACTGACACAAGCAGCAGGATTACCGCCATGCTAATGTCATTTCATTCTATTAGTTTAACTTCTCACCCGGTCGATTGCTTTATCACTTAATGTTTTTTCCCGTTTTTAATTTTCACGTTATTTGTTAGCTTGTCAGTGAGAAATTGAATGTTATTATGGTTTTAAATAAAATTCACAGCTTTGGCACTTTGGCTTTTATTTGCACTAAATTAGTGATTCAGCTTAAAACCATGACACAAATTGACAATATGGCATTAAAACAATATAAGGTAACTCTGAATAAAATAGGTAATTATTATAAATGATTTAAAAACGACATAGATTGTCAGATAGATGAGAATGTCTGGGCAACAATCATAGAAAATACACTTACTATTCTGAGCTGTAACGCTGATAGAGAGAGACCATTTAAAATTTTACACAGACTTCATTGTACACCACGATTGAGGGGCGGTCTTGGTCTGGGCTCTCCTAAATGTGATATAGAAGTGGGCACACATGTACATATGTTTTGGAAATGTGAAAAGATACAAAAGTTCTGGAGGGAGGTGAAGAATGAAGTGGTCACCTTGGTGGGATACGATTTGGACCTGTCACCCCTTCAGTGCATTTTAGCAGCTAAAGCAGACAGTGCAAGGAACACTCACAATGCTAAATTCTCATCTCATCTCATTATCTGTAGCCGCTTTATCCTGTTCTACAGGGTCGCAGGCAAGCTGGAGCCTATCCCAGCTGACTACGGGCGAAAGGCGGGGTACACCCTGGACAAGTCGCCAGGTCATCACAGGGCTGACACATAGACACAGACAACCATTCACACTCACATTCACACCTACGGTCAATTTAGAGTCACCAGTTAACCTAACCTGCATGTCTTTGGACTGTGGGGGAAACCGGAGCACCCGGAGGAAACCCACGCGGACACGGGGAGAACATGCAAGCTCCACACAGAAAGGCCCTCGCCGGCCACGGGGCTCGAACCCAGGACCTTCTTGCTGTGAGGCGACAGCGCTAACCACTACACCACCGTGCCGCCCCACAATGCTAAATTGATTGGAATAATCTTGTACATAGCAAGGAAGACTATTCTCAATTTCTGGATCTCTAAGGACACCCCTGCACTGGACGACTGGTATAAGGAAGTACTGAGAGTACTTCCACTGGAAAAACTGACTTGTACTATTCATGACAATGTCGAGGGTTTTATCAAGACATGGCAACCAGTTTTGGACACAGTGGACCCTGCTGGATTGAACTTTGTCTTACCCAATTAGTAACATGGGACCTGACTACAGCATGTCTTAGTAATTTAGATGTAATTATGTCAGCTTGGTAGTGTGTGTGTGTTGTCTTGTCTTGATTTGATTTGATTATTATTATTTTTGTCTCTGTCTTACTCTTCTTTAGTATTATGTATGTATAGGGAGAGCCCTGATGTGTTTTTTTTCTTTTGTTAAATATGTTCAGTTTAAAGGGGGGGAATCAAGTGGTTCTATGCATATCTTGGACTGAAGTATGTGTATTGACTGCTAGAACCTCACTAAAAAGAAGTTTAAAAAAAAGATTTAAAATTTCATGCCATTGTGGAATCATTTGTCACACTGTCAGAGAACATTATCCAAGTAAAGGGATTCCTGTCAGAAATACTTAGGATTAAAGGTTTTAAACTCGATTTTAAGAGGATGTGAGGCATACGGACTTTTAAATTGAGCGCAAGCACATTACTTATAATGTCTTTAAAAAACTTAATTAGTTTCCAAAGAATTAGCCCATGGTGGTGTTTTCTTTTTCTTTTTTTTTTTTTGTACATCCTGCCAAGGCTACAATCTTTCTCACTCCGTCTCACAGTTACAACAGGCATTTAACTAAATCAACAGGCATTTAACTAAATCAACAGGCATTCAGAATGAACTTCAGTAGCATTTTTTGGAGCCAACATTGATGCACAATCACTGTAAACAAGACAAATATTTCAAAAATAATAACGAACAGATAAAAATGTACAGGCAGCGAATTAAGACGTTCAGAAGAAATTCATCCATGTTTTCAGTAATGACCCTTTGATGTAAAAAGCATTTAATGTAAGTAATTGATTTATAATGGTGAAGCGTGTTTACTGTGTCCAATCTTACAAAACGTTCAGGGGTTCTTTGGATAGTTCAGCTCTCTTCACTTTCTAAAGTGGTTCTCCTTGGAACCGTCTCTGACAGAGAAAGCTTTGAAACCTGAAGGTTTATATATTTAACATGTTCCATTGGAGTTTAAGACTCAGAATTGATCCACCAATAATACACAATAATTGGTCAGAATCGAAAACCCTCCGGTTTGGATGGCATAATTAATTTATCAGTAGATGAATTACAAACGATCACTTGTTTCACACATAATGCCATGAGGCGCAGAGAAATGGCTTCTTTGTATTGCCTCTGTAGGGATGAGTACTCTTAAAGGAAGAATCCTACAACACAAGGTTTCTTTTTCAAAAATACTGAACTTCTTTCAAACGTTAGAACCATTAACCATCCAAAAAAACCAAACAAAAAAATCCTACTGAAAATATTTTACGTATAGTGTAGAAGCGGGTCTCAGAATGGGGTATTACCAACGTTATTATACCGTATTTATTATTGAATAAACCTGTTTGACTGGTCCCTTCAATTGAATGGGTTTAATCCAAACCTCAAAGCAGTGCATCTTTAAACTTGGACATAACATGTTCTCTTGGTGGAGAGTTCAGGAATAAAAGCTTTATTAAATAGCCAAATTATTATTATACACATTTAAATCACAAGCCTAATATTTAACTAATGGACGATGATCATTAAAAAAAAAATCTGCACTGAGGGGGCCTCTAGAATCGATCCTGCATTTATCCCCTGGCTGCAAAATGTTTAAAAACCCATTATGTAGAAATCATTATTCTATGTCTTTGCTTATTAAGGCACTTCAAATGAGACATGCAGGCAGCATTGGTGTATTTAATCTCTCTGGGTGTTTGTGTGGTGTCCTGTGGACATCTCTGTGTCTCGTCCTGCTGTGATGGCCAACATAAGCAGCTTCTATTCAAACGCAGCCCTGTGTGTGTGTGTGCGTGTGCGCGTGCGTGCGTGCATCTCACTATAAGCGCTCTGCACACCTTTGGTTTATTCATACGGGCTGTAGAGCCACTTATCCCCTCTGAGAATCTGCCAAACCCCTGAGAGTGTGCTGTAACTGTTCTGCAAACATGTGACTTAAGATGGCATTTGTGTAAAATACAAGATAGCTGCAGAGCTTGGAAACTTCTGAGAGAGCACAAAGCCGGAGTTTCTGCATGACCCAGGGTATAAAAATCCAATTTGTCGGTATTTCGGTGGAAAGATCACACTGTAAATTCCTCATAACTCTTCATCACTCCTCCTCCTCCTCTTCCTCCCCGGAGCTGGTTTCTAATCCCTCTTTTTTCTCTCTCATATGACCATGAACACTTCATTAAGAATCACTGCCTTAAGGGTGAACTGAGCATGGGATGATTTCTTGACTTCACATGAAACGACACTGCTGAATTAGTTTGTGGTGGGGACTCTGTGTGTGTGTGTGTGTGTGTGTGTGTGTGTGTGTGTGTGTGTGTGTGTGTGTGTGTGTGTGTGAGAATATGATTTCTATTTAGTTATCCTCAATCAACAATAGTTTCTTACCTTTCTTGATAACAGAATGATCCAAGAGTCCCAGGGATGACGTTTCCTCCATACCCTGTTGAAAAAAAAAAAAAAAAGATTGTTTTGATTGCCACATTCAATGTCACACCAATTATTTGTGGTTTATTAATGCACATTCATACATTAATTACAAAAAATAATTTGCTTAGTTCTTGTTCTGAACATAACATGCTGTAAGCTATACTTGGGTAAAGTTGGTAAGTCTGTAATGGCCTGTGTGGAAAAAGATTAAGCTAATTTAGCCTAATTAGGCAAAATAAGGAAAATAAATCTGTTATTCCTCATATTATATATGCAATATTCTTGGAGGATGATCCCTCAGTGTTAATTACCCTATAGAAAAAGCTCGGATTTTCTTTTATGTTGACATACAGTAGATTAAAAAAAAATATTCTTAGAACTGAGAGAAATTCATTATTGTGAATTAAAAAGTAATCATATGCTATTTTATTTCATTTCTTCTGGCTGTTTTAAAATAGTGCCACATTTTGTGCGTCATTTTGCCCAATAGTGATCATTTCCTTTTTAATACACATTTTTTCTTTGATAATTATTTGATTATAATCATAAATGAGTGAGTATTTGAAACTGCTTCTCAGTGAAAATGTCAGAAATTCATTATCCAGCCTGTATTTTGCCAAGTGGAGCAAATAAAAATGAAGAGCATTTTGCAGAATTAAAACACATTCCTGTTGTGCATTAATTAAAATAATGTCACACAGAGGAAAAAATAGCTTTTTTTTTAACTCAACTGCATGAAAATCGATTGGTTGTGTTCAGATGTCGAACAGAAAGTCACTGAGAGCAGTTTGATCCTGCACCTGCTCAAATACACCAACATCCCCGAATCGAGAAAATGAGTTTCAAACCCTTGGCATGAACAGGACCGAAGAGAAAGAAAACAGTTTCCTGCGGACATCAGTGTAACTGCCCTAACACTTTCTTACACCATGACACCGTGTTTATCATTTACAAGCACACAGTATGTAACACTGTTATATGTTCACTGAACCGTGCATATAGTGAATAGATTCCTCAATTCTGCCCCTTTTTATTTGCTGTTGATCCACGAATAGGATAAATTTAATTAGTAGGCCTGTAATAAATAATTAGTCTCGCATGAATCAATAGGCTACGTTTAATTAAAATTAAATGGTGTGCACTTTTGTTGCGTAAAATAGAAAGTAGCCCACATTTCACTATAGCCTTACAGGAATCACAGTTGTTTATAGTTTTCAAAATTTGTGTTAGAAAATGGTAGGAATGTGAAATGTGATTATGGGAGCAATGTGTGATTATTGGAGTAATGTGTGTGATTATGGGACTACTGTGTGTGTGACTATGGGAGTAAAATGTGTGATTATGGCAGTGGGATTACTACGTGATTATGGAAGTAATGTGTGTGATTAATGGAGCAATGTGTGTGATTATGGGAATAAAATGTGATTATGGGAGTAATGGGTGTGATTATGTGAATAAAAAATGTGAATAAAATGTGATTATGGGAGTAATGGGTGTGATTATATGAATAAAATCTACGGGAGTAATGTGTGTGATTATGGGACTACTGTGTGTGACTATGGGAATAAAAAGTGTGATTATGGCAGTGGGATTACTATGTGATTATGGGAATAATGTGTGTGATTATGGGAATAAAATGTGATTATGGGAATAATGGGTGTGATTGTGAATAAAATAAAATGTGAATAAAATGTGTTTAAGGGAGTAATGGGTGTGATTATGTGAATAAAATCACACCCATTATGGTATCTATGGGAGTAATGTGTGTGATTATGGGAGTAAAATGTGATTATGGGAGTAAAATGTGATTATGGGAGTAATATGTGTGATTAGGAGAATAAAATGTGATTATGGTCTCTATGAGAGTAATGTCTGTGATTATGGGAGTAAAATGTGATTGTGGGAGTAAAAAGAGTGATTATGGGAGTAAAATGTGATTATAGGTGTAATGTGTGTGATTATAGCAGTAATTTGTGTAATTATGGCAGCAATATGTGATGAGAGTAAAAAGTGATAATGAGAGTAAAATGTGATTATAGGTGTAATGTGTGTGATTATGGCAGTAATGTGTGTGATTATTGGTGTTACTGTGTGATTATGGAAATAAAATGTGATTATGGCAGTAGTGTAATTATTGGTATTAGTGTGTGATTATGGAATTAAAATGTGATTATGGCAGTAATGTGTGTGATTATTGGTATTACTGTGTGATTATGGAAGTAAAATATGGCAGTAATGTGTGTGATTATTGGTATTACTGTGTCATTATGGAAATAAAATGTGATTATGGCAGTAATGTGTGTGATTATTGGTATTACTGTGTGATTATGGAAGTAAAATATGGCAGTAATGTGTGTGATTATTGGTATTACTGTGTCATTATGGAAATAAAATGTGATTATGGCAGTAATGTGTGTGATTATTGGTATTACTGTGTGATTATGGGAGTTAAATGTGATTATGGCAGTAATATATATGATTATTGGTATTACTGTGTGATTATGGGAGTAAATGTGATTATGGCAGTAATGTGTGTGATTATGACAGTAATGTGTGTAATTATAGGTGTAATGTGTGTGATTATTGGTATTACTGTGTGATTATGGAAGTAAAATGTGATTATGGCAGTAAAATGTGATTATGGCAGTAAAATGTGATTATGGCAGTAATATGTGTGATTATTGGTATTACTGTGTGATTATAGGAGTAAAATGTGATTATGGCAGTAATGTGTGTGATTATTGGTATTACTGTGTGATTACTGCCATAATCACATTTTACTCCCATAATCACACAGTAATACCAATAATCACACATATTACTGCCATAATCACATTTTACTCCATAATCACACAGTAATACCAATAATCACACACAGTACTGCCATAATCACATTTTACTCCCATAATGTGTGTGATTATGACAGTAATGTGTGTGATTATAGATGTAATGTGTGTGATTATGGCAGTAATGTGTGTGATTATTGGTATTACTGTGTGATTATGGGAGTAAAATGTGATTATGGCAGTAATGTGTGTGATTATTGGTATTACTGTGTGATTACTTCCATAATCACATTTTACTCCCATAATCACACAGTAATACCAATAATCACATATTACTGCCATAATCACATTTTACTCCCATAATCACACAGTAATACCAATAATCACACACATTACTGCCATAATCACATTTTACTCCCATAATGTGTGTGATTATGACAGTAATGTGTGTGATTATTGATGTAATGTGTGTGATTATGGCAGTAATGTGTGTGATTATTGGTATTACTGTGTGATTATGGAAGTAAAATGTGATTATGGCAGTAATATGTGATTATGGGAGTACTGTGTGTGATTATTGGTATTACTGTGTGATTATGGGAGTAAAATGTGATTATGGCAGTAATGTGTGTGATTATTGGTATTACTGTGTGATTACTGCCATAATCACATTTTACTCCCATAATCACACAGTAATATAAATAATCACACACATTACTGCCATAATCACATTTTACTCCCATAATCACACAGTAATACCAATAATCACACACATTACTGCCATAATCACATTTTACTCCCATAATGTGTGTGATTATGACAGTAATGTGTGTAATTATAGGTGTAATGTGTGTGATTATGGCAGTAATGTGTGTGATTATTGGTATTACTGTGTGATTATGGAAGTAAAATGTGATTATGGCAGTAATATGTGATTATGGGAGTAATGTGTGTGATTATTGGTATTACTGTGTAATTATGGAAATAAAATGTGATTATGGCAGTAATGTGTGTGATTATTGGTATTACTGTGTGATTATGGGAGTAAAATGTGATTATGGCAGTAATGTGTGTGATTATCGGTAGTACTGTGTGATTATGGGAGTAAAATGTGATTATGGCAGTAATGTGTATAATTATTGGTATTACTGTGTGATTACTACCATAATCACATTTTACTCCCATAATCACACAGTAATACCAATAATCACACACATTACTGCCATAATCACATTTTACTCCCATAATGTGTGTGATTATGACAGTAATGTGTGTAATTATAGATGTAATGTGTGTGATTATGGCAGTAATGTGTGTGATTATTGGTATTACTGTGTGATTATGGGAGTAAAATGTGATTATGGCAGTAATGTGTGTGATTATGACAGTAATGTATGTGATTATAGATGTAATGTGTGTGATTATGGCAGTAATGTGTGTGATTATTGGTATTACTATGTGATTATGGGAGTAAAATGTGATTATGGCAGTAATGTGTGTGATTATGACAGTAATGTGTGTGATTATAGATGTAATGTGTGTGATCATGGCAGTAATGTGTGTGATTATTGGTATTACTGTGTGATTATGGCAGTAAAATGTGATTATGGCAGTAATATGTGATTATGGGAGTAAAATGTGACCACATCTGAAAACTTGTGAAAGTGCATTTTCAACATGCCCCTGAAATTGTAGACAGAAACTCAAATACGCTCGTGACACCACGTGAATAAAATGTAATCACGTGAAAAAAATGAACACCTAAAAATAAAAGAATCCACATCGTTCTTGCACTTGAGGTTTTTTTCCATGCGGGATGTTAGCAGAAGCTGTAAGTTTTCAGTGTTACACATCCTAAAGAAGTCAGGCTGGAGCTCCTCACCAATTACAGCAATTATAATACAGAGGGCTAAATTACTCAATTCTGATTGGTCAATCAAGGAGGGCTTTTCTCCCTTAACACGGGCCGTATTTCTGAAACGCTATTGGCTAGTTCATTACAAAAATTAGCAAATTTGGTCAGCAAAATGGCGGACTCTGCTGACTCAGCAATGCCGCGTTTCGCTATATTTGACGAAGAAATGATAAACCAGTTGAAAGCTGCCGGCGAAAATGAAAATACCAAAAAAAAGTACGAATTTTTGTCTTTCCGTGTTTAAGAAACGGGCCGCAGAAAGACGAATAAACGCCTCTCTAGTGGCGTCTGAATGCTGTGAGTTAGCCAAGGTGCTATCGCAGTGTGAGGAAAGAAAATGAGGAAAACTACGAACCAGACTCTCTTACAGTAATGCAGGCAGCATTGGCTCGGCGTCTGAGACCTGAGAAATATCCGGAATTAGTCCTGAAAGATGTTACTTTTCAAGAATCACGGAAAGTCGTCGAGGGAAAAGCGAGAGATTTGTGAAAACAAGGAACGCTTTAGAAACTGATTCAAACGTGCCAGATCGTCTCGCGCCCTGATTGGTTCAGAAATCGTGAACGAACTTGAATGGCTTCGGAAGTCTGACTTTGGCTCTGTATATTATAAACAAGTAACCGTATGGTTCCTCGTAAAATTAAGGCTCAGTTTCACTCGTGATTTCAAAGTTTTGAAATGAATCCTTAATTTTACTCGGCCTCATACGATTGCCTATACTAGTAAAGATGCTACAGAACGAACCGAACCCCTGCTGATTCGGGTGGGCTTTGTGTTTCCGGTCTTGTGCATGGTGTGGGCCGGACAGGGCGGTGATGATGACCCGAGCGTGTTGTGTAAAGACTTGCCTGCAGGTCGTCGGTGCCGTGCTGAGCCGCGTGCACACCGAGCGGCGCGTCACCCAGCGCGCCCTCACCGAGCGCGTGCAGGAGCCGCGGGGGAACTCCGGGGTATTCACGGCGGGGCTCGAGGCTCAGCGCGCGGTGCGGCTGCTGCAGCACTCCCGCGTCCTCCGGGTTGCGGCTCCGCGGCGGGTGCCAGGCGGCCTGCTGGTGCTGATGCAGGGAGCTGATGGACTGGTACGGGTCGGCCAGGTGCGGGTACCCCGAGTCCTGAGCCTGCGAGTAGGAGAGAGACGCCTGAGGATACGGAGGAGGGAAGTAGGGCGGCTGGAAGTCCGAGGCCGGAGTGTGGCACAGCGGAGGAGCCGCAGAGTAAGCAGTCTGATTCAGAGAGCAGAGCTGGGACAGTCTCGGTGAGGAGCCCGAGAGCCCATCCGAGCGCTCCTAAACAAACAAACAAACAAACAAACAAACAAACAAACAAACAAACAGCTGCATTACAGCTAAACTTTTTGTTCTGTTTAGTTTATCAAAAGGTTCCCGGAAGATGTTTAAGTGTTTATTGGTGTGAGTTGTGTATCTCTGGAAATGCCTGACTGCAAAGATGTTTAAAACAGACATAAAAGAGCCAATAAAACCCCACAGAATGTCCTCGAACCTCCAACTGTTTCATTTTAGCGGATAAAGTAAAATCTACATACATGCAGCTTACATACATGAGAGATATAAAGCAGTGGTACCTATTTAGATGTTTAGTTGTATATTTACATCCATTTTTTTTTCAACGAATAATAATAATAAAAAAAATAATAAAATGGTCCATATTAGGGGAAAAATAATAGTGGGTATTTACACACTCCTTTTAAATATCCGGTCATTTTACAGATAAAAAAAAAAGATGTAAATACTGTATTACCATTATACCATTTCCATTTTAATGCAGCAGGTGTTTCAGTGTTTTACATTCAAAGAGGCTGAACACACGACTAATTCTGCAAACAGAAATAAGTAGGTTATTCTTAAAAACAGACTGCATCTGTCTTTCTCTTGGGCGTTTAACTAAATAACTGAAACCGTGTTGGACCACACGGAGCTGGAGCTCATGATGCTTTCAGTCAAATCACCAGTGACAGAGAAATCAATCCTGTAACCAGAGCACAAGTGATCCGTGAGCACGGCTTTATTTTGTGATATAAATCATGAGCTATTTATTATTATTATTATTATTATTATTATTATTGCATTTCCAAATATCCTCTTGAAACCAATCTAACACGCCATTAATCGCTTTAATAAGCCATTTCTCCTGCAAATATTTCTGATTGTGAATAATGTCCACAAATATACACAAATTAAAAAGTCAGATTATTGCAACGCCAGTTTGTCACCCTGATAGTAAATCATCTGTGTATTAATCTAAAATAACTTGGCAAAACAGCTTACGTCCTCAGTACACAATGATTGTGTTTACGCAATATAGATTATTTTATGAACATGTGCGCAGGAGAATAAAGCAAATTCAGTGCATCACCACCTGCACTTTCACTGATTATAACTGAACTGAATGTGCAAAAGTACAGTACTGTACATGTAAACAAATGCTGTAGATCAAAGATGCCTTCTAAATGCTGAATATATGATGCTAGAAGCTTTGCCTTTTAAAAGGCAAAACATCTTTGCCTTCTATCTATCTATCTATCTATCTATCTATCTATCTATCTATCTATCTATCTATCTATCTATCTATTAGACATCTTTGATGCCTATATATATATATATATATATATATATATATATATATATATATATATATATATATATATATAATAAAGAGCAGTAAAGAGTAATAGTAAAAAAAAATCACAGTCAAATAGTAGTCTCAGGTACAGTGAGTGCAGTTTTATAAGGAAATGATCTGTAGGTTTTACTGAGCATCTTACAGAACCAGCCACAGTTCTTCTGGACACTTGGACTGTCACACTCGCTTCTTCATTTTGCACCAAAACCCACCAACCTTCATTATTTTATTTTATTTTATTTTATTTTTGTCTGAAAAGTGTCTCTTATGTACAGTAATATGCTGCTTTTTTAAGTTTTACTGGAAAACTAATTCTTTGGAGATCTAAAATGTTTTGTACTGAGAAGTCATAAAATAAAAAATCTATAATTTAACAAAGTCTATATTAGGCTAAGGCTTTTGCACGGTCCTGTATATTATATAGCATTTATTTATATATCGGATACTCCGTGACTCACCATTGCTGAGTAGGTGTGCACTAACATGTGGATGTAGGACAAGTGGTCGGTGGTGAAAGTTGGCTCTCTGTCCACTTGCAGGATCCTCGGAAACGGGCAATCAGAGGAGTTTACACACTCATTTACCTGCTAGATCCATGCAGACATGCGGGCCTGAGTGTGCGGTGTGTGTGTGTTAGGAGTACTCTACACCCGTGTGTGTGTGAGAGAGAGAGAAAGAGAGATGCGCTGATGTTCCTGTCTCTGAGTGCAATGTGCTCTCTTATAGCTTCACCACAGCTGGGTGGACTATACGGGGGAGGGGTCGCATGGACCACCTTAAAGGGACATTTATGCTTTTGTTTAATTAAACTATATTCACTATTTATTCATGAAACTCATTCTGATTTTAGGGCCGAGGTTATCCTATTTATTAACAGCAAATGAAATACTTCTATAATATTGTTCTGTCTTCAGACAGAAATAGGCATGATCATAAATATGGGTGGCACATTTTAGAGTTTGTTTAGCTCATTTAAAAAAATATATCTTGCCTTTTATTGTTTTTATTATTAGGCTATTATCTTAAAAGTGCCAATACTAAACCTATAGCTTTTAAACAAATTGAAGGTAATTATAGAATCACATTTGTCTTCAGTTAAAAAAGGAGACCAACATTAAGTTTGGTGTCATTATCCCTTTACTTCTCTTAGACATCTGAGACTGAAGAACAGTTTTATCAGTAAGCTTCTCAGAGGAGCTTCTGAGGTGTTTGCTTACCTGTGGGCAGTAGGGGGGATCCGCCTTGGTCCTGGATTTCCACAGCATGCTGCTTATTGCTCGTAAGATGCTCGAGTTGGTGGCGATAGGAGGAGAGATTTGGAGCTGCAGGATGAGCTGTGTAGTGTGTGAGGAGAGAAAAGAGACACTCAGGACTTTTATGAACACAAAGAGAGACGGGACATGGGAAGGGGCGGGGGATGGGTGAGAGTGACACGGGGTGAAAAAGTGGGGACACAACGAACACCTGCTGAAACCATGGGCTGTGTTCCAAATCATACAGGCTTCTACAGGACTGACTAGTGCCTGCTTTTTATTTTTTTTTAAATGCAGGTATTTATGACATTATTTCTTGTTAACGTGATATCAGCTGTGACATATTTATTTTATTTATTTATTGGTGGGGGAATGATCTTGGGGAAATTGTTTGGTGGTATGATCACGTTTATGATCAGAAAAGAACAAATGTTGCCATTACTCTTATCAAATTTAATACATCTCAATTAGTCTATCAAACTTAATAGATTACATTGTATTTTTTGGCAGCTCAGCACCTTGTTTATTTCCTTGTATTATTATTATTATTATTATTATTATATGTTGCACTACATTTTTCTTTAATTCTTACACTGATATATATAACTTTACATTTGCTATATACAGTTGTCTAAGTTGTTGCAGTGTTGTATATGTACAAATATGTATGTGACAAATAAATCTCTTGAACCTTGAATCTAGATCCAAACCACATGCTACATTAACACAAGTATTTAATACGTCGGCTCTAATAGGCTGTATGAAAGTCGGTGGTTTCAGAAGGTTGTGGGTTCATACCCTATACCTGGTCTGATATAGGTGTACTACATTCTTTCTAAATTGTAAGTTGCCTAGGATCCAGTAGTTACTAAATGTCTTTAGATCAATACTGTGTGTGTAACAGTGTACAAATGTGATCTATTGGTTTCTAATCACCTCTAAAACATTACTCTGAATAGCCTATAGATAAAGCATTCTTAGACTTTTGTTTGGCCCTGGATATTTTGGAAAACATACAAGTAGAAATGTTATAGACATGTCATGTAGATGTTTTGAACTTCGAGATGACCGAGATTTGTTTACATGGTTGCAGTAAGAGGGCCGTCTAGTGGCTGTGTAAGCTACTACACTCAAACAAAGTGTCTACATAAATAGAAGGGCATTAAGTCGAGTGCATACCTCCACCAAGCCACATCACCACATTATCATTATCAACATCAAAATCAAAACACTTCAATGACATTAAAGCTGTACACCAAGTTTCATCCAAATCTGCTCACTATGGTGGATTTGGATGGGGCGGCACGGTGGTGTAGTGGTTAGCACTGTCGCTTCACAGCAAGAAGGTTCGGGGTTCAAGCCCAGTGGCTGATGGGGGCTTATCTGTGCGGAGTTTGCATGTTCTCCCTATGTCTGTGGGGGTTTCTTCCAGGTTTCCCCCACAATCCAAAGACATGCGGTTAGGTTAACATGGGGCGACCTTGGGCTGAAGTGCCCTTGAGCAAGGCAACTAAACCCCAACTGCTTCCCAGGCACTGTTAGCATGGCAACCCACTGCTCTGGGTATGTGTGTGTGTGTGTGTTCACTGCTTCAGATGTATGTGTGATAAAGTTGTCGTTCTTCACTACTTTCCAAGTTACATTGGGGACAAAAAAATTCCTGGGTCTACATACATATGCATCATCTCATCTCATCATCTCTAGCCGCTTTATCCTGTTCTACAGGGTCGCAGGCAAGCTGGAGCCTATCCCAGCTGACTACGGGCGAAAGGCGGGGTACACCCTGGACAAGTCGCCAGGTCATCACAGGGCTGACACATAGACACAGACGACAACCATTCACACTCACATTCACACCTACGGTCAATTTAGAGTCACCAGTTAACCTAACCTGCATGTCTTTGGACTGTGGGGGAAACCGGAGCACCCGGAGGAAACCCACGCGGACACGGGGAGAACATGCAAACTCCGCACAGAAAGGCCCTCGCCGGCCACGGGGCTCGAACCCGGACCTTCTTGCTGTGAAGTGACAGCGCTAACCACTACACCACCGTGCCGCCCCACATATGCATCAATATCTAATAAATTGTTCCTTGGTTTATGGCTCACCATTCCTCAAAATTTTATCAAAATCCGTTTGCTACTTTTTGAGTTACGGTGGGAAGTCCAAACAAATGGCAGCAAAAACATAACCTCCAACAAAGTTAGTGGAGCTAATGTAATGTAATTACAGCTGGTCATCTTCAGCTGTCCCGATCTCCTGTTTCATCAACAAGGTTGTACATTTGCGTATTTGTTTTCCTGAGGAACAAATTAAGCCCCCTGCTGTGCAGCGACGCATCCAGTATAGGCTGTGATGTTAAGAAAGCGATAAAGTGGTGCTAAAATGACAAGTCTAAAAGGTCTAGATACTAATTTGTATTCCTGAAATACCATTATAGAAATGTACTTCAGACAGGAAGTAAGCTTTAAAGAAAAACTAAGCAAGACATTTGACCTTAAGATGATCTTGACTGGGGCGGCACGGTGGTGTAGTGGTTAGCGCTGTCGCCTCACAGCAAGAAGGTCCTGGGTTCAGGCCCAGCAGCCGACAGGGTCTTTTCTGTGTGGAGTTTGCATGTTCTCCCCATGTTTGCGTGGGTTTCCTCCAGGTGCTCCGGTTTCTCCTCACAGTCCAAAGACATGCAGGTTAGGTTAACTGGTGACTCTAAATTGACCGTAGGTGTGAATGTGAGTGTGAATGGTTGTGTGTCTATATGTCAGCCCTGTGATGACCTGGCGACTTGTCCAGGGTGTACCCCGCCTCACGCCCATAGTCAGCTGGGATAGGCTCCAGCTTGCCTGCGACCCTGTACAGTACTAGCAGTTACATATAATGGATGGATGGATGGATGATCTTGACCTTGTTTGGATCGCTTCCAAAATCTAATAAAGTCATCTGGCAAACAATTTTAATCCCATAATATAAAATCCTACAAACTTTCAACCACTTGTTCTTGAGATATTGTGTTAACGTGAATCCCAGACAGATGGATACTTGGACAGACACGCGGCAAAAATTGTAAATTGCCAGGAAATGGGCCAAGAGTTTCTGAACATGACCATGAAAGGAACATCTCTGTATGACAAACAGAAAGGAAGCTATTGAGGAAGTCTCTCAGATATTTGACCTTGAACCTCTTTGGATCAATTCCACGATCTAATCTGTTCATCTGCTTGTTATTGATAATTCCATATAAATCCTACAAACATTCAACCACTCGTTTTTGAGGCATCTTGCTAACAAGAATCTGATGGATGGACAAACAACATAATGTAAAAAGCTATGTTCCAATAGAATATGATTTTACACATTTGCCTATATAAATCTGTGCTTAGACCATAGGAAGCTGAATGGATTTTCCTTGACGCTGGAAGTGGTCCTGGCTCCAAATAGTCTGCAAGCTTTCAAAACAGGGGGGACAAACAAATAAAGATGGAAGAAGACCCTTGTATGCAACTGTGACAGTATAATAAAAACCTGTTGCAGTTACCATACACTAATTTTCATGAAATAACATTCTGAATAGAGTGGGTACAGACCAGGTTCTGTCAGTAGCAAGTCAAATACTGACCAACGTCAATGAAACCAACTAAATCCATTAGAAGCAAAAACATTTTTTATTTAATTTTTGCATCATAAAGTTACAAATATAGAAATTATTTTGCCAATCAATAATTCTCACCCAACAGGCACATACACATGATATAGTTGAGTTATTACTCAATAGCTTAGGTCATTAGAATCTTCCTCAGTGTTTGCATGGAGTGGAGCGAGTCCCCTTCTTCCCTTTTCATGTAAACACCGATATCTTGGCGACAAAGTGGGCACTCGTGGACGATAGCACACAGAGCCTCCTCCAGGGCCCCCTGTGAATAGGGGTCTGGAAGACCGCAGCTGGACTCCAGCAGGCTGAGGACGCTCTGCAGCCAGCCCTCCTCTCTGACGATGGTGGTTATCCAAGGCTGTGCTTTCACACAGCCGCCCAGAGCCTGCACGCTGAGCCTCCAGAGCTCACACACCTCTTCCCACCATGGTGCCCACACAGGAGAGACTCGTGCCTGGCCCCCACCCTCGACCGCCTGTAGCGCCCCTCGGAGGAAATGCAGGGCAGAGGAGAAGAACCGCTGCTGACTGGAATTCCCCAGACCTGTTTGGTACAAACATGCTCAAAAATAATGTCCAAGTCCTGTATGTACTGTATCTTAAAAACACAACTGCAAAGAGGAGATGCAATGAAGGAGGTTTGCTGCCTCGCTGTTCAGACTCACTTAATGTGTAATGTATAGTGCTTTTAAAGGTGCATTAGTAGGGTTTGTTAAAAGTTGGCAAGATCAGATCTTTAACAGTTAAACAGGTGGAGCTGAATTGGATCTGAGTTTTTTTTTTTTTAACTACTCCTTGAGCCCACCATCGATTCTCTCCCATGCACACAAAGTTCTGCTCCCAGAACCTACAGTGGTTCAAGTAGAGTTAGGAAGGACATCACTTTTAAACACACTCAGACATTGAACTGCTTGAAAGCCAAGTTACAACTCTATAAAAGACGCAAAATTCAGCGAACAATGATTTATTAGAATGTTTATTAGGGAATCTGTGCTCATCTGGGTTACACTGGTTAGTGTGATTATTAAACATTACTCTTCTACAACTAGAAACTGAAAAATCAAAACCAGGGGTCATCAAACTCCGGCCCGCCACCCCCCTTTGACCGGCCCCCCAGCCCTTCTGCCCCCCACCACTTGAACCAGCCCTATGAGGCAATCCCCAAAAGTGGTCATGGCCTATTTTTTAAAATTGCTTTTTGGCAAATAATAACATGTCTGCATCTTGTATTTTGTTGATTTTATCAATTAAAATTGATATTTAGTTATAAAATGAACTATTCATATTTTCCGAATTTTTGTCATATGCTCGCGATCAAGCAGTGACAGGCAGCGCACGCGCAGAGAACTGTCAGTGTTCAGGACAGCAAAATGGCTAGCGGTAAGCGAAAAGCTGACAGAGAGTGCAGAGTTTTTAAAGAACAGTGGACCACCGATTATTTTTTCGTTCAGTGTAAGGACCGTGCAGTTTGTCTTGTATGTAAAGAAAAGTGTCGGTTTTCAAAGAATATAATCTGTGTTGTCACTACGAAACCCGCCACAAAGAGTATGCTAGTTTGCGAGGGCAAACAAGAGAAGACAGGATTCTGAGGATAAAATGCGGACTGGCTGCACAACAGAATGTATTCCTTCGCCAAACCCAGATCAACCAGGCTGCTGTCTGAGCTAGCTATAAGGTAGCTCACCTACTAGCTACCCATGGAAAGCCGTTTACTGATGGGGACTTTGTTAAAGTATGCATGCTTGCTGTGGCCGAGGAGGTGTGTCCCGACAAGAAGGATGCGCTCAGCGCGGTGAGTCTCTCCGCACTTACTATGACCAGCCGAACCGAAGATTTGGGGGACAACGTGCATGACCAGCTGAATGAGAAAGCGTCAGAATTCGAGTTTTTTTGCTTTGGCCATGGATGAGAGCAATGACGTGCAGGACACAGCACAACTGCTGTGATCTATTGATCTATTGCTCATATTATAATTTCACTGTTTTTTTAAAATGTATTTATTTTATAGGCCTATTTATTTTACCTTTATTAAGTGCTGCACACAATTATTATTAAAAATATCAACAGGCTTACCTACAATTTATAATTTTCCACTCACCTTTGCCAGTGTCAATCACCTCAAATAGGCAGATGTTTCTTACCTTGACAACTTTGATGTTATTTTTATTAGAAAATAAATAAATGGAATATCTGTGGTATTTCAAATTAAAACAAAGTGTGAAGACCCGATTACTACTTTTGCAAACCATTAGTAAAGATAAACAAATATGTGCCAGGAATCAAGTGTTGATATAGTAGTGTGGATATAGTAGTATGGGATATAGTAGTGGGGATATAGTAGTGGGGATGGCTGTGCCAGGCTAGCAATCTCTACTACACAATGAGGCCTGCTGGTGGTCATATTTGTCTTGGCCATACAATTCTATATGTTATATAGCTGACCCGACCCCGGCCCCCCATCACAGTCAGGAATGACAATGTGGCCCCCAGAGAAAAAAGTTTGGTGACCCCTGATCAAAACTGTGTTGAAAGGATGTTCAGTATGAGGCAGTGTTGTAGTCGAGTCACTAAACCTCGAGTCCGAGCCCAGTCTCGAGTCCCCAGTGTTCAAGTACGAGTCAAGTCCAAGTCACTAAAGAAAATTTCGAGTCGAGTCCACTGTTGATCTGAGTCGCGTACGAGAGCAAGACTCCAACCACACCATTTGACGGTGGCTGTTTTAGCGCCATTAACATTAGTTTGTTCCTGAACATGACGTATGAACAGATGAATGTGCTTCTCTTTGTCAGGGAGTGTGAAGTATTCTGTCAGAGATGGTTGGGAGACGGATGTAAGTGCAGAAGGTGTGTTTATTAATACAAGCGATGACAGGTAAACGATCCAGAACGGCAGGCAAAATCATAAAACAGTGAAACAGGCAATGGGTCGAGCGAGACACAAACAGGCTATCGTAGACTCGGCAGAATCAAAGACGAGAAACAGGAAATCAGGGATCAGGAAACCAAACAAGGAAATAAGGCTCAGTAATGTGTCAGCAACGCAACTCAATACTTCACAAAGTAAGTGTGTTTTCACAGTTTTTATATCGGCACGCTGATTGCGCCTTAATCCTGTGCAGGTGCGGGTCATTTACGGCACGTGTGCGAGAGTCCGTTTGGTGCGTGCACTGTCCGGAGCGCTCCTGAGAATCTATCTGATGCAGGCACCAAGGTGCACAGGTGTGACACTCTTGCGCGAGATTAGTACAAAAATTAATGTAGATATAAATATCTTATGCCAAATTATTATGGCATGTTACAAAAAATAAAGAAAAAATCAGAGTCCTCGTCTCCAATTTACAAGTCCGAATGCAGTTAATGCACGAGTCTGAGTCCAAATCATCAGTGCTCAAGTCCAAGTTGAGTCACGAGTCCTTAAAATTAGGGCACGAGTCGGACTCGAGCACTACAAGCCTGGTATGAGGATATTGTGAATAAAAGTCCAAGTATAAACAAAGGACAGCCTTTATGATTGCATTTTTTTAAAATGCACCTACCTGTTAAAGTTGGTTTTAGCCTGTTAATCATAAGACCCAGAGTGCAGAAATTGGCTGTCAGAACCAACAGGCGTGACTTGTGGAGGAGGACTGGGAGTGCTTCACTCAGTAACGCGTCAAGGGAGGCAAAGCAAGCATCAGTCCTGAGAAAACACAGATCAGGAGCAATCACAAAGAGGCTTCCTCCAAATTTCAGCATGAACTGAACTCTGAGTGAACCAGAGAACACCAGTTTTAGATTTGGTCCACACGATTCACAGAAACAACGAGTAAAGATTAAAACCGATTTAAGCTTCAGTATGTGAAACTGTATCGTCTCCGTGTACCTGACTTGCTCAGGCTCTGTGACTACAAAGTTGAGCAGGGCAGAACAGGCCGTTTCCAAACTGGGATCTCTGCTTACTGTTCTCCCACTCTGAGTCTTCAAGACTCCCCAGCCATGGGCAAGAAAGTCCACCAGTAAAGCTGGAGTATCCAGAGAGAGCAGCACCTTTCTTGGGCCTTCCTCAGCTGACAGGTGGCAAAGTGCTGGGAGGAGATATCTGAAAGAGAGACACAACCCAATATAAATTAGAATAACGCTAACATTACTGACGTTCTTAACGTGAGCAGTTTGCCATTTTAGGTCTCCCTGCTGCCTGCAAATTAAATCGCAACATAAAGGGCACCCGGAGAGTACAGCCCTCCACCAAGGACAATACTCGACTCTATGATATGCAAATCGGCACCTGCAACCACTTTATATGTTTGGACATATCTCCAAAAAACCTAGAATTATGTCAAAATACAGTTGTGCCTCGCTGAAGCTTCTAGATCACAATCCACATTTACGGGTACCAGCGGTCCTCTGATAGCCAGGAATGTGGAATGTGATACAGAGTCATCGTGTTTCTACATCAGCCATGTTTTGTCGCTACTGAACTTTACTGCCATCTACTGGATTTTAAGATGTTTGGCATTATTGAGCGCAGACTTCCGCAAAAGTGAAAATAAATTCATGGATCCACCTCATAACTCGGATCCAGTCCAAAATGTACCAAGTTCATCCTTGGCTCATGCTACACCCTTCCACCAAGTTTTGTGGAATTCGGGTGGGTAGATTTTGTGTAATCGTGCTTAAAGGCAAACAAACGGTAATATGACCTCCTTGGCAAAGGTAATAAAAACATTCGTGAGTTTTCCCCTTCACCATAACGAGCTTTAGAACCTTTACTGAACCTACTTAAACTCTAAGTCAATATATAAGAAAAAAAGGGTTCTGATGGCTTTGTTCCAGTTGGAGGCAGAGGTGATTTCCAGGCCAGAAAAACAACCAATAAAGAAATTAAGAAAATTCCCGGGCGGCACGGTGGTGTAGTGGTTAGCGCTGTCGCCTCACAGCAAGAAGGTCCGGGTTCGAGCCCCATGGCCGGTGAGGGCCTTTCTGTGCGGAGTTTGCATGTTCTCCCCGTGTCCGCGTGGGTTTCCTCCGGGTGCTCCGGTTTCCCCCACAGTCCAAAGACATGCAGGTTAGGTTAACTGGTGACTCTAAATTGACCGTAGGTGTGAATGGTTGTCTGTGTCTATGTGTCAGCCCTGTGATGACCTGGCGACTTGTCCAGGGTGTACCCCGCCTCTCGCCCGTAGTCAGCTGGGATAGGCTCCAGCTTTCCTGCGACCCTGTAGAACAGGATAAAGCGGCTAGAGATAATGAGATGAGATGAGAAGAAAATTCCCATCCACTGCATGGCAAGAATGCAAATCACAGTCTCTTAAATATGATATGATTATTACGGGTTTAGAAATCTCATTATCTCTCTAGCCGCTTTATCCTGTTCTACAGGGTCGCAGGCAAGCTGGAGCCTATCCCAGCTGACTACGGGCGAAAGGCGGGGTACACCCTGGACAAGTCGCCAGGTCATCACAGGGCTGACACATAGACACAGACAACCATTCACATTCACACCTACAGTCAATTTAGAGTCACCAGTTAACGTAACCTGCATGTCTTTGGACTGTGGGGGAAACCGGAGCACCCGGAGGAAACCCACGCGGACACGGGGAGAACATGCAAACTCCACACAGAAAGGCCCTCACCGGCCACGGGGCTCGAACCCGGACCTTCTTGCTGTGAGGCGACAGCACTAACCACTACACCACCGTTTACTAAATTACAATCTGCACCTTTAAAATCAAATCAATAATTACATATTGTAAAACAATGTCACAAATAGTGAACAATGCATTCAATATGTAGCCTGATCTGACCATAAACTGAGCTTCCTGTAAAGCAAAGCGCACACTAGTAATATTTCTGACCTCAGCACACGTTCGCCTGTCCATGTTCCAGCTTGTGAGCCATCAGTGACGGACATCTCTGACATCCAATCAGCCAGCCCCTTGCCTTTCTTGTCTTGTCGGTGATGCTTGGTGTAACCAATGAGGAAGGGCAAGAGGGCTATGATCTCCTCCTTTAAACATGACGTCTCCTCAGCCAACCAGGCACAAAGAGAGCGGAACGTTGCAAAGAGGAAGGGGTCATCATAACGGCTTGGATCCACCTGTGGAAATGTGAATTTTTTACTTAGGTATAACCTTGAATTATGTTTGTGTGGATGTATAATTACAGTGTATTTAATTCAGAAGATATCTATACAAATGTACAGAAATGTTACAATCGTTTAAAGAATCTTAAAATGCTTTCATCACATGCAATATTTAGTCAACCTAAATGCGATATATTCTGGAGATTTGGACTGAAGGGAAAAAAAGAAATGGACACAATACACAATGTTTTAAATGAGTTATTTCTACACTCACTGCCACTTTCACAGGAACTTGTTTTTGATTCTAAGATTCCTGTTCTTGGCTGCAGGACTGGAACCCAATGTGGTCTTCTGCTGTTGCATGCTGAGATGCTTTTCTGCTTATCATGGTTATAAAGAGTTGCCACGAGTTACTATATCCTTCCTGGCAGCTCAAACCAATCTGGCCATTTTCCTCTGACCTCTCTTATCAACAAGGCGTTTGTTTCCACCCACAGAACTGTCGCTCGCTCAATGTTTTTTGTTTGTCGACCTTTTTTTTCGTTTCCGTTTCCGGTTGAGAGTATGTCGTGCGCATTCTGGCTGCCGCTTCTCACCAGAGCTTTTTTTTTTTTTTAATTTTATGTTCTCTCTCTTTCAATTTTCATTTTATTTATTTTTTCTGTGTGTTTGTGTAGTTTGATGTTTGTTTGAGTGTTTTGTCCACCGGTTGTGGTGTAGCTCCGGACCCAGTTTTGGGTGTTGGTTCCCTCTAGGCCTTGGCTCGCTGTGAGCGATGCCAGCGCTCCCAGCTGTGGACTGCAGTGAGCTCGCTGCTCATTTAACATTCGTGGTTCTCCAGCGCTCTGCGCTTTAATGCTTGGCGTGATGTTCCGAGCGATGTTGCTCGGTGGCGTCATGGCGGCTGTGCAGGTGGTTTGGGACACACCAGTGCTCTGCGTGGCGGAGCTTCTCTGCTCGCTTTGTGGATCCACGGCGTGGTGTTCGAGCGATGTGGCTAACGGCATCACGGCGGCGGTGCTGGAGATGTGGGACTTGTTTTCATGCGCCTTTTGGTGGGACTGTGGCTGCTACACCACTGGAATTACATCCTGACTCCTACTTGGTGGACTTTTTACTTTTATTTTTTATTATTTATTCATTTATTTATTATTTTTTATTGTTATTATTTTTTTCTTTGTCTATAATTCTAAAGCGTCCTTGGGTTTCTTGAAAGGCGCTATATAAGTTGAACTTATTATTATTATTCTGTCTAAACTCTAGAGACTGCTGTGTGTGAAAACCCCAGGAGATCAGCAGCTTCTGAAATACTCAAACCTACACCCATGCCACAGTGAAAGTCACAGAGATCACAATTTTTCCTGTTCTGATGTTTTAAGTGAAGATTAACTGAAGCTCTTGATTTGTATCTGCGTGATTTGATGCATTGTGCTGCTGTCAAGGGATCGGCTGATTATAGAACTGCATCAAACAGCAGGTGGATGGGTGCTCCTAAAAAGGGGCTGGTGAGTGTATAACTGTCTAGTCATTTACTGAGTGCAGTTCTGTATTCCCTGTTCTCCGGTGAATTTTTATTTTCTATGTGCACTCAGGGCGGCACGGTGGTGTAGTGGTTAGCACTGTCGCCTCACAGCAAGAAGGTCCGGGTTCGAGCCCCGTGGCCGGTGAGGGCCTTTCTGTGTGGAGTTTGCATGTTCTCCCCGTGTCCGCGTGGGTTTCCTCCGGGTGCTCCGGTTTCCCCCACAGTCCAAAGACATGCAGGTTAGGTGACTCTAAATTGACCGTAGGTGTGAGTGTGAGTGTGAATGGTTGTCTGTGTCTATGTGTCAGCCCTGTGATGACCTGGCGACTTGTCCAGGGTGTACCCCGCCTTTCGCCCATAGTCAGCTGGGATAGGCTCCAGCTTGCCTGCGACCCTGTAGAACAGGATAAAGCGGCTAGAGATAATGAGATGAGATGAGATGTGCACTCAGCAAAGGTTGGGTCACCCCCCCCAATCTTCTAATTTCTGACCAATAACAAATAAACCAAAAGTAAAAATTTCTGTCCGATTCAGATTCTGCAAACAGACGAAGAGGTGTGAAAGCACTCTTTATAACCACTGATCGGTATCTAAAGGTGATCGTGTTCAAATATCAACTAGTGTGCTGTAGATATGGTCAGTTGTTGAATATGACCAAGCTGTACTTTCACCCTATTTTGACTGCACAGATGTAACACACATTTCTCTCACCTGTTGCAGGTAGTAAATGATGGCAGAAAAAGCTTCCTCCAAGACTCCCAGCACCTGCCTGCTCTGCTGCAGACTCAAACTGGTAATGGCAATCTCCGGCTGAGCAGGACTCGTGCTGTTCCCTTCGCTGCATGCTTGTTCTATGGCCGACTCCAAGATACGGTAGCAGGCAGAGAGTGTGTGCTGCTGTTGAGCAGACAACTTCGTACCTGGAGGCTCCTCTAGTGCCATCCTCACCTCCACACAGGCCCGGTTCACTAGCAAGCAGCAGAACTTGGGTGGACCTGCTGGATCCCAGCCACACAAGTCCAGCAGGCAAGCAGACAGCACAAGAACATGGCCCAGCTGCTCTGCGCCGAGTTTCCCTTGAACCAATGGACGCAACGTTGCCCAAAGACGACTGATTACATCCCTGAGCTCTTGAGTTTGTAGCTCACCTCCAGGTGGGGGAAGAAACTGCGGTATCTGAGTGCACATCTCCAGACGCTCCTGATCTGAAGTCTGGCTGAAGTTCTGGGAGATCCTATCAAGGAGAGAAAGCAGTTCTGCTGGGTGTTTGCTCCATGCACGCTGCCTAACACTACTGGATAAGAGATGAGCCAGGAGCGGAAGACCCTTCTCATAGCTGAGAGTCTGTTTTTGAGACACAGCTCTGCACAGAGCAGGGACAGCACCGCGGGACAGCAGCCGATCCGGTCCTCCTGGCAGGGCACACAGAGAGTTCAAAACCCGATAGCAGTCAGCTGCCACTTCCTCATCCAGGGTGGATGTGGGAGGCTTGGCTGCCTCATCTCCATCCCCTAACCTGGAAGGACTTGTTGGTGCTTCCTTTCCTGAAGTCTGATGAGATGAATCACTGGGACGCGTCTTCTCAGTGGCTTGAGAAGCTGCAGCGTCGCACTGGGCTCGCTTCTGGCTGAACGGTGCTCCACTTTCCAGCAAGCCCAGGAGGAGAGGGACAGTACTGAGCAGCTGGGGATGAGTGACCATGTCCGGGTCAGTGCTTAGAGCACCTAGCAAAGCAGTCCCGAGAGACAGCAGCTCCTCAGGGGGAAGCCCAGAGCTCTCGCTCCCTCGGATCGCCGTTATCAGCAGCCGTGCAGGAAGGTTGAAACCCACTGCTTCAAAGACTCGATGCAGGGTCACGCAATCCAGCTGATTGGCTGGACACAATCGTGTAATCTAGACAGAAGAACTAGTTTAAATGATTTCAAAGCAAAACTACATGAAAAAGACAGTGTGAAATGAGAAACAGAACACATTTTACTTCTGTATTGCAATTCTGAATAAAACCAAACATTTGGGTGGGTGAGTTTGTTGGACTTGCTTTATTAAAAAGTTTGCCAGGACGTTCCAAAATGAACACGGAGTTAGATGCTAATCTATAGTCATCACAGAGTTCTAGTCTAGTCTAGCATCAACAAAAACTGGAAGATATTCAGATATGGGTAAAAGCCAATCGCACTTTGATGGAAAACGATTGAAAAACAATTTCATCTGCATATCAAGTTACTGATACTGAAGACTTGTGTACAATACGAACTGCATGAATTTCTGTATTAAGCTGGGCAGACACTCACTACGTTTACATGCACATAGACAGAATCGAATTTCTGCCGTTGCGCGACTGAAATCGAAGTTCAAAATGCCATGTATACACCTTAATTCGGCTGAAATTGAACCGAACTTGATTTCTCAGAATCGAGCTACACAACCTAGTTTATGCGATTTCTGCCGAGCTACTTTGTGCATGTATACCCTATCGAGCTAGTTGTCGAGCTACTTCCGGAAGTGACGAGTGATGAGACCACAAGCGGGAAACACAACAGCCTCGGTCGGCATGACAACAGTAGTAGCGAGCAGCAGAAGAGGTCAGGAGGAACAAACGAAGAAGAGAAAATGGCGATGTAGAGCTCTCTGAAGTGTGGGTGGAGCACAGAGGACGGCAGGACAAAGCTTCTGGTACTAATAGGCTTTTTATTGTCAGACTTTTCAGTTTAACAGCCTACTTTTATTCTTGAGAGAAAAACACGCGCGCGCAAGCTGTGTTCTAGTCCCGGGATGAGCTCTCCCCTCTGCTCTCCCTCTGCCTCCTTAAATAGGGCGCGGTTACTGGGAAGACACACAAACACAGGTTAATTACCGTCAGGTGAAGTGATTCTGCCACTCACCTTCCCTGGCTCCGCCTTCCTGTCACAGACCGGCGCTTGACCACGCCCCCACTGCCACAGGCAAGCAGAAACGTGCACTTCTGGAGCAATGAGGAGACAGAGTTCATGCTCATTCAGCTTAAGGAGTTGAATATATTAAAATTCATGGACGGGAGAAAAACGCGCAATGGAGAACACGGAACTGATAACTTTGTTTACACTCTTGAATAGCTCTTCTTCATGACGACAACCGGAAGTGTACCAACACGATGGGGCGTGTTGCGCCACCTGTGGCTCGGGTGCACAATGCACCTCACACAATAGCCCGATTTCATTGTGTGCATGTAGGATTGGATTTCTCTGGCACCCCTGCTGGGACCTTCAGCTTGATTACCAACAGCAGCTCGATTTGGATGTGCACGTATACGTAGTCACTGTGCGATTTTTGGCCCGATTTTGACACGATTTTCACTCGTGCGACTATTTTGGAGATCGGGCCGAGTTTTGGCTCAATCGTGCATCTCGGATCGTGTAGTATACATGGGGTAACGACAAGCGATTAACACCTCACGACCTCCTCCCGATCGATCGGATGAAAATCAAACCTGTTTGAAATCCTGAGCATCGCATCCGAGCATCGCATCGTATAGTGTGAGAACAGGAATCGTAAGCTGCGTGCTGTTTACCCCTGCGATTCACTCGTACAGTGTGAGCAGCAGCTGAATACCGCGATTGAAAAAAAAAAAAAAATTGCACAGTGTATGCCCAGCTTTAGTCTGAAGACTGAAACTTGATTAGAATCAAACAGATTTCATGAATGTTTTCATCATTTCCTGTGCTGCACGTCTTGGCATCAGAAATTTTCAACAAGAAAACAGACGAAAACCTGTTAGCTTAGGGGAGGACTTCGCCTAACTTGTTCACTACCTAACTTATTCAAGAACTTAGGGGTTAGGTGGCAATCAGGACGCAAGTCCTGTTCCTTTCCCCTGCTACGTTTCATTTGTTTGTAATTAGTCATCTTCATGTTATTTTATTATTTAATTTTTCTCTCTCTTTCTTTGTACTTGGTGTAAATGTGGCAAACTCAGTTAAACTAACTGCATCTCCTACTACGATATTTCATACTTCGCTCCTTTGAGATATTACTCTAGGAACCATTATGGATATGTCAGAATATGTGACTCCTAACAAATCCAGTTGGGTCAGTGACGATTTGTAATGCATCTTAGGTTTAAGAAATAAATTAGATTTGCCTTTAAGACTTGATTACTGAAGACACTTGGTCTTGGGCAACTGGATGTGGAAAGCTGACCACTGAGAGGTCACCATGGAGGTACTGGAACATATCTGTTTAAACAGTGTGATCAGTCTTTATTTTCCAGAAAGGCTGTGTGGTTTTTGTTTTTTTTTGTGGTTGCTACCTTTAACACTGATTCTACTCACAATGATGACTGCAGATTGTTATACAGTAGTTTGAATAAAGTATAGAGTTCATTTTAACGAGAAATATTCAAAATAGTGAATATAACCTAATGGTTAGAGAAGCAGCTTCGGGACCAAAAGGTTGCCAGTTTGATTCTCTGGAGCAGCAGGAATGGCTGAAGTACCCTTGAGCAAGGCACCCAACCCCCAACTGCTCCCCAGGGCGCTCTGGGTATGTTGTATGTTGTTCTGGATAAGAGCATCTACTAAATGACGGGGGCGGCACGGTGGTGTAGTGGTTAGCGCTGTCGCCTCACAGCAAGAAGGTCCTGGGTTTGAGCCCCGGGGCCGGCGAGGGCCTTTCTGTGCGGAGTTTGCATGTTCTCCCCGTGTCCGCGTGGGTTTCCTCCGGGTGCTCCGGTTTCCCCCACAGTCCAAAGACATGCAGGTTAGGTTAACTGGTGACTCTAAATTGACCGTAGGTGTGAGTGTGAATGGTTGTCTGTGTCTATGTGTCAGCCCTGTGATGACCTGGCGACTTGTCCAGGGTGTACCCCGCCTTTCGCCCGTAGTCAGCTGGGATAGGCTCCAGCTTGCCTGCGACCCTGTAGAAGGATAAAGCGGCTAGAGATAATGAGATGAGATGAGACTAAATGACGAATGTAACGGACGTGTGTCACAAATGTGTTGTACCTTTCTGTTTCCAGCTGTTGGAAGTTAAATGCATTCCCCTCAGGTGATAAGCTGAATTGGGCCACATCGCAGTTTGTTTATATTTTACTGGATATCAGATTACTGTATTGTAGAAGGGGCGTTTCTTTGGTGCCATTTAATGCAAATGGATCCATCTTATGGAGTTTTGTAATTTGTTTATCAGGGAAAATGTTTGGAAGTGAAGTGCTTCTAAACCTCCCTGAACTTTGCTTTTCTGTAAACTGACTTGCTTAATTTGTTTTTTTTGACCTTACCAGAAGAAGGGCTGCTAAAACATGGCTGTCATTTTTGGCATGAGTGAGCACACGGAGACAGCGCTCAAGGACATCTTGCTGTGCAGCAGTCAGACTGTTCGCTTCAGCTGAAGGACTGGAAGCATCTGCTCCTGATGCCTCGTCAGGACTTGGATCATGTTGGATGGAGTCCTGCTCCAAGCCACACAGACTCTCAAGTTCAGCCATCCTCAATCAATACACCTGCAAACATAGGAGAGTAGATTTCTACTTTACAGATCATGCCTCTGTGTACTCCTATATGTACAGTACTAAAGAGCACTTAGCACACACTCTCACAAGACACTTATTGCAGCACACTAAATTAAGTCACCTGTTTCCTCTACTACACAGTATAATCAGTCAGGAGGGGGAAAAAGAGTAGCTTGAAACAGGACACGGAGATAAAACTAGCTGCTTAAACCGACATAATGGGATTACGTCTAATCTTTGCTCAGTAATACAAGTAATCTTTTCAAAAATGGGATTTCTCTCAATTCTGTATAGCTAAGAGGATGCTAGTTAGCTTATATAGCATTCTTTTCTTGCACCAAAAAACTAAAAATTTAACTGAACTCGGAAATAATATCCTAAATAATAAACAGTCAAGATGCAATATGTACCTGGTTTAACAAAATTCAAACCACCTGAAGAGCAAAAATACAAACATGTGTAACTTCCATCGTTCACGTGATAGACGGAATGTTGACTTCCGGTAGAGGACTGCATTACAAAATTAAAGTCAGAGATAGGAATTTCAAAATAATTGTAGTCTTTCTGCTTCTGTCAGGTTTTATGGCAGTTTACAGGCAAAGTGTATTACCGCCATCTACTGGACTGAGGTGCAATCAAATGGATGTCATTTCAAAGTAAAAATAAATAAATAAATAAATAAAAGAAAGAAAGAAAGAAAAACAACAAACCAAATCCTCATCTCATCTCATCTCATCATCTCTAGCCGCTTTATCCTTCTACAGGGTCGGAGGCAAGCTGGAGCCTATCCCAGCTGACTACGGGCGAAAGGCGGGGTACACCCTGGACAAGTCGCCAGGTCATTACAGGGCTGACACATAGACACAGACAACCATTCACACCCACATTCACACCTACGGTCAATTTAGAGTCACCAGTTAACCTAACCTGCATGTCTTTGGACTGTGGGGGAAACCGGAGCACCCGGAGGAAACCCACGCGGACACGGGGAGAACATGCAAACTCCACACAGAAAGGCCCTCGCCGGCCACGGGGCTCGAACCCAGGACCTTCTTGCTGTGAGGCGACAGCGCTAACCACTACACCACCGTGCCACCCGGAAAACAACTTAAGGTTTGTTATTGCTAAATTTACATTTATTAATGACTTTTTGTTTTTTGCCAAAATGATTATCAAATGGGGCGGCACGGTGGTGTAGTGGTTAGCGCTGTCGCCTCACAGCAAGAAGGTCCTGGGTTCGAGCCCCGGGGCTGGCGAGGGCCTTTCTGTGCGGAGTTTGCATGTTCTCCCCGTGTCCGCGTGGGTTTCCTCCGGGTGCTCCGGTTTCCCCCACAGTCCAAAGACATGCAGGTTAGGTTAACCGGTGACTCTAAATTGACCGTAGGTGTGAATGTGAGTGTGAATGGTTGTCTGTGTCTATGTGTCAGCCCTGTGATGACCTGGCGACTTGTCCAGGGTGTACCCCGCCTTTCGCCCGTAGTCAGCTGGGATAGGCTCCAGCTTGCCTGCGACCCTGTAGAAGGATAAAGCGGCTAGAGATAATGAATGAATGAATGATGAATGATTATCAAATGTATTATTAAACATTTGTCTTAGTTTCTTAGGTTATTGAGAAACGAAACACCAGATTTTGAAACACGAACAAAGGAGATTTCTGAGGACCTCAGAAAAAGTGTTGTTGATGCTCATCAGGCTGGAAAAGGTTACAAAACCATCTCTAAGGAGTTTGGACTCCACCAATCCACAGTCAGACAGATTGTGTACAAATGGAGGAAATCCAACACCACCGTTACCCTCCCCAGGAGTGGTTGGCCAACAAAGATCACTCCAAGAGCAAGGCGTGTAATAGTTGGCGAGGTCACAATGGACCCCAGGGTAACTTCTAAGCAACTGAAGGCCTCTCTCACATTGGCTAATGTCCATGAGTCCACCATCAGGAGAACACTGAACAACAATGGTGTGCATGGCAGGGTTGCAAGGAGAAAGCCACTGCTTTCCAAAAAGAAAATTGCTGCTCGTCTGCAGTTTACTAAAGATTATGTGGACAAGCCAGAAGGCTATTGGACAAATGTTTTGTGGACGGATGAGACCAAAATAGAACTTGTTGGTTTAAATGAGAAGTGTTATGTTTGGAGAAAGGAAAACACTGCATTCCAGCATAAGAACCTTATCCCATCTGTGAAACATGGTGGTGGTAGTGTTATGGTTTGGGCCTGTTTTGCTGCATCTGGACCAGGACGGCTTGCCATCATTGATGGAACAATGAATTCTGAATTATACCAGCGACTTCTAAAAGAAAATGTCAGGACATCTGTCCATGAACTGAATCTCAAGAGAATGTGGGTCATGCAGCAAGACAACGACCCTAAGCACACAAGTCGTTCCACCAAAGAATGGTTAAAGAAGAATAAAGTTAATGTTTTGGAATGGCCAAGTCAAAGTCCTGACCTTAATCCAATCGAAATGTTGTGGGAAGGACCTGAAGCGAGCAGTTCATGTGAGGAAACCCACCAACATCCCAGAGTTGAAGCTGTTCTGTACGGAGGAATGGGCTAAAATTCCTCCAAGCCGGTGTGCAGGACTGATCAACAGTTACCGGAAACGTTTAATTGCAGTTATTGCTGCACAAGGGGGTCACACCAGATACTGAAAGCAAAGGTTCACATACTTTTGCCACTCACAGATATGTAATATTGGATCACTTTCTTCAATAAATAAATGACCAAGTATAATATTTTTGTCTCGTTTGTTTAACTGGGTTCTCTTTATCTACTTTTAGGACTTGTGTGAAAATCTGAGGTTTTAGGTCATATTTATGCAGAAAATTCTAAACGGTTCACAAACTTTCAAGCACCACTATATTTTCTTTTTAATCTAATGGCTTTCACCGTGCCCCTTTTGTTCATTATTATTGCTGTTTGTTTGTTTACGCTGTACTATGCCTCTTGATTTAATCTGCTGAGTCTCAAACTGTATTTCTTTGAAGGGCTTGTAATTTGTTTCTTTGAAATAAAGTAAAAAAAAAATAAATAAATTGTATGTAGGATTCTGCTGCCTCCTGGTGGTAAAATGGCGCAATGAACAACAACAGAAAACCGGAAGTGACGACAGGCTGGTGTTGCTCTGGCGTTTGAATAGAAATAGAAAGGAGTTGCTCTCTTTATTTCACCTTATCCTATTCTTTAGGGAATTCGCGGACGATTCTAATATCCACTTGGTGTTTTAAAGTAAGTCTAAAAGAGCTCTAAAATGGAGAGATTATAAGCAGAGTATATACAGTAGGTCATTAATTCATTGTGTCCATTCATAGCTTCAACAACCGGAAGTCCACCTGATTCAGTAATACTTATCCAGCTAATGGACGGTTTTCTTTCCTGCAGATGTCCTCTTTGCCTCAGAAGGCTCCAGGCGGTGCTCTTGGTGGTGTCCCGCTTCAGCAGCAGCAACAAAGCCTCCACATGGGTGCAGGTTCAGGGCCCTCGGTCCCCGGGCAGGCCTCCATGCCCCCCAACCCCGCCGCCCTCCGAGAAATCTCCCCCGTGTTCCTGTGCCGCATCGGTCAGGACACCGTGCAGGACATCGTCACCCGCACCATGGAGATCTTCCAGATCACACGGGCTACTCAGGTGGACGGCAGTCTTCCACATTTAGCATTATCCGCATTATTGTTATTGATATACTAGACTTTATGCAATAAGTGATGGTCTTGAGTATGGGCTTTGAACTCAATCTACACTGTATCCAAATCTCTGTGGACACCTGACCTGACCTGACCATCATACCTCGATGTGTTTCTCCCCCAAACTCTTTCCACCAAATTTGAAGCACACAAATGTATAGGATTCCTTTGTATGCTGTAACGTTACAATTTCCCTTCATTAGAACTAATACTGCCTTAGTATTAGACAGGAGGCAAAGTTGGAGGTGGCGGAGTTGAGGATGTTAAGGTTTGCGATGGGAGGTTGGACAGGATAAGGAACGAGCACATCAGAGGGACAGCACATGTGGAGAGCTTGGGAATTAAAGTGCCATTCCACCATTGGATGTATTCTTTGGTATAAAATACAATATATTTTGACAACATATATAAATGGTATCACTAGATAGAGAAATCTTTTAGCTTCAAAATGAAATATCAAACACTTTTTTGACAACGACAAGTATATTAATTTTGCGACCAAAGTCACCTACCCTTTTAATTTCCGCGCGTGATGTCATCGGCAGGTTCCCCTTCTTGTGTACTGTGTGACGTGGCACATATCAGCAATGGCGGATAGAACGCGATAAAAATAATACCAATAAATCTAGCTAATACCAATAAATCTAGTTAACTGAAAGATTAACTCAAAATTTTTCGCAATTTTTTTGGCCCCCATATACGAGGAGAAATGACTCTCTCACTTTGGGGGTTTCCTGGTCTAAAAATAGACCGACACGTGGTACACAAGAAGGGGAACCTGCCGATGACATCACGTTTCACTACCGCACGGAAATTAAAAGGGTAGGTGACTTTGGTTGCAAAATTAATATACTTGTCAAAAAATTATGTTTGATATATCATTTTGAAGCTAAAAGATTTCTCTGTCTAGTCATGTTGTCATAAAATATATTGTATTTTATGCCAAAGAATACATCCAATGGTGGAATGGCACTTTAAGCTAAGAGAGATGAGACTTAGATGGTACGGGAACACATCCTGAGAAGAGATGCAGAGCATGTGGGAAGGAGAATGTTGAGGATGGAGCTGCCAGGCACATGAAAACGAGGAAGGCTAAAGATGTGGTGAGTGAGGACATGAAAGTGGCAGGTGTGGTAGGGAAAGATGTGGAAGACAGGGAGCAATGGAGACGAAAGATCCGCTGTGGCGACCCCTAATCGGGAGCAGCCAAAAGAAGAAGAAGAACTAATACCGCCTTTCCATTAGGTGCTCGTCCTGGGCTGGTGCTTGTGCTGGCTTGGAGTTGTATACATCTGTGTAATAGGGTGCATCAGTTGCCCTCACTTTCATAAAATCTGATGCATTTTTGTTTGGGTGTTCCTTTTCACCAATAAAGACATCCTGTAAAATTTTTTGACCATATTCAAAAGTCTAATGGTGGCACCATGGGGTTCATTTTTTGCCAAAAAACGCTTATTTTATGTTTTCGCGTAAGGTTTGAATCACAATGTTGGACTCCATTTATTGATTTCTTGTGAGCCAGAGATCATGTTAAGAACCTTTGCAAGGGATTGAGAAGCATTAATGTGATTCATAATACATTTGTATTGTTTAAAAGTAGTTGAACAATGATTCAATGAACAGCTAAAACTCAAACTGTGCTTGATAATATATTTAGAATATGTACTAAAAATGTGTATCTAAGATATTTGGTATACTCTATAAGGTGCCATAATGTTTCATGAAAAGTGATCGAAATTTTGTCATAAAAGTCACAAAATAGCAGCTTTTTCCATAACTTTGAGCTCCTGGTGCCACCATTAAACTTTTGAGTTTTGTCAAAATATTTCACCCAGTGTGTTTTCTTACCAAAAGGAACATAAAAACAAAAATGCATCATGATCAGAGGAACTTTTCATTTTTAGGGGGCAACTGATGCACCCTACTGTGTATGGCTCTGCTTTCCCAACAATGCTAGTGCCAAACACAACAACAATAGTAGACTGTATCATGTTCTTTATAAGTGAATAAGTGGCATCCAAACACAATTTTAGCTGGTGTTGGGTGGCACGGTGGTTAACACAGTCGCCTCACAGCAAGAAGGTTCTGGGTTCGAGCCCAGCGGCCGGCGGGGGCCTTTCTGTGCGGAGTTTGCATGCTCTCCCCGTGTCTGCGTGGGTTTCTTCCAGTTTCCCCCACAGTCTAAAGACATGTGGTTAGGTTAATATGGGACGGCCTTGGGCTGAGGTGCCCTTGAGCGAGGCACCTACCGGTAACTCCCAACTGCTCCCCAGGTGCTGTTAGCATGGCTGCCCACTGCTCTGGGTATATGTGTGTGCTCAATGCGTGCATGTGTGTGTTCACTGCTTCAGATGGGTTAAATGCAGAGAGGAATTTCACAAGTGTGTGATTAATAAAGTTGTTCTTTCTTTCTTTCTTTGTCATGATAATCCCGCCCCTAGCTCGCTCGGTCCCATGACCGCGTGTGGTCGTGGGGGTGCTGTACTGATAAAACACACCAGCTCTCTTCATCTCTCACGGTCATGTGCCATTCTCTGGGTCTCCACAAAGCTTCTTTGGGTCTGCATTGTTGGCCCATTTCTTCCTCTGTCTGTCTCTTCTTCTGCAGCCCTGGACCGTGCCTTGTAGGATGACTTTGGAAAGGCCTTTGCTGGATCTGGTTACATGTTTGTACCATCTGAGTTTTCTCTTTTTGACTGTGGTGAGGTCTTCATGTCTGCCGATGTTCTGTAAGATGGTGTTACGGACTTCTTCGTTGGTGACATGGTCCAGGTAGGAGATGCCAAGGATGGTTCTGTAGCATCTCATCTCAACTGACTGGATTCTTCTTTGGAGCTGTGCTGTCAGTGTCCAAGATTCCAAGGCGTACAAAAAGATGGAGATGACATAAGCAGTTCTTGGTTCTCGACTAGCAAAGTGTCGGTGCTGCTCTCAAAGCAGTTTTCCTGGCTATGAGCCAGCTCTTGGGCTGTAGAAATGTGAAGAACTGGTTTGAGATTAGGTACCAGCTACAAACTGGCCTTCGACCTGCCAAGTTGGAAAAGAAGTATAAGAGTCCCAAACCTGTTCCAGCATGATGATGCCCCTGTGCACAAAGTGAACTCCATGAAGACGTGTTAAGTTTGGAGTAGAAGGTCTCAAGTGTCCTGCACAGAGCCCTGACCTTAACTCCACTCAAGACCTTTGGGATGAACTAGAACACTAACTGCACCCCAGATCTCCTCACTTCAAGTTAAGTTTATTTCTATAGTGCTTTTAACAATAGGCATTGTTGCAAAGCAGCTTTACAGAATTTGAATGACTTAAAACATGAGCTAATTTTATCCCTCATCTATCCCCAATGAGCAAGCCCGTGGCGACGGTGGCAAGGAAAAACTCCCTCAGACGACATGAGGAAGAAACCTCGAGAGGAACCAGACTCAAAAGGGAACCCATCCTCATTTGGGCGACAACAGACAACATGATTATAACGTTAACAGTTTTAACATGAAGTCAGTTTCGTTGATGTTATAAACTCTTCACCGATGGAAACTTGAGTGCAAAACTGTTCATGACAACTGCAGTCCTAAAGTTAGCAAGTCAACTGTCAGTTGACGTCACTCACTTGACGTCAGTGCCTGATCTCACTAACGTTCTTGTAGCTGAATGAACACAAATCCCCTCAGGCAGCCACGCCCCAAAATATAGTGGAAAGCCTACACCAGAAGAATGGAGGTCATTGTAATAGCAAAAGGGGGAATAATATCTGGGATGTTCAACAAGTACATATGAATGTGATGGTCAGTTGTCCACAAACTTTTGGCCATATAGTGTGCATTGTTTACTTGGCCAAATGTAGAGTAATTATGGAACTTGGGCTGGAGTTCTGGATAGCTGCAGCTTTGTTAGACAGCCAGGCTCTCCACGATATCCACAATACACTAAAACAGCTGGATGCTTTTTTTTTTTTAAATTATTAAAATAAATGTATCAAAAGAAAAAAAATAATTGATTGCTGAGGCAGTACAACATGAATACAGAAGATAACCCCTGTCAAACAGGGATGATGTGTAATTAAGACAAGGGTTTCCAATCTTTTTGTGCCATGGATGTCATTTTAAAGGGTCGGGATTTTCACAACCCGCACACAGGTGTACGTTTGTGTGTTACTCTACCCTATAGAAGTGCATAATCAACAAAAAGGCTACGTAGCTTTCAAGAAGAAAATCCATCCTACTAGTTTCATCAATACTGTATTATAAAAATTCTCCTTCACGCAAGTTTTCCTGCACATACATTTAAACATAGTACATTAGAGAGGGAAATAGCATGTGTAATACTGCGTAGCACTCCATACTTACGGTATAATAATGCCTCTGCGTCTCTGATGATCCCAGATGGTGATGAGAACCTAGGGCGTAATTTTGGCTAGGGACGTGTCCCTACCAATATTCAGCCGCTACTGTGGAATCACGATCAGTAAAACCAACGTCCTAACCTGAGCAATGATTATATGGCACACAAAGGGTTAAATGTATGACACTGCTAATAATCCCCCCACTAATGTAGATATCATTCTCTGATTAGCTACCTGTTTCTTGCTAACTTACATGGTTGGCTATCCCAGCTGTCACTCCATCTGCTGTAAAAGCAGCACACTTCCCACAGCAGCCGTGACTACCCGCCCATCAACCCCCCGTATCTCACGCAGCCATGGATGGAGACGTAAGGGTGGGATTTGAACCTGCAACCCTGGGATCCAAAGACCAACTCCCTAACCATTAGGCCACAGCTGCCCTCATTAACCTATAAGATCTGCATGACATGAAATTATGATTGCTAATGGAAAAAAAAAAACACCTTTCGGAAGCTCTGCCTTGGATTACTTTTGTGTCCCCACCAATGTCAAAATCAAAGTTACTCCCTTGATGAGAACCTATGAATTTAAGAATGTTTTCTGTAATGAACTGGTGTCCCAAGCAGGGGGAAAAACCTTCAGCATCTAACAGGAGGCATGCACTGACGTGAGTAAAACCATAGGGAGAGACTTACACAGGTGGTGAGAACCAGAGTTTCTATATTTGTCACACTGGATGCTGTTTTGCTGCTGTGTGACCGTCTTTGGAGTATTTATTTCAAATGATGCACCTGCTGCATCTAATCATTGTCTGGAGGGAAAAAGAGACTGCGCATGGTTGCAAGGAGAGGATATATATATACGGTATACAACCCCGATTCCAAAAAAGTTGGGACAAAGTACAAATTGTCAATAAAACGGAATGCAATGATGTGGAAGTTTCAAAATTCCATATTTTATTCAGAATAGAACATAGATGACATATCAAATGTTTAAACTGAGAAAATGTATCATTTAAAGAGAAAAATTAGGTGATTTTAAATTTCATGACAACAACACATCTCAAAAAAGTTGGGACAAGGCCATGTTTATCACTGTGAGACATCCCCTTTTCTCTTTACAACAGTCTGTAAACGTCTGGGGACTGAGGAGACAAGTTGCTCAAGTTTAGGGATAGGAATGTTAACCCATTCTTGTCTAATGTAGGATTCTAGTTGCTCAACTGTCTTAGGTCTTTTTTGTCGTATCTTCCGTTTTATGATGCGCCAAATGTTTTCTATGGGTGAAAGATCTGGACTGCAGGCTGGCCAGTTCAGTACCCGGACCCTTCTTCTACGCAGCCATGATGCTGTAATTGATGCAGTATGTGGTTTGGCATTGTCATGTTGGAAAATGCAAGGTCTTCCCTGAAAGAGACGTCGTCTGGATGGGAGCATATGTTGCTCTAGAACCTGGATATACCTTTCAGCATTGATGGTGCCTTTCCAGATGTGTAAGCTGCCCATGCCACACGCACTAATGCAACCCCATACCATCAGAGATGCAGGCTTCTGAACTGAGCGCTGATAACAACTTGGGTCGTTCTTCTCCTCTTTAGTCCGAATGACACGGCGTCCCTGATTTCCATAAAGAACTTCACATTTTGATTCGTCTGACCACAGAACAGTTTTCCACTTTGCCACAGTCCATTTTAAATGAGCCTTGGCCCAGAGAAGATGTCTGCGCTTCTAGATCATGTTTAGATACGGCTTCTTCTTTGAACTATAGAGTTTTAGCTGGCAACGGCGGATGTCACGGTGAATTGTGTTCACAGATAATGTTCTCTGGAAATATTCCTGAGCCCATTTTGTGATTTCCAATACAGAAGCATGCCTGTATGTGATGCAGTGCCGTCTAAGGGCCCGAAGATCACGGGCACCCAGTATGGTTTTCCGGCCTTGACCCTTACGCACAGAGATTCTTCCAGATTCTCTGAATCTTTTGATGATATTATGCACTGTAGATGATGATATGTTCAAGCTCTTTGCTTACACTGTCGAACTCCTTTCTGATATTGCTCCACTATTTGTCGGCGCAGAATTAGGGGGATTGGTGATCCTCTTCCCATCTTTACTTCTGAGAGCCGCTGCCACTCCAAGATGCTCTTTTTATACCCAGTCATGTTAATGACCTATTGCCAATTGACCTAATGAGTTGCAATTTGGTCCTCCAGCTGTTCCTTTTTTGTACCTTTAACTTTTCCAGCCTCTTATTGCCCCTGTCCCAACTTTTTTGAGATGTGTTGCTGTCATGAAATTTAAAATGAGCCAATATTTGGCATGAAATTTCAAAATGTCTCACTTTCGACATTTGATATGTTGTCTATGTTCTATTGTGAATACAATATCAGTTTTTGAGATTTGTAAATTATTGCATTCCGTTTTTATTTACAATTTATACTTTGTCCCAACTTTTTTGGAATCGAGGTTGTGTGTGTGTGTGTGTATATATATATGTGTGTGTGTGTGTGTGTGTGTGTGTGTGTGTGTGTGTATATATATATATATATATATATATATATAATATATATATATATATATATAATTTTTTTTTTTTTTAAATACCACAGCACTGTTGAATTGTTCATTTCGTTTGGTTAGAAGGTATAAAGCATGGCCTGAATAGTAGTTCCAGCTTCAAGGCAAATTACTGATTTTATATTAATGTGTGCTTTATTTATTTTCTTTTTGGGAGTTCAGATTTCTGGGGTCAACTGTACAAAGTAATGGTGAGTGAAGAAGAGTGCAAGCAGGTTGGAATGGCTGGAAGAGAGTGTCAGGAGTGATTTGTGACGGAAGGTTGCCAGCAAGAGTGAAAGGGGAAGTGTGCAAGACAGTAGTAAGAGCAGCGATGTACGATTTGGAGACAGTGACTGACAAAAAGACAGGAGGCTGAACTGGAGGTAGCATAGCTGAAGCTGCTGAGATTTTCACTGGGAGTGAAAGTTGGACAGGCTTAGAAATGAGTATATTGGAGGGACAGGACATGTAGGACAACTTGGAGACAAAGTGAGAGAGGAGAGATTGAGATGGTTTGGACACATACAGAGGAGACATCCAGGGTATATTGAGAAAATCATGCTGGAGATGGAGTTGCCAGATAGGAGGAAAAGAGGAAGACCAAAGATGAGATTTATGGATGTGGTGAAGGAGGACATGAGGGCGGTTGGTGCAACAGAAAAAGATATGGAGGACAGGAGGCGATGGAGGGACATTATCCACTGTGGTGACCCCTAACAGGAACAGTCAAAAGAAGAAGAAGCGCTCTCTCTCTCTCTCTCTCTCTCATTGTCATCACTGGCAAGTTTTACCAGTATAAGAGGGATACCCCCCTTTTTTTTTTTTTTAAGTTTGAGTGATAACGGACCCTCGCTTATCAGGCTGCGTCACTCTGTCCTGTCACTGATTTATTTTCCTATGACAACATGCCCAGTCATGTATTATTCCATACTTAATCTTCATGTTGCAGCAGCTTTTCTTAGTGCCTAGTTACTGTATAAAGCCCTGCTCTTCTGAGCATACTGCAAAATAAAAATGCAGGAATGCCTCTGCTCAGTTTTGCAAAGTGTTTAATCAATACACTAAATGTTATAAAACAGAGTTTATTGCAGAGTAAATACCCTGTTGTTTTTTGGAATGTCCTCTGTCTGGTCTTTATTTTTATTTATTTATTTATTTTGGTCCGTCGTCTTTGTAGTTGCCGAACGGTGTGACACAGAGTCAGGCAGCGTATCAGGACCGTTTCGGGAAACTGCAGGAGCACCTGCGCCAGCTGACTTTGCTCTTCCGTAAACTCCGTCTGCTCTATGAGCGCTGCGTAGAGATGACCTCCGACCTTCAGGAGTCTCCTGCTGAGGTGAGACATGCCGTCTGTGTCTCAAGTGTAATTAATGGATTTATGTAAAGGCTCATTTTGTGTTAACATTTGCCCAGTTTTCCAATCTTCCTCACCACATAGAAATAAAACACTGTCTCGTAATGAAATCAGTTGCAGGTAGTAGCAGCAGCAGTCTAGTGAATTAACACCGAGTCAATTTCTATATATATACATACACACACACACACGGTGGTGTAGTGGTTAGCGCTGTCACCTCACAGCAAGAAGGTCCGGGTTCGAGCCCCGTGGCCGGCGAGGGCCTTTCTGTGTGGAGTTTGCATGTTCTCCCCGTGTCCGTGTGGGTTTCCTCCGGGTGCTCCGGTTTCCCCCACAGTCCAAAGACATGCAGGTTAGGTTAACTGGTGACTCTAAATTGACCGTAGGTGTGAATGTGAGTGTGAATGGTTGTCTGTGTCTATGTGTCAGCCCTGTGATGACCTGGCGACTTGTCCAGGGTGTACCCCGCCTTTCGCCCGTAGTCAGCTGGGATAGGCTCCAGCTTGCCTGCGACACTGTAGAAGGATAAAGCGGCTAGAGATAATGATATATATAAAATATGTTTGTTTGTTTTTGTTTTTACACAGCTGGTGCCGTATGTTGGAGAGGAGATGGCTCCAGTGAGAGTGGAGCCCTGCAGTCCTGCTGTGACTCAAGACAAAAAAGAAGTTTTAGAGGTTTGTACCAATATATTATTAATACAGTGATAAACTCGGGGGAGGGAGGGATGATAAACATTTTGCATTAAGTATGCAAGTAAGAAAACATTCTTGGACAAAATTGGAATCTGAAATTCAGAGCACATTAAGAAAAAAGTGCCAGATTCTCTTATTAAAATTAGAAGGGCACTCAAAGAGAGCAGACTTCTGCCAAGGACAATAATGAACTCTGTGATATGCAAATTTGCAACCACAACCACTTGTATGTCTGGATGCGTTTCCAAAACTGTTTAGTAACCCTCATTACTGGTGGCCTTGAATGTGGATTGTGATATGGAGTCATCATATTTTTACATTGGTTATGTTTTGTCACTATTGAACTTTACTGCCATCTACTGGATTCCCATTTTAAGATGTAGGACGTCGATGAGTGTAGACGTCTGTCAAGGCCAAATCCCAGAACGTGCAATGTTATCGAAACGGAAACTAAATTTGTGGCTCTGCACCAAAATTTACTGGGTTCTTCCTTGGCTCATGCTACAGCTTTTCACCGAGTTTCATGGAAATTGGATCGGTAGGTTTTGCGCAATCCTTCTTACAAACAAACAAAGCATACCGAGAGCATAAATTCCTTGGCAGAGGCAAAAAACTACAGAAAGCAAGTCAAGATAAAAGAAGAAAAAATCCTTTCACTTTGCTTGGTTTTTGTCGTTGTATTATACCACAGTGCTGTTGATAGTCATTGGTCCAAAGGTTTAGGTTAATTTTCTGTTAGAGCACACACACGGGTGTATGCCTTCCACATCACAGGGTTATAATTTGTTTGTTCTAATGTTACCATTTCTATAGTAATGACTTGCAGAGGGCTTTGTGTGATGGACGCTCCATTAAAAAAAAAAATTTGGTTAGGTTTTTTTTTTTTAAAAACAAGAAGTGATGAGGAATTTGTTTCATGGACATTCAGAAACATGAAATGTAACTCATCTCATCATCTCTAGCCGCTTTATCCTTCTACAGGGTCGCAGGCAAGCTGGAGCCTATCCCAGCTGACTATGGGTGAAAGGCGGGGTACACCCTGGACAAGTCGCCAGGTCATCACAGGGCTGACACATAGACACAGACAACCATTCACATTCACATCTACGGTCAATTTAGAGTCACCAGTTAACCTAACCTGCATGTCTTTGGACTGTGGGGGAAACCAGAGCACCCGGAGGAAACCCACGCGGACACGGGGAGAACATGCAAACTCCACACAGAAAGGCCCTCGCCGGCCCCGGGGCTCGAACCCAGGACCTTCTTGCTGTGAGGCGACAGCGCTAACCACTACACCACCGTGCCGCCCCGAAATGTAACTCTAAACAGATAAAATGTACAACACATCATTCTTTAATTTCTTTTGTTCCTTACTTTGGCATTTTATTCATGAAGTCCCTGTGTAAATTGTCACTATAGAAAGAATGTGTAAGGGATAATGTCGTGAGCCGGTCGTTATGGTGAAATAACCCAGACAAGGTGATACAGGACCCTGAGGGATCTTGAGTCACCCTAAAGGGGTTTATTTCACAATAATGATCAGTTGCTGTACATTTATCCTGTTTATTACACAACTACTTATTAAAGAAATCAATAATTTGACGTAATCTTAATTTTGAAAATGATTTTCTTGCTTTCACTAATGAGGTGGTCCATAGCAATGGTCTGTTAGATAGAAATAACAGACTGTAGAATGCCGTAATCGACCAATCAGAATCAAGTATTCATATGAGCTGTGTAATAATGTATTGGAAGGAGTGCACTAATATATTAAGCTGTGATATCTTGCAGCCGGAACACACACACATGTATCTTGGCCCTTAGTTAAATACAAGTAACTACAAAGTGTTCATAGGGTATTAAAAGGTAGTAAGTCAATATGGTAAAAATTAAGCCCCTTAAAAAGTATTAAGACATCCTAATCACCATTTTATGAGGTATTAAATATTTGTCCAAAGCGTTTGTATGCTAAAAGTTTACCCGAGATTAATTTTATTGCATAGCTGTGTGTAGTGCTTATGGGATTCTTCTGTGTAGGCGAGTTAGATTATACTGAAAACGCATGCAAGCGAAGTCATGTTCTGTGTTCCGTTCATTTTCTATTGGAGACAGGCGAAGGTGACTTAAATGAGCAGATTGGGCGCCCCATGGACCCACTGACTAACTGATCTCAGTTTGACACGGTCATGCAAAGGTCCCTTTACGAATTATAAATTAACAAATGTAACTTACTTTTAATAAACTCTTCCTTTGGGTTCGTCCCACAATTTATTCTCTTGCGCTTTGTTCCCTCCTGACGTCTCTGAATTCTGCTGTACTGATATGACGGTGGTCCATAAAAGTTATCACAAGCTAAGACTGTTTGTTTAGTTTTGCAATCTCAGACTTGGTGTATGGTAAACATAAGTTGAAGGTGTGTCGCTGATGTAACTGGTTACAGTTTAATATGGCATTGATGGGTCTTTTTAAAATATCTTGAAAAGGTCTTAAAGGTCCCATGGCATGAAATTTTCACTTTCTGAGGTTTTTTAACGTTAAAATGAGTTCCTCTGACCTTCTTAAGTCACCCCAATGGCTAGAAATTTCATAATGTGTAAACCAAACTATGCCCAACATTTGAGAATGGCGCGTCAAAACGGCGCGTTGATAAGCTCTTCCCTTTACTACGTCAGCAAGGGAGATGATCCCCACGCCCCCCCTCTGGATTCCCACCCACTGTATGGATTGCCCCGCCCAGTTGTAGTGAGGAGACCATAGAGGACACAACAACATGGCATCACCTAAGCGAGCGAAACATGGAAATTGCGCTGTACATGGATGTGACAACACAGAAAAAAGTCTGTTTTTACTGCCGACAGGAGAGCCCCTGAAGACGCAGTGGCTTAATTTTATTTACTTCAATAATACGCCGTCGAATCTACCTAAGACGGTGTACGTTTGTCAGAAGCATTTTCCTGAGGAATGTTTCCACAACTTGGGACAGTACAGGGCAGGTTTTGCACATCAACTGTCACTGAAGCCTGGGTCCGTACCAAGCATCCCTGCCGCATCAGCAACAAACACCGAACAAGTAAGTGTATAACTGGTCGTTTTGCCGTGTTTTAAAATCGGTGCGTTAGCCTAGCAATTAGCTGTGCAGCTAACCGCTTCCTGCAGTTAGCCAGGTACTCTGCGCTACAAAACTAAAGAGCATGCAGCATGCTCTGTTAAACTGAGTTTAGTCTGGAAATTGACTAACTTATGAGCTTATGTTTGACTATTGCTCCGCAATGCATGTCTTCTGTTGGATAAGCGATATGTTGCTGTAGTTGCTGCTTCTATCCTCTTTGGTTATGGAGTGCGTGTTCAAGCCTAGGGTATTATACGTTCGTAAACTACCACTCCGAACACTCTCACACTCTGTTCTCTGTGTCACGTTGAGTTTACGAAAGGAGTCCGAGGGAGAACAGGGTTTTGTCTTAGCAGCGTGGCTACAGGTGCTGATAGCAGCGAGTATGTGTGCGCGCAGCTTGGTCAAGCCCCTCCCCCTCCCCCCATGGCCCGCCCCCACCCTCTACCCTTCCCCGCCTCCTGCTTCTCATTAGCAAAACGACGCACTGGGAAAAGCGCTGAAATGGGGCTTTCTCCCAGGAGGCTATATTTACGTGCCGAGGGTCCATTTCGAGAAAGGCTGCGGATATAACATCCGGAAACCTCCACGAGCCCGTTTAAAGCATCAACAAACCACCATGCCATGGGACTTTTAAAATGTATTCAGTTTAACTTCAGGATTCCTGCATATACCCTTAACTAAGTTGATTAGAATACTGCTTTACTTACCGACTGATATTACATGGCTATAATTAAAAGCATGGCGTGTCAAACCAATAACGTGTCTTCAAAATGAGCCACGATGGCTTTATCCAGTACTATATATATATATATATATATATATATATATATATATATATATATATATATATATAATATAATTTGCAATTAATTTCATATTTATTTTCTTTATATTTTGTTACCTTAAAATAATGGGTAGCTTGATGTTTACATTAGCAGATTGACATGCATGATGTAAACCATTGGGTTGATATTTCAGAACCTTTATTTAATTTGCTCTACTTTTCAAAAAATCTCCACAGAAAGTGAGGCAAAAGAATCAGGAGATGAAGGTGCTAATGGACCAGATGAGGAACCTCCTATGGGACATTAATGCCATGCTCACAATGCGCAAATGACTGGAAAGCCTTTCCCTTTTCACCCCTTCAGATCTGCCTTTATGTTCTTGTGATCCACACTCCTTTCAGTCTCTAAGGACAGCGGATGGCTCAGGATCACTGGTACTGTTACCGCTGTGCTTAGTCTTGATTAGTGAAAGAAGATTCAGGTGGAGATCGAACTCGTTAGCAAGCTCTCATTTGTAATATGTACTTCTTGCTGTAAAGAACCGAACAAATGATGCTCTTGGATTAGCAGGGATCTAGGACTATGAGTTCCATGCCAAGTAGTAAGGAGTGAGCCCAGGTAAGCGCTACAGGGACAGATGGGAGACCAGCCTGAGCTACAGGTTTCCTGTGTGGCACTAACATGGAATCCCTGACCCTCTGATCAGGAGACTACATGAGGTCTCTTTATTTTCATCCTGGCAGCTATTTTATCAGGTGGAAGATGGAGCCTAAGTGTATGTATACATTTTTCTTCAGGATGTGGGCACAGTAATAATGTTTGTAGGGTAAACCTTTTGTACAGTTAAAGATCTCCATGTCATTTTGGATATAAAATAAAAATGTAAAAAAAATTCTCGCTCATTTCTTATTTAAATGTGTAAGTTCAGTACACGTTGCATTTCAGAAATGTTTTATTGGTCATGTACATACAACTTCATGTATTGAGTCAAGTTGCTTTGTGACTGACTCCACAAGCACATAACGTGTTAGTCCATGGTACTATTAGCATCTCGCTAGGTGCTAACGTCAAACCACAACTGAAACGGCAGCCAGTGCAAACTCGTAGCATGGAGGCCATTCCCACTGAAATTTGTCAAAACTGAAGATCAAGTCAAAAAATTCCAGGCATAATTCAGTAGGGTGGAAACGGTCCTTCTTCGTTTAACACCGCTCAAGGTTAACTCTTGTACTCTGCAGAGTTTATCCGTTTTGAAAGGGACTGAGGCAACTCTGAAAGACAATGTCTATGCTCTCCATGTGGCTCAAGCACGCTCAAGATCCTTGTACTTCTTGCGCAGGACAGACACGTGGTCCTTGAAAAGAACAGGGTCCAGACGGAGCTGCGAGTGCACCAGGGGCATGTAGCCAAACCAGCTTGCAAAGGTGTTTATACAGTCTTGTCTCTGGGTAAAGTGCTCAGGGTTTGCCCAGGGGGCCATGTTGGTGCTCTGATGGGGGGATAAAAAAAAAGAAGAAAAAAATGGAATATGTGACAAAACTACTTTACCATTGTTCAGTATAATCCTGTACATTTGAATGTGTATTGTGTTGTTATTACTCTGACGCATGTGACTGATGACTCACTTGTGGACTTGGCATCTCTTTGTACTGCTTCCTCTGAGCCACTTTAATAGGTGGCAGGTGGGTCACAGAGGACACTAAGAAATTCATCAGGATGTCTTCACAGTTTGAGCTGCGGTCCACTAATGCCCGTAAAGAAGGTGGCAGATAATGCGAGAACAGGTAATGATAATACCTGTGAGAGAAAGGAGAGATTATCATGAGCTATGATTGTCAAATTTAGAAAACAACTGCAGAAATATACATTCGGATAATATCGCTGTTTGTTTTGCAAGGCTTATTTGATGGTTTTCTTTCTTTTTTCCCCTGATCATGTGGTGTTTTATGTGGAAAGTGTGTAGATGTCTGACCTTAGATAGCAAACACTTTCCTTAAAGCTGACAACGTGGCATTTTTAGCCGTCTAGGGTTATTATTAGCTCAGCCTGCCGATAGGCAATGAGCTTATGCCATCATGTGTTGTCCGTCCAGCGTCATCCACGTTTTACGAAAATTGCTTCTTCACTGATTTTTATTCTTTTAGGCAGGAAGGTAGATCTGCCTGGGGTGCATATAGCTTCTACCCAAATTTGCATAATTGTAATTAATAATGAAGGTATGGAGTAATTTAAGCCCTAATGAGCAGTTTCTATACAAATCGCTTCTTCTCCCTCAATACTTCACCAATTTTGATTCTTTCTGGCATGAAGGTAGGGGTATCTAGGCTGCATATAACTTCTACCCGGATTTGCTTAATTACAATTATTAATGAGGTAATGGACTAATTAAGCCTTAATGAGCAGTTCAACAAAAAATGCTTCTCTGTCAATTCCTTGCCAATTTGGATTCTTTCTGGCAATTAGGGTGTATATAGCTTTATATAAAGTGTAAATAGCTTGCAACATTTATTGCGCAAGGTGGCCCTCTTTTAGATCGTTCCTTTTGGACTAGACAGGGCCGGAGTGAACTACGCAGTCATTGGTGGTCTCGTTTCAGGTTGTCAGTGCCCTCAGTCTCGTCTCGTCTCATCTCATTATCTGTAGCTGCTTTATCCTGTTCTACAGGGTCGCAGGCAAGCTGGAGCCTATCCCAGCTGACTACGGGCGAAAGGCGGGGTACACCCTGGACAAGTCGCCAGGTCATCACAGGGCTGACACATAGACACAGACAACCATTCACACTCACATTCACACCTACGCTCAATTTAGAGTCACCAGTTAACCTAACCTGCATGTCTTTGGACTGTGGGGGAAACCGGAGCACCCGGAGGAAACCCACGCGGACACGGGGAGAACATGCAAACTCCACACAGAAAGGCCCTCGCCGGCCACGGGGCTCGAACCCGGACCTTCTTGCTGTGAGGCGACAGTGCTAACCACTACGCCTGCCCTCAGTCTATTTTATTAAAACTTGTGAAAAAATCTATTAAAAAATGTAAATGGCGCTAATAAGGGGTAAGAAATATTGTTTTGGTTTGGTCTGGTTGGTTTGTTTGTTGCAGGAGATGTCAGTTTAGATGTTTAAATCCCCCCCAGCAGGTTATTTTGTTGTTTTTAAACATATTTAACAGATTAAATCATGTTTGGAGCTGAGAATAGTATGTTGGCTGTGATCCATACCTGTGATAGAAAGCTGCTCCAGTCAGCACAATTGAGTATTCATTCGTCCATTTGGAGGTGTAACCCCAGATATTCTTCACTGGATCCCAGAAGTGACTTCGGGGTGGATATCCAACAATCCTCTCAGGGAAACTCCGCCACACATGGAAAGCAAAGTTGACCTAAAAGAATCAATGCAATTATTTATCTCTTTTTCCATCTATCCATTCTCACGGTCCACTTTATTAGGAACACCTGTACAGCTGCACGTTAAAGCAGTTACTTAATCAGCCAATCATTTGGCATCAGCACAATGCAAAAAAAAACAATCATGCAGATAGGTTTAGTTACTGTTCATATCAAACATCAGAATGGAGGAAAATTATGATCTGTGTAAATTCAACTATGGAGGCGCTATAACAGTAGAAGACCTCATCAGGTTCTACGCCTGCTATCTGTGATGGCTTTCTGCGCACCACAGTTGGAAAGAGTTGTTGTACGAGCTGCTATATCCTCCTTCCTGGGAGCTCGAACCAATCTGGGCATTTTCCTCTGACCTCTCAACAAGGCGTTTCCACTTGCAGAACTGTCGCTCACTCAATGTTCTTTAGTGTTTTGCAACATGCTGTGTAAACTCTAAAGGTGTGAGCGAGAGAGAGAGACTCTCAGGAAATCAGCAGTTTCTGAAATACTCAAACCAACATCCATGCCACGATCAAAGTAGCTCATGTGTCCATTCATCCGTCCCTCCCTCCCCAGTCAAAAGTTTGTACACCCCTTCTACTTTATAGATTTTCTGTATTTTAACTATTCTCTACATTGTAGAACAATACTGAAGACATCAAAACTATGAAATAACACATGGAACATACTGTACCATATATGGAATTATGTGTTTAAAAGTATTTAAAAAAAAAAATCATGTTTCACATTTTAGATTCTTCAAAGTAGCCACCGTTTCCCTCTGATGCTTTGTACACTATAGGCATTATCTTAACCAGCTTCATGAGGTAGTCACCTGGAATGCTTTTCAATTAAAAGGTGTGTCTCGTCAAGTTAATTAGTGCAATTTCTGGCCGCCTTGATGCGTTTGAGATCAAACAGTAAATAACACAAATACAGTAAATAGGCCTATTCCGGCGGCACGGTGGTGTAGTGGTTAGCACTGTCGCCTCACAGCAAGAAGGTCCGGGTTTGAGCCCCGTGGCCGGCGAGGGCCTTTCTGTGTGGAGTTTGCATGTTCTCCCCGTGTCCGCGTGGGTTTCCCCCACAGTCCAAAGACATGCAGGTTAGGTTAACTGGTGACTCTAAATTGACCGTAGGTGTGAATGTGAGTGTGAATGGTTGTCTGTGTCTATGTGTCAGCCCTGTGATGACCTGGCGACTTGTCCAGGGTGTACCCCGCCTTTCGCCCGTAGTCAGCTGGGATAGGCTCCAGCTTGCCTGCGACCCTGTAGAACAGGATAAAGCGGCTAGAGAGAATGAGATGAGGCCTATTCCACAACTGTAGTAATTCGCTCAACTAAGTAAAGAGAAATGACGTCCATCATTACTTTAAGACATGAAGTGACTTTTAATCCATAAAAATGAAGAAAAAACATTGAGTTAGGTGTGTTCAAATGTTTGACTGGAACACACACAGTAGTGTGTGTGTGTGTGTGTGTGTGTGTGTGTGTAGGATTAAACAAGTCTGACCAGGCTTGAATATTCATAACCTTGGCTGTGAATATTTTACCCAACACAAATACAGTTGTTCAAAAAATACAATTATCTGTTTAGACATTTAGTTTTAGGTAGAATATACATATGGATGATCATACCACATTTTATATAAACATTTATAAATAATGTAGAAATTTGGGTATTTCCAAGGAGTTCACAGACTTGTTCTTGCAAATGTAAAACAAGACACTTAAGAATAGGATTTTTCACACTCTTGGTCTTGGGTTAATCATAGAAAGGAAGGTCTCACCTCACTCGTCAGTAGCACAGAGTCTTCATCAAGGCTGAGCACTGCTTCAGTCTCAATCGCAGCATGTGGCAGGAAACGGCTACTTGTCTGTTGAAAGCAGAGTAAATCATGGAGCGAGCCTTGGAAAATGGGAGTTTGCTCTTTACATATGGCCACAGTTTGACTATACCCTCATGTAGTGACACTCACTTTCCTTCTGCCATCTGTGACAACAAGGGGCACTGGCATGGGCGGCCACTTACTCCGGTGAGGGGGCGGCTTCTCACTGTTCCACACGATGATAATCTGTAAAGGAGCACAGTGGAGTAGTATACGGCATAAAACACTCAACAGGGTAAAAAACATTGTTTCCTGGAAACAGTTGATGTACCTGTGAGCAGTATTTTGACTTTGACACCACCTGCAGGAGCTTCATAATTGGTTGAGACTGGGAAACCAGCTGAGATGTGGCATGGATGACAGCAGTAAATTCCTGGCCAGGCATGACTCCTGCGTTAATGGAAGATAGGGAGGACTGAGACTGCGACAGAAAACTGAGACTTTGGTCACGGTTACTGGTGTGAACTCTGAATGTTTAATTGGTGATGTTCCGATTTTGATTAAATTACTTTGGGGCAGTTGTGCAGACTTGAACACCACTACTGCATTCAAATTTTATTCTACAACGTTCTGTCAAATCATTTGTTGTGAAAGAAATGCATGTGATGTGTATTGTGAAAGGGACATGTTCCACAACTTGTACATCCCTTCTTTCTGCTTACCAAGGTTCAGATAGTAGAAAGGGTAATGAGCCAGGTGGATCGAGTATTCAGGCAGCACCAGAAGACCTCCAGGCAGAGAATTCCACATGAACTTATTCCTTGAGATGTGGGCATACACTCTGTCCTTGATGATCTGACAGACAGCACCAGTGAATCAGTTTACTGTGGTTAAACTCCCCAAGATGTACGTTATTTCCCATCAGTATCCCCAGCCATATCTGTTTGTTCCATGCCTTTCCAAATTATGTTGTCATACATTTCTAAATTTAGCCAGCAGAGGGCAATGCTGGCTCATGCAATTTATGTAAAAACCAACATTGTGTTTGGCAATTAACCTGAAGGCACAGCACTAAGTGGGTGCTAATGATGCAGAGCATCATCATCCTTGTTTTAATTTCCCCTGACAGTCCTTGCCAGATCGACTCTGCTTAAAACCTACATACAAACCACCTTATGCTCACCTCTAAAGTGGTGAGAACTATCTTGTCCACTGAGGAGAAGTAGGCCTCCCAAAGCATCTGGGTACGTTGTCTCAGTGCCAGTACCCGGTCAATGCCCACTGCCCGCACTGTAGAGGGCACCTTATGGAGCAGAGACGGATTTTATCTTGGGAACACGCTAAGCTAAAGGCTGTACATGGAAATGCTATGAACTTATTGCATAACTAGACCACTTTTAGTCCTTCAGTAACATGAATTTAAGTAAATAAAAAAGGCTTAAAAGTTGACAGCTCTCAACACTTGTTAATATGCTGTTTACCTGAAGCAGCAACCTCTCGTCTCCCTCGATAACTGCCTGGTTCCACTGGATGACATCAGAGAAGGGCAACTCCCAACCGTTGCTGAGCAACACTGGGATGCAGGCCGCCTGGGGACAGGGAGAAAGGAAAGAAGAATTCATTGAGCACCACCAAAATTCACATAGTTGCTAAACAAAATTGATTCAGAAATGTAGTGGGCACTTTAAATAAAATAATTCCTATTAGGGACAGAACTCGTATTGAGTTGGAACAGGTGAACAGGAAGGTCCTTATCCCAAGGGACCAAAGTATGCCTCAATCCGACTATCAGTTCTCTCCAAGAAATGGCACAAAGGATGCTTGAGATCAAGGACCCTAGGCTGCTAATTACAACCCCGATTCCAAAAAAGTTGGGACAAAGTACAAATTGTAAATAAAAACGGAATGCAATAATTTACAAATCTCAAAAACTGATATTGTATTCACAATAGAACATAGACAGCATATCAAATGTCGAAAGTGAGACATTTTGAAATTTCATGCCAAATACTGGCTCATTTGAAATTTCATGACAGCAACACATCTCAAAAGAGTTGGGACAGGGGCAATAAGAGGCTGGAAAAGTTAAAGGTACAAAAAAGGAACAGCTGGAGGACCAAATTGCAACTCATTAGGTCAATTGGCAATAGGTCATTAACATGACTGGGTATAAAAAGAGCATCTTGGAGTGGCAGCAGCTCTCAGAAGTAAAGATGGGAAGAGGATCACCAATCCCCCTAATTCTGCGCCAACAAATAGTGGAGCAATATCAGAAAGGAGTTCGACAGTGTAAAATTGAAAAGAGTTTGAACATATCATCATCTACAGTGCATAATATCATCAAAAGATTCAGAGAATCTGGAAAAATCTTTGTGCGTAAGGGTCAAGGCCGGAAAACCATACCGGGTGCCCGTGATCTTCGGGCCCTTAGACGGCACTGACTCACATACAGGCATGCTTCTGTATTGGAAATCACAAAATGGGCTCAGCAATATTTCCAGAGAACATTATCTGTGAACACAATTCACCGTGCCATCCGCCGTTGCCAGCTAAACCTCGATAGTTCAAAGAAGAAGCCGTATCTAAACATAATCCAGAAGCGCAGACGTCTTCTCTGGGCCAAGGCTCATTTAAAATGGACTGTGGCAAAGTGGAAAACTGTTCTGTGGTCAGACGAATCAAAATTTGAAGTTCTTTATGGAAATCAGGGATGCCGTGTCATTCGGACTAAAGAGGAGAAGGACGACCCAAGTTGTTATCAGCGCTCAGTCCAGAAGCCTGCATCTCTGATGGTATGGGGTTGCATTAGTGCGTGTGGCATGGGCAGCTTACACATCTGGAAAGACACCATCAATGCTGAAAGGTATATTCAGGTTCTAGAGCAACATATGCTCCCATCCAGACGACGTCTCTTTCAGGGAAGACCTTGCATTTTCCAACATGACAATGCCAAACCACATACTGCATCGATTACAGCATCATGGCTGCGTAGAAGAAGGGTCCGGGTACTGAACTGGCCAGCCTGCAGTCCAGATCTTTCACCCATAGAAAACATTTGGTGCATCATAAAACGGAAGATACGACAAAAAAGACCTAAGACAGTTGAGCAACTAGAATCCTACATTAGACAAGAATGGGTTAACATTCCTATCCCTAAACTTGAGCAACTTGTCTCCTCAGTCCCCAGACGTTTACAGACTGTTGTAAAGAGAAAAGGGGATGTCTCACAGTGGTAAACATGGCCTTGTCCCAACTTTTTTGAGATGTGTTGTCATGAAATTTAAAATCACCTAATTTTTCTCTTTAAATGATACATTTTCTCAGTTTAAACATTTGATATGTCATCTATGTTCTATTCTGAATAAAATATGGAATTTTGAAACTTCCACATCATCGCATTCCGTTTTTATTTACAATTTGTACTTTGTCCCAAATTTTTTGGAATCAGGGTTGTAAACAGTATCCTTCCTTTGATCAGTAGTAGGGTGGAGCCATGGTTTATTAAGTTCAGTCTGGTTTTCCTCTTTTTTCTTGTTTACTGAAGTTGCAGTCCTTTCAACTTCAGTTGAAATTCAGAAATTTGTATTCGGGTTTGCTTTTTATCTTGCATATATTTTGGTCTGTTGTTAATTGTTTTAATGAAATCGCAGGAGAGCAGAGCTTTAAGAACCGGCAGAGATCAAACAAGCCCCCTCTGGTGCAGCGAAGCCCAGCCTTTATTCTAAGAAAGATTTAGACAATACTGTTTTTAGACAAGGAAAAATTAACTCCAGGTAGTTAACTAGTTCGATAGAACCTATTTAAAGTCTGGACCTTTCCTGTGTGTTCATACTTGAAGAAATTAGATTAGATGTAGAAGAATAACACTGCTCTTCACTGCTGGTAGCCAATTCTCAGGCATGTATGCACATTTTTTAGGTTTGGATCTGAGAGTGATTGCGTCAGAGATATTAAAGAATCAGACGAGCCATGTTTGGATGGTGTGTGTGTGTGTGTGTGTGTGTGTGTGTTTGGGGGGTGGGGTTGTGGGTCAGAGGATGTTCTAGAACTTTCCACTTGCAAATCCACTGATAATTGCCAGTTCTTTAGTTCTTTATGTGGCTTTGGCTGGCACAAAAGAAAAGAGCTCAAAGAGGAGTGAATGGAAAAGTGGGAGCAAAGCAGACAGTGAACTTGGAGCAACAGAAAAAGAAAAAGTGGGATTGTGAGGAGGAGTTACTGTGAGGTTAAGGCTGCCAAACTCACCGTTTTTGTGGATTTGTTCATTCAGCACTGCTCAGCAGAGCTGAGGGCGCCCTACGTGAGCTTCCGGCCCTTTCACACACAATGCCAGTAAGCCTAAAAATATATGCGCTGCAGTTTCCCACCCAATGCCTAATGCACTGTTTTACTAGGAAACCCCTGGACCGTTCTGAATGTTTGAGTTTTCTTGCCACAAGGTGGTTGTGCCATTTTTTTCTTCTTCTTTCACCTCAAGTGCTATGCAGCTGCTGAGACATCAACCATTGACACCAGGTCAGAGGAGTTTAAATAAACCTTGCTAATGCTGTAATACCTGCAAAGACTCAAGAAAACGAAAGGATCCCAAGCGTCGTCCACGAGGAACCAGGCAGAAGGTGGAGTTATGGAGCAGCTCCTGATAGTCAAACCTAAGGAAGAGAGATGGAGACAGACACAGAGCAAGCATGAGCAGAAACATTCTCCACACTGCAGAAAGAGAGTTCATTAGAGCTGCACTGGCACTGCTCAAGCCACAACCGCACTGAGAGTGTTTTGATCTGGCCATCGTCCCTGCTTCAAGCTGTTGTCCCTGGCAACCTTTTAGCATTTGTAAGAGTATGCTAAAGGAACCGAATCCAGTTCCTTTGTGCGATTGCCACCATCAAGTGATTAGTGTAAGAGAAATGGAGAGAAAAGTCACTGCTGACCCAGATTGAGCTAATGAGCGTGGATGACAAGGGTTGAGCAACAGATCTGTTCTGATTAAATATGAAATTCTTCCCATATCTCGCAACTGTCAACAGAATATCTGATCGAAGGTCGTCTCAGTTGGAGAAAAAAATGATGTGGATCATCAACATCCATGCAATCAGGATACTCATCTCTACTTGCCTGTCAATCATACTGCCTATAATTCAGACAACTGGAACACAGAAGGGATGGATTATGTTTGAATTTTGAGCTTCTCAGACAAGAAGCTTCCTTCAGCAAATGTCCACTAATATGGCTGACTTTAGAACTGAACATGCAAAGAAACAACCAGACCCAAAAGGGGAATAATAAAGATATCTTCATTCGAGTGATGGGCTGCTTTCAGGAGTGCAACATAAGCAGAAAATCTATTCTGTCCAACTGAGAGCTGTGATTAATATTGTCAGGTGATTTCTATGAGAATTGTGTGTGCTTGACTACAAGTGCAACAATTAGCCCATCAATCTCAACTCCCAGTTAGCTGCCTGGAGAACAGTGACCTTCTCACTGTCTTATAGAAATAACACCACCTTACCAGGAGCACTAGCTCCGTATTTGGGCGTACACAAATCTGATTCTCACTGATAGCTGGCTTGGACTCTAAGAGCCCTTATTTTGCTTTCGGACCAGGTTGACCCTGTGTGGGCAACGGGCTCTGCTCTTGAAAGAACCCAGTGTTCATCTGTAGGCCGACAGGGCACAGCGACCATGGCTCGCCTCCAGCGCCACTCCAGCGGGAGTGCAAACACATTGCCATAAAAGCATCTCTATCTCTGTTCCCTCTCATACATGTTTATTTACTGCTGCAGTGGAAGAACAAACAACCCTGCCATCCATCTTGGGCCTCCTTCTGGCTTCCTGTCAAAGCCCGGCAAGTGTCCAAAGCCAAAACACCAGGTTGGCTCAACATGTGTCTGAATTTGAGTGCATAATACAATTTATTTAGCCTTTACAAATGCTGTTTATATTGATATAATACTGGAATTACACACTAAATCTGTTTTAATGTCATAGTCACTGAGTGGTCAAGTGGGATGGACAAAATAAAACATTTATTATAAAAATAATTATTCTTTCTTCTTATTAGAAGTAGACAGCCTTTCGATTTCATAAAATCGGTGAAATTTAGTTCCCTCTGAAATTTGGTCATTGTGATTACATGTTTATTTCTGTAATATCTATAAAAAAGGGCGGCACGGTGGTGTAGTGGTTAGCGCTGTCGCCTCACAGCAAGAAGGTCCTGGGTTTGAGCCCCGTGGCCGGCGAGGGCCTTTCTGTGTGGAGTTTGCATGTTCTCCCCGTGTCCACGTGGGTTTCCTCCGGGTGCTCCGGTTTCCCCCACAGTCCAAAGACATGCAGGTTAGGTTAACTGGTGACTCTAAATTGACCGTAGGTGTGAATGTGAGTGTGAATGGTTGTCTGTGTCTATGTGTCAGCCCTGTGATGACCTGGCGACTTGTCCAGGGTGTACCCCGCCTTTCGCCCGTAGTCAGCTGGGATAGGCTCCAGCTTGCCAGCGACCCTGTAGAAGGATAAAGCGGCTAGAGATAATGAGATGAGATGAGATCTATAAAAAAACCAGGGTATTCTGTGGCTGGGAAGTTATTTAATTTGAGAGGATTCCCTAGCAAATAATATGCATGAAATCGCTTGCTTCGCGCAGTCAGGCAGACAGAGGAAGTCCGTGTGTGCGTGCACAGGTTTACCTTCGTCGTCGTCTTCATTTTTTGGGTTTTACGGCAGCGAGCATCCATTGTTGCATTACTGCCATCTACAGGTTTACCTTTGACTGCACTGACAGTTTCATCATTCTGTCGCTAAACGAACAGCCGATCACACCGAGGTGCTCGCTGACCGCCGATATTTATTAGTTTGATCTTGCGTTTTCTTTCCTTCACAACATAACGTCTTTTCTTCTCGCTTTCTGTTACTGTAGTCGGTCTTTCACATTTCATTCGCACACTCACGTCCTCCATTTTTCTCTCCTGTTTCAAATTTGTATCCCATACTGCCTTGCGTAAACGGGGAAAGCCCACCACGTGATGCATGACGTAGTATCTTGTATTGCGTCATGGTGAAGCAAGAAAAAGTAGCGGAGAATTTAGGGCCACGTGGCCCTAAATTCATTAATTGCTCTATTAAAAAAAACTAATAAAATTGGAAGTATGTGATTTTCGAATTCAGTAGCTTTCGGTCCACTAAACAAAAATAATTGGGTGTCGGGGAAAATTCTTTTTATGACCTCATCTCATTATCTCTAGCCGCTTTATCCTTCTACAGGGTCGCAGGCAAGCTGGAGCCTATCCCAGCTGACTACGGGTGAAAGGCGGGGTACACCCTGGACAAGTCGCCAGGTCATCACAGGGCTGACACAGACAACCATTCACACTCACATTCACACCTACGGTCAATTTAGAGTCACCAGTTAACCTAACCTGCATGTCTTTGGACTGTGGGGGAAACCGGAGCACCCGGAGGAAACCCACGCGGACACGGGGAGAACATGCAAACTCCACACAGAAAGGCCCTCGCCGGCCCCGGGGCTCGAACCCAGGACCTTCTTGCTGTGAGGCGACAGCGCTAACCACTACACCACCATGCCGCCCCTTTTTATGACCTAAACTTGAAAAATCTGAAAGGCAGTCTACCTTGAAGGGTGGGGGATCAATATAGTTTGCAAAATTAATGCATTAACAAATTAAAAATGTAGATGGTGACTCAATAAGTGTTCACTCCCTTGCTTAAAAATCCCTATAATTGTTCTTTTGGAAAGAGACATGTTTCCAGAAGCAAATTTCAGTGTAGCAGAGGCCCAGCATTTATATCAAACATTAATCTTCACTATTTGACAGAGATAAGCTGATGTTCCACTGATTTGTTTACCTTTCTTGATGTTGAACAATTGTGGAGCAGTGCGATTTAACTACATAAAGTTATTGTCAAAAATGTAAAGTGCAACAAGTGTTAATAGAGGTCCACTGGGGAAAGAATAATGACAGGACTGCCAAGGTGGGCTAGATAAAACTCTATAAAATACTACGTACCTGCCAAGATCTTTTTTCTTTTTTTGAGAGCATTTAAATGTAATTAAATGTAATAAATTTCCACAAAAAGCAACTGGTATGCAGCATGGTGAGCTTGTTTCTCCAGCAAATGCTAAAGAAGAAGAAAAATGTGTCTCCCTTTCAAAGTGCCTGAATTTATGGGGCTAATTTCGTGACTCTTTTTTTTTTTTTATGTAGTTGTGGTGGATATTTTATTAAAACCTGGCAACCTTGGTTAATGATATTACCTCAAAGACTGTAGAACAAATGTATGTCTAAAATTGCTCAAAATGAGTCAGCAGACTGTATGCTGGATAGTTTTGTGTGGATCCTCATCTGCCTATTACTCAAAAAAAAATAACCCGATAGTAGCTGAGAGAGTAAGTCAAGTGTTTTACCTTCCTGACTTAATTTATTTGAAGTTATTTTGTTATTAATGTCATCCTGTCCCACCAAAATCTATGGTCACAAGCTGCTGATAATTGGTAGCATATTTTACATGCTTTCAGACTGGATAGGGTGACCAGATTTCCCTAGTCTGAAACCGGGACACTTTCGCGCGCGACCATGCTCGTGCACACACACCTTTTTTTTTACGTAAACGTGACACTCAGAGAGGTGCTCTTATCATTTTGTTGAAGCTCACATTTATCAACATCTCACATGAAATAAAACAAACAGGCATTTTGTTATCTAGTAGCATAGTGGTATACAGATCAGTTAAATTATGGTCAGACAACAGATTTTGTAATGGCTGAGAATAGGCCAGGCTATGTCCATAGGCCAAATTTAAACTGATTTATTTCACCTGTTTGTGAGAACACCAAGAAGAATGCATATGCACATGTAGGCTATATCTCTAATATAGCATGAACTTAAAAAGTAGATATGTGACCTCAACATAGCCTAGGTCAGAATCAACCTTACTAACCATTCCCCACAACTGAATGAATAAAGCAAGAAGATGTGTACAAAAGTGAACACTTTAATGGAAGGTGCAACAAGCTGTTCAACAGAATGGTCAGAATGGTATGTTAAACAGAAACAAAAAAGAGACAAGTGATTTGAGAATATATACTACGGAAGCCGAGAGAGGCCCTTCATATAATCCTTTTTTTTTATTCACCTTGTTATCCCGAGATAACGACATAATTAATTCAGGATCTCGAGAAAACAACACAACTAATTCGAGATCTCGAGAAAACAAAACAATTATTTCATGATCTCGAGTAAACAGCTGAGAAATGGTTCATTCAGGTGCGCCAAGAGACTTGTGATATGCTGACTTTGGGGCTATTTCTCATTCTGTATAGACGCGACTTTGGTCATTAGAATGTCTGGAATAATCGATCACCTAATAAGGCAATATTTTGATCAGGGGTTGACACAGGGAGAGATTGCATTAAGTCTTTTAATAAGGGATAATTTCAAAATTAGTCCGTGGCACCTCCGCAGAAGACTGGCCCGGCTTCGTCTCTACCGACGGAGATACAGTGATCCAGCTGAGATCATGAAATAATTGTTTTGTTTTCTCGAGATCTCGGAATAACGGTTTTGTTTTCTCGAGATCTCAAATTAGTTGTGTTGTTTTCTCGAGATCCTGAATTAATTATGTCGTTATCTCGGGATAACAAGGTGAATAAAAAAAGATTATATGAAGGGCCTCTCTCGGTTTCCATAAATATACACTCAAACAAAACAGCAGTAAAGGAGGAGAGGGGCGACAGCCCGAGGAGAGCCCCCACAGGAGCGCACAGCATTTGCAACATAGGCTACCCAACTCAGTACAAGAACAAAGCACTTACAGTGTGTGCAGTAGGCTTCGTGCGCATTGTTCTGCACCTCTCGGAGGAAGGGATAGGTGCCCTGTAAATCTTTGGAAAAGGTACATTTTCTTTTCGGCATAATTGCTGCGGCATTACTGCTGCTAGCTGCTAGACAAAGAACATTCGCGCCAGTTAATGTTTATTTTATTGTTGCATGGCAACACGTTCTGTTGTCTGGAATAATGTGGCTAAATAAACACCCATGCCACAGGGCCAGGGGGCAGTAACCAGGAAAGTTTGCGATTCCTGTCAATTCATCAAAATAGTAAATGCAGACATTTCTCCGCTAATGATTCCCACGCTGCTCAGTCGCAAACATCGCGAGTGGCGAAAACCGGGACATATCCGTGTCCCGACAGACTTTTGTCGGGACTCGGGACACACAACCCCAAATCGGGACTGTCCCGGTAAAACCGGGACGTTTGGTCACCCTAAGACTGGAGGAACTTTTTCATAGTTCTTACACATGTTGGAGGAAGGTACCCAAGGTTCTAACTAGACCAAAAGATGAGTGTAGTGGCATCAGTCATAATGGCCGGGGGTTCTACATGCTTGGAGATGCATTCTAGTGCATTTCCTGGCAATTGCAGGCCTCCCCGAAAGTCACTCTTTTTTTGGTAATATTATTGAGATTTTTTTTTTGCCAAAAGTTGCTGTTTTTGATTGAAGACTTATTATAGTTAATATTCAAATACATTGGTGACATTTATTGAATAAAAATAAAACAACCAGTTGATGTTCACCAAGTGTCAGCTTTATTTTCAGCTTCAACCATTCAATTACAATACATGACCATCCAGATCTAACTTATATCATACCTTCCCCTACTGACTGTTACTCTGATGGTTTCAATGCACCGTGTTGTGACATAAAAAAATTGCCAGGGACCAGCACATATTACGTACATGGTGCATAAGCGCCTCTTAACACAGATGGCACTTTACCACGAACACAGCATAAGGAAGGAGGTAAACTGGACTAGCATGATCAGTGACAATCTCTACATGGGACTACTTGGGCAGCTATGCACTGGGCACTTATATGGATGGGGAGTGGAGTCTGTCTGAATGTAGAACATTCACATGGCAGTGTGCTGTTGCTGCCATGTGGGGATAACAAAAAAAAACAAAAAAAAACACATTTTCAAGATTGAGAAGTCTTTTTATTTGTGTAGTGGCAACTTTTACAGGCCTGTCATCAATATTGTGGGCGTTGCTGTAAGGAAACATTGCGTATCGGCCCGATACGCTGAAAAGGCCTAGTTAGAACCCTGGTTACACTTTTTTTGTGTATCTGCACTGCAGGAACTGAGGACAATCATAGCTCTTAGAATGCTGTTTTGAGGGACTTTTTTAGCTCCTACTTCAGGGTAGGTATTCTCCCAGCACAAGAGGAGCCATGAGTGATGTAAGCGTACAGTGAATGGTCAAACACATGAGCCAATGCAACATAATAATCCACATTAACATGTTAGATCAACATACTTTACATATCATCCATAGCCGCTTATCCTGTGTAGGGTCGCAGGCAAGCTGGAGCCTATCCCAGCTGACTACGGGCGAAAGGCGGGGTACACCCTGGACAAGTCGCCAGGTCATCGCAGGGCTGACACACAGACACAGACAACCATTCACACTCACATTCACACCTACGGTCAATTTAGAGTCACCAGTTAACCTAACCTGCATGTCTTTGGACTGTGGGGGAAACCGGAGCACCCGGAGGAAACCCACGCGGACACGGGGAGAACATGCAAACTCCACACAGAAAGGCCCTCACCAGCCACGGGGCTCGAACCCGGACCTTCTTGCTGTGAGGCAACAGTGCTAACCACTACACCACCGTGCCGCCTGCCCTCAGTCTATTTTATTAAAACTTGTGAAAAAATCTATTAAAAAATGTAAATGGCGCTAATAAGGGGTAATAAATATTGGTTTGGTTTGGTCTGGTTGGTTTGTTTGTTTGTTGCAGGAGATGTCAGTTTAGATGTTTAAATCTCCCCCAGCAGGTTATTTTGTTGTTTTTAAACATATTTAACAGATTAAATCATGTTTGGAGCTGAGAATAGTATGTTGGTTGTGATCCATACCTGTGATAGAAAGCTGCTCCAGTCAGCACAATTATAGAGACAAACAACCATTCACACTGATGGTCAATTTAGAGCCACCAATTAGCCTAACCTTTGAACTGTGGCTGAAACCAGAGTGCCTGACACAGACAGAACATGCAAACTCCACACAGAAAGGCCCTCGTCAGCCGCTGGACTCGAACCCAGAACCTTCTTGCTGTGAGGTGACAGTGCTAACCACTACACCACTGTACCACCCATTTTACATCATCAACTATGAATTTGCTCTTTATGATGTAAAATAAATAATTTACTTTATTTTAAAGCATGTAACACTGCCTGATCTCCCCCATTCTACGGCACAGTGGATTGATCCATTTCTATAGAAACATGCGAACAAAACGCGACACAAGAAAATAGACAAGTTTGAATCCGAATGTTGCTGTAAAAACAGCAAACTAGCAACACAAGAACATTGGTGAACAAGATGCACGTTCATATACAAACAAACTAGTGACGTCGCTATAGCAATTATTGGCCAGCTTATGTCCAATCAGCATTCCTACTAGTGGTATGAATGCAAACAGAAAAAAAAGTCTTTGAAGATGCAGTTCTTGAGGGAGCTCCCCAGTGGGTAGTTCCTCTCAATGAGTACCAAGAACTGTTTGGTCCGAAAGTGGCTTTTGTCAGTGGCTGAGTTTATTTCCCCTAGTGGAATAAGATATATACACACAGTGGGGCAAAAAAGTATTTAGTCAGCCACCAATTGTGCAAGTTCTCCCACTTAAAAAGATGAGACAGGCCTGTAATTTTCATCATAGCTACACTTCAACTATGAGAGACAGAATGGGGGGAAAGAATCCAGGAAATCACACTGTAGGATTTTTAATGAATTAATTGGTAAATTCCTCAGTAAAATAAGTATTTGGTCACCTACAAACAAGCAAGATTTCTGGCTCTCACAGACCTGTAACAACTTCTTTAAGAGGCTCCTCTGTCCTCCACTCGTTACCTGTATTAATGGCACCTGTTTGAACTCGTTATCAGTATAAAAGTCACCTGTCCACAACCTCAAACAGTCACACTCCAAACTCCACTATGGCCAAAACCAAAGAGCTGTCAAAGGACACCAGAAACAAAATTGTAGACCTGCACCAGGCTGGGAAGACTGAATCTGCAGTAGGTAAGCAGCTTGGTGTGAAGAAATCAACTGTGGGAGCAATTATTAGAAAATGGAAGACGTACAAGACCACTGATAATCTCCCTCGATCTGGGGCTCCACGCAAGATCTCACCCCGTGGGGTCAAAATCATCACAAGAACGGTGAGCAAAAATCCCAGAACCACATGGGGGAACCTAGTGAATGACCTGCAGAGAGCTGGGACCAAAGTAACAAAGGCTACCATCAGTAACACACTACGCCACCAGGGAGTCAAATCCTGCAGTGCCAGACGTGTCCCCCTGCTTAAGCCAGTACATGTCCAGGCCCGTCTGAAGTTTGCTAGAGAGCATTTGGATGATCCAGAAGAGGATTGGGAGAATGTCATATGGTCGGATGAAACCAAAATAGAACTTTTTGGTAAAACCTCAACTTGTCGTGTTTGGAGGAGAAAGAATGCTGAGTTGCATCCAAAGAACACCATACCTACTGTGAAGCATGGGGGTGGAAACATCATGCTTTGAGGCTGTTTTTCTGCAAAGGGACCAGGATGACTGATCCGTGTAAAGGAAAGAATGAATGGGGCCATGTATCATGAGATTTTGAGTGAAAACCTCCTTCCATCAGCAAGGGCGTTGAAGATGAAACATGGCTGGGTCTTTCAGCATGATAATGATCCCAAACACACCGCCCGGGCAACGAAGGAGTGGCTTCGTAAGAAGCATTTCAAGGTCCTGGAGTGGCCTAGCCAGTCTCCAGATCTCAACCCCATAGAAAATCTTTGGAGGGAGTTGAAAGTCCGTGTTGCCCAGCGACAGCCCCAAAACATCACTGCTCTAGAGGAGGTCTGCATGGAGGAATGGGCCAAAATACCAGCAACAGTGTGTGAAAACCTTGTGAAGACTTACAGAAAACGTTTGACCTCTGTCATTGCCAACAAAGGGTATATAACAAAGTATTGAGATGAACTTTTGTTATTGACCAAATACTTATTTTCCACCATAATTTGCAAATAAATTCTTTAAAAATCAGACAATGTGACTTTCTGGATTTTTTTTCTCATTTTGTCTCTCATAGTTGAAGTGTACCTATGATGAAAATTACAGGCCTCTCTCATCTTTTTAAGTGGGAGAACTTGCACAATTGGTGACTGACTAAATACTTTTTTGCCCCTGTGTGTGTGTGTGTGTGTGTGTGTGTGTATATATATATATATATATATATATATATATATATATATATATATATGCGCCTCCGGGTGCTCCGGTTTCCCCCACAGTCCAAAGACATGCAGGTTAGGTTAACTGGTGACTCTAAATTGACCGTAGGTGTGAATATGAGTGTGAATGGTTGTCTGTGTCTATGTGTCAGCCCTGTGATGACCTGGCGACTTGTCCAGGGTGTACCCCGCCTTTCGCCCGTAGTCAGCTGGGATAGGCTCCAGCTTGCCTGCGACCCTGTAGAAGGATAAAGCGGCTAGAGATAATGAGATGAGATGATATATATATATATATATATGCTGTCAAAAATGTCGTATTATTAACGCGTTAACTTGACTCAATTTTAACGACGATAATTTTTTTTTATCGCGAGATTAACGCTCTGTGACATGATGTAGGTTTTTCATAAGCTTTTGAAACTGCCAGGAACTTGGAACAGAGACTTTGCTTAGAAAAACGATAGCAGCTAGACTGTAATGCCACGCCCCGCACAGCCAGAGTCCTCTGCCCTCCCCCGAAGAGCCACGGTGCTCGGCTTAGGTTTCGTTTTCCCATCGGCGGCTCCAGCCCCACTTTGCAGTGGCTGTGACAAGACGTGTTATGCGCTGCAATAAAAAAAAAAAAACATTGGTACAACCAGTGTTCGAACTATGCCGATATTTTCGGGGGGTCCCTTTTTTCCCTTGGGGGGGGTTGCTTGCGCTTGTCTCAGAGTGCGGATCTCCATCGGGCGCTCACTTCGGATATGCAAATGCTTCCCGTTACACACGATTGCTATGTCAATAAACATCATTCTGCCAATATTTAGAGACCCCCCAACATTTCCCAAATCATGTTTTCAAGGGATCTCATGTCTGTTTCAGGGGATCTCAGATCCCCCGAGTACCCCCGTAGTTCGAACGGTGAGCAAGCCCATTCACTTTTTTATGCTGATAAGAGAATTACAATGGTTTTTCATGTGACAAAAATGTGCGATTAAATTGCGATTAATCGCGAGTTAACTATGACAGACGCGACATTAATTGTGATTAAATATTTTAATCGCTTGACAGCACTAATATATATATTTTTAAATCATTAAATTACAGTCTCATTCTATACCATTTTAATTAAGAACAGATATTCTAAAAAAAAAAAAAATTGTAGGCCAGATTAGAGCCTTTACTGTGAGGATCCCGTCCTGGACACTTCTGGTTTAAATGTTTGATCCCTTCCATTCATTCTTCTGGCTGGAATGGAGAGATCTATTAGCACTGTAACGTGGTGACCGTGAAGAACTGATGCAACCAAAATAGTGCCACTAGATTAGTGCACTGTGTAATATGAAAATCTCATGTGTCACACAGGTTTTTTTGGGTTAGTAGCCTCACACTTGCCCTTTAATGGACAGTTGTTGGTTAACCTGTGTTGGGTTTAGAGTCTAACGGGATGGAAAGGAAGATTCATCTGAGCTGCAGTTCAGCACCAGTTAAGAGAGTAAACCTGTTTTTACCATCACCACAATGATGTGGGTGTTACTGAGATCTTTTCTTAGATTATGTGCTACGCGTTACACTTGGCTTGTTCCATGGGTCTGAAATGAACGTGTATGTTTGAATGTAAATTAGCTCCGACCCACTTTTCCCTCCTTCCTCTCTCTTACTTTCACTGTGTGTTCTTTCACTGTGTATTTTAATGAAGTCATTTACACAAAAGTGATGGAACAAATACATGATTTAATTGTCCCTTTTGTTTTCTATTAGCTATTAAACAGGCTTTTTGCACTTCCATTTACAGAGGTTGAGTGTTGAAGTGAGCTAGCTTTTCATTCCAGGGGGTAAATACATGTCTCTAGAGCACGCTACCACTGTTATGGGACACAAGGGGACATGGAGCATATCTCCAATCTGTAATGTTGGGGCACGACCCACTGCTGCACTGCATACTGAGCAGTTCAGTGGTGTGTTTATGATTTGTATTTGGGGGCATTTTTCTAGGTCAGTGTCTCAGTGGTTGCATATATAAATCTCAGGAGTATGGCTTTATGATGAATCACTTTCACTGTGGTTATTTTTAGCTTTCTAAATTAAATATAATCAGCTGCGATTCTGACGTGCAGAGATAATTTCAGATCAATGGCTAACTGTAGATATTGCATTAAATAGTGTTATCAGTGACCTTGTTAAGTCTAAATGTTTTTGCAATATTTGGTGAACTTCTCGTATTCTGATGGCTGTTGATAAAATTTTTGCTCACAGAAGAAACTCTGGTCTCTGCGGCTGCCCAGGCTGTAAATGGGAGAAAATAAAATAATGATGTGACTCATCAACATCCAACCAATCAGGACAAGGAAGGTCGGTCACATTACCTGTCAATTTATAATTATAATAATAATAATAATAATAATAATAATAATAACAGGATAAAGCGGCTAGACATAATGAGATGAGATTAATAATAATAATAATAATTTATATAGCGCCTTTCTCAAAACCCAAAGTCGCTTTACAATTATAGGAAGAAAAAAAAGTCCACCAAATAAAGGTCCAGATGTCAATTTAGAAAGCTCTCCCTGTTTCACCAGCACTCCAGGTGTGTTTTTTTTTTGGGGGGGGGGTGACATTGGAGTAAATACTGATAGGAAGTGAAGTATCACTTTATATTATATGGACACAAGTGTTTTACTGGGAAATACACCACTTTGTGTTTTTCATATGAGCTCCATCCAGGACATGGCGAACTAAAACCGCGATGTAAATCTCTATATGTCACTCGTGAGGAAACCAATGAATTGTTTTGATAAATTTGGGGGCTTTTTGTTTGTGAATGTGTCAATATAATAAAAAGAAAATCACACGTTGGCTTGAAGATGTGAAGTTTATCTTCTTGTGTTGAAAAACTTGCATTTTTCACACAAACTACATCGCAGATCTGGGTGACATATTTAAATAATATTGGCTGGCATTGAGTGGTATATCAGATATAGTCCATTCAGCTAGCATGATATTGAATGAGTCAAACACGAGTTCAATATCATGCTAGTTAAATGGAATATATCTGATGGTTACAGAAGCTGCTTTGGGACCATAAGGTCACTGGTTCAATTCCTTGGACCAGCAGGAATAGCTTAAGTGCTTTGAGCAAGGCACCTAACCCCCAGGCTGCTCTGGGTATGTTGTACGTTGCTCTGGATAAAAGCATCTGCTAAATGCCATTAATGTAATGTAGTGATATTCCATGAAAAAAAAACCTAGTTATTATAATACATACACACTTTTCCAGTTTTTTGATGTCCATTGGTATGTTTTTCTCTTGTAAACAGAGGGGAACCGTCAGGGCCTTCTGGGCCTTCAGAGAAGGTCCAAACATATCGGCATTTCAAATATTACATTTAATTTCTTTCATTCTTTAATTGCTTTAATTCTTTAATAATTTCATGATAATTATTCTCTTCTAATTCTAATTTGGCCTCATTTTCTATCAAATTCGCTTCAGAAATGAAAGGGTTACTGTCCTGAAAACATTAAAATCGAGTTATCCAATGAGATTTTTTTTTGTTTGTTGTCTCTAGGCTGAGAAGAGTTTAGAGCTGGCTCACTCATTGGTTAGGACTTCATTCCTGGGCCAGAAGGCCATGGCAGTGTATGTTTATGTATGCAGTGACAGATGAATTAACCAATCAGATTTTGATTTATAGTGGGAGGGACCAAAAATTTATGGCCCACAGCCTTCTCGAAGGCCCACATGAGCTTAACCATGAGTCGGCGCCGTCAGTGCAGCAGTGAAGTAACCTTCCAGCCGGTGTAGCGTTCGTCAGTAGTGTTAGCGAATGCAAATAAAGCGGTCAAGCCAGTGCTATCGAGAGCAAGTAACACAGGCTAGCGACTGAGAAACTAAGATTTCTGTCTGCAGACTCTTTTCCCACACACACTCGCCACAGTATTTTTCACTCAGACTTAAATATTCATTTCCCTGTGTAATTTACTTATTTACTTTTAAAATCAACATTGACAACTACACACAACATAGCGAGCTAGCAGCCTGCCACTAATCCTTTGCAAAATCCTTTGCCCTGTTGCTTTTTTGGTGTGCCTAGCTAAGGTTTGGCTGAGCTCAAGTCCCAGCTCTAATAGTAACGGTTCGCCACTGCTTGTAAATATGTGTGAAGAATATCTAATATGAAGTTTTGGTAGCCTTTTGGGTGTTCAATGCGTCTTTAGTTTCAGGTTTCAGTTTATTTATTGAGTGTTTTTAATTACAGCACAGGAATCCTAGCACTGGATTAGCCTAGTCTTTCTCTTTCCCAGCGAGCAAAAAAATGCTTCTGCGCATGTGCAGCAGAAAACTTTCTCATTGGATATTTGCGTGAGTTCCAACGTGTGACGTCATGTTGTCTTGACAAGCATGCAATATCGTAAACCATATTCAACGCTCATTCTCCATTGGGTGGAGCGACATACAGTAATACATGTAGGATAAGCGATATGCTAACAATATTGCATGATATCAAACCTAATGAATGGAACCCATTAGAAGGGAATAGAATACATGTTTTTATTCCATGAAAAAAGTGTCCTGTAAGTATAATAATGCCCAATATTTCACTCCGATGACATCACTTCCAGTGTTTTCCTGCTGACTGGATGCATGTTGTCAAAATGGTGAACCGGTTCAAAATTAAAATTCTTTTGATTAACTTGCGTATTTTTTGTGGATGTGTCCATATAATATAAAGAACATTACATGGAGGCGTGGAGATATGAAATTTATCGTCTTGTGTTGAAAATATTTTCATTTGTTTGCTTCACTCCACTCGTGATCTATCTATTCACCACTCGAAGATAAACTTTATATCTTCATCCAAGTGTGCAATATCCTCTATATATTTTGACTTTCAGAACAACTGAAATCAGTAGACCATTAAATCGCAAGCTCCACATTCGTTCCATTGGCAGCCATATATGCCCACGCCATAAGATGAAGTGGTATGCTTCAGATCATAATCACTTCCTTTCCTTCTCCATACTTTTCTTTTCCCATCATTCTGGCACAATTTGATGTGAGTCTCTTGTGTTCACTGAATGTTATTCCAGAACTGTACAGACTTGGATTATTTTTTTTCCTAAACAAACTCTAATCTGGTCTTCCTGATTTTTGATGCTTACCAGGGGTTTACATCTTTTGGTAAACCTTCTATATTTACTCTGTTGAATTCTTCTCTTGAGTGTTGACTTTGACACACACATACACCTCCCTCCTGTAAGGCATACTTGATCTGGCTGACTGTTTTGAAAGGGTTTTTCTTCACCAGGAGAAGATTTCTTCTGTGGTCTTCCAGGCCTTTTGGTGTTGCTGAACTCACCAGTGGATTCTTTCTTTTTAAAAATGCATGAAATCATTGACTTTGGTCATATTTAATGTTTTTGCTATGTGTCTGATTGGTTGATTTTTTTTCAACCCATTAATGGCTTGCTTCACTAGAAGTGACAGCTCTTTGAGCTTCACATTGAGAGTTAACGGCAACAGATCTCATCTCATTATCTCTAGCCGCTTATCCTGTTCTACAGGGTCGCAGGCAAGCTGGAGCCTATCCCAGCTGACTATGGGCGAAAGGCGGGGTACACCCTGGACAAGTCGCCAGGTCATCACAGGGCTGACACATAGACACAGACAACCATTCACACTCACATTCACACCTACGGTCAATTTAGAGTCACCAGTTAACCTAACCTGCATGTCTTTGGACTGTGGGGGAAACCGGAGCACCCGGAGGAAACCCACGCGGACACGGGGAGAACATGCAAACTCCACACAGAAAGGCCCTCGCCGGCCACGGGGCTCGAACCCGGACCTTCTTGCTGTGAGGCAACAGTACTAACCACTACACCACCGTGCCACCAACAGCAACAGATTTCAAATATATTGTCATGTGAAAAAATAAGTACACTCCATGGAAATTGTAGGCTTTTCTCAACATATTTAAACAAACATTTCACCCTTTTGATACAGGGAGGGGTGCGGCTGGAAGGGCATCCAGCGTTTATTTAAAAAAAACCAAACAAACCTATGCTTCAACTAATATGACGTGGATCAATAGGGTCCACATGGACCCTGACCTGGCAACAGTGCTGGACAAGGGAGAAGATGATGATGATGATACAGTGCCTACAGATAAAGGTGATATCCTGAAACAAAACAACAAGGGAAATTAGCGCTTTCAATCTTTTATTCAACAAAAATATCAATAGATGTAATATTCTTCTGTGCAGAAAGTAAGTGCACCCTTGGCTTCAGAAGCTAGTATTTCGCCCTTTAACAGAAATATCTTCTTGTAGGCATTTTGCGTAATTGTCCACCAGTCTCTGACCATTGGCTTGGTGAAATTTTTGACCGTGCAAAATTCTTTCAGTTGCAAGATGTTTGAGGATTTTCTTGTATGTACTGCCCTTTTCAAATCTCCCCACAACATTTTCAATGGCATTCAAATCTGGGCTTTGACTGAGCCATTCCATCACCCTCCATTTCTTCTTTCTGAGCCGTTCCTTGATGGATTTGCTTGTGTGCTTAGGATCACTATCTTATTGAAAGGTCCACGTCCGGTTCAACTTCCACTTTTGAACAGATGGCCTCACATTATCTTCAAACACTTTTTGATATGATTCAGTATTCATAGTTGAATCAATAAATGCAAGCTTTCCAGTCCCTGAGGCAGCAAAGCAACCCCAAACGATAATGTTTCCACCACTCTGCTTCACAGTTGGTATGAGGTTCTTCTCCTGAAAAGCTGTCTTTGGTCTGTGTCACACACGTGTACTCTTATTGTGGCCAAACAACTCTACTTTTGATTTGTCTGTCCAGAACATGTTATTCCAAAAGGCCTGGGGGCAGCCATGGCCTGAAGATTAAAGAAGCAGCCTTGGGCCCAAAGGTGCACTTGGTTCAATTCCTGGGACCGGTAGGAAAAAACGTGAGGAGAGTTGAGTGAATGAACAGCACTTTCCACACTCTCTGTTTCATGGCTGAAGTGCCCTTAAGCAAGGCGCCTAACCCCCAACTGCTCCCCAGGCGCTGTAGCATAGCTCATTGCTCATTTGTGTGTGCATGCGTGTGCTCACTGCTTCAGATGGGGTAAATGCAGAGGAGGAATTTCACTGTGCTTGAGTACATGTGACCAAATAAAGGCTTCTTCTTCTGGTCTTTGCCTATATGTTCAGTGACAAACTGTAGTCTTGCTTTAACATTCCTTTTGGACGGCAAAGGCTTTTTCCTGGCATGCCTACCATGCAAGTCAAATTTGTCCAATCTCTTTCTGATTTGTAGATGTATACACTTTCACACCAACAATTGCAAGAGTTACCTGCAGATCCAGCCCTGTGATGACCTGGCGACTTGTCCAGGGTGTACCCCGCCTTTCGCCCATAGTCAGCTGGGATAGGCTCCAGCTTGCCTGCGACCCTGTAGAACAGGATAAAGTGGCTAGAGATAATGAAATGAGATGAGACCTGCAGATCCAGCGATGAAATTTTGGAGTTCTTGGAGACTTCTTCTTTTAGCATCCAACTGTCTGCTCTTGGGTTGAATTCGCTGGCGGCCAGTCCTAGACAAATCTGCAGTGGTTTGAAATCTACACTGCTGGTAGATGATTTTCCTTACAGTGGAATGATTTATTTCTAATAATTTAGAGATCTGTTTAAATTCCTTGCCAGATCCATAGACATCCACAACCTTTTTTCCTGAGGTCCTTAGAGAGCGCTTTAGATCTTGGCATAATTACACCACACACTTCATTAGCAAAGAGAACACCAGACCCTAGGTGTCAGGATTAAATAAGACAGGTTCCACCTGCAGGAGCATCTAATCAATGCCACCTATTCTGGAACACCTGATTCTAAGTTCATGGACTTGAAAGTGTGATAAATGTAAGGATGTACTTACTTTTTTTTTGATATACAGTACTGTACAAAAATCTTAGGTACCTTATTTTTCTCAATACAAACTTTGTTATAGATTTCTATTTTATGACTTCTACATTATCGAGTCAGTACAAAAACATTTTAGAGTCCAAACGTTTGTTTTCCAGCACAAAATTAAATGTTACAGAAAAAAAAGTTTGTATCTGAGCAGCATATTACATAAAAGACCACTTTTCAGATTTAAAAAAAAAAATGTGACAAAGTGTCCAGAAGAACTGTGGCTGGTTCTGTAAGATGCTCAGTAAAACCTACAGCTCATTTCCTTATCAATCTGTACTCATTATACCTGAGACTACTATTTTTTTTTAAAGCAAAGGTTCGTCTCATGCCAAATATTGCCTTACTGCTGTTTATAGTATTTTATTTTTTTTTAAATCTTGAAACATCTCATTCAGTGGTCTCAAACGTAGCCGGTCACCGGCGGCAAATCGCCGGCTATGGCTTGTTATGCCGCCGGCTATTGTCAGTCGAGTCACAAAATTTAATATTAAATATTTCTGACAGCAAAAAAAGTTGTGAACGTAAATTACATCCACTATGTCATGTATGTCCGTTGCCGCGTCAACTGTGTTTACATCCTCGACACGAGTGCAGCCATTACTGCCGCCTGTGTTGCCAGATTGGGAGGTTTCCCGCCCAATCTGGGCGGTTTTAAGTGCATTTTGGGGGGTTTTGAACATATTTTGGGCTGTAAAACGTCAGCAGTATCTGGCAACATATTTTTTTACTTAATACAAGAAATTAATGGATGCCAACGTTTTTACCAAAATGGTATTTTATTTTCCATTGTTTAGGCAGTTTCAGCATCATACTGTGAGATTCTGTTCAAATTGTTTTTTTTCTTCTATGCAGCCTGAGCCATTTATTTTATTAGTTTATAATTATTGTTTAATTTAGTCTTCAGGAGAGACTGCCTGCAAACAGCACTAGTATTAATAGTTTTTTTTCTTCCATGAAAGCTGAGGCATTTACATTATATTTTAAGGTAACTTCATGTTGTGCTGTGAGGTTCTCTGCACTTTAACTTTTGAACCAACAGGTGCATTTGGATAAGTAAAGCCTATTTTTCTGCATTTTTGTAGTCCTGGTAATCTTTTATATTGGTAAAGTTGTTTATAGGATCATTTCTTAGTGTCTGTTTTTTTAATCAATAGTTTTTCAGTAATAACTTAATATTTAACATATCACTCAATTTTAAACAACCCCCGCGCCTCCCCCATTGTCTCCAAAATTTCTGTGGGAAACACTGGCGTGCGTAACAACGCTAATCAAGCTTAAGCTAGACGACCCGCCTCAAATACCCGTCCCGGGTAAATGTTATCCCAATTTTAGATGGCCTGTTCCAAACCATCCCGCCCCATGAAAAATTCGTACTTGCATATCTCTCTCTCTCTCTCTCTCTCTCTCTCTCTATATATATATATATATATATATATATATATATATATATATATATATATATATATTTATATATCCCTGCACGCTTTGCATGCATTATGTCTGCCGCTGGCAGACATTTTACCATTTTGCACCCTGCTGTAAATTATTTGTACCCTGCTATTCTCCCAAACTTTGAAGCCCCTGCTCATTATTTTTTAAGCCATTTTTGGTCTACAGCATTTCTTTACATATGTCTAAGACTTTTGCACAGTACTCTGTACATTAAAAAAAAATTTAAATTATGACCATGACTACAAAATGTCAATTTTATGTGTCGTTTATTGGAGTATATTTAACAATTATTCCATGAAATTGAGTCGTACATGAGCTGATAGCTTATAGCAAGTTGGCTATAAGCCATGTACAACAAGATTGAGTGGAATAATTGTTTTATTCTCTCCACATTCACTGGAATTTAGGAAACGGAGCATTTTTATTTTTTGCAAATTCGATAAATAAAAACTTTTTATACAAAATGCCCAATAAAATCATTCTGCTTAAGGCGGACTTCTTAAAAATCTATCGATGGCTGCACAGATTGACTTTAGTGTTTTTTTTTTTTTTGTAGAAAGTGCCGTCTTGCTTTCATGCTGAGGTATAGAACAGCTTTCGACATTTATTCAGTTCTTCCTTGGACATTTCAATTATGTAATTTTCAAACTTCTTTGAGCTTTTGAAACAGTCTAAAAAAATTCAACACATTTTAACGCTTAAGGATGAAGAATTTAAACAAGTAGAGTTTTTATTTCGTCCTCGGTTGGTTCAGCAGCACGTGCCGCCATTTTGTTTTTGTCTGCTCACGGTATATGAGCTGATAACTTAGTAGTAGAGTAGCCAATCAGAGCGTATGATTGTTCATATCCAGTGAATGTGGATGTAATAATACCTTTTATCTGTAGGCAATGCATCAAAGAGAGTGAAATGCTTGCTTGTTTAAATACTGTATGTTGAGAAGTCTCTAATTTCCATGGGATGTACTTATTTTTTCACATGACAGTCAGTGCCACGCTTGAAATCAGCTCTAAACCTTTTCTCTACTGGCTTGTAAATGACGTAATGATGGAATAACACACACCTGGCCATGGAACAGCTAAGCAGAAAAGTGGAATCGCATATGAAAGTCATGTAATTTTTAAACTGTTCACCATATTTCACAAATAAAATAATATAGGCGTATAATATACAGTACAAAGTGACGGACACCAAAATAGATTGCGAAAAATAGGACGATTTGAGGAGCATGTGAAGGCAACGTTACCCATGCTGCTGTAGTCAGTATTACAGTGCCTTGTTTAAGTATTCACTTTGAATTAAAAAAAAAAAAAACTATATGGTCTATAAGGTGGTCATAATCAACAAGGAAGCAGTTTCATTCTTCAGGTCTGTGTATTTGCGTTCTGTAGGTGGCAGTAATATGGCCTGTTTGTGTATCCTGGCATATATGGACATGTTTACTCCAGCGTAGCACAAAGATGCCTCACAGTCTTCTTTCCAGTTGCTTGCGTCTCCTTGGGGAATAGCTTGTCAACATTTTAAAAGGAATATGCAGGAAATCCTTTTTGGATCAAAATGAGCAGTTTTCATTGCCAGTAACAGATGAACTGCTCCAGTTTGTTGCCTCTCGACTTCCCCTCTCGATCTCTCCTGTTCTGTCTGGCTCGGCTTTTCTGTTTCCCAATAAAACCCTGCATTATTTAAGTCTAACTAAATTATAGCTTTTCTCTGTATCACCGAGAGGTCTGAGGAGCGTTCTCTGGAGGCAGCTGCTAGTCTCTCTTTGTAACATCACTGCCCTGCATTTTCTGGCTGCTCAGCTGTTGTCAGTGCCTGGAGAGCTGCCATGTCAAAGTGTGAGAGAGCAAAAGCGTGTGTGTTGCAGCCAAGTGAAGGAGTACCTGTTTGGGAATGCAGGGGCGGATAAGAGAATGGGGTTAAATCCTAATCAGGCACAAAGTGAGTAGGTGATGGAAGCTGGAAGTGAAAAAATGCTGTACATATGATATAATAGCGGTTACACATTTGATATAGTGCACTACTCCTGTGTGTGTAAGAAATCTTATAGAGAGAATTTTCTCAGCAGTGTTTTGTAATGAATCGCCTGAATGCAGCAGCCTGCCAACCACTCTGCTTCTCTATGATTTCATTATCATTGATGATCCTGCCAGCCAGACTCCAGCAGCTATCTCACACATGCAGCTGAGCCAGGACTGTCTCTAATGATGGACAGCCACCATTTGTCCGTTGATCCTTCTTTCATCCATATCGGAAGCGCAAAGGTCATCAGTCAATCTCTCTCACATTGGTTGGTGCTTGTGAGGGATCAGGGATTTTTTCCCCCCCTGTACACTGATGCATAGTGGAGCTCAGGAACACGACAGCATAAGACACTCGAGTTAAAAATATTCTGTGCTTAAAGCTACACTTCAAAACCCCCTGATCCTGCCTGTAAGTACAAGTGGAAAGACTCGGTGATTCTGATATGCAGTCACCCAATAAAAATACTGAACATCCTGAACAACTATAACCTCGTCAATCATGTAATAATACCGTATTTAAAGGAACGTTTCATATTTGTCTGTATATTACTTAATCTCATCTCATTATCTCTAGCCGCTTTATCCTTCTACAGGGTCGCAGGCAAGCTGGAGCCTATCCCAGCTGACTACGGGCGAAAGGCGGGGTACACCCTGGACAAGTCGCCAGGTCATCACAGGGCTGACACATAGATACAGACAACCATTCACACTCACATTCACACCTACGGTCAATTTAGAGTCACCAGTTAACCTAACCTGCATGTCTTTGGACTGTGGGGGAAACCGGAGCACCCGGAGGAAACCCACGCGGACACGGGGAGAACATGCAAACTCCACACAGAAAGGCCCTCGCCGGCCCCGGGGCTCGAACCCAGGACCTTCTTGCTGTGAGGCGACAGCGCTAACCACTACACCACCGTGCCGCCCTATATTACTTAATATTTTTACATATTGATATTTATTTCAGCGCCCAATCTTTTTTTTTTTTTTTAAACTTGGTCCAAGGCTGAAAATAAAGATACATGCAGTACAAGTTCAAAGCTTTAAACCTTAAAAAAAAAAAAAAGCTCACTTCCAAGCTGCCAAGGGCACAGGCTTAACAAAGCATGTCCTCTGGGTGGCCTTATAAGAGTCTTTATGCCATTAAAATTGATCTGCAAGGAATGCATGAGTTGGCGAGAGGTCATGATGGTAAACAAGATTTATTTTGCCATTGAGGGTGTCCCTGAAAACATGTGCTAATCAGATATTATATATGAGTGGCACTGTAAGGTATGAATCACATGAATCAGCTGAGAGCTTTGCAGCTTTTTTTTTTTGTTGAGGTTTTTGCTTTCTAGTGTTCATACGCTTCATTAAGCTGCACTGTAAGACTCTTGTGGAGACTCACTGTTGTGGAAAATTTGTGTGAAAACTTCTGAGCGAGTATCTGCAGTCACTGATGGTGTGGAATTATAGTAGTATGAATATTTAGTACTAGCTGCCTAGTGGTTAGCGTGCCCGCCTCTCGATCGGGAGATCATGAGTTCTACTGGCGGTTGGGTCATACCAAAGACCATTATGAAACTGGTACCTATTATCGTCTGGCAAGGCACGCTGCAATACAGATGTGAGTGGGGAGTCAAACTCTTGTGGCTACCAGAGGACTAGCCCCCCACTGTAACCCTAGGTGAGAGGCTGAGGGCTATGGAAACGGAGATTGGTGCCGCTCAATTGCATGTCACAGGAAGGACTTTAGAAATATTTAGTATGGTAACGGTTACGTAGTGTGACTCTAAAAGGGATTTTGAAGGTGAAAGAATTTTTTATTATTATTATTATTATTGGGGCGGTACGATGATGTAGTGGTTAGCATTGTTTCTGCAGAGCAAAAAGATTCTGGGTTCAAGCCCAGCAGCCGACGAGGGCCTTTCTGTGTGGAGTTTGCATGTTCTCCTCATGTCTGCATGGGTTTCCTCTGGTTTCCCCCACAGTCCAAAGACATGCAGGTTAGGTTAACTGGTGGCTCTAAATTGACCGTAGGTGTGAATGTGAGTGTGAATGGTTGTCTGTGTCTATGTGTCAGCCCTGTGATGACCTGGCGACTTGTCCAGGGTGTACCCCGCCTTTCGCCCGTAGTCAGCTGGGATAAGCTCCAGCTTACCTGCGACCCTGCACAGGATAAATAATTATGAATAATGGATGGATTATTATTATTATTATTATTATTATTATTATCACGGGCGGCACGGTGGTGTAGTGGTTAGCGCTGTCGCCTCACAGCAAGAAGGTCCTGGGTTCGAGCCCCGTGGCCGGCGAGGGCCTTTCTGTGCGGAGTTTGCATGTTCTCCCCGTGTCCGCGTGGGTTTCCTCCGGGTGCTCCGGTTTCCCCCACAGTCCAAAGACATGCAGGTTAGGTTAACTGGTGACTCTAAATTGAGCGTAGGTGTGAATGTGAGTGTGAATGGTTGTCTGTGTCTATGTGTCAGCCCTGTGATGACCTGGCGACTTGTCCAGGGTGTACCCCGCCTCTCACCCGTAGTCAGCTGGGATAGGCTCCAGCTTGCCTGCGACCCTGTAGAAGGATAAAGCGGCTAGAGATAATGAGATGAGATGAGATTATTATCACCTAGCACAATTACCATTCATATTATTATCTGCTCAATAAGCGACTGCATATATTCACCACCTCTTCAGTACTAGTCAAAAGTTTGGACACCCTCTAATTCAATGTTTTTTCTTTATTTTTATTAATTAAAAGTCACTTCATGTCTTAAAGTAATGATGGATGTTCTTTCTCTTTACTTAACTGCGCGGTTCTTGACATAATATGGATTACTGCAGTTGTGGAATAGGGCTATTTACTGTATTTTTATTATTTACTGTTTAATTTACTGTTTATTTTTATTATTTATTGTTGAGCGGTTCTTGACATATTATTCAACCTGCACTTTGTTAACTTTGCACAATGCTCTTATCTGCACTTCTGGTTGATGCTGAACAGCACTTACTTACTGAGTACCTGTAATGTGCAATGACGATGAAGTTCTATCTATCTATCTATCTATCTATCTATCTATCTATCTATCTATCTATCTATCTATCTATCTATTATTATTATTAATAATAATAATAATAATAATAATAATAATAATAAAATACAGAGGGTATAATGAGTGATTTTTGAATCTGAAGTTAGCTGCACAAATAATATTATTGTAAAAGCAGGAGGGTTTTTTTGTGGCGGGCGACATAATTGATGGGGAAGTGGAGACTTTTTTTTTTCATCACGGGCTGGATGTTGGTCATTTTGGTTTTCCTCCAATTTCCAGCACAGGCAGCCAAATACTGGATTTTCTGTGCAGATCTTTTATTGATATTTCATGGCAAAGTTTGAAGAGATCTTGCCAAATATTTAAAATATTGTGCTGACTTAAAAACCACTGAGAACATATTGGCTATATTTTGGCTATATTATTGTTTGTTTTTGATAATTTCTACAACTGTCTGGAGATTTGTCTGTGTTTTTTGTGCTGAATGCATCTCTTTAACTGTTTTTCTCCCAATGTGTCGCATCTGCCCTAGTTCCAAACCCTTGTTATATAAAGTACAGGGCGCGTCAGTGTTTACAGAAATATTCCACTAATATTTATTCTCTTAAAGGCCTAAATGGAAGACTAGGCTCAGTGTCTCCAAAGTCTCTTTATTGTTTATGAAGCATAGCTGAACTGAGTTCAGGTCAGGGCTCTCAGTCTGCGTGGAGTGAGACAGAGGATAAAGTCACGGGTCAGTTTCATTCTGTACAATGTAGAATTCACTCTGAACTTAGAGAGAGATGAGAACGATACGGAGGATGTGAGAAAGTAAGGCAGGGGAAAAGTCACAGCACAACAGGCACTATAGTGGAAAAAATTTCATATTATACAGTGGTGCTCGAAAGTTTGTGAACCCTTTAGAATTTTCCATATTTCTGCATAAATATGACCTAAAACATCATCGGATTTTCACACAAGTCCTAAAAGTAGATAAAGAGAACCCAGTTAAACAAATGAGACAAAAATATTATACTTGGTCATTTATTTATTGAGGAAAATGATCCAATATTACATATCTGTGAGTGGCAAAAGTATATGAACCTTTGCTTTCAGTATCTGGTGTGACCCCCTTGTGCAGCAATAACTGCAACTAAACGTTTCCGGTAACTGTTGATCAGTCCTGCACACCGGCTTGGAGGAATTTTAGCCCATTCCTCCGTACAGAACAGCTTCAACTCTGGGATGTTGGTGGGTTTCCTCACATGAACTGCTCGCTTCAGGTCCTTCCACAACATTTCGATTGGATTAAGGTCAGGACTTTGACTTGGCCATTCCAAAACATTAACTTTATTCTTCTTTAACCATTCTTTGGTAGAACGACTTGTGTGCTGAGGGTCGTTGTCTTGCTGCATGACCCACCTTCTCTTGAGATTCAGTTCATGGACAGATGTCCTGACATTTTCCTTTAGAATTCGCTGGTATAATTCAGAATTCATTGTTCCATCAATGATGGCAAGCCGTCCTGGCCCAGATGCAGCAAAGCAGGCCCAAACCATGATACTACCACCACCATGTTTCACAGATGGGATAAGGTTCTTATGCTGGAATGCAGTGTTTACCTTTCTCCAAACATAACGCTTCTCATTTAAACCAAAAAGTTTTATTTTGGTCTCATCTGTCCACAAAACATTTTTCCAATAGCCTTCTGGCTTGTCCACGTGATCTTTAACAAACTGCAGGCAAGCAGCAATGTTCTTTTTGGAGAGTGGTGGCTTTCTCCTTGCAACCCTGCCATGCACACCATTGTTGTTCAGTGTTCTCCTGATGGTGGACTCATGAACATTAACATTAGCCAGTGTGAGAGAGGCCTTCAGTTGCTTAGAAGTTACCCTGGGGTCCTTTGTGACCTCACCGACTATTACACCCCTTGCTCTTGGAATGATCTTTGTTGGTTAGCCACTCCTGGGGAGGGTAACAGTGGTGTTGAATTTCCTCCATTTGTACACAATCTGCCTGACTGTGGATTGATGGAGTCCAAACTCTTTAGAAATGGTTTTGTAACCTTTTCCAGCCTGATGAGCATCAACAACGCTTTTTCTGAGGTCCTCAGAAATCTCCTTTGTTCGTGCCATGATACACTTCCACAAACATGTGTTGTGAAGATCAGACTTTGATAGATCCCTGTTCTTTAAATAAAACAGGGTGCCCACTCACACCTGATTGTCATCCCATTGACTGAAAACACCTGACTCTAATTTCACCTTCAAATTAACTGCTAATCCTAGAGGTTCACATACTTTTGCCACTCACAGATATGTAATATTGGATCATTTTCCTCAATAAATAAATGACCAGGTATAATATTTTTGTCTCATTTGTTTAACTGGGTTCTCTTTATCTACTTTTAGGACTTGTGTGAAAATCTGATGATGTTTTAGGTCATATTTATGCAGAAATATAGAAAATTCTAAAGGGTTCACAAACTTTCAAGCGCCACTGTAAATGAAATAGATTTCATCAGTGACACAAATATAATCTCTCGCTCTATCTTTTTCTCTCTGTCCTTCTTCTCTTCTCTTTCTGTGTAATCTTCACTCCTACAGCTGCCATGTCAGAATGCTGCTGCCGTGCTGAAAGTGTGTTGCATGTACACACACACACACACACACACACACGTCTTAATCTGATTGTATGTCTGAGTTTCTTTCTCTTTTTTTTAAACTCTCCCTCACATGTGAGTTACAGCAGGGATTGTTGCAAATAAGCTTCTCCTGCTTTCTTCTACCTGTCTTTCCATCCCTGTCTTAAACACCTGCACATACGCGTGTATACACACCACAAGCACACACACCTCCTTCAGCCTGTGTGGTTTATGAGTCATTTGATGGTGCTGTGTCACCCTGGGCAGTCCCATTTGTTTTCTGTACAAGAACAAACCTTTATTACACATATCACTGCATGCATTTATACCCTCAGCCTGTGTGTGTGTGTGTGTGTGGTGTTCAACATTTCAGCTCAGTTCAGTTCTATTTGTCCTGGCTTCTAAACTGATGCCTCCCACTATGTACTCATATACTGCCTGCTTGCTCCCTGTTATTAAACATACACACACATTCATGTGTGTGTGACAGACTTCCTAAATCCTTCCACTGAAATGTGTGTATTTCCTAGTTCTAACCTCTTTATTTTATTCTCTTTCTTTCACTGTTAATTACAGAAGGATGAGGATAAAAGGCCTGAGCTCTCTGATCTGAACTGATCCTTTTACACACTTACGTACTCCTATACCACACACACTCCTGTAAGAAGAAAACACACACACACACACACACACAATGTACGTCATAAAAGCACACAATCCAAAGGATGCTTGTTTATCATACTGAGCATATTACACCAACCGTAGCATCAAGTGACTATATATAACACTTTGTATATGACTATATTAAAGGCTGGATGATGTAATTAGAGACTGAGTGTACACTATAGGTATAATATGTATACACCAAAATACACAAGCCTACATCAGTACGTGGTAAATTTAGCAACAGATCACAGCAGGCGAAAAGCTGTGTGTGTGTGTTACTGGGTTTATGTGGCAATGCTGCTGTTGTAATGGAGTCATTGCACTTTGGAATCCAAATACACGCACTGCCTTTCAAATCACACAGCTTTGATCTCGGGAGCCACTAACAGTGTGCAAACTGCTGCCTCCCTTCACACCCTCCCTGATCAGAATCCAGGAAATGTGATCCGACTTCACTGGAAATGTCCAAGAGACCAGTGTTTAATATCACCTTTTATACCACAGTGCAGTTAAATCCTTGATCCTGATTGGTCAGAAGATGTTGATTCATTTTATATAACAGTAGTACCAGCTGCAAGACAAGCCAGCACTAGAGTTGTTATAGTTTTGAAATTTTCATTAGTTTTAATTTTTATTTTGCCTTTCAGGGTTTTTTAAATTTCAGTTTAGTTTTAGTGAGTTTTACAAGTTCATAAGTAGTTGATAAATTATCTCGTTTTAGTTTAGTTTTCATTTCATTTTAGTGTTAGTTTGTTTTACAGGTATTGCACAGCAAGCTGGCGTGGATTTAAGTTTTAGTTTAAGTAATAGTTTTAGTACATGACTACTTGGAATTGTGACTTGATTGCATTGCAGATATCAAGATATGCCTGCCGTGTTTTTTTTTTTTTGTTTAATTGATAAGGTTTAGGGCGGCACGGTGGTGTAGTGGTTAGCGCTGTCGCCTCACAGCAAGAAGGTCCGGGTTCGAGCCCCGTGGCCGGCGAGGGCCTTTCTGTGCGGAGTTTGCATGTTCTCCCCGTGTCCGCGTGGGTTTCCTCCGGGTGCTCCGGTTTCCCCCACAGTCCAAAGACATGCAGGTTAGGTTAACTGGTGACTCTAAATTGACCGTAGGTGTGAATGTGAGTGTGAATGGTTGTCTGTGTCATGTGTCGGCCCTGTGATGACCTGGCGACTTGTCCAGGGTGTACCCCGCCTTTCACCTGTAGTCAGCTGGGATAGGCTCCAGCTTGCCTGCGACCCTGTAGAAGGATAAAGCGGCTACAGATAATGAGATGAGATGATAAGGTTTAAAAAATAAACAAAATAAATCGTTATGTGGGATTGAGCTGAAGAGTTTATGGTATAATTTATATTTAATAGTAGGTCCGAGCTTAGGTTTTTTCACTCGTGACACGAATGCAGTGAAAAGCAAGCTGGGTGAGTCCTGTTGGATTTTAACAGGGCGCAGGAACTTTATGCATTGACATAATAACACACTGTATTCCCGGACTGCACTGTAGACTCCATGTAAAGGGTGTGCACCATCCTTTTATTTTTATGATATTGTTAACATGCATGTTCACAAGCCAAAATGATAACATGGTGCAGCAGGCTTAATGCATGCACTCACATGTTGGCTGTCTGGCTACTGCTTGTATTCATTAATTGAGGTTTTTCACCTGACGTCACAGGGTCACGTGACGCCCCGGTGTCCGCCATTTTGAAGGTCAAGCTAGCTAATGTCAACAACATCATAGCTGGTATGTTACTGTAGCAATGTTTACGTTCAGTCATTTGGATGACTGTTAAAACCTTTCAGTTTCAAGTTTTTCCTTTACTGCATTTACTAGTTTACTGTAATTATGATCCGGCAGCTATTTACACCGGATCCAGTGTAAATAGCTGCCGGAGCGCGCTCCGGCTTGCTCCCCCTCAAATTAAGCAGCGCGCTCCGGCTTGCTCCCGGAGTGCTCCGGCCAAGGTTCAGGAGCGCGCTCCGGCTTGCTCCCCCTCAAATTAAGCAGCGCGCTCCGGCTTGCTCCCCCTCAAATTAAGCAGCGCGCTCCGGCTTGCTCCCGGAGCACTCCGGGAGCAAGCTGGAGCGCGCTGCTTAATTTGAGGGGGAGCAAGCCGGAGCGTGCTCCGGCAGCTATTTACACTGGATCCGGTGTAAATAGCTGCCGGATCATAATTACAGTAAACTAGTAAATACAGTAAAGGAAAAACTTGAGACTGAAAGGTTCTAACAGTTATCCAAATGACTGAACGTAAACATTGCTACAGTAACATACCAGCTATGATGTTGTTGACATTAGCTAGTGCTAACAGCTAGTTGCTAGTAAACTGCTACAACACCGACCCTAATAATACAGTTCTTGGTCATTGCCTGGTAACAGCAAATTTATAACGGGCCATGTCTCAACAGACTAAGAAGTTATTTCAATGACATTTAATAACATTTTTTTTATCCTGAGGACCGAAAGTAAATGAAAATGTGAACAAACCTTAGCTGTAATAAGATGGCGACCACCGGCTCCAGGGACGACCCGCTGATGTAGGCATGTTACCCAGCCTGACACAAAATATTTGTAGGTATCCAAACTCTTATACGCTTTCAGATCAACCTGTGTATGGCGATGGGTTTTTAACGACATAGGTATACAGATCATGTGGGTCGAAGTCAGGTAAAGACGAGGGCTTCATGTAGTTCCGTACGTCAGTGAACAATCCTGGTGGAAGCAGGTAAACGTCGTTCTCTAAGCCTGCTAACCTCAATTTTTCCAAATACCTCTCCCTCTGCTCGCCCTGTAAATGCCCTACGTCGCTGGATAGTGAAGGTGTTTTCTGCATCTCGCTCCTTTTTCTTTTATGTTTTTCGTTTGTCGCCTTCCTCGCATTCAAACTGATTCGAGCCGTGACGTCCAAAATGGCAGCCTAACGATGCATCACATGACTTGGTCACATGGGTGAAAAACCTCAATAGGGTGTCCCTGTACTCACTATACCCTGTGTATGTACATGGTACGCGTGCCGTTTAGGGGTGAGCCTCACTTTGATTTTTACAACAGCGGCTGTGAGAGATGTTGATTTTTGCTACGGCTCTGAAGAAAATCTGCTTGAAATCCCCTGAGTCTTGGGAACTAAGACTTATTATAGGACTTGTTCACATGTAACTCACACAATCATTGTATAGTTATCTCCGTCTATTAGACTCAGGAGCTCAGATTGCAGTTACTGACTTTGTATTATAGACATGCAACTCTTGCAGTCTTTGTTTATAGTTATCTCGGTATTAAGCTCTGTCTTAAGTGGTCACTTACATTCCCTCGGTTTCCCTGGATATATTCACTGTCTTACGGTATGTACACTGAATGTCCTGAGCAGGAGCTCAGATTGCAGTTGCTAAAATATGCCGCTTTTCCACTACAAACGTGGCTGAGTCGGGCTGAGCCGTGCCGAGCTGAGTTGGGCTGAGTCGAGCTGAGCGGGGCTGTTGGAGTTGCATTTCGACTACAACCGCGCTGAACCGTGCTGGCTGGAAGTGGGTGGACACATTGGGTGGAGTTAGCGAAAGTGGGTGGACGTCACGTGATGTCGTTAAGCAGCGCAAACAGTGACATCAGTGAGCTTCTAAGCGGTAGTCTCACAACCCGGATAGTAAACAATAAACATGGAGGACGTGGAGTCGTTAGTGTTGCTGGTCTTGGTGCTGTGGCTTGTTGTCACCGACAACGCCAACAGATACTGGCAAGAGCGTATAGATGAGGCGAGGCGCATAAGGCTCCAGAAATTCTCGTAATTCGTAATTCTTCTTCTTCCGGGTTTACTGTGTTTACAGATCCCAGCGTGCTCGAGGGGCGTGTGTGGGCATGTGAGGACACTCCTCCTCACCAATCAGTGCACAGGGGAGTGTCTGCTCACGCCCCCAGCCTCACTCAGCTCGGTTTGGCTCGCTTCAGCCCCACTCCAAAACGGTGCGAGTTTTAGGGGCTAAGCAGGGCTGAAGCGAGCTGAGTCGTGCTGTTCTTTGGTAGTCGAAACGCGAGCCGTGTCGGGCTGAAGTGAGCTGAAGCGAGCTGAAGTGAGCTGAAAAAGGGTAGTGGAAAAGGGCCAATAAGTGATAATTTATTGATATAAGATGTTTTGTGGTCAGTGTACTACACTGTAGTGTGTCATGTGGTAATGCATTATATGACAATGCAACTTTCATAAATATTACCATATCAGTTGTAAGTATGTTCTACGCATTTAGAATAGAATAGAGTTTATTGCCATTTGCACAAATACACTGCAGTACAAGTACATTGGAATTATTGTGTGTTTTCTATGAGTCAGCTTCACAGACATTATTATAATATTAAAAAAAGGGGGGATTTACAAATATACAAAACAACAATATACATTCTAAAACACACACACACACACTATAATACACAATTATAATACCTGCAACTCTGACAATATCATTTTCAGTGACTAATAAAATGGTTTTGAAAGTTCCTACTTTTAAAACATATTTTTGATATGGTAATTTTCTTGAAGAGATTTCATTTACAACATGCTCTGACAGCTCAAAACGCATCTCCAGGCATTTTAATACTGCAGAGCTTCTGAGGGCCTCTGGTGGCCCTCGGACCCCCTGCCTTACTGGGTTGACAGCCTTCCCTTCCCATTTTCCTGGATCTGCCCCTGGCAAGCACTTTTTTTTTTTAAATTGGTGGACGGCATGACTGGCACTTTCTGAAACTAGTCCATTACTGCTGAAATGAAAACGAAGCTGATTTTACCTGCAATTCTGTTTCATTTTGGTTTGTGTTGCATTATTCACTGTAGTTTTTATTTAGTTTTTGGGGTTTTTTTTACTTTAATTTATATTTTTATTTCAGTTAATTAAATTCCTTTCTTCACTGCTAGTTTTAGTTTCCATTAACTATATTAACTCTGCAATCCACAGGTAGATATAAATGCACTCATGTAAATGCTTCATGTAAGTGGATTAAACGTGTGGAAATGTGTATAATTGTTGATATTGTGAAGTCATCGATGAAGAGATATTGACTCATTTCAATTCAATTTGATTGTATAATGATTTTAACAATGGAAATTGTGAAAAAGCGGCCTAGAAACCCAGATATGAAATCGAAATTTGAATTGTATCAATTCATTCCTAAAATTTAACTCTCTGAGACGAAGAAGGAAGAAACCTTGAGAGGAACCGGACTCAGAAGGGAACCTCATCTGGGTGACACCAGGCAATGTGATTTATAAATAATTTCCCTTATGTAACTGTACACTCGAGTCAAAACATGCTAACAGTGTAAACAGTAACTTGAGTAGCCTATGAGCATCGCTATAGTTTTAACTTTAAGTCTATCATATAACTCTGAAGTTTTTAACTGTTCAGTGTTGGAGACTGGAGTGCAATTTGTTCTTAGCAATCTTTATGCTATCCATATGAAACCATTATTAGCAGCACCGAGTGATTTTCAGGTGACGAAAGCAATGAGCATGGATGTGTCAAGTTAATTTAAATTTCCTCACACAGGAAAGGCTTCAGGCTTTTGAGTTTCTCATGCAAGCTGACACGGTGCCATGTATCACAGACAATCCACAATGTGAAATGTAACTATAAAAAGAAAAGGAAGATGTGTCATTCTTTAATAAATAAAAAAAAAATCTTAGCATTGTTAATTTACTGTGGTATAAGGTGTTCATCATGGTATCACACCACCCTGTGACTGATCTTCAAAACATTCCTAGTCACAGTATGTGACAAAATTTAATATTAAGGGCTCTGTTTTGTGTAGTTACAAGAGTAGTAGTAATAATATAACAACAGGATATTACTTTTTTTGTTTGGGTTTAATATATTGTTAACAATTAAAAAAAATTTTTTTTTGCAATCTAAAAAAGTTCTGTTTGGAAATCTAATTTTTTTAAATTTTATTTTATTTTTTTTACTGGCACAATAATGCAGAAATCACAAAATATACGTATAAAACAAAATTTGTATTTAAAAATTCAGGTGACAGACTTTTGCACAGCACTTTAAACTTTTTAATCAATTATTATTATTATTATTATTATTATTATTTAGACAACTAGCAACAAGCTAACCAACTAAGGGGCAGTAACATTAGTTGATTGGTTTAGGCTGAAATAAAATCTATTTTTATATCTTATATCTATTTTGGTGTCCATCACTTATATATATGGCGGCACGGTGGTGTAGTGGTTAGCGCTGTCGCCTCACAGCAAGAAGGTCTGGGTTCGAGCCCTGTGACCGGCGAGGGCCTTTCTGTGTGGAGTTTGCATGTTCTCCCCGTGTCCGCGTGGGTTTCCTCCGGGTGCTCCGGTTTCCCCCACAGTCCAAAGACATGCAGGTTAGGTTAACTGGTGACTCTAAATTGACCGTAGGTGTGAATGTGAGTGTGAATGGTTGTCTGTGTCATGTGTCAGCCCTGTGATGACCTGGCGACTTGTCCAGGGTGTACCCCGCCTTTCACCCGTAGTCAGCTGGGATAGGCTCCAGCTTGTCTGCGACCCTGTAGAACAGGATAAAGCGGCTAGAGATGAGATGATATATGCCTATATTATTTTATTTGTGAAATCTGGTGAACAGTTTGAAAATTACATGACTTTCATATGCGACTCCACTTTTTTGCTCAGCTGTTCCATGGCCAGGTGTGTGTTATTCCCTCATTACGTCATTTACAAGTCAGCAGAAAAAAGGTTTAAAGCTGATTTCAGGCACAGCACTGACTGTCGAGTGAAAAAATAAGTACATCCCATGGAAATTGGAGACTTCTCAGCATACTTAAACAAGCAAGCATTTCACTCTCTTTGATACATTGCCTACAGATAAAAGGTATTATTCTATGCATATTCACTGGATATGAACAATCGCATGCTCTGATTGGCTACTCTACTACTAGGTTATCAGCTCATATACTGTGAGTAGACAAAAACAAAATGGTGGAGCGTGTTGCTGAACTGAGGATGAAATAAAAACTACTTGGAAACAAAACCCCCAAAAATAATTTTAAAAAAGCAACAAAATATGGAATGAAAGTATTTAATGGTAAGAACATATCTTTTTTTTATTTTTCAAGAATTATTACTGTCACATTTTTCACAAATTGCTACTGTCATTTCGCCGGTTTGTTAAGCAGAAACGATTTTGTCGGACGTTTTCTATAAAGTTTTTGTTTGTCAAATTTGCAAAAAAATAAAAATGCTCTATTTCTCCAGTGAATGTGGATAGAATCAAACAATTATTCAACTCAATGTCATTGTACATGGCTTATAGCCATCTCAGCGCTACACGCCTCATCAGCTATCAGCTCATGTACGACTCGATTTCATGGAATAACTATCATATATAATGATGTTACACAGTGGTGCAAAGATGTAGTTTATCTTTGAGTGGCGAATGTATATATCGCGAGTGAGTGAAGCGAATGAGAAATAAAAATGTCACTCAGATCCGTGATGTATTTCGTATGAAAAATGCGAGTTTTTCAACACGAGAAGATAAACTTCATATCTTCAAACCAGCGTGTGATTTTCTTTTTATTATGTAGACACATTCACAAACAAAAAGTCCCCAAATTTATCAAAACAATTAATCGATTTCCTCACGAGTGACATATAGAGCTTTATGTCCTGGTTTTGGATCTCCATGTCCCGGATGGAGCTCGTATGAAAAATACAAGTGGCATATTTCCCAGTAAAACACTCGTGTCCATATAATATAGTGTATTATTTAAGCAACATCACACAAGAGGACTTCGTGCCTATGACTGAATCACAGCCGTGCTGATATTCAGTACAGCAGCATGATCTGGAATGTGATTTTTATACAATTTTTCTATAAGAAATTAAAATTGAGAGAGTGACATTTTGGACACAATTTTGGACAAATGTCCTGTTTTTATTTTTGCCCGGCTAGCGGAACTAGATCCTGAAGAAGCTCCACTCACTTTACAACACATCGGTTAGCACACTAGCTAGCTCATATTGATTTATACATTCTTGTTAAAGGTGCTTCCTTTTAAAACTGGCTTTCCTTTTTCTTTTTCATCTTCATCTGATGAGCTTTCATATCTCATCTCATCTCATTATCTCTAGCCGCTTATCCTGTTCTACAGGGTCGCAGGCAAGCTGGAGCCTATCCCAGCTGACTACGGGCGAAAGGCGGGGTACACCCTGGACAAGTCGCCAGGTCATCACAGGGCTGACACATAGACACAGACAACCATTCACACTCACATTCACACCTACGCTCAATTTAGAGTCACCAGTTAACCTAACCTGCATGTCTTTGGACTGTGGGGGAAACCGGAGCACCCGGAGGAAACCCACGCGGACACGGGGAGAACATGCAAACTCCGCACAGAAAGGCCCTCGCCGGCCACGGGGCTCGAACCCGGACCTTCTTGCTGTGAGGCGACAGCGCTAACCACTACACCACCGTGCCGCCCGAGCTTTCATATTTTAAGTCAAAAGTTATATTCCTGAAAATGATCATTTACCATGTTCACTGATGATGTTGTTACTGTTACTACCATAGTAACCATTTCGTATCTGAAATATCAGCACGCTTGGAATGCTGCTCGACCAATCAAATTAGTGGACTGGAACTATATTGTATTGATGGCATAGTACCATTTAACACCATTCAGAAATCAGCAGCTACTTTAGGCTTGTCAACCAGAATATTAACAGTCTAACTGGAGTGAGAGCAGTTTATGGAGGAAAGAAAGGACAACTTGGCAAAGATTAGAAAATAGCACTTGATGTAGTACACATTCTGCATTGTGTGTATACTTTCTGCAATGTGGACCTCACTAAAACTCATACAGTATTTTGATCTTAGTTTCAACCTTGGACAGTATTAATCTAACAAACTATTCAATACTAGACTGACCAAATCTATTGGCTTCATACAGACGAGGACTCGGCTGATAAAAGCACTGCATGAAAGCAAACAAAAGTGATGTCATACAGCAAACTATATCTCCACTTAAATATTGATGTGTAACCTGGATGTCATTATGGAAATGTCATTGCACTACCAGAACACTCGGTTCTTAAAGCTAACGGGACGAGCTGAGTTGACTGGATATCTCGGCAGCATGCCTAACCCACCTCTTGATCCTTTTTATCATTTAAACCCAAACCCTTAGCAATTATGCTGCATTTTACCAAGTGTTTATCTGTCACACCAACACAGACCAACATTGTAATATTGTGCCTTATTTTTGTTCTTGCATTATGATCACTGAAATAGGGCTTGGTGTGTTTTATAAGCATGTGACACAGTGTTGTAGTCGAGTCACTAAACCTCGAGTCCGAGTCCAGTCTTGAGTTCCCAGTGTTCAAGTCCAAGTCATGAAAAAAATTTTGAGTCGAGTCCGAGAACAAGACTCCAACCGCACCATTTGACGGTGGCTGTTTTAGTGCCAATCAACATTAGTTTGTTCCTGAACATGACGTATGAACAGGTGAATGCGAATTCTCTTTGTCAGGGAGTGCGAAGTATTCTGTCAGAGATGGTTGGTAGATGAATATAAGTGCAGTAGGTGTGTTTATTAATACAAGTGAAGACAGGTAAACGATCCAGAACAGTAGGCAAAATCGTAAAACAGTGAAACAGGCAATAGGTCGAGCGAGGCACAAACAGGCTATCGTAGACTCGGCAGAATCAAAGATGAGAAACAGGAAATCAGGGATCAGGAAACCAAACCAGGAAATAAGGCTTGGTAATGTGTCAGCAACACAACTCAATACTTCACAAAGTGTGTTTTCACAGGTTTTATATAGGTGCACTGATTGCGCCTTAATCCTGTGAAGGTACGAGTCGTTTACGGTGCACGTGAGAGTCTGCTTGGTGCGTGCGCTGTCCGGAGCGCTCCCGAGAGTCTATCTGATGCACACGCCAAGGCGCACAGGTGTGACAGCATGAAATTAGTACAAAATTAATGTAGATATAAATATCTTATGTCAAATTATTATGGCATGTTACAAAAAATAAAGAAAAAATCAAAGTCCTCGTCTCCAATTTACGAGCCCGAACGCAGTTAATGCACAAGTCCGAGTCATCAGTGCTCAAGTCCAAGTCGAATCACGAGCCTTTAAAATTAGGGCACGAGTCAGACTCGATTACTGCAAGCCTGATATGGCAAGTGAAGAAATCCATAGTGACAACTAGACCACTTCTTGATGGTATTAATGCTGAAAAAGTTTTACACTGTGTGCGAGTGCTGTGAGCTCAGGCAGGAATTTATGCATGTGAAAACCTGAAATATGAAACTGCAGAGAACAAACTGTAACTTCAGTGCTGTTTTAGCCCACATATATTCTACTGCAGTATTGAAGGCTGGTTTCTAAACTTAGCTGGTGGGTCCAGGTAAAGGGAAATACATCACTGCTGGGCTCATCTGAAGGTAAAATAGAATGAGTAATGAAGGATTGGAGGAGAGCTATGAGAAAGGAAATATGCTTTGCTGGTAAAATAAAGGCCGATGAATTATTTATACAAAAATTTACACATCACGGAGAGTATCTCCTCAATTCATTCTTCGTTTTGCACAAATAAATTGAGGCCATGTGTCAAGATCTGCACTCTAAGGAACTGTGCGAGTGCACGATGCGAACAACATTTTAGCATATACTGTATAGATATTTCTGTCATCATTTCTAAGTGGCTCATGTCAGTATTCATGTTTATTTGTCGATGTGTTGGTCCTCTGGTCCCATCTCCATCAGAAGGACCAGTATTAACAAACCTTTCCCTACCTCTTGTCCCTGGGCTTCAGACCATCTACGGAGTGCTGTGAGTTTGATTAAAAAAGTACTCCAAAATGTAGCTGAACAAAATGAATATCTCACCCAGCCATTCACTCGCGCCATGCTCGGATTTCCCGAAACACCTCACATAATCGAGCTTTTGTTTGCTTATCCACTTTCAAACAAATTCATTAATGCGGCTTAGTCATGGACAAATAGAACAATGAAGTGTTTTGTACGGGAACAGCTGTGATAATAGTGGCAGGTCTGCACCCTGTGCACAAGCACTCCTGATCCAGTTGCTGGCCTTTTTCTTGCTCTTTCGGTCCTTTGTTATTTCTTTTTTCTGGCAGTGCTGCTTTTTGGATGTTGGTTTACTCAGTTCTCAGAGTCAGCACATTGTGCTTTGGCTCATTGGGGCCATTAAACGATTAAAAATACAAAGATGGTTGAGGTGAACTGAGACAACATGATGGAGCTGAGAGCTGGAGCTCAATCTTGCTCCTTGTGAGAGATCTGCTCCATTTAGACCAGGGTTTAGCAACAGGGGGCTCAGGGTGGCACTGTAGGGGGTTTATGATGGCAATGTCAGTGATACATATCTAAAATTGGAAAGAAATATTGCAATAATAAAAAAGCAACATGTTTAAAAGTGCTGTCTATTACAAAAGTTTCCCTTACTGGCAAATAATTTAATTTAAGCACTTCAGCTGACCAAAAGTTTGCGATTTAGACACTGCACAGTGGAGTGATCATAAACTTCATACACTTTTTGCTAATCCTAGCTTCAGGTACTCACACACTTAAGAACCTTGGAACACTGTGATCACAATGACCTTTAAAGAGCTTTTCATGTATTCATGGAAGTTCCTGGTATGCTACCCTTAAATTATTAAGAGTTGCTGATCGCCTACTGGAAGTGTCTTTAGTTGACTGGTTGCAACGTCACTGGCTTGTTCACCTAAAACTTTGGTTCTTGGCTACATTAAGTGATCAAAAATACTACTCAAGAGAATATGAGAGTCTATTCAATTTAAAAATACTACAAAGCAAGACAGCAGTACAACGGCCATTGTACAACCCCGATTCCAAAAAAGTTGGGACAAAGTACAAATTGTAAATAAAAACGGAATGCAATGATGTGGAAGTTTCAAAATTCCATATTTTATTCAGAATAGAACATAGATGACATATCAAATGTTTAAACTGAGAAAATGTATCGTTTAAAGAGAAAAATTAGGTGATTTTAAATTTCATGACAACAACACATCTCAAAAAAGTTGGGACAAGGCCATGTTTACCACTGTGAGACATCCCCTTTTCTCTTTACAACAGTCTGTAAACGTCTGGGGACTGAGGAGACAAGTTGCTCAAGTTTAGGGATAGGAATGTTAACCCATTCTTGTCTAATGTAGGATTCTAGTTGCTCAACTGTCTTGGGTCTTTTTTTGTCGTATCTTCCGTTTTATGATGCGCCAAATGTTTTCTATGGGTGAAAGATCTGGACTGCAGGCTGGCCAGTTCAGTACCTGGACCCTTCTTCTACACAGCCATGATGCTGTAACTGATGCAGTATGTGGTTTGGCATTGTCATGTTGAAAAATGCAAGGTCTTCCCTGAAAGAGACGTCGTCTGGATGGGAGCATATGTTGCTCTAGAACCTGGATATACCTTTCAGCATTGATGGTGTCTTTCCAGATGTGTAAGCTGCCCATGCCACACGCACTAACGCAGCCCCATACCATCAGAGATGCAGGCTTCTGAACTGAGCGCTGATAACAACTTGGGTCGTCCTTCTCCTCTTTAGTCCGAATGACACGGCATCCCTGATTTCCATAAAGAACTTCACATTTTGATTCGTCTGACCACAGAACAGTTTTCCACTTTGCCACAGTCCATTTTAAATGAGCCTTGGCCCAGAGAAGACGTCTGCGCTTCTGGATCACGTTTAGATACGGCTTCTTCTTTGAACTATAGAGTTTTAGCTGGCAACAGCGGATGGCACGGTGAATTGTGTTCACAGATAATGTTCTCTGGAAATATTCCTGAGCCCATTTTGTGATTTCCAATACAGAAGCATGCCTGTATGTGATGCAGTGCCATCTGAGGGCCCGAAGATCACGGGCACCCAGTATGGTTTTCCGGCCTTGACCCTTACGCACAGAGATTCTTCCAGATTCTCTGAATCTTTTGATGATATTATGCACTGTAGATGATGATATGTTCAAACTCTTTTTAATTTTACACTGTCAAACTCCTTTCTGATATTGCTCCACTATTTGTCGGTGCAGAATTAGGGGGATTGGTGATCCTCTTCCCATCTTTACTTCTGAGAGCCGCTGCCACTCCAAGATGTTCTTTTTATACCCAGCCATGTTAATGACCTATTGCCAATTGACCTAATGAGTTGCAATTTGGTCCTCCAGCTGTTCCTTTTTTGTACACTCTAAAAAATGACACATTGTCTGAACTTAAACAATTGAGGTAACAATTTGCATCGGTCTTTTTAAGTATTCCCAACAAAGCAATTATTCATTTCCGCTGACTCTTTTTTTAAAGTATGCTAAACTTAATTTCAGTTGACTTCTAAAAGCTTAGGTAGGTTGCACAAACTTAATTTTCCAAGTGCCAACTCAATTTGTTAAGTACACTAAACCTAATATCAGGTGGGTTCTAAAAGCTTAAGCATATTGAACAAACTTAATTTCCCGAACAATGTTTTTGTATATTCTGTAGTTAAATTATTGTTTCGAGTAATTCTAACAAACTCGATTTAATATCATTTAATCCAATTTAAAATGTACCATATATGGTAACATTTTAAATTGGATTAAATGATATTAAATCAAGTTTGTTAGAATTACTCGAAACAATAATTTAACTACAGAATATACAAAAACATTGTTCGGGAAATTAAGTTTGTTCAATATGCTTAAGCTTTTAGAACCCACCTGATATTAGGTTTAGTGTACTTAACAAATTGAGTTGGCACTTGGAAAATTAAGTTCGTGCAACCTACCTAAGCTTTTAGAAGTCAACTGAAATTAAGTTTAGCATACTTTAAAAAAAGAGTCAGCGGAAATGAATAATTGCTTTGTTGGGAATACTTAAAAAGACCGATGCAAATTGTTACCTCAGTTGTTTAAGTTCAGACAATGTGTCATTTTTTAGAGTGTACCTTTAACTTTTCCAGCCTCTTATTGCCCCTGTCCCAACTTTTTTGAGATGTGTTGCTGTCATGAAATTTCAAATGAGCCAATATTTGGCATGAAATTTCAAAATGTCTCACTTTCGACATTTGATATGTTGTCTATGTTCTATTGTGAATACAATATCAGTTTTTGAGATTTGTAAATTATTGCATTCTGTTTTTATTTACAATTTGTACTTTGTCCCAACTTTTTTGGAATCGGGGTTGTAGATAATAAAAAAAATTATGGAGCTGGGAGAGGGGGTAATATTTTGAGTCATAACTTTACAAGAAAAAAACTCGGATATTCTCTGAGATTGTAACGTCACAATTTTATGAGAAGTAAAACTCGGAAAATAGTGTTTTTTTTTTGTTTGTTTTTTTGGCAAGGAACCATATCAATTTGCAAGGTTGGATCAACGTCATCATGCTGCAAATGCTACAGCTGAGCCGAGATTTATAGGAAATGTAGTATTTCCTCCTCAGTTGTATGATATATAGGTGATATTACACAATTGCACGAAGATAGGAAGTTTATTTTCGAGTGGTGAACATATTCACGAATGAGTAAAGCCAATGACTGAAAATATTTTTAACACGAGAAAATGAACTTCATATCTTATCGCCACTGTGTCATGTTCTTTATATTATATATACACACACACACACACACACACACACACACACACACACACACACATGCAAGTGAATCAAAAGAATTTAAATTTTGAACCAGTTCGCCATTTTGACAACATGTGTCTAGTCAGTGGGAAAACACGAGGAGTGACATCATTGGAGTGAAATATCAGGAAATATGTCACTCAGATCCGTGATGTATTTCGTATGAAAAATGCAAGTTTTTCAACACGAGAAGATAAACTTCATGTCTTCAAGCCAGCATGTGATTTTCTTTCTTGGCTCAGCCTTTGGCTGAAGCCTATAGAGGCACCTGTGTGTATGTGTATATTTAACCGAGTTTGAGCGTGTTTAAGAATGTAATTGGTGTGCCAGTCTCAGGTAGCAATTCCACAGTCGCAGTGTGGCGCCACTGTGTACTGACTATGTAAATGCCACGCTACATAACCTCAGTTTGTGATGTAATCCTCCGTGGTCAAGAGGTCTAGAGCGCTGTCCAGGACAGGAACAGACTTTGCAATGTCAGTTTGAATCCTGGCGTCAATGTAAAAGGTTGAGCTCGGACCTGCACAGGTCTCTCGTATTATACTAGTGCATCTCAAAAAATTAGAATACCATGAAAAAGTTCCTTTTTTTCATAATTTAATTCAAAAAGGTAAACTTTCATATATTCTATATTCATTACATGTAAAGTGAAATATTTAAAGCCTTTTTTGTTTTAATTTTGATGATTATGGCTTATAGCTCATGAAAATCAGAAATCCAGTATATCAAATTATTAGAATATTCCCTAAGATCAATCAAAAAAAGGATTTACAATACAGAAATGTCCAACTTCTGAAAGGTATATTCATTTATACACTCAATACTTGGTTGGGGCTCCTTTACCATGAATTACTGTATCAATGCGGTGTGGCATGGAGGTGATCAGTCTGTGGCACTGCTGAGGTGTTATTGAAGCCCAGGTTGCTTTGATAGTGGCCTTCAGCGTATCTGTATTTTTGGGTCGGGTGTTTCTCATCTTCCTCTTGACAATACCCTATAGATTCTCTATGGGGTTCAGGTCAGGCAAGTTGGCTGGCCAATCAAACACAATAATATCATGGTCAGCAAACCATTTGGTAGTAGTTTTGGCACTGTGGGTAGGTGCTAAGTCCTGCTGGAAAAGGAAATCAGCATCTCCAAAAAGCTCGTCAGCAGATGGAAGCATGAAGTGCTCTAAAACCTCCTGGTAGATGGCTGTGTTGACTTTGGACTTGATAAAATACAGTGGACCAACACCAGCAGATGACATGGCACCCCAAATCATCACAGACTGTGGAAACTTCACACTGGGCTTCAAACACCTTGGATTTTGTGCCTCTCCACTCTTCCTCCAGACTCTAGAACCGTGATTTCCAAATTAAATGCAAAATGTACTTTCATCTGAAAAGAGGACTTTGGACCACTGAGCAACAGTCCGTTTCTTTCTCTCCTTAGCCCAGATAAGACACTTCTGACATTGTCTCTGGCTCAGGAGTAGCTTGATATTAGGAATGCGAAAGTTGTATCCCCTTTCTTGAAGATGTCTGTTCGTGATGGGTCTTGATACACTGACACCAGCCTCAGTCCACTCCTTGTGAAGCTCTCCCAAGTTCTTGAATCAACTTTTCTTGACAATCCTCTCAAGACTGTGGCCATCCCTGTTGCTTGTGCACCTTTTCCAGCCACCCTTTTCAGCAATGACCTTTTGTGGCTTACCCTCCTTGTGGAGAGCATCAGTGATCATCTTCTGGACAACAGTCAAGTCAGCAGTCTTCCCCATGATTGTGGTTGTGTGTACTGAACTAGACCGAGAGATACACTGTGTTCATACTGTTTTACTCAAACTCGAAATGAAATATTCTAATATTTTGAGATGTTTTTTATGTTTTTGTACTGTATGCCATACTGATTAAAATTAAAATAGAAAAATGCTTGAAACATTTTAGTTTATGTGTAATGAGTCTATAATATATAACATTTTCACTTTCTTAAATAACTGATGGAAAATATTGAACTTTTTCACAATATTCTAATTTTTTGAGATGCACTAGTATAGACATATTCACAAACAAAAAGTACCCAAATTTATCAAAACAATTCATCGATTTCCTCACGAGTGACACATAAAGATTTATGGCATGGTTTTGGACCTCCATGTCCCAGATGGAGCTCGTATGAAAAATACGAGTGGTGTATTTCCCAGTCAAACACTCAAGTCCATACAATATAAAAGAATACAGCACTAAAAGATTTTTAACTACATTTCCCACAATGCACTGCAGCTGGGAAGCATGTCATTGTTGTGCTTCCTGGATGCATTGGGAGATGAATGTATAAACTACACTGCTTTGTTTACCTGTGTCCTTTTTTTGACTTGGCTGTTTATAAATGTATAATTATTACGCAAGAACTGTTTCCCATTACTTTCAGTGCGTGGATTCTACTCATTAACCCAAATCTCAGTTATTTTGAAACAGCTGAGCTGAGCATTATAGGAAATGTAGTTTTTGTAGTCAATGTGCTTCCTTGATGGAAAAAAAATTATATATATATATATATATATATATATATATATATATATATATATATATATATATATATATAAATTTTTATTTGACTATAATCTCGGAAATTCTGAGATTTTCTCAGAATATTACTCCCCTACCCCAGCGCTTGCTCTATCTATCTATCTATCTATCTATCTATCTATCTATCTATCTATCTATCTATCTATCTATCTATCTATCTATCTATCTATCTATACAGCAAATTCCTCAGTGTTGAATTAACACTTTCAGAGTTAATTTGTGTCCAATTGGACCTATATAAACACAGTAGGGTGTTAAATCAACACTCTGGGTGTTAATTCAACACTGGGGATTTTGCTGTGTATCTATCTGTTGGTAGTGTTTACTCTTCAACATGACCATGAACAGTCTACAGCGTCCGAGGTTGAGATGAGGACTCCTTGAGTCTTATAGAGAACCTCACAGAGCATTGTAATACTATAACATACAAAAACATTGTATATAATTATGTACTTCCAGCTTGCCGGTAATAGTTTGATGAAGGCCCACATATGGACGTGATGGTCCAGTCTCCACTTAAACACCGTCCATATCAGACCGTCTGTGTGTCGACTATACCAGAATAATTTCAGCTAAAAGGCTGCCACAATTTTAGTGTACAGCTTCACTCGAGCAAGCACAGAGCTATGACACATGGACCAAAGATCTTCACAAAGACATGTAAAAAAAAATTGAGCAGGATTATTCCAAATGTCACGTCTTTCCTTTGTCTTGTTTTAGCCAAACAGAACACTGAGCAAATTTAAGTGGTGACATCCCAAAGTGAAAAACAGTGAGTAGTGAAGAATGAAAGAAAGTCAAGGAGCAGGAGGTAAAAAATAAGAAGCTAGCAGGGTGTAAATATGTAATTCCTCCATTACTGCAGTGAGAGAGAAAAAGCGAGAGATTAAGTGGCCCGTCTTCAGCAAACACGTGAAAGAATCGATCACCAGCAAATGGATGACAGGTAATTCCTATTACTGCCTCTGCTTTATGTTGCTGACATCGTTTCTGCACTTTAATCAGTCTAGCCTGACACACCTACTCTGTGTGTGTGTGAGAGAGAGAGAGCTCTGTGTTACAGAATAAGTGCTTTAAAGCTACTTTCAAAATGTATTAGTTTGCTCTGCCTCTCACATGAGGCACGCCCTTGATATATTCATGTCATTCATTCATCTGCATAGGAACGCAGTTAAATTCTTTTCTGTCCGAGAATTATTAAGCTCTTGGCTCAGCACGGCACCATTAGGATTCAGCAGTGGCTATTTCAGAGCTATTTCAGTTCTGTCTCGCACGACAGCACGCTTACATTGTTTACATGTCACCTCTGTGGTTGTGTGCGATTTAGCTTTGTGTTATGGAAATGTACCTCAGAAGTTCTAATTATAACCTGCTGTATTGAGAAAAGATAATTTTAGTCGGTTAAGACCTAGGTATGTGATTACCACAGTTGAGGATGTTTCAGGAGTCAACAGGATACATTTTTATTGATTTGTGTTGTGCGTGTTTGTGCTCGTGCCATCTGAGCATGCAGAATGGCGCTGTCGAGATCGAGTGAGTGACACCGGTATAAACACATATAAACAGATAAATGTCTCCAATAGAGCACATATCAAAGGAAGGTCTTTGTGGGTGTATAGACTGGGTGTATGTTGATGTAATGAGAAAGATCCCAGCACTGTAGCCTGACTGCATGCCAGCTTTCTACCTTGACCATCTATCACGCATATTGGTTCCATTCTCTTTCTCTCTCACACACATTCCTTTGTAAGAATGTGAAGAATGGTATTATATTCAAGGGGCAGAGACAGGCTTCTGATGGAGAGCAGCAGCAGGCCATTGTATTGCCAGTTACTCTAAGCTCCAGGCTCAGCGAGGCTCCAATGACCACTGCCTGAGAGAGAGAGAGAGAGAGAGAGAGAAAGATGGATAGAGAGATAGATAGAGAAAAAAGTGGAATGGTGTGCTGAAATCCATGATGTTGACATGCCAGGAGTCAAAAAGCCTTTTTCTATGTCTCTAATTCTGTTTCCCATCGGTGCACTGAAGAAAGAGCTGGTTCTTGGCTGGAAAAACCCTATTTGATCTAGAACCAAGAACTGGTGACATCAGGGGCTTTGGGACACCATTTCACATCCATGACAACTCCATCCATCCGTTATCTGTAGCCGCTTATCCTGTTCTACAGGGTCACAGGCAAGCTGGAGCCTATCCCAGCTGACTATGGGCGAGAGGCGGGGTACACCCTGGACAAGTTGCCAGGTTATCGCAGGGCTTCCATGACAACTCGAGCAACCCAATTTATTCTCATGACAGGCATTAAAAATCATCATCATCACATCATTTTTTTCTTCTTAATAATAATACAAAATAAAGCGTGTTTTCACACTTGGTCTTTTTCAGCCCTCAAAATAAACTTAGAGGGATTAGTCAGCATTTTCTGCACATATCTGAACACTCCAAATGAACTGAACTCTCCTAAACTGAGACCACTTGGGAAGGTGGTCTCAATTCAATTCACTTCAAGTCTGCATTGCAGTTTGCTTCACCTCTGCATTGTGAACACAAAGCCCTCCTTGTTCACTTCACCTTTTTTTACCATTTGCATTTTAGCCCTCTAGGCTTGCCGGAGACAGATCTCACGCTATTGCACTGGGATGCTTGAAAAAACCAAAACCAAAGCTAAAGGTCTGCGAGCTCCAGAGGAACAATCGTGCGAACAGAAAGAGGACTGAGGCTCCATCAGAGCTGAAGTGGACCAGAAAGAGAACTGAATCCTGTTTGAAATGAACTCAGTGTGAACATAAAAAGAACTGAGTCCCTTTTCTGTTGGTCCACTGAGTCCACACTCCGAGGACTGAGTTTGGTTTGTCTAAAAAGGACTATATGTGGAAACACCTGAAAGAATGAGCCAGTATTTTCAAACCTAATCTCTATCTGCCACAACTGTACCATATGGGTGTTTAGCAAGGACCAGAATTTCAACATTTTCCTGAGAAAAGAATGGAAAACTTGTCTAATGAAGAAGTCAACAACTGCCCCAACAACGTCCCCTTTGATCTGTCCATTGTAATCAGACAGATGTGGTGGTAAAGGTTGGGGGGACAAAACAGGAATTTTCCTCCAACCATTTTACTGTTTTTGTTTTGTTTTGCTAGCACTAGAAGTAGCTACGCTGCTAAAACTTCCTTTCAACACCTTCACAGTCAGAATAAATTACTGAAAGGAATAAAAATGTTGTCTTAAGACTTCCTTAATTTAACCAAGAAGAATAAATTGAAAAATTCCTCCATGTGTCATTATTTTTAAGCTCATGATGTAATGATGTGGCTGTGGTGGTTCTTAAAACAGCTCAGTGATTCCATCAATAAGGTCTGGCTAAAAGGGTCAGTTCTCTCAGAGTCTGTTTCTATCAGCCCATGCATTACAGACAGCAGTGTTAAACTGAACCCCCCCACACACACACACACAAAATCATGGTGTCATAGTAGTAATAATAGTCATAGTCATATAATAGTAATAATATCACTTTTACTGTATTCTCATCTCATTATCTGTAGCCGCTTTATCCTGTTCTACAGGGTCGCAGGCAAGCTGGAGCCTATCCCAGCTGACTACGGGCGAAAGGCGGGGTACACCCTGGACAAGTCGCCAGGTCATCACAGGGCTGACACATAGACACAGACAACCATTCACACTCACATTCACACCTACGCTCAATTTAGAGTCACCAGTTAACCTAACCTGCATGTCTTTGGACTGTGGGGGAAACCGGAGCACCCGGAGGAAACCCACGCGGACACGGGGAAAACATGCAAACTCCGCACAGAAAGGCCGTCGCCGGCCACGGGGCTCGAACCCGGACCTTCTTGCTGTGAGGCGACAGCGCTAACCACTACACCACTGTGCCGCCCTTTTACTGTATTTGTATTAGTATTTCTATCTGTATTAATGTAACTGAGGTTTTTTTTTTTTTTTCCTTGTCATTTTATTTCACATCTGCTTTGTTTCTGTTTTCTTCCGGTTGATTTCATGTCTGTATTAGTTTGTATTATACTTCTTTATAAAGGCCCAGTCACACAGCCAAAACTTACGATTTACGCATGAATCGCGCATAAATTTCGAGTTGTGCGCGATTCATCAGTGCTGTGCGTAATTCATAAGTTTTTTTGACGTGGAGCATCAGTAGTTGTCAGTGGATGTTCGACGAATCGGGTTTGTGCGCGATTCCAGGTTTTGAGCTGCTCAAAAATATTGATCACGCACAAGTATGCGCGATTGTGCGCCGTTTAACGTAATTCGTGCGTCCTTTGCCGTAGTTCTGACGCGGACAATGCGCGACATATGCGTGGACCGTTAGTGGTTGATCGCAAGAAATTTACCGCTACCGTGCACGTCGATGACTTTTCACTGACGAATAACGCACATATCACGCATGTCTCGCTGTAGTAACACGTACATTTCACTGATATCCACTGACAATCACTGACAAAAAAGTGATTATACGTGGTTCATGCGCAGTTTATGCGTGGAGTGTTCGTCAATAAAAACCAGAAATTGTCCCTCTTTTGACCCTATGCGCTGATGTGCGTGATTTGTAAGTGATTGTAAGTGATTTGTACGTAGTTCATGCGCAATTAATCGGTGATTTTCGACCACGCACACCCCCCAAAAATGGTCAATTTCTCCACTGACAGTCACGCACAAGCCAACTTTATACGTGATTTATACGTGATTTATGCGTGATCGGCTATGTGACTGGGCCTTAAGATCTTGTGAAACAACTAATAGCGCTAACAAATTCTCAGAGGTGCTCTGAAGATGGAGGAGTGGTGGGAACTCAAAAAAGGATTTGTTAAGGTTTATTTATTTATTTTTTAAGTTCAGAAACAGTTCTAGCTTTCTGAATGGCGTCCGTTTGGGACTTTTTCTGAAAGGGTTCTACTAGGGGTGGGCGATCTGGCTGAAGAATCGTATGACGATCTTTTGAGGTTTAAAAAAAAAAAGATCCTTGATCTGAATCGCGATTCTCCCCACAGATTTAGTTGGACACGTGTGATCACATGATTAATTGTGGATATGGTTGCCTGGATACAAAGCTTGTCACTTTAACTCGAAGCTAAAGGCCCAAATCTCTTCATCCTGCTTTCAGTCTGATTTTATTTTGAAAGTTCTGACCGGAAGTGATTCATATCTCTGCTGCTTTGATGCTTCTTTCAGGATGTTTGTCTGCTCACCGCTATTCTTGGTCCGCCATCCTGTCTTCTGTTTACAAAATAAATTGCACTGCAAAGATGCCTAGAGCATCCACTGAACAGCCTCCTATTTGTCCTACAACCAATCACGCATTTGCTTAGTTCATGTGGAGTAGGAACGTTTGGGCAGTGCTGTTATTTATTTATTTAATGATTTATTTATCTAATGATGCAATCTGTGTGAAATCCTCCATGATATAAGAGTGTCAGATCGCCCACCCCTAGCTTCCACGTTGTAAGGTTCTACATTTAACCTTAAAGGGCTTCCTCAGAAGGACAAACTAAAGAAGCTGTAGGGAACTTTTTTCTAAGTGAGTTGTTCTATAGTACCAGTCAAAAGTTTGTACACCCCTCCTCATTCATAGGTTTTTCTGTATTGTGACTATTTTCTACATTGTAGAACAATACTGAAGACATCAAAACTACGAAATAACACATGGAGCATATATGGAATTATGTGGTAAACAAAAAAGTGCTTAAAAAAACAAAATATGTTTAATATTTTAGACTCTTCAAAGTAGCCAGCGTTTCCCTTAATGACTCTTTGTACACTATTGGCATTATCTTAACCAGCTTCATGAGGTCACCTGGAATGCTTTTCAATTAACAGGTGCCTCGTCAAAAGTTAATTAGTGCGATTTCTTGCTGCCTTAATGTGTTTGAGATCAAACAGTAAATAGTAAATAATAAACATACAGTAAATGGCCCTATTCTACAACTGTAGTAATCCATATTATGTCAAGAAGCGCTCAACTAAGTAAAGAGAAACAACATCCATCATTACTTTAGGACATGAAGTGACTTTTAATTCGTAAAAATAAAGAGAAAAAAGTTGAATTAGTCAGTATGTCCAAACTTTTGACCGGTACTGGTACACCATCTCTGTAAATGCACAAGAGAATATATATGAGTGATGGACTTTCTCTGTGTGTGTGTGTGTGTGTGTGTGTGTAACACCACTGTGTGTAATCCATGACTGTGCCCTGAAAAATGCTTTTTCTGATATACACAGCGTAAATTCAACAACACTGCCTTGAGCAATGGAGCGAGTCTGGACTTGTTCTCACATACAGCCCATATTCAGCTCTGCCAGTACAGTAATGCACAGGTGTGTGTGTGCGTGTGTGTAAAAATGTGTACAGGATGGCCTACTGTATTGCTGCATATGTTGGAAAACTTTAACGGAAGCATGTGGCTGTGAAACGCATGAATATGTATGTTGATGTGTGTGTGCAAGTGTGCTGTGAGCTCGGCTGCAGTTTTTCAGACTGACAGGGTGATGTGGAGCCGTGTTTATGAGTGGATTTCAGCCCTCCAGGGAGCTCCATATATAATGACTGAGCCATGCAGAGAGGAGTTTTATTAATGGCAACGTGTGTGTGTGTGTGTTCGCTTTTTTGCAGGTAGAGGCAGAACAGAGAGAATTAATATTATTGCCATAGTTACAGAGTTCACCCGCCCAACCACGGTCACATCCGTCTCCCTCTCTGGTACCTGATTCTCTCTCACACACACACACACACACACACACACACACACACACACACACACACACACACACTTTCAAAAGTTGTCAGACTGCATGTTGTCACTGTGTACTGTCTACTGCACATTTTTTGGGTCCAAAAATAGGAAGAGGAACTTTTTGTGCTATCTTTGAGGCTATGCTCCAAACCCCACTCTACCACCAAACACACACACACACACACACACACACACACACACACACACACACACACTGTATACTGTATGAAGTCAGTAGTTGCTGTTGAGGCCACAATTAGGAGTTAATTAGGATCAGTGCTCAGCGTGAGGAACTCTCCTGGTGCACATCTGACATATTTCCAGAACATCTCACTCGCTTCCCCTCTGTTCTCTCTCTCTCTCTCTCTCTCTCTCTCCCTCCTCCTCTTCTGTACACAAATACACACATTAACAGCTTGAGTCCTTCGCCACAGCACTTAAAATGCCGTCTGCTTATCGCTATGCTTGCTGCTGGCAAAGAGCAGGCATCAATGCTGCTGTAAACTAGCCTCGTGCTATCAGCACACAGTTTCAGAGGCACAGAAACAGCACAACATGCCTGTTTTCAGGAATGTTTTCTGCCCCTAGGAAACACACACCCTCATCATTAACATCACTTCATAGTCTTCTTCTTATCAACTACGCACAGAAAAGCCTTTAGACATAACTTCAGTTTTACACATTTCCCCCCAAAAAACTAAGCTTTACAGTAATGAATCATGTTACTTCATCACTTTAAATTCACTTTAAATTTAACTAAGGGTCAATGACTATCTTCCAATGGAAATATGAATGCTAAATCTATTGTGGAAAACGACAGCGTACTTCCCTCTTTTTTTTGCCTACTACTTTTCTGAACAACTATGGCCATCTGATAATTTTAGTCTCATCTGGATAGACACGTCTATGATTTTGCCGGCAGATGCTGCCTTTTGCACTGCGAATGTTCTTTTTACCGCTGCTTCTCATCTTTCTGGCTACATGTTGAACACTTCTCAAATCAAATCACAAAAATCAGGATAGTGTGATATCATGCATGCTGATATAATGCCAGCTGTAGGTATACTTTAAATCCACTTTATATCCACATACACTCACTGGCCACTTTATTAAGTACACACACGCACCTGCTGTTTGATGCGGTTCTCCAATCAGCCGATCCCTTGACAGCAGCACAATGCATAAAATCATGCAGATACAAATAAAGAGCTTCAGTTAATGCTCACATCAAACATCAGAATGGTAAAATTCTGATCTCTGTGACTTTCACTGTGGCATGGGTGTTGGTGCCAGATGGACTGGTTTGAGTATTTCAGAAACTGCTGATCTCCTGGAGTTTTCACACACAAAGTTCTCTAGAGTTTACACAGAATGGTGGGAAAAACAACAACAACAAAAAAAAACATCGAGTGAGTGACAATTCTGTGGGTTGATAAGAGAGGTCAGAGGAAAATAGCCAGATTGGTTTGAGCTGCCAGGAAGGATATAGTAACTCATATAATCACTCTGGGGCAGCACGGTGGTCTAGTGGTTAGCGCTGTTGCCTCACAGCAAGAAGGTCTGGGTTCGAGCCCCGTGGCCGGCGAGGGCCTTTCTGTGCGGAGTTTGCATGTTCTCCCCGTGTCCGCGTGGGTGTGCTCCGGTTTCCCCCACAGTCCAAAGACATGCAGGTTAGGTTAACTGGTGACTCTAAATTGACCGTAGGTGTGAATGTGAGTGTGAATGGTTGTCTGTGTCTATGTGTCAGCCCTGTGATGACCTGGCGACTTGTCCAGGGTGTACCCTGCCTTTCGCCCGTAGTCAGCTGGGATAGGCTCCAGCTTGCCTGCGACCCTGTAAAACAGGATAAAGCGGCTAGAGATAATGAGATGAGATATAATCACTTTTTACAACTGGGGGAAAGTTAGAGAAGCAGCTTTGGGACCAAAAAGTCGCTGGTTTGATTCCCTGGACCAGCAGGACTGGCTGAAGTGCCCTTGAGCAAGGCACCTAACCCCCAACTGCTCCGGCAAGAGTGGTGGCATACCTTGTGTCTGATTAGCCAAAGAAAAGCTAATAATGTGATCATCAGTTCGGGTGGTGCCCAACTGAAACGGGGGGGGGGGAAGAAAAACCAAACAAACCCAATCGTGGTGAGCAGAAAAGCATCTCAGCATGCAACAGTAGAAGACCACATTGGGTTCCACTCCTGCCAGCCAAGAACAGCAATCTTAGAATCAACAACAAGTTACTATTAAAGTAGCCGGTGAGTGTACACCGTCGTATCTTACAATGTTTAGTTTTCGAGAAATTTACATTTATTTATTTGTAAAATGCTTTTATTCAGACTAACAGACTGAATGAAAATAATCCCATCAGAAGAGGACTGAAGAACAACATGAGGAACAGTGCTGTTTACTTTTGTAGACTGATGAACCTCTGAGAGCCCGTTTTGGCACAGGAATGCGTGCTGTCTGTCTGTTTACGTGTAATTAGGGTTACAGATGAACACGTTTCCATCTCACTTGCACACAAACACACACAGGAGAACAGACAAGGAGAAAATAGAGAGTTGTGAAGACATTAAGACAGAAGTTATCAGGCAAGTCAATTCTGCAGCCTTCAAAATACGATTTCACATGCATTCTAGCACTATGGCACAACAAATGTGCAACAAATCCCCCCACACACACACTTTTTTTTTTTAAACAATATAACAACTGTTCACAATATATTCATTCCTATTAATTAGAGTGTATCTAAACATTCTGATCATAAATCAATGCAATGTAGCCATCTGTTCTGATCTCAGCCCTCAGGACAGTTGAAGGTGACTGAGCGCATCAGTGTGTGTGTGAGAATGTGTGTAAGCACTCATCATATCTTTATCCCGCTACAGCTTTGCTAATGCCTCCGAGGGGAAAATAAGCTGAATTCTTTTCTCTCGCTCCCTCCTGCTCCACCCGCTGGAGGCCCTGGAACCATTTTGTTTTCTGAAATTCCATCGGGTCGCCTGTCATTTGCGAGCTCCAGATTCAATTTCCTGTTTGGCTGCTGCAGCGACGCCCGCTGTCAAGTCTCGAGGTGCGTTGCTCGCATCTCTAGCTCAAAGAGGCCAACAGACTTTTACACTTCGATGTGATGACTGACTGGCTATGGCCAGACTCTGAGACAGTTAGACATGGATTAGTGTGACGACTGGGGTCTAAAACCGAGCAGTCGATTTGCATGTAACATTTTCAAAATGCCACTCTTCATTCAGGCTGTAAACACTCCGCTTGTTTTAGCCACTCTCAAGGCCTGCATTTATTGCCAAAGAATGGCTCCTTTGCTTCAATCCAGATGGAAAATTCCTGTTTCAGATTCATTTCCGCCAGATGACGTCATGAAGCTCATGCATGTGTATCTTAAAATAATTCACCAAGCCTTCCAATTATAGGATGCCATCAAATCTTCCCTTTCACACTGGCTGTCAAGAGTCGGGGGGTTTGCGAGCAGTACTATCCGACATCTGTCAAGTTAAACTTTTCTGTCAAGTCTTTTTTTCTTTTCTGTCTGAGTTTTACACAGTGAATATCAAACAGAATACATAAGCGAGTGTACAATTCAAAAAACAGAACAATACACAACATAACATAAAAGTGAAATAAAAGGAGAGAGAGAGGGAGAGAGAGAGGGAGAGAAAGAAACCCTTTGTGCTACTGATGTCAAGGAGTAGGCGAAAGAACAGTTGGCTGTGAGGTTTTGGTATTGTACTACTGCAGGGCACAGATGCCATCGGGGCACGTAGATCAGACTAGATGGTGTTTCGATGATCTATAAGAGACTGACACATTTTGACTAATTCCCTGTCAGTGGCACATAAAATGGAATTATTTATCCAAAGACTATGGGAGCATGCATGCAGGTTTTTCCAGTGAACTCAAAGAAGTTGTGTCGCCAGTGGTGTCAGAAATGCTACTAAATCTGTGAAAAGGGAAGGCCAGCTACAGGAGATGGGAGGGTGATGTTTGAGGGAGTGACAGACAGAATTTGTCCAACTTTCCTGTCAAATGTAACCCCACATCACTGACACCACTTTGCCTGGAGCGTTTACCGCACATTATGCAACAGTAGCTACAAGCTGACAAAGCATTAAATTATTGAGTGCACTGAGTGCAGCAAACTCTGATCACAACAGTCTATCAGAGCTGATCCTGGATCAGCCCTTCTTCATCCTTATGAATACATGCAGGATTTGTTCGACAAACTGTAATGCGAATCAGTCCTGCAGTCTTTCTTTTACTCTGAGAGCTTTGATACATGCATTTCCCAATCGATAAAGTATTAAAGTTCGAGTGCTGTGTGTAAGAGTGCACTCTGTTAGGACGTTCAGCCCTTTCCTTTACTGATGGATGAGAATTTCATTTGGGTGAAGGCAGGCAGGCAGGCTTGCTGATGAGAAAGCTACTGGGTTTGGGCCAGGCTTTCACAGCCTGCCACTGTCAATCACTCCACTGTAGTGCCTGACTGTGTTTGTGTGTGTGAGAGATGCATCATTACGCACATCTTTCATGCTCTCTTGACCTGCTAACGCTACTTGTTTTCAGCGCCTCGTGCCAAGTTGGCTTGTTAAGTAGAACCTCCAATTAATTGAAATCCGACTGATGCCAACACTGGTTTGTTGCATTAATCAGAGGCAGGAGATGTAGGGAAGAGGAAAAGTCACTGCTGCCGTTCCTTCAGTCTTTATTTCTGCCATGAAGGAGGACCAGCAGTGAGGAGAAGCAGTAATGCAATTTAGCGAAATACAAAAGCTTTAACACGGCTCGCTTTATTGCACGATCAGACAAACTCTCATTTGCAAGTTTGTCTGAGCATGCAATAAACTGAACCTGATTTGTAGCATAACCAGGAAATAAGGAAGAGAACTGCTTCTGATCTTCACTAATCACAGATGCTGTGCTTTTCAGCACCTTAATCAATTTTTTAAGCCACTTAAAAAAGAACTGTAAACAAAGCCTTGGGACAAATTCATATTAAGGTGTTCTGCAGACAATCAATACGCAGTTTTTTCCTGCACTTACTGCTTTATGAAAAGAAAAAATCAAGAAATCCCTAGCTGGAATTTGGGTCCAGTTTTCTCTGGCATTTATGGTGTCCATGCTGCATTCTGCCAAGAGCTTCCTGCAAGATTAGTGTGCCAGGACCACACCCAGACTTAAATCTCAATACAGAGGCAAAATGATCTGGGTACAACACTACAGAGGAATGGCAGAAGCATTAGGGCTTCAGCTGGTGCCTGGATTCTCCCTGTGGGAGGGCCGCGTGCATGAAGATTGGTGAGGTCATCTGATACACAGATCCACTGGCTACCAGAGCTATGGACTGCTGCTCGAGCTAAATGAGCACAGGTCGGAAGTGCTGATGGGAAACCCTGGCCAGAGCTCCATTACAAGCAATGATTGAGTGCCTGAGTGTCTCTCATTCCAGGAGAGGACTTGGCCTTTGTGACCCTGGCCTTGATAGTATGATATGGGCAACAGAGGCAAGCGCAGCAGAGGAGATGGCCTTAATGCAGTTACTGGAGCAGAGACAACTCACTCAGTGCACCTGATCACATTACTGCAGCGAGAAAGAGAGAGAAATGAATATATATAGAGAGATAGTGAGTGAAAAAGGGGGGAATCAGAAAATGGTCACAAGTATAAAGGGTGGCCAAGGACGTACTGAAAAGACCAAGTGAGGTAAAGAAAAGAAAGAAGAAATCTGAGTGAGGACATGAACATGAGTTTTGAATGATGGACAGGGTGTTAGATCGATCAGTAGAAAGATATTGATACCCTGAGAGAGAGAGAGAGAGAGAGAGAGAGAGAGAGAGAGGACAGAAGGAAGTTCTACACTCTGCATCACTTATTCAGGTGAAGAGAAGAGGAGAGGAGCAAACAGCCTACATGATGAGCGGAGGTGAAGAGTCCTAGACAGCAGGAGGGAGACCACTTCCTGTCTGAGCTACATGAGAAGAATAGACTCTGGGGTGTGTAGTAGTGGTCTAAAAATACCCTGTTTACAACCCCGATTCCAAAAAAGTTGGGATGCTGGGTAAAACGGAAATAAAAGCACAGTGCAATGATTTGAAAATCCTTTTCGACAGATATTCAATTGAATACAAGAGAAAGGCAAGATATTTAATGTTCAAACTGATAAACTTTATTATTATTTCTTTTTATAAATATGTACTTATTCTGATTTTGATGCCTGCATCACATTACAAAAAAGCTGGGAAAGGGACAACAAAAAACTGTGAAAGTTGTGGAATACTCAAAACACACCTGTTTGGAACATTCTATATGAACATGTACTGAATCTTTTGACTACAATGACATAAGTTTATACACTGCACATCTGTGACGTGATTGGCTGATTGGATAATGCATGAAATAGCTGAAAGAAGAGGTGTAAAGGTGTTTCTTCTGAAGTGGCTGGTTTGTGTAATTTTATTCTTACAGTGTCTTGTAAAAGTATTCATCCCCCTTGGTGTTTGTCCTGTTTTGTCGCATTACAAGCTGGAATTAAAATGGATTTTGGGAGGGTTAGCACCATTTGATTTACACGACATGCCTACAGTTTTAAAGGTGAAAATTGTTTTATCGTGACACAAACGATAATTAAGATGAAAAAACAGAAATCTGGAGTGTGCATAGGTATTCACCCCCTTCCGTATGAAACCCCTAAATAAGAGCTGCTCCAACCAATTCACTTCATAAGTCACATAATTAGTTGATTAAGATCCACCTGTGTGCAATCAAAGCGTCACATGATCTGTCACATGATGTCTGTATAAAATCAACCTGTTCTGGAAGGACCCTGACTCTACAACACTACTAAGCAAGCAACATGAAAACCAAGGAGCCTCCAAACATGTTGGAGACAAAGTTGTGGAGAAGTATAGATCAGGGTTGGGTTATAAAATATATCCCAGGGAGCACCATTAAATCCATTAGAGCAAAATAGAAAGAATATGGCACCACTACAAACCTGACAAGAGAAGGCCGCCCACCAAAACTCACAGACCGGGCAAGGAGGGCATTAATCAGAGACCTCTGTCTCTGATCTGTGATCTGATCTGACCTGTGATCTCTTTTAGCTTAGTGTCCTGGTTCAGTAACCTATCCCTAAAAAATAAAAACTCAATCAGATTGTGAGGTGGGACAGTAAGTTAATTGGACAGCCTCAGCTGAACCTGGAGCCCCTCTACAATGGGCAGCTGCTGAGACTAGCGGGGTCCATCCTAAATGACCCATCCCACCCACTGTACAGTGAGTTCCAGCCTCTCCCCTCAGGTCGTAGATTTAAGATGCCTGTATGTAAAACAAAGCGATATAGAAACAGTTTTGTCCCAGCAGCTATTAAGGCCCTGAACCACACCTAGGTACAGCCCTCTTTTTTCTTCTCCTCTTTTTTATTTATTTATTTATTTATTCATTCATTCATTCATTCTGGGGCGGCACGGTGGTGTAGTGGTTAGCGCTGTCGCCTCACAGCAAGAAGGTCCTGGGTTCGAGCCCCGGGGCCGGCGAGGGCCTTTCTGTGTGGAGTTTGCATGTTCTCCCCGTGTCCGCGTGGGTTTCCTCCGGGTGCTCCGGTTTCCCCCACAGTCCAAAGACATGCAGGTTAGGTTAACTGGTGACTCTAAATTGACCGTAGGTGTGAATGTGAGTGTGAATGGTTGTCTGTGTCTATGTGTCAGCCCTGTGATGACCTGGCGACTTGTCCAGGGTGTACCCCGCCTTTCGCCCGTAGTCGGCTGGGATAGGCTCCAGCTTGCCTGCGACCCTGTAGAAGGATAAAGCGGCTACAGATAATGAGATGAGATGAGATTTATTCTGTCCGGAGCATTTGTCTGTCTGTATGTTAGTTTGTTGTCCTTCTCCTGTTATTGTCTTCTGTCCTTAGTATTGTGTTGTGTGTATGCTTTTAGTATTGTGCTGTGTGTGTATGCTTTTACCTGCAATCAAATCTACCCTCGGGTATAAATAAAGTTACCTTACCTTACCTTAGACACAACAAAGACACCAAAGATAACACTGAAGGAGTTGCAAAGATCCACAGCAGAGATGGGAGTATCTGTCCGTAGGACCACTTTAAGCCATACACTCCACAGAGTGGGGCTTTATGGAAGAGTGGGCAGAAAAAAAGTCATTGTTTAAGAAAACGTTTGGAGTTTGCCCAACAGCATGTGGCAGACTCCCCAAACACACAAAAGAAGATTCTCTGGTCAAATGAGACTAAAACTGATCTATTTGGCCATCACAGGAAAAGCCATGTGTGGCGCAAACCCTGAGAACACCATTCCTACAGTGAACCATGGTGGTGGCAGCATCATGCTGTGGGGGTATTTTTCATCTGCAGGGACAGGAAAGCTGGTCAGGACTGAAGGAAAGATGGATGGCACTAAATACAGGACAATTCTGGAGGAAAACCTGTTTGAGTCAGCCAGAGGTTTAAGACTGGGACGAAGGTTCACGCTCCATCAGGACAATGACCCTAAACATACTGCTAAAGCTCCACTGGAGTGGTTTAAAGGGAAACATTTAAATGTCTCAGAATGGCCTAATCAAAGCCCAGACCTCAATCCAATTGAGAATCTGTGGCATAACTTAAAGATTGCTGTACACCAACGCAACCTGAAGGAGTTGGAGTAATTTTGCCTTGAGGAATGGGCAAAAATCCCAGTAGCTAGATGTGCTAAGCTAATAGAGACATACTCCAAGAGACTTGCAGCTGGAATTGCAGCAAAAGGTGGCTCTAAAAAGCATTGACTCGGGGATGTGGGGGTTTATGAATACCTATGCACACTCCAGATTTCTGTTTTTTTCATCTTAATTATTGTTTGTGTCACAATAAAACAACAATTTTCACCTTTAAAGCTGTAGGCATGTTGCGTGAATCAAATGGTGCTAACCCTCCAAAAATCCATTTTAATTCCAGCTTGTAATGCGACAAAACAGGACAAACACCAAGAGGGATGAATACTTATGCAAGACACTGTACGGTCATAAATTAAGTCGGTAAGAGTAGAGTAGAGTAGAGAATAATTAAGTCTATTCAGTGATGCAGTACAGAGGATATTAAGTCAAGGTCTACAGGATATATTTTAATTCTAATCTGTGTTGCTCAGCAGATGAGTGGGGAGGTGGCACTGTACTTGTACACAGTGAGAACAGTGCAGTAAAGGCCATCGTTAAATAAAAAGTTTGACGGCTTCTCTCATGATTAATTCATAAAGTTCAATATGTTTCTCACTTGTTCGGTTGACAGTCTTATCTAGGGCACGTCACTGTGCTGGTGTTTAATGCCCAGCACCTGTCTGCACTGGGACAGTTCACATGACCAAGAGCTCTGACACTGTTACCAGGAAACCAGTGAGGTGGTGATTCTCTATACTCTGTTAAGATCTGGATGCTTACAGAGCTTGAAGAATCACCATATACTGTAATCATGGATTGGTTTTCTAGGCTGCTTAAATTGTGAAAGGGAGAGGTTACAATGTACAATAGCAATGTACTGTATAATGTAAGTCTAATTAAAGGACAAAAAACCCAGAAACCAAACATCAGTGAATTCAATTACGTCCCAGAGCTAAATGTACTCTGTTACTTCAAAAAGGGTTAAATTACATTCAGCACAGGAACAGTAAATCAATTAAGAGGCATATACTGTGAATGCCCAATCAGTGACTCACAGAGCCAAACGTGATCAATCTTAATACTGTATAAAGCTGACGTTATCATCATCCCGGTCCACGGGGATCACATGCATTAGGACTAAAATGATCATTTAGCTCAATATAGAAATCATGATAGCAGTGTGGTTTTTTTTTCTTTTTAAATTGAATTAAAAAAAAAAAAGAAATCACCAAACAGTTGTTCATTTCACATTTTGCATTGTAAGCCTGTAGTCCTTTAAATATCTACAGCTTTCCAGGAAAATAAACCTGCAAAGTTGTTTTATATATATATATATATATATATATATATATAATATATATATATATATATATAGAGAGAGAGAGAGAGAGAGAGAGAGAGAGGGGGCACGGTGGTGTAGTGGTTAGCGCTGTCGCCTCACAGCAAGAAGGTCCGGGTTCGAGCCCTGTGGCCGGCGAGGGCCTTTCTGTGTGGAGTTTGCATGTTCTCCCCATGTCCGCGTAGGTTTCCTCCGGGTGCTCTGGTTTCCCCCACAGTTCAAAGACATGCAGGTTAGGTTAACTGGTGACTCTAAATTGACCGTAGGTGTGAGTGTGAATGGTTGTCTGTGTCTATGTGTCAGCCCTGTGATGACCTGGCGACTTGTCCAGGGTGTACCCCGCCTTTCGCCCGTAGTCAGCTGGGATAGGCTCCAGCTTGCCTGCGACCCTGTAGAAGGATAGTGGCTAGAGATAATGAGATTTTATATATATATATACACACAGTGGCATGCTAAAGTTTGGGCACCCTTACTGAAAAGGTCTGTTACTGTGACTAGTTAAGTGAGCAGAAGATGAACTGATCACCAAAAGGCATAAAGGTAAAGATGACACATTTCTTTTCAGTGTTTTCTGCAAGATTTGTGTATTATTTTTGTTTTGTACAATTGGAGAGTGAAAAAAGAAAAGGAACACCATATGAAAGTTTGGGCACCCCAATACATTTGTGTTCTCAGGTAACTTTTACCAAGGTTCCAGACCTTAATTAGCTTATTGAGCTGTGGCTTGTTCAAATTCTTCGTTAGGAAAGGTCAGATGATGCAGATTTCAAAGCTGTATAAATTCTCTGACTCCTCAAACTTGTCCGTAAAATCAACAGCCATGGGCTCCTCTAAGCAACTCCCTCACATTCTGAATAATAAAATAATTGATGCTCACAAAGCAGGAGAAGGCTACAAGAACGTAGCAAAGTGTTTTCAGGTAGCTGTTTCCTCAGATCGTAATGTTATTAAGAAATGGCAGTTAACAGAAACAGTGGAGATCAAGGTGAGGTCTGGAAGATGAAGAAAACTTTCTGAAAGAACTGCTCACTGGATTACTAGAAAGGCAAATAAAAACCCCTGTTTGACTGCAAAAGACCTTCAGAAAGATTTAGCAGACCCTGGAGTGGTGGTGCACTGTTCTACTATGCAGCGACACCTGAACAAATATGACCTTCATGGAAGAGTCATCAGAAGAAAACCTTTCCTGTGTCCTAGCCACAAAATTCAGCGTCTGAAGTTTGCAAATGAACATCTAAATAAGCCTGATGCATTTTGGAAACAAGTCCTGTGGACTGATGAAATCAAAATAGAACTTTTTGGCCACAATGTGCAAAGGTATGTTTGGAGAAAAAAGGGTGCACTGTAAAAAATGTCCGTAGAATTAACAGTGAATTTATGTAAAATCATGACATAAAAAAACTGTAAATACAAAAACAATGAAGCAGTGTGTAATTTACATCAATATACTGTAAAACTCCTAATCAAATACCACTGTTAATTTAACAGTAAGAATATGTTGAATTGATCATATTTTTTGTTGAATTTACAAATTTTTGTAGTTTAAACACAGACAAACTGTAATACTAAAACAGAATGTGATAGTTAAAATTACATCATTGCCCTGTTAAAAAAAAAAAAAGGCCACTGTTGTGGCTCAGTCGACTAAGGCGCCATACCATGAATCTGGGGACCCGGGTTCGATTCCGACCCAAGGTCATTTCCCGATCTCTCTCCAGCTTGTTTCCTGTCTTGACACTGTCCTATCCAATAAAGGTGAAAAAAGCCCCCCCCCCAAAAAAAATATCTGTCTAGTAGATCATTGCTTGTAACCATTTTGAATCATTGTTTATTGTACAATGAATATCTGTAAAATTAACAGTTATGTATTGATTATTGTACATTGAATACCTGTAAAATTTACATTTAGTTATCATTACTTGTACATGGAATCCCAGTGAAATGTACAAGTTACTCTGTAATGTTGTTTACATTTCACTGTATTTTTAACAGGATTATTCTGGCAACCACAGCTGCCAGTGTTTTTCCATAAAAACAACGGATTTTTTTTTACAGTGTGCCAAATTCCAGGAAAAAACCCCCTCTCCAACTCTGAAGCATGGGTGTGGATCGATCATGCTTTGGGGTTGTGTTGCAGTCAGTGGCACAGGGCACATTTCATTGGTCGAGGGAAGCATGGATTCGAATAAATACCAGCAAATTCTGGAAGCAAACATCACACCATCTGTAAAAAAAGTTGAAGTTAAAAAGAGGGTGGGTCCTACAATAAGACGATGATCCAAAACACACCTCAATCTACAATGGAATACCTCAAGAGGCACAAGCTGAAGGTTTTGCCGTGGCCCTCACAGTCCCCTGACCTAAACATCATTGAAAATCTGTGGATAGATCTCAAAAGAGCAGCGCATGCCAGACAGCCCAAGAAACTTGTAGAACTGGAAGACTTTTCCAAGGACGAATGTGTGAAAATCCCCCAGGTAAGAACTGAAAGATTATTAGCTGGCTACAAAAAATGTTTACAAGCTGTGATACTTGCCAAAGGGGGTGTTACTAGGTACTAACCATGCAGGGTGCCCAAACATTTGCATTGGGCCCTTTTCTTTTTTTGTCATTTTGAAAATGTAAAAGATGAAAATAAAAAAGTGTTTTTGCTTTAAATATAAAGGGAATGAGTCATCTTTAACTTTATGCCTTTTGGAGATCATTTCATCTTCAACTTGCTTAACTGTTCACAGTAACAGCAATTTTGACCAGGGGTGCTCAAACTTTTGCATACCACTGTATGTGTGTGTGTATATCTCCACCGTATAATGATGTTCTTTATATTATATGGACACATCCACAAAAAAAAAGTTTTATAATTTTAATTTTGAAACAAAATAATTTTTGACAAAATTATTTTAATTTTGAACCGGTTTACCATTTTGACAATGCACGTCTAATCAGCGGGAAAACACTGGGAGTGACGTCATCGGAGTGAAATGTCGGGAAATATGTCACTCAGATCCGTGATATATTTCATATGAAAAATGCGAGTTTTTCAACACGAGAAGATAAACTTCATATCTTCACGCCAACGTGTGATTTTGTTTTTATTATATTAACACATTCACAAACAAAAAGTCCCCAAATTTATCAAAACAATTCATCATTTTATTGGAAAATATGTTACTCAATGTCCTGGATGTAGTTTGTATGAAAAATACGAATGGTGTTTTTCCCAGTAAAACACTCATGTCTATATAATAAATATATATGTATGTACCATGTTTTTTTTCTTTCTTTCCTGTTGCTCAGTATATTAGTTTCTGCTCAGAGCGAATTCATTAAGGTGATCCATTTTATTCCATTTTAATAAACTGGTTATTGTGGGGCTGTATAGACCAAACATTAGCTTACATATTAATATTTAATATTACCACAAGCATCTGAAATAACCATGATGCAGGAAAACAGGAAATTAAAATGTGTTTCTTTAAAATGAGCCTGTTTTATAGACTAGATCAGTCCGACTCAAATCAAACAATGTTGAAAAGTGAACCTAAGAAGTTTATCACGCATTTCTTAGGCACAAATTAATTTACCCCTCACATTTCAAATCCAGTTATTGTGCAAAAGTCTTTAGCACCCTATTTCTTTTTAGTACAAGCTTTATTTTATAATTTCTATATCACTGAGTCAGTACAAAACAATTTAGATTCCAAACAGTAGTTTTCCAGCGCAAAATTAAATTTTATAGAAAAATGTTTGCATGTCAGTAAAGAAAACAGCAATTTACTGTACATAAGAGACACTTTTCAGACAAAAAACCAAACAAACATAATGAAGGTTGCTGGGTTTTGGTGCAAAATGAAGAAGCGAGTGTGACAGTCAAAGTGTCCAGAAGAACTGTGGCTGGTTCTGGAAGATGCTCAGGAAAACCTACAGCTCATTTCCTTATCAAACTGCACTCATTGGACCTGAGACTACTATTTTTTTTTAAAGCAAAGGGTCGTCTCACACCAAATACTGACTTTGTTTCAATTTATTACCGTTCACTGCTCTTTATAGTTTTAAAAATGTAGAAACATTTAATTATTTTTGAAGGCATCTTTGCTCTACAGCATTTCTTTGCAAGTGTCTAAGACTTTTTTTACACAGTACTGTATATTTCATTCAGAAACCTACTTTAACAGCTCAGTAGGTTGAGCTATTCCTCAGTTGCTTAGCACAGCTCATGTAGGCTACAGTCTGTGGTAATAAACGTACAATAAATGTTGCATCTGTGCTACAACATATAATCGGTGCTAGCCAACTGAACCAGCTTTACAGCCTCCATGACAGAAATGGGTGAACCTTTTCAGCTGACACTGTAACCTTCGTGTGGAAAAATAACTTGGTTTGGCTTAGTGAAAAAAGTGGCAATTTATTCCAGTGAAAATATCTTGAATATAGTCAGATGAATCTACTATTTCTTATATGATTACCCTCAACCAAGTATAAGATTATGAAATGTATTTCTAGACATTTCTACCAGTTACAGGATTTATATTTTCTTATTCTGTTAGAAGATAATTTTTTATTCTTTCTGGAAATAAATGAGCAAAAATGATCTGCCAAAAGAAGACTATTTCAAGCTTGAAATTCGTAAATCATTTTTCAAAATAGGTTTAATAATCGTATTTGGTTGATTGTAATTTTATACTCGGAAATAGTAGATAAACCTCTCTGTATGTACGATATTTTCACTTGATACACTGCAAAAAACGACATCATATTCACTACATGCAAAGACAGATTGATTCAAACAACACCACAGATCATGTTAGCTTGCTTTAGCTACAGTGGTGCTTGAAAGTTTGTGAACCCTTTAGAATTTTCTATATTTCTGCATGAATATAACCTAAAACATCATCAGATTTTCACACAAGTCCTAAAAGTAGATAAGGAGAACCCAGTTCAACAAATGAGACAAAAATATTATACTTGGTCATTTATTTATTGAGGAAAATGATCCAATATTATATATCTGTTTGTGGCAAAAGTATGTGAACCTCTAGGATTAGCAGTTCATTTGAAGGTGAAACAACACGTTTGTGGAAGTGTATCATGGAACGAACAAAGGAGATTTCTGAGGACCTCAGAAAAAGCGTTGTTGATGCTCATCAGGCTGGAAAAGGCTACAAAACCATCTCTAAAGAGTTTGGACTCCACCAATCCACAATCAGACAGATTGTGTACAAATGGAGGAAATTCAAGACCGTTGTTGCCCTCCCCAGGAGTGGTCGACCAACAAAGATCACTCCAAGAGCAAGGCATGTAATAGTTGGCGAGGTCACAAAGGACCCCAGAGTAACTTCTAAGCAACTGAAGGCCTCTCTCACATTGGCTAATGTTCATAAGTCCACCATCAGGAGAACACTGAACAAGGTGTGCATGGCAGGGTTGCAAGGAGAAAGCCACTGCTCTCCAAAAAGAACACTGCTGCTCATCTGCAGTTTGCTAAAGATCACGTGGACAAGCCAGAAGGCTATTGGAAAAATGTTTTGTGGACAGATGAGACCAAAATAGAACTTTTGGTTTAAATGAGAAGCATTATGTTTGGAGAAAGGAAAGCACTGCATTCCAGCACAAGAACCTTATCTCATCTGTGAAACATGGTGGTGGTAGTATCATGGTTTGGGCCTGTTTTGCTGCATCTGGGCCAGGAGGGCTTTGAGAGAACTGTGGACATTGATGGAACAATGAATTCTGAATTATACCAGTGAATTCTAAAGGAAAATGTCAGGACATCTGTCCATGAACTGAATCTCAAGAGAAGGTGGGTCATGCAGCAAGACAATGACCCTAAGCACACAAGTCGTTCTACCAAAGAATGGTTAAAGAAGAATAAAGTTAATGTTTTGGAATGGCCAAGTCAAAGTCCTGACCTTAATCCAATCGAAATGTTGTGGAAGGACCTGAAGCGAGCAGTTCATGTGAGGAAACTCACCAACATCCCAGAGTTGAAGCTGTTCTGTATGGAGGAATGGGCTAAAATTCCTCCAAGCCGGTGTGCAGGACTGATCAACAGTTACCGGAAACGTTTAGTTGCAGTTATTGCTGCACAAGGGGGTCACACCAGATACTGAAAGCAAAGGTTCACATACTTTTGCCACTCACAGATATGCAATATTGGATCATTTTCCTCAATAAATAAATGACCAAGTATAATATTTTTGTCTCATTTGTTTAACTGGGTTCTCTTTATCTACTTTTAGGACTTGTGTGAAAATCTGATTATGTTTTAGGTCATATTTATGCAGAAATATAGAAAATTGTAAAGGGTTCACAAACTTTCAAGCACCACTGTAAACTATCCAACATCACAGCAGATTATGGAATGAGATATAACAGAAAAAAAAAAAAAAAAAATCCAAACAAAACAAAAAAACATGTTTTTGCCTGGACATGCAACATACTGCTTTGAATAATAGTGCGGATGTAGTATTATGTTCTCTCTTTTTATGATCCTGTAATTAACAATTATTAACCGAAGGTGAAGTTAATATTGGTGAATAATAACCAAGACAAAGTCAATGATATTATTCACCGATATTCACTGAGCCTGAGGTGAATAATTGTTTTAGTATAAATACACAGGTGATTATTACAATTTTTTTTTTCAATCTTCAAAAGCGGCATGCAAATGTAATAACGGTGCGGCGCAAACTTGTCACTTATCTATGCCGAGTGACATAAAATATTTTGTTTTGAAATGGATAAAATAAATCACAATTCCACCTTACCTTTGAATGGTTTTAGATTAAACTTTGTAGCCTCTTTAGTACTTTTAGGAACAGCATTTTTTTTCATAATTTGTAATTCTTCCTCACTTACGATGACGAAATGGTTGGCCGCCATTTTGCTGGGCCGCTCGAGGTGATTATCAAAAAAATAGTCTGGATTTCTCGATCAGTCAGTGCGTGCGATTTCCTATAATCACCTGTGTATTTATACTAATAACAGTTAGACAGACAAATGTCTTCACGATTAATCCTGGATGATCCAGTGGCTATGCAGCATCTATAATACTATCTAATCTGATGCTTTCTACATTTAATCACTGAGTGCTTTTTCTGAGAATCTGAACACTTGAGTTTAGTCTTGACTTCTCACTATTATCCCTGTCCGGTTCTCTAACTGCACGCTGTAGTGCTTTTCCTGATCTAATACAACTCCAATTCCGCTCATAAGCTAATTATCAAATTCTGTGCCACTGAATATCACTGAAAGGAAGAGATGAAATGATGCATGGCGCTGGTGCTCTGGGACTAGCACAATAACAGGAAGCTCAGGAACAGGGTGAAAGGGCGTTTGTCCAAAGTGCTGAACTCATATGCTCTTGAACTCTTTCTGGTTTGTTGGAGTCTGACAATAACAGCCATGACACTTCTGGCTTCTCTCACTCCCACCTTTAGCAGTGCACAAAGAGAAGATTGGAACTCCTAAATACCCTCCTATTACGCAGAGATACAGAACAGTAAGCCCACAAAGCTGAGACACACTCACCAACCTTCAGGCTTCAGAAATAATCAAATTTTCCAGACCTGCTGGGGACGTCAGTAGAGTTTCAGTCACTGTGATTCCTGCATTGCGGTACATTTTGTGCATGGGGGGGGGGACCTCCCAACAAAAGCCAACATTATAAACAATTCTACTGAAATAAATAATAATTAAGTGCAATTTTGGTCAGCCTTAAAAGCTCTCAGATGCTGTTGTTGTCGGGGGCAGTGGCCATGTATCTAGATTCAAACAAAACACAATTTAATGATTTTCAGACTGAAATGAAAGTAGTTTTCTCAAATAAATGAAAAAAAAAAGAAAATATGTCCTAAAGCTGGGAATGCATTAAAGCGTGAGGAAATCCAATGCTCTCCTTTGGCCGTATCAGGAAGATCAACGAATATGTGCCTCAAATATGACCTTACCCAGCACATGCCAGGCAAGGACCACAGCAACTGGCAGGCCATTTTAGGACACGGTAACAACAATAGACACACTTCAAACTGGTCTGAGGGCGACTGTGGTGCTCTTGTGATATTATGGGTTTGGGGTGTGGTGAAGGATACAGTCCTGTAAGCAGAATGCTGTGTTTTGTTGACCTCTCAAGTGCACTAGTTGAGCACACTACGGTTAAAGCACAAATGCTGTTGTCAATAAAGTAGCACGGAATTCACTGATCTTTTCATAGGTTCAAGTTTAAATCTCCAGAAACTCAAATAATAAGGAGGCTCATAACCATTCCCATCTGACCTAGAATATTCAGTTTCTATATTCTATTGCTTTTTTTCCATTTATAACTGGAAGTAAACTGAAAGCTTGAAAGAAAAATAAAATAAAACTATGGAAAGGAAATGTTAAATATTTTAAATATTCATTACTCAAGATTGTACATGATTTGTTGGTCACTGTGACATTGTGACATTTGTAGCTCATTTGTACAAAAGGTGTGTGTGTGTATACACACACACCAGCCACTTTATTAGGAACATCCATCCACCTGCTGTTTGATGCGGTTCTCTAATCAGCCGATCTCTTGAAAGCAGCACAATGCATCAAATCATGCAGATACAAATCAAGAGCTTCAGTTTATGTTCGCTTCAAACATCAGAACGGGAAAATTGTGATCTCTGTGACTTTCACTGTAGCATGGGTGAGGGTGCCAGATGGATTGGTTTGAGTATTTCAGAAACTGCTGATCTCCTGGAGTTTTCACACACAACAGTCTCTAGAGTTTACACAGGATGGTGCGAAAAACAAAAAACATTGAGTGAGCGACAGTTCTGTGGGTGGAAACGCCTTGTTGATAAGAGAGGTCAGAGGAAAATGGCCAGATTGGTTTGAGCTGCCAGGAAGGATACAGCAAATCATAACAACTCTTTACAACCATGGTGAGCAGAAAAGCATCTCAGCATGCAACAGCAGAAGACCACATTGGGTTCCACTCCTGCAGCCAAGAATAGGAATCTTAGAATCAACAACAAGTTACTATTAAAGTGGCTGGTGAGTGTACGCCACAATATCTTTGTGTTTAGTTTTCGAGAAATGTACATTTATTTATTTGTAAAATGCTTTTATTCAGGGCGGCACGGTGGTGTAGTGGTTAGCGCTGTCGCCTCACAGCAAGAAGGTCCGGGTTCGAGCCCCGTGGCCGGCGAGGGCCTTTCTGTGCGGAGTTTGCATGTTCTCTCCGTGTCCGCGTGGATTTCCTCCAGGTGCTCCGGTTTCCCCCACAGTCCAAAGACATGCAGGTTAGGTTAACTGGTGACTCTAAATTGACCATAGGTGTGAATGTGAGTGTGAATGGTTGTCTGTGTCTATGTGTCAGCCCTGTGATGACCTGGCGACTTGTCCAGGGTGTACCCTGCCTTTCGCCTGTAGTCAGCTGGGATAGGCTCCAGCTTGCCTGCGACCCTGTAGAACAGGATAAAGCGGCTAGAGATAATGAGATGAGATGAGATGAGATGCTTTTATTCAGGCTAAAAGACTATCTATCGATCTATCGATCGATCGTGCTCCAGTGAGGGCCTATAGGCAAGGCCCTTAATACCGCCTGCCTACCTCATCACTGAAAGACAAGAGTCATACTGGCTCGGACATCGCCCAGTCTAACAAGGAATCAGGGCAACCTGATGAGAAATGGGCTACTGGACTCATGGACAAGAGTTGAGAATACTGGACTGTTGGAATGCTACTAGCATTGATACCCAGTGAGAGGAGGATGTGGGACCAATGGATGCTTCGATACCCAACATCTACAGTAACATCTATACATACATCTCTGCTTTGATACCCAACATCTATAGTAACTCAATGTTCCAGTAGTGCTATCACAACTAGAGATTGACAATGGCAAGGAGGAGTCAGGATGCCAGGCTGGGGTGGAGGGGGGGGGGAGGGGTGCTTGAGGGGAAAAAAGACCACCCAAAGTAGGGGCAAGTAGGGAATTATATACAGTGCCAGTCAAAAGTTTGGACACATCTTCTGATTCATTTTCATGCCTCTGCCACCGTAAGGTGCATGAGGCATTATGTTTTTGGGTTGTCCGTCCGTGCGTGCGTCCGTCCCGAAACCTTGTGAACATAATATCTCCAAGGCAAATGAAAGGAATTTCACCAAACTTTCACCATTTGTGGATTTGGGGACAAAGATAAACTGATTAGATTTTGAGGGCAAAAGATCTAAGGTCACTGTGAGGTCAAATGTCTGTCCAAGAACCTTGTGAACACAATATCTCCAAGGCAAATGAAAGGAATTTCACCAAACTTTCACCATTTGTGCGCTTTGGGACAAACATGAACTGATTAGATTTTGAGATCAAGAGGTCTAAGGTCACTGTGAGGTCAAATGTCTGTCCGAAAACCTTGTGAACACAATATCTCCAAGGCAAATCAAAGGAATTTCACCAAACTTTCACCATTTGTGCATTTGGGGACAAAGATAAACTGATTAGATTTGGAGATCAAAAGGTCTAAGGTCAAGGTCACTGTGAGGTCAAATGTCTGTCTGAAAACCTTGTGAACACAGTATCTCCAGGTCTAATACAAGTAATTTCACCAGGTCAAGATTACTGTGAGGTCAAATGTCCATCCCCAAATCACAACTTAATAAGGTGTGTAGTCTACCGGGTGGAGGCATCCCCATCAATGCCGTTGGCGTCGAGTTCTATCTAGTTTTCTTTATTTTTATGAATTAAAAGTCACTTCATGTCTTAAAGTAATGATGGATGTTGTTTCTCTTTACTTAGTTGAGCGCTTCTTGACATAATATGGATTACTACAGTTGTGGAATTTTTACTGCATTTTTATTATTTGCTGTTGATCTCAAATGCATTAAGAAGGCAAGAAATTGCACTAATTAATTTTTGACGAGGCACCTGTTAATTGAAAAGCATTCCAGGTGACTACCTCATGAAGCTGGTTAAGATAATGCCAATAGCGTGCAAAGCATCATCAAGGTACGGTAAACGCTGGCTACTTGGAAGAATCTGAAATATGAAACAGATTTTCTTTTTTGAACACTTTTTTTTGTTTACCACATAATTCCATAATGTTCCAGATGTTATTTCATAGCTTTGATGTCTTCAGTATTGTTCTACAATGTAGAAAATAGTCACAATACAGAAACTCCTATGAAGGAGTAGAGTAGGTGTGTCCAAACATTTGATTGGTACTGTATATACTAATATTGACAGCAGGATATTTCTTTTACACAAATGGCTTTTCAATGCTACCTTTTTCCCCATGCAGCCTATGACTATGAGTGATCAAAAAATTGTAGCAAGGCTTGTTCTGATGCACTCACCGAAGCTACTCTCCCATCCAAGTACCAGCAGAGATATTTAGCTGCATAAAAGGGACCAAAGAAAATATATGAAAAGCTTTCCCTTTGTTATGAAGCAAACTCTGTGCCGATCTGCTTAGAAGATATCTAAGGTTATGAGTATATGGATGTGACGGTTGTAAGAAATGCAAAATAATGGTATCCTGTTATTTTTTTTTACTTCAGTATGGATGAATGCACACATCAACTACATAAGGTGCAGGATTTTTATGATAATGGTGGCCTATATTTTTTTCTCTCTGAGAAGGCTATATTTCTACATGAGTTTAATAATCTATATAGGACTGCAGAAGTGTGATCTTAACACAGGCTGTGTGAAAAAATATGCAACAAAAATATAGTGAAGTCGGCTGTACAGTACATTTGATCATAAATTTTTTAATTACTTTAAATTGAAACCAAAATATACTCTTAAATCTGAAAATATACTCGAAATTCAGAAATATTTATCATTAAATGTTTAGTAAATTGAGAAACATTAATCATTAATGACTTTATTTTATGAGAATAATCTAGATGCAATCTCATCAGAAAGGGTGAAAATATCTAATTCGGCCCTTTCAGGCACACCACGTTTTTGTTGTTGCTTTTTCCCCTACAGTTAATGCTAGCACTGTCTGTAAGTCTTTTATCTGTTGGCTTAATGGTTTTTACCCTTCACGTGTGCCTTCCTTTAATACGGCACTCATTTAAAGTCCCATTAAGATGCCATGAGGATCTGACAGCAACAAGTTAATAAGTTCAATAAAGATTTAGATCTCTCTGTTTAACTGCTATGTTATACTGGATCATTCTGTTGTTTGCATTGGTAAATTTACATCATGCACCTCATTTTATTGCATTATCCAGCCTGCCTATAATATTATCTACATGTGTGTTGTGTGTAAGGCATGACAGGTTGTGCTATTACAGGAAAATAATCAACTCCGGGTGGTGTGATACAGACCAAGGCAAGGCAGAGCACCCTGAAGTGCAACACACATGAGGTGAATAATTTAAAAAATAATACAGAATGACCGTTAAATATTCCTTTTATAATGCAGTGATTTGCCAGTGATTTATTAATGAACCATGCGTCACACTATTCAACCGTTTATAGTTAAATTTAATGTTGTGGAACGTCCAAGAAAATTCCTGTCATTACATTCTTTCCTTGACCAGCATCTGTTTTTTTTTTTTTCTGTCTCTCAATTAATATGACAAAAAAAAAAAAGCAGGTTGTCATGCTACCCAGCAACTGGAAAGTGCTGACATCTGAAACACAGTCAATAAATGTCAGATAAACATCTAACTGAAAACCAAACCATATCAATGATCATACTGTACGTACATTTGTCTTTGTGAAATAAAAACCTTTCTTTCTTTCTTTCTTTCTTTCTTTCTTTCTTTCTTTCTTTCTTTCTTTCTTTCTTTCTTTTAATCTGTTTATTATTAGTTTTATATTATGTGGTGCACCCACCATACAAGAGTTGTTACTATAGAAACATATTAGCACAAATGCATTACGAAGGACAATAAAATTTTTATTTTAAAAAAGTGCATTAAATCTAATACTTACTGTATATTACAGTGCTGTAGTTTAAATTCATGGTGAATATATTTACCTGCATAAACCATCATTAAAATATTCATTTATTATGTTATATAAAGCATATTACTTTCAAAAATATTTTGTTGTGCTTTTCTATTTCCATTATAATCACTCATTAAATAGTACTACAAAAGTTTGTTATCCATAAATTATGGCCAATATATTTTAATACACAATATATGGTAATATATAGACTGTATTATCTGGTAAAGCAGAGCAGTTCCAAATGTAATATTTACTGTATACTGCTGCTGCAATTTTACTGCAAGTAATGCAATCATCTTGAAAATGTGATGTTGTAAGCAGACTGTGAATCATCAGTAGATGCACTGCACAGGAACATTTACCTACAAGGAAGCATCAGAAATCTCTTTAATATTCTGCTATTTTATATTATTATGAGGTACTATTTTTATTAGGACGTAATAATTTTGAATAGAGTCCTGTGAATGCAAACAGGGGGTGAATATTTCTCCTGTCAGTGGCTTTTTTTTATTACAGAACATTCCTTACATTTGCATGATGATGTTGGCTGTCCAGTTAAAACAGTAGCAGATCAGCATAAACCAGAATAAACCAGCATAAGCTGGCTTTGAGCAATCTAGTTTCTGCTGTTCTGTATATAAACTAATTATTCATTTTCATGCTTTTTAATACCTGATATCACAGTCTGCCCAGTCATCCAGAAATCAGTCTAGGAGATCATTGCCAAATATACTTTCCAAAAAAAAAAAAAATCCTAAAATTATTCATTTATTAAAAACAAAAACCCAAACAGATAAAAAGCAGTTAAAGCAAGTAATCTTTTACATTCCTACAGTAATGTTATGTTTTCCATAAATCTCATTACATTGCTTTGAGAAAGCCTAAAACTAATTTCACACGGAAAAGAAAGTTAATCTTACTCCAGACAAACCAGTTATACTGTAGTCAACTGTCCATCTATCTCAGGTTTCTAATTTATATTATGTATGTAATTAATTAGTGTTTAGTATAATTAAATACTAAGAAAAATCACCATTATATTATTAACTCAATGCACGTTTTCATTAACTCCTATCATCTTTTGCTGGATAATCCCAGTTATCATCAGTTTTTTTTCCCTTTAAGATCTCTGGTTGCAGTCTTCACTTTGCCATTTCTCAAGGTTGAAACCATTTGGCAATAATCTGCACTGCTAATGACGTTTCTATTTCGATATAACTGCCTCCTCAGTATTTATGTACATGCATGCCCTAATCCTTATCGTGTAAGTCTTAAATATAGGATGTAATTTAAAAAGAGACAATAGATTTAAATGTAATTTAAAAAGAGAAAATGCATCTCAAGTCAAGGCTTTCAGCCCAGGACCTTTTGCACCAAAAGACGTTTATGACTCAAATAATTTGATGAACACTAAACCGGGTAAGTCTTCGGCTCATTCTTTGAAAGTGTACAAAGATATTTTGTTTGTTTATTTGTTTATTTATTTTCACAATTTATTCTTGAACTTTCCACTTCTTATTAAACTTGTCATTCGAGTCTGGTTGACTCTATTATTCATAGACATATATGTTTTTCAATTATTGAGGTTTAAACCTATTCACCCAGTAAAATGAGCTAAAAACAATAAGAGCTCAATAATAAATAAATATATACTTTGTTCTTAGCTCTGTCGCCTCACAGCAAGGAGGCTCTTGGTTCAAACCTGGCAGTCAACTGAGGCCTTTCTGTATGGAGTTTGTACGGTATGTTCTCCTTGTGCCTGTGTGGGTTTCTCCGGGTGCTCCGGTTTCCTCTGACGGTCCAAAGACATGTTGGTGAGGTTAACTGGCTGCTCTAAACTGCCCACAGATGTGAATGTGAATGTGAATGGCTGTCTGTTTCTCGATGTTAGCCCTGCGATAGACTGGTGGCCTGCCCAGGGTGGACCCCGCTTCTCACCCAGTGTCAGCTGCGATTGACTCCAGCTCACCCGCGACCCGCAACGTAGATATTTAAGGAACGTAGGAATGAATGAAATGTGTTCATGGTGGGTTGTGATTTCCAAAACTGTAAATTGTAATAATTGGAGACCTCCTAGTTACACTTCACAGATCCCTTCACAGATTCCCAGGATCCCACTTTGAGAACTGAAAAAAATAAAAGTAAATTTAAAAATCCTTCTGGGGAACCTTAAATTGAAGCATTCATTTTGTTATTAGTTTTTTTTTTTGGTTGAATTTGATACACACAAGACTGTGCACTCTCTAGGGGTACAAATTCTCACCCTCTTAATTACAGTTGGGTGTAATGTTTTTTATTGGGGAATGCCAGCCACACACACTCTCTCTCTCTCTCTCTCTCTGAAGATGGTGTAAGTAATAAGCTGATGAAACACTGTGTTAATTGCACCATATTAAATCCAAATACAATTTTTAAATGTATTTTTCTCTGTATTTGTTTCAACAATCCAATGCATTATACATCAGTTCATGAGTCTGTTTTTCTGCTGTTGTGTTTTATTTGGACAGTAGAGTATGAAATGTGAGTGTATTGCTTTTATTAGTCCTTTTCTTTCGGTCTGGTGAGCTTTTATGTTCAGGGATAATGATCTGTAAGGAAGTCTTCCACATGGCGAGAGCAGTCATGGAGACCATAGAAGGTATTCTGAAAAGTAGACGATCGTTTTATCATTGCACGTTCTGCTTTTACTGTCTGCTTGATCACAGACATCACACGTTGGTGTTTCTGCACAATATCTTGAATAATAGTTGAGACTTCTGGGAAGGCATTGCATGTGTGATGGTCTGACTATGTCCCAGAAATGTCCCCCAACAGCTTGTCCTATTTTCCCTCCAACTTGCACTCACATTCTTCCTCATTTGCATTCTCAGTACAATGCAGGTTTTTCTTTCCTTAAAAAAGAAGCATGTGAAGTAGGCCATTAGGTTGTGATAAGCCTCTGCCTGCTTTTCTCTCTCTCTCTCTCTCTCTCTCTCTCTCTCTCTCGGCTCCTTTCCTTTTTCGTAAATGGTCTGAGGTGATAGCAGGTTAATCTGTAGCAATGGCAGATGCTGGTCATCATTAACCTGCGAGTACCTCCTAAGAACACTTCCTTTGCCACTTCTCTATCCCCCATCAAATAAGAACACCCGACCGAGAGACAGAGAGCAGGAGAAGGAGGCAGATGAGTTAATAGACTTCATTTCATGCAATGCTGATCTTCACAGTTTTTGTTTTTTGTTTCTCTGGTTCCTCTCCTTCAGACGCCACGGCTACACTTCTCTATGCCTGCTGAGTGTGAACACGAAATGAAATCCTCTTCCCTGCCTAGAGCTCAGCAGCTTATGTCTCCACTCTCATTACTTTTAAGGAAAAGAAACAGAAACGGTCCTCACATCATGGACCACCAAACAGCACTTTACCTTTTTCTAGCTAGCACGGTTATAAGACTTCTTCATTTTCTGTGTGTGTGTGTGTGTGTGTGTGTGTGTGTGTGTGTGTGTGTGAGAGAGAGAGAGAGAGAGAGCGAGGGCGAGAGACCCTAAGAACACATCGTGTGGAATAAATGAACTCATTCATTCACTCTGTGCTGTGGAAATGTGTCCACACCACAAACCCAAAGCAAACAGGCATGAGGCACTGCACAGTGAAGGAACTATTAAGACGTTACACTTTGCCACATATTCTCAGCAGTTAAAGAAACAGCCTGAATAGCAGCTTACCTCTTCCTGTTACTCAGTCTCAACCTCTAATAACTGAATAATTATGTATAAACTTATTAGCATCATTTAGAATAATTATTATAAAATAAATGTAATAATTATACTTAAATTTAGAATTAGTTACAAGTCGATAATGTACACTCACTGGCCACTTTAATAGGAACTTGTTCTTGATTCTAACATTCCTGTTCTTGGCTGCAAGAGTGGAATCCAGTGTGGTCTTCTGCTGTTGCATGCTGAGATGCTTTTCTGCTCACCACGGTTGTAAAGAGTTGCTACAAGTTACTATATCCTTCCTGGCAGCTTGAACCAATCTGGCCATTTTCCTCTGACCTTTCTTATTAACAAGACGTTTCCACCCACAGAACTGTCACTCACTTGATGCTTTTTTGTTTTTCGCACCATTCTGTGTAAACTCTAGAGACTGTTGTGTGAAAACCCCAGGAGATCAGCAGCTTCTGAAATACTCAAACCAGTCCATCTGGCTCAAACCTACACCCATGCCACAGTGAAAGTCAGAGATCACAATTTTTCCTGTTCTGATGTTTGAAGTGAACATTAACTGAAGGTCTTGATTTGTATCTGCATGATTTGATGCATTGTGCTGCTGTCAAGGGATCGGCTGATTAGAGAACTGCATAAAACTTCAGGTCTATGGGTGTTCCTAGTAAAGTGGCTGGTAAGTGTATAACATTACAGGTGTTCAGAACAGCTTAAACGGAGCTCAGCATAGATTCTACAAATCTTTGAAACTGTACTGGAGTTTGAACTCGAGCACCTTTCTTCCAAAAGATATTCCCTCCGTTGTTGTTTTGACGATGGCCGAGAGCTCTCTCTAACACGCCGTACTTTCATCTCTCATAACTGGTTTGAGATCTGATGAGGCCTCGGCACATGCTTTGCATGCTCATCAAACCATTCGGTAAGGCCTCATACCCTATATAAGCAGTAACATTAGCAGTAACATTGTACGTTGGCTTGGATGCGACCACGCCTATCAGGATAGAAATGTTGCATCAGAGTACAAAGGTGAGCAGTCAGAATAACTTTGTATTGGCTTGCAGTGACTTTTCTCTTCAAGGGAACAAGTGGACCCAAAGCGAGAGAACAAAATGCCTTTCACAGCATAACAGAGCGACCTCACCCCCTCACTGTAGGATTCAGCCATTCAGATCTGTACTGTTCTTCTTGTATGTGTCACAAATGTACTTGGCAACTTGTTGAAAATATAGTGAAGAATGACTCATCTGACCATATCACATCTCTGGAGACCAGCATGTACAATTTTTACAGCATAGAACTATTAAATGTGCATTTGTCGTTCCGGGGTTTCTGCACTGCAACCCTGCTATAAAATCCCTCTTTGTGTAGCTGTGGATGGATTATTCATGCTGACAGTCTAATCACATCCTGCACTGATATCCTTAGTCACCTAAAGAACAGTTGCTGTTAAGTTTTCCCTACATATCACACTAACGCACGTGCATTACAGTCATTAATGTGGTGCTCTTTTGACCACACTTTGCAGCACTATTTATTAATGTCTGATTCCTATTGAAACATGAATCAGTTAAAGGGGTGGTTCACCCTTCCCACAATCCAATTCATTGTGTTTGTTTATATTCTTCTTTTATTTTGAAGAGAAATAGTCACCATCCATTATCTGTAACTGCTTATCCTCTACAGGGTTGCAGGCAAGCTGGAGCCTATCCCAGCTGACTATGGGCGAGAGGCAGGGTACACCCTAGACAAGTCGCCAGGTCATCGCAGGGCTGACGCATCGAGACAAACAACCGATCACACCTACGGTCAACTTAGAGTCACCAATTAGCCTAACCTGCATGCCTTTGGGGGAAACCCACGCAGACACGGGGAGAACATGCAAACTCCACACAGAAAGGCCCCCGTCGGCCGCTGGGCTCGAACCCAGGACCTTCTTACTGCGAGGTAATAGTGCTAACCACTACACCACCGTGCCGACAGAAATAGTCACTTCTTCTTCTATTTTCCCGTATTTGTGTCTCATTTGACAGAGTTCATGTTGAAGAGAAATAGTCACTGGACCCTGTATAAACACAGGCTTGCTCATTGGGGATAGATTAGTGATAAAATTAGCTCATGTTTAAAGTCATTAAAATTCTGTAAAGCTGCTTTGTGACAGTGTCTATTGTTAAAAGCGCTATAAAAAAAACCTTGACCTGATACAGGCCAAAGTGTTTGGAAAGGATATGACTGTTACTCTGTTAGCTTTCTGTGCAGCAAAACTGCTGCAAAATTCACTATTGGAGATCTCTTTAAAACCCACCTCGAACATTTTCTTCATCTACCTGTCAAACTTTGGAAGCTTTGAACAAAATACGACTTTTCTTTTCTTTCTTTTGCAGTCTCCCATGAGACAGCTAAGGCCGGTTTGGGTATTAGACAGAATAAGAATAAAAAACGGAATGGATCAGTTGGAAGAATTTAAATCAATATTTTGACAAAATACTGTATCTTCAATTTCACATTACAGTTTAAGATCTATGGCCTAGGATATCGCTGAATTGTTGCGGATTGTTTTTGGAGTACCGCTGGCATCAAAAATGGCGACTCACTACATTACAGGCATTTAGCAGATGCTCTTATCCAGAGAGACATACAACATACCCAGAGCAGCCTGGGGAACAGTAGGGGTTAGGTGCCTTGCTTAAGGACACTTCAGCCATTCCTGCTAGTCCAGGGAATCAAACCGGCAACCTTTTGGTCCCAAAACTGCTTCTCTAACCATTAGGCCATGGCTTCATGGTGCTGAGGATTCTGTGAAGAGTGAGCTGGCCTCTTTAAGCTTCTTCCATCCGTAACTCAATAATAAACTGCCCTGTTAAAAGATACCTACACAATGAACATGTGTCTGTATGGATGCCTCATACAGGTGCATCAACTTCAGCTCTTGTTGTTATTTCTCCAAGAGTTACCTCAAGCCTGCAGCTTACGGTATACAGGACACAGTATTTATGCTACAACAGTAATGCTAAAGAAGAACATCTACACTAGAATTTATGAATATTAGCGGTCACCAATCCTATTTATAAAGTTCCAGCATAGATTCAAGTTTCTTTTCCTTATTTGCACTTACAGTAGTTACAGTGATTGCTAAGGCTTTCCTTAGGAACAAATGGTAGGACCTTTTGGATGTTTGCCTAAATACCTTTTGATTTAAAGCTATTATCCTGAATAGCTGCATTTGTCTACTTATTAACACACTATACACCCATTTTCACCTGCTCTTCATAAAGTGTTCAATTTCACTCACCTCCTACACACTAACAACACATGTCCTACATAAGTAAACTACCCTCTTGAACAGTAAGCGATAGTATGCTTTGTCACTTTATACTCGGCAGGCAGTAGCTCTGGGTCAAAGCCAAAAGAATCACTGACAGATTCCACGTTCAGCAGCTATCTGGCTCACAAACTTGACTTACCTCTCGTATTCCTGGTTGTCGTGGTCACAGCGAGCATCCTTGTGCTTTTCCCAGTCCTTGCCGTGGCGGCAGGTTGTTAAGGATATGATGTCTTTGCCATTATGGATATGATGCAGTGCATTCCGCGTGTCAGAGCCAATACCCGTTAGGTAGCGTTTCCCTTTGAACATGAGTAAATATTTCCGCTTCGGCGGCACAGTGTTGCGCAGTAACCACCCACGCTCACCGCCCTTCTGAGGATGCTCTTTCGAGAATAACGGAATGGAGATATCAAAGCCAGGCCGGAAGTGCTCTGTATTCAGGCTAGCTTTGGCCAAGATGGCCTGGCCTATGTTAAAACCCAGGTCCTCTGTGTAGTTCGGCCATGTGCCTGAGTAGAGATTGAATACCACATGGTTGCGTCCGTCATTCCAGAGTGGGAAGCCACGGATTCGTTCGTCAACATTGGGGACAAACTGCGTTGACAGCTGGTCGCGGTCCAGTGTGTCGATGCCCAGCACAAACAGGCAGGCTTCATGTGGGTCTGATGTATAATACCTCGACTCGGCCACCGAGGCCAGGATTTTACGATAGCTCTCTGACACACGGTCGCCCTTTTCAGGTGGGTATACATACACACGAAAGCCATCATGTCCACGACAGCGACTGAAGTCAAAGCATGTTTCCATTCGACACCGGCTATCCTTATAGATGCTGGTCCAGGCCTGGCGTCGCAGCGTGGGTGACTCACCAGGCCCTGCTCCATTTTGCAGCTCTGCATGGCTGGCATACACTGGTAAAAGGGTTCGGTCCAGCCAGTCAGGCCATGGGCGCAGCACTTCGGCCCTCCGGCGTGTCACCAGGCCCAGGAGCCGCTCGTGTAGGCCACCCCAGTAGAACAGCAACAGCCAGCAGCACGTACACAGACCCAGCAGCACATACTTCTTGCGCGCCTGCATGGGGCTTCCTCGCTTGCCTTCAGCTCTCCAGGACTCAGCTGGGAGCTTCAGCAAGGAGCAGACGCCATGGGGGGAAAAGGCCCAAGCTCTGGCATAGCTCCCCCGGCCACTGGTCCATTAGAAGAAGTAGGAGCTACAGCACTCACTGGCCTCCTGTCTGGCTTTTACACTCCCTTTCTTTTTCTCACAGCCGAGCTGGAACCCGCTGTAACAGCAGTGTGTGGTCCTCGTTTTGCCGTCCAATGAAAGCGATGAGGGGCATGTTCTCCTCTCTCTCCAGTTTCCTCATGGCTCACTTGGTCCTTCTGCGCTATCCTAGCAGAGAAATCAACAGCACGCATCACTAAATAACCTTCTGGACATGTAGTCTCACTGATACACTTATGCATTCTGTCACTAATCAAATGCTTCATAGAAATGAATACATTATTCCCTTTCTGTAATATTGCAGCTATTATGAATACTTTATTAAATAACACTAAATATGCTGGAAATTGTGTATGTAATGAAAAGAAAACAGAATGGAAAATTTTAATTAAAAATATCAGACACAGCAAACCTTTACACTCTTATGCAACACAAGGAAGCGGAGTACATAATCAAATATTTAATGTGTACAATAAGTACAGTAAGCAGTTCCATCAGGAAATGTAGGAAACGATCCATTTTTCAGCAGGTTCTTTGTTCTTCACTACAACATCCATATCTACATCCAGCATGCACTCAGTGAGCCACCACCAGTCGGCACAAAAGAACGTGTGTGTGCCAGCATACAGCCATGCTTGATTTGAAATGGTGCATTTACACTGGTGGTCTGAGACTGTTCTGCTGTTGACACACACACTGGCTTAGTGTTTGGCCTGAGCATGCTAAACATGAGCTGCACAGAGATAGCATCAAGCTCTCTCCAAGCTCCAGTGAAACAGAGTCCAGTACAGCCAACGGTGAGGGAGGGTGGGGGAGAATAACTAAACTTTTAAGAAGTAAAATTAAGACAGAGCGAACAGGGAAAATAAATCGTCTTTATAAGCGCAGTGTCCGTTACTCTTGGGAAAGACTGGACTTTGTGTTTGGTATGAAAACATGCTGCAGTTTTGAGGTTGCGCTGTTTGCCAAGTAACCCTCTCCCCTCATCTTCATAACCCCCTTCGTGTGTGTATGTATTTGGGGGTGTGTATGCGTGTAGCACGTCACAGACTAGGTCAGTGTTTCTTCTGCCAGGCGATGCACAAAGGCAGCTTTCAGGTCTCACCTGGCTTCCAATGAGTTGTACTTTTTACCCTTCTTTTGCTCCCTTACTTATTCTTTATCTCTCATAAATTCTTCTTTTCTCTCCTTTCACTGTTATAGCATGGTCCATCATCCCTACTGCTTCACTGATGGCATGTGAGATTACAAGATAATGCACCAGTAAATAAAAACTGCCTTTTTTTTACAGTAGCGGTAAAATATAATGCATTTCTTAACATATACAGCATACAGTATATATGTTTATATTATCATCTGTCCCAGATTTCTTCATAACCGCAAGTGTTTAGTTTGCAGTTGAACGTACCCTGACATACAGATTTTAGATCCGATTTGGGGAAATCCAGTGCCAAGTTCCTCTAATTACCAATAAGCAAATATCATGTGCTAGTTAGAAATCGCTCCCACAATCCTTTCCTCGGCAATACTGAACAGGCAATAATTCCATCTCCTTATTTTGCTTTTTCCTCGCTAGGCTATTCAACCCATATCTGCTTGAATAACAAGCTCAGACACAAATTTAAGAACTCCCAGAGAGCAACAAATTATTCTATTTTGGTTTGCGTTGGAGTCCAGCTGTGTAGTACAATATGGCTTAAAAATTCCATTTAACTTGTACTTGATTCTTGATTTTTTTTTTCTTTGAAAGAAACAGCCTGTGTTTTACTCTGATTTATTATCAACCTCCATTTGCAGCAATGATATTCAATTTCTTTTTAAATATAGCATATAGCAAATTAGACTTAATCAGGCCGAGAGAAAAAAATTAATCAGCAGCTCTTGACCGTAGATTTTGCTGTGGCAGGATGACATTACTAAAGATATAACCAAAGCAAAAATATTAAGATGAGAGACTAATATAACAAGATTTGCAAATAAGCTACCAGTTACTGAATTTTTGAGTAACCATGTACATTTTAAACATAGGTTTGTTTAACTGGGTTCAATACAAGCAGGTTTTCCGATTGTCACAGTCTGTGCAATGAAAAGCTTATATTATTAACCAGGATTGCCAAGTTTCAGCAAAATTTCCAACTCAAACCACACAAAAGACCTGAAACTATCTTTAAAATTCAGGCACTGAAAAAAACAAAACAAAACAAAACAAAACAAAAAACCCAACGCACATTTTTCTTCTTTTCCTCTGCATTTGCATGTGAAACACATTGCTGATGTATGGACACTATCCACTCTGAAAATTCCCTATTTTCCTCTCCCAATCTTTGCAGTAGCTCTCCAACAACAGGAATGGTTCTATCAGGGCTTTCCACAAGCGCCGGCTGCCGGCCATACAGCCGACTACACAATTAAGTCCAGCCGGCTACTTTAATGACTATTATTTTTGTAGCCTATAGGCTCTAAATATTAATTTTCGATTTTAATAAAATTAAATGTTTATCTAACGGACTGACAATAATGTCAAACTGAACTGCACTCATTTAAGTTGTGATTTGCGCTGTTTGTACTGATAATAACCACAAATTCGCCGCTGACTCGTTGATCAAGGGAGAGTAACTCATCCGCGGCCCCGACACGCGGTGTGTGTGTGCGCGCACTCGGCGGAGGCAGTAGTGTGTCGGAGGGAACAGAAGCAGAGATAACACTTATTTTGTCTCCGGTAAACCAGTCTTCTCTCGTTCAATTACGTGCTGGCATCAAAAGACACCGTTGGTTGTAAATGAAGCCAAACTGAGCGGTTGGAGTGTATTTTCATACACAAATGGAGAAATGTTCGCTGAGTGTTTAATTGTGTAGCCCCACTGCAGACCGTTGTCGTTGTTAATTCATAGCATGCTCAGTTGCGTGAATGTGTCATGCACCGAAAATAAGAGATTTACAAGCCAGGAACGCCTCATGATGCAATACTCAAGAAAAGAAAGAAGATTTACTGCCATTTTACTTTGTATTTGAGTAAAGTGAATAAATAAATGGTCTGTGGAAAATACATTTAATCCTGGGAACTGTGGGCACAGGACTTTATTTTGTGTTTACTCCCCCCCCCGGCTACTTATTTGTCATGGCTGGCTAGTATGAGCCTTAGTGGAAAGCCCTGTTCTATACATCATAAACACATGGCCTACACTTTCACTTTGCCTTTTTTTGTGGAATTGGAATTAAATTCTTCGTATTTGCTATAAAACAAAATCTTTGGTTGCTACAGAGTGGTTTTAACTAGCCCAATTTGGTATAAAATCCCCGGCCCTGGCAAACCTGTCATTAACTCTGCTGTCTGCGCCTGCTCCTCCTCCTTCAATGAACATGTTTACAGAGCGAGCATGGGGCAGCATGAGTCTTGCCCCAGTGACCTCTATTAGTGCTGGTGTATGTATTTGTTCCTATTTTTTTAATAATTATTCAACACCTTTCTAGATGCACAACACCTAAAAAGGCAAGCAAAACAATGAAATATTGGATTATGTGTAGAGTTGAATGAGGACGTGAATGTTGATGATGAATATTTATAGAACGGCTGATATTATATGGTGGTGTTCTGCCTCACCTGTCCCTATAGATGAGTCACCACTAATAATAGGAAATATGCAGTTCCCGGTATGCAGTGGTTAGTACATATCAAAAGTGGTCCAAGGAAGGACAACCGATGAGCTGGTGACAGGGTCATGGGTGTCGAAGGCTCACTGAGTCGCATGGGGCACGAAGGCTAGCCCATATGGTCCAATTCCATAAAAGAGCTACTGCAGCAAAAAACTACTGAAAAAAAGTTAATGCTGACACCTTTCTGTTTTAGCCAGCATTGACTTTTTCAGCAGTTTGTGCTACAGTAGCTCTTCTGTGGTTGTCCTTCTTTGGACCACTTTTGGTAGGCACTAACCACTGCATACCGGGAACACCCCACAAGCTGTGCTATTTTGGATATGCTCAGACCCAGTCATCTAGCCGTCACAATTTGGCTCTTGTCAAAGTTGCTCAGATCCTTATGCTTTCCCATTTTTCTTGCTTCCAACACATCAACTTCAAGAACCAACTGTTTTCTTGCTCCCACCCCTTGACAGGTACCATTGTAATGAGATAATCAGTATTATTATACATACAGGACACTTTTTCAATGGAATAAAAACATGTGTTCTATTCCCTTCTAGCAGGTTCCATTCATTTGATTCAACAGCATGCAATATTGTTATCATATCGCTTATCCTACGTGTATTACATCACTCTACCCAGTGGAGAATGAGCATTGAATATGGTTTATGATATTGCATGGTTGTCAAGACAACATGATATCACACGTCGGAGCCGACGTGAATATTGAATGAGAGAGTTTTCTGCTGCGTATGTGCAGAAGCATTTCTTTGTTCACTGTCGGCGCCCGCAGTAAACTGTCTCAGTGAATTGAAAATACCATAAGATGCATATTACACGTAAAACTTCCATGCTAGCGAGTGACTGTGACAATTTGTAAACGAACATGGCTGCCAGGTTTGTGCCATTAAATACGAAAGATTTTGAGAGAATTTTGAAAGAGAAAGATGCACTGAGGGCGGCACGATGGTGTAGTGGTTAGCACTGTCACCTCACAGCAAGAAGGTCCGGGTTTGAGCCCCGTGGCCGGCGAAGGCCTTTCTGTGCGGAGTTTGCATGTTCTCCCCGTGTCCGCGTGGGTTTCCTCCGGGTGCTCCGGTTTCCCCCACAGTCCAAAGACATGCAGGTTAGGTTAACTGGTGACTCTAAATTGACCGTAGGTGTGAATGTGAGTGTGAATAGTTGTTTGTCTTTGTGTCAGCCCTGCGATGACCTGGCGACTTGTCCAGGGTGTACCCCGCCTTTTGCCCGTAGTCAGCTGGGATAGGCTCCAGCTTGCCTGCGACCCTGTAGAAGGATAAAGCGGCTAGAGATGATGAGATGAGAAAGATGTATTGAACACCCAAAAGGAATGTATTATAATAATGGATGGCTTCTTTCGTGGAATATCAGATATATTCCATTCAGCTAGCATGATATTGAACTCGTCTTCAATTCGTTCAATATCATGCTAGCTGAATGGAATATATCTGATATACCACTCAACACCAGTCAATATTATTTAATTATTCACTTAAACTGTCAGTGCTCATAATGTTATGGCTGATCGGTGCATATGTGTATGCACAATTCAACATCCAAATAAGTGGATATGCACAGAAACCGAGAGTATGCTGTACATAGTCCTTGAAAATGCTATTATTGTTAGGACTAGGACTGTTTTGGCCTCTAGAGGCCGCTGTTATTTCCTTTTCATGTCGTATTTATTTTGGCCTCTAGAGGCCGCCACTGTTCCTGTGTTTTGTGTTTGTGTTAATTGCCTAATTATCTTCACCTGTGTCCTTAATTAGTTTGTCTATTTATACCCCTGAGTTCAGTCCTCTTGTCACGGAGTCTTTGTGCTGTTATGTTTATCTCCAGTTTCCTTTGTACTGTGTTTTTTGATCTTCTTAGCTTTTGTATTTTTGCACTTTGCTTTTCTTTTGGATTATACTCTTTGGTTTTTTTTTTTTTTTTTTTTGCCCTGTATATAGTGTATATAGTTTAAATAAACCTTTTTGATTCTTTTTCTACTTCCGCCTCACGCCTCTGCATTTGAGTCATCCCCCTGGTGGCCTAGTGGGGGTTTGCTGGATCATCACACCAACGAACCAGGTTCGAATCCCAGCAAAACCCTAACAGAAAGACTCCGTCATGACCGACTCAGCAGAGGCTGCTTCAACTGTCTACCCGGCCAACCTTCAGGGAATTATGGCAGCTTTGACATGCTTCGGAGCGACCATGGACGCTCATGGACGTACGCTCACCAGCCAACGTGAGGCCCTCGCTCGCCACGAGGAACTGCTTCAGCAAATTGGGAAAACCCTGGCACAGCTGACATCTCTGCCTGCATCTCCTGCTCCTGATCCAGTTCCTGCTCCTGATCCAGTTCCTGCTCCTGATCCAGCTCCCACTCCTGCTCCAGTGCCTCCTGCAATGCTGCCTTCTTCACCTCGTGAACCCAGCCTTCCTGCACCACAGAGGTATGACGGCAAGCACAGTGAGTGCCGAGAGTTCCTTACCCAGTGTCAACTCACCTTTGAGCTTCAGCCTACCACCTACACTACGGATCGCCGCAAGATTGCCTTTGTGATCACCTTATTAGCTGGTAAGGCGCGAGCCTGGGCTACTGCTATCTGGCAAAGACAGGGACCTGAGTGCTTTGATTTCCAGCTGTTTTCTGAAGAGATGCTTCGGGTCTTCGATCAGGCAGACATCAGTACCGACGCAGCCCGAAAGCTCATGTCCATCCGGCAAGGAGGAAGCGTCGCAGATTACGCCATCTCGTTCCGAACACTCGCAGCAGTAAGTGGATGGAACGAGACTGCCCTGGTGTCAGCCTTCCACCATGGTCTGTCTGACCCCATCAAGGACGGTCTGGCCTCTATTGGATGCCCAAGTGACCTCGAAACCCTCATCTCACATGCTATTCGTCTGGACAACAGGATGAGAGAACGCCACCAAGCCTTGAGCCCCCCCAGCCTCCCTACCTCTACCTGGAGACCGTCTACCTCCTTCAGTGACTGTCCAGAACCCATGCAAGTGGGTCGTACTCGCCTCTCCGCATCTGAGAGGGAGCGCAGAAGGAGGGACAAGTGCTGCATCTACTGTGGCAAGCCTGGTCACTTCCGAGCATCATGTCCCGAACTCCTGGGAAAAGGACCGCCCCGTCCAGCCGAGGGAGGGTTGTGACGGGGCCTACCCTCTCTCCCGGACTCCCTGGCCAAGGAATCTACATCCCGGTCTCCATCTCCTGGGGTGAGTCTGTCCACTCTTGTCAAGCTTTGATAGACTCAGGGGCGGCTGGGAACTTTATGGATATTCACTTCGCCCAAAGCATCAATATTCCGACTGCACCTCTTGAAGTCCCACTGTCTGTGTCTGCCCTCGATGGCCAAGCGTTAGGTGATGGAAGAGTCACCCAAGTTACTTCTCCAGTTTTCCTCCAGTCTCAAGGTCACAAGGAAGAAATATCCCTGCACCTGATTCCTTCACCTGAGTTCCCAGTTATTCTAGGCCTTCCTTGGCTTACTCGCCACAACCCTCGCATAGACTGGGTAACAAGCCAGGTTGTGGAATGGGGCCCTGCATGCCATGCCTCTTGTCTGCTCTCTAGCTCTCCTGTGTCTCCTGCCGAGCCCCCTGATCTCACCGAGTTATCTCAAGTTCCCACAGAGTACTGGGATCTCAAGGAGGTATTCAGCAAGAGCAGGGCCGCCGTTCTTCCTCCGCACCGGGCCTACGACTGTGCCATCGACTTGCTCCCTGGGACTACCCCTCCTCGTGGCAGACTGTTTTCACTCTCTCAGCCAGAACGCAAGGCCATGGAGGAATACCTCAAAGATGCCCTGGTCTCTGGGTTTATTCGACCCTCCACTTCACCTGCTGGAGCCGGCTTCTTCTTTGTCGGCAAGAAGGATGGGGGGCTCCGACCATGTATTGATTACAGGGGCCTGAATAAGATCACTGTGCGCAACCGATATCCCCTTCCGCTGATGTCCACAGCTTTCGACCTGCTCCAAGGCGCCACCGTCTTCACCAAGTTGGACCTACGGAACGCATACCACCTCATCCGTATCCGACAGGGAGACGAGTGGAAGACTGCCTTTAACACCCCGTCTGGGCACTACGAATACCAGGTGATGCCCTTCGGACTCACCAACGCACCAGCTGTTTTTCAGGCCCTAATCAACGACGTCTTAAGGGACATGATTAACCTATACGTTTTTGTCTACCTCGACGACATCCTTATCTTTTCCAAGACCGTGCAGGAGCACCGCCACCATGTCCGCCAGGTTCTCCAGAGGCTGCTACAGAACAATCTGTTCGCCAAGGCCCAGAAATGCGAATTTCATGTTCCCGAGGTCTCCTTTCTGGGATTTATTGTACGGACAGGCCAACTCCAAATGGACCCTGCCAAGACCCTGGCCGTCCGGGATTGGCCTACTCCCAAGTCCGTTAAGGAGGTTCAGCGGTTCTTAGGATTCGCTAACTTCTACCGCAAGTTCATCAGGAACTTCAGTTCTGTGGCAGCACCCATGTCAGACCTCACCAAAGGGACAGGTGGATCTTATGGCTGGTCTCCTCAGGCAGAAAAGGCGTTCAAAGACCTCAAGGACCGCTTCTGCACGGCACCCATTCTGGTTCTCCCAGACACCTCCCAACCATTCATCGTGGAGGTGGACGCCTCGGACAGTGGTGTCGGCGCGGTGCTCTCTCAACGTTCGGAAGGAAAGCTGCACCCCTGCGCTTACTTCTCCCACCGCCTGAGTCCTGCTGAGTCCCGGTACGATGTGGGGGATCGAGAACTGCTAGCGGTCAAACTGGCCCTTGAGGAGTGGAGGCACTGGCTGGAGGGAGCACAACATCCATTCCTGGTTTGGACTGACCACAAGAACCTGGAGTACCTCCAGCAAGCCAAGAGACTGAACCCTCGACAGGCTAGGTGGGCCCTGTTTTTCAGTCGGTTTGACTTCACCCTCTCATACCGCCCCGGCTCCAAGAACACCAAACCTGACGCACTGTCCAGACTGTTCTCTGCCACTAACAGGGAGAATGAAGTCGGGCCTATTATCCCTGTGTCCCGGATTGTGGCCCCTGTCCGCTGGGGTATTGAGGAGGCTGTCCGACGAGCCCAACGCCAGGACCCCGGTCCTGGGACGGGGCCACCAGGCCTCTTGTACGTCCCACATCAAGCCCGGGCCAAGGTTCTCCAGTGGGGTCACTCTTCCCCTCTCACCGCCCACCCGGGAGCTCGGAGGACCCTGGACTTCCTGAAAAGACGCTTCTGGTGGCCTAACATGGAGAAGGAAGTAAGGTCATTTGTCCTGTCCTGTGAGGTTTGCACCAGAACCAAGAACCCACGACAGCGTCCCCAGGGTCTCCTGCATCCTCTGACCATTCCCCGGCGTCCCTGGTCCCACGTGGCAGTCGACTTTATCACGGGTCTCCCTGAATCACAAGGTAACACGGTCATTTTGGTCTTAGTTGACAGATTCTCCAAGGCCTGCCGCTTCATACCACTGTGCAAACTCCCCTCTGCTCTTGAAACAGCTAAACTTATGTTCAATCATGTCTTCCGAGTCTTTGGTCTTCCACAGGACATCGTCTCAGACCGAGGGCCCCAGTTCTCCTCCCGAGTGTGGCACGGGTTCTGCAAGGTCATCGGAGCCACTGCCAGCCTCTCCTCTGGGTTTCACCCACAGTCCAATGGTCAGACGGAGAGGCTCAACCAGGACCTGGAAACCACCCTGCGAGGCCTGGCTATGGATAACCCGACATCGTGGAGCACCTGGCTGCCATGGGCGGAGTACGCCCACAACACCCTGCAGTCATCGGCCACCAAGCTGTCGCCATTCCAGTGCCAATTCGGGTTCCAGCCACCTCTGTTCCCGGACCAGGAGGAGGACGCGGGGGTGCCCTCGGTCAACCAATATATGAGACGGTGTCGCAAGACCTGGAGCAAGGTCAGGAAGACCCTCATACAGACCTCCAGAACCAACCAGACTCAGGCCAACCGCCATAGAAGACCTGCACACGCTTTCCGCCCTGGGCAGCGTGTTTGGCTGTCCACTAAGGACCTTCCACTGCGGGTGGAGAACCGCAAGCTTGCTCCTCGCTACATTGGCCCCTTCAAGGTGGTGCGCAGGGTGAACCCTGTCTCCTACCGGCTCCAGTTGCCCCGGACTCTGAGGATCAACCCCACTTTCCATGTTTCCCTGTTACGGCCCGTACTGACGTCTACGTATGCCCCTGCCCCTAGGAACCCCCCACCCCCCCGCATCTTCCAGGGGCAGACTGTGTTCACTGTGAATCGCCTGCTTGACTCCCGCCGGGTCCGCGGCGGGTTGCAATATCTGGTGGACTGGGAGGGCTATGGTCCTGAGGAGCGCTGCTGGGTTCCTGCTCGGGATGTCCTTGATAAAGAACTATGTCGGGACTTCCATTCGGCCCATCCGGATCGCCCTGGGAACGTCAGGAGACGCTCCTAGAGGGGGGGGTCCTGTTAGGACTAGGACTGTTTTGGCCTCTAGAGGCCGCTGTTATTTCCTTTTCATGTCGTATTTATTTTGGCCTCTAGAGGCCGCCACTGTTCCTGTGTTTTGTGTTTGTGTTAATTGCCTAATTATCTTCACCTGTGTCCTTAATTAGTTTGTCTATTTATACCCCTGAGTTCAGTCCTCTTGTCACGGAGTCTTTGTGCTGTTATGTTTATCTCCAGTTTCCTTTGTACTGTGTTTTTTGATCTTCTTAGCTTTTGTATTTTTGCACTTTGCTTTTCTTTTGGATTATACTCTTTGGTTTTTTTTTTTTTTTGCCCTGTATATAGTGTATATAGTTTAAATAAACCTTTTTGATTCTTTTTCTACTTCCGCCTCACGCCTCTGCATTTGAGTCATCCCCCTGGTGGCCTAGTGGGGGTTTGCTGGATCATCACACCAACGAACCAGGTTCGAATCCCAGCAAAACCCTAACAATTATACTTCAGAAGCAATCTTTTTTTTTTTTTTTCATCCCCGTATGTGCTGTTTAGGTACTTTAGCTGCGTATATTATTTATATATACTAAGTGTATGAAATGCATATGTATGAAGTTGTTGGAAGTGAAGTAGTTCATATTCATATTCATATATTCACACATATTTATTGATACATGCTGTACTATATGTTTAAGTGCTAAATAAATAAGGCATTCATTCCAAAGGGTTTGGTGTATGTTTCTCTTTCTCTGTAAGATACCACAACTAGAAATCGTAATGGTGATGTCATTGATGTTATGTACATCCATCCATCCATTATCTGTAGCCGCTTATCCTGTTCTACAGGGTCGCAGGCAAGCTGGAGCCTATCCCAGCTGACTACAGGCGAAAGGCGGGGTACACCCTGGACAAGTCGCCAGGTCATCGCAGGGCTGACACATAGACACAGACAACCATCCACACTCACATTCACACCTACGGTCAATTTAGAGTCACCAGTTAACCTAACCTGCATGTCTTTGGACTGTGGGGGAAACCCGAGCACCCGGAGGAAACCCGCGCAGACACGGGGAGAACATGCAAACTCCACACAGAAAGGCCCTCGTCAGCCGCTGGGCTCGAACCCAGGACCTTCTTGCTGTGAGGCGACAGTGCTAACCACTACACCACCGTGCCGCCCCATGTTATGTACATTGTTGTTATAATATATAGAGATGTTGATCATGTTGCTTCTAAGGTACTCAACAAAATGACTATGCAGTTCTTCTCCAATACAGAGTATATAGTTTTGTTTTTTAATCGCATTTAGATTAGGATGTGACAGTATCGAAATATGTATTTTATTTCATGTCTATAATATGTTAATGGAATTCTGATCAAGTTGAACTTGGATCACTGGTTTATTTGCCTGATTCCAGAGGAATTCTCACTTAACTGTTGTTCACAACTGTCAGTAGGTGCAATATATACGACTATGAAATGTTTAGGAAATCCATAGCCATAAAAATAATCACATATCTAATTGCTCTTCCGGAGGCCATCATTTTCCCATGTGTTTCAGTCTTGGCAGCTGTGAATAAGAAATGACCCACAGCTGGCTAGGAAACAGCAACCAACAGTCCTTTAGTGTTGTGAGGTCTACGTATAAAAAAGACCCAAAGTTCTGTTTTCTTCACTTGAGGAACATCACTCGTCCTAAATAGCCAAAACAGGGCCTTTGATTAAAGCTGACCATTAAAATGATTAGCTGTAATACCTTTTTTTTTTGAAGAAAAAAAAGGTATGTCACAAAATTGCAGATGAATTTACACTGCTCCAAAAGAACATTGCTGAAGAATTTAAAAAATCCATAAGTAACCTAACTGCATTGTATTTAAGGCATGTGATATAATATATAATATTATTGTTATTGCTGTGTTATTAATACCTTTTAATATGTTGGTATCTATATCTGTAGGGTTTATTTATTTATTTATTTATTTATTTAAAAATGAAGATTAAATCCAATCTGGGATGTTTTTCTTTGTCTGACCAGAGCTGATGGAAACACACTCGAATTTGCATAATGTTTTTGTGTGTTGCCAATTTGCGATTTAATTCAATATTTAGATAGAAACAAGGCTCCGGCTTCATTTCAAATCTAATGTGCTGCAGCATGGTATCCAAAACAAACAAAATTTCTGTTGCTTCTCAACTCTGCGCTTTAATTTAAATTATGTGCAATATGTCACATATATTATATATTTAACCATGGTAATGTTTCAGTGCTCTATCTGTGCGGATATGCAAGCATAAAATCAATAAGCCACTGCTTGCTCGGTGACACTGCTCTTACCGTGTGCTATGTGCCGAGTGCTGATATTAGTCCGAAAACAGATGCCTGAGATTATGTTACGTGCTGCTCATTAATAATTCATGCTTTCCTTTAGTTAAGACATTGATTTCCCTTCTTTTATTTCGTTCGCCTTTTTCTTACCTCTCAGGTGAAGTTAATCTCAATTTTCCCTGTGAATCGACTGCCGTTAATACAGATGTCCCAGTAGCAGGGAAAGCCTCTGCAATCTCTTGCAATAGATGATAGGAGCAGGAGGAGGGAGATAACCCAGCTAATAAATATAGGGCAATGCAAATCAAGGACATGTGTGGGCTTGGACTTGGGCTTGGGGAACTCAGCAGTGGGCCACAGGAGTGAGGCTGGAGCTGACAGGGAAAGACTGGTTGAAGTGACTCTCTGAGACACGCTCAGCCTTCATCACAGTCTGTCAGTGACACCTCTTTTTAATCGCTGTCTCGCTGTCATCTTCGCCTTATCTTTTCCGAATGTGTTTGATCTTTTCTGGTAAACACTGGGTACAGATGAACCTCCAGAATCAAGGTTGGTCTAGAATGAGTTTGGAATATATTCATAACAGCTAATGACAGCGTTCCATCATCCTAATCGCCTTGTCCAATCAAGTACAAAATGCATTCATTAGACTACCAGTTAGCTCCTATGACTTTTCTTTTTCCTTGGACTAAAAAGGTCTCTCGTTTTGAGCAGCACAAGAGAGAATGATTTGTGGTGAATCGAATGCGTAGAAGAAGCAGGTGCAGCCGTTTGTTCGCTATGCCATACTGGCCAGGCCAGACGGCGGCAGCCTGGTTTGTTTTCTCACATGGAGGAGCTTGTGACAGCTGGACTCACAGCTCATCCCTTCTCCTTCTCCTAGGCCTATAATTCCTCAAGAAGCAACCTAAGATCGTGCCTTTGTCAAATAAATGTGTCTGTGCTCCATCATGTTGGGTGACACAACTGCTATTATTCCTTCCAAGGTCAAATTGTTTTTCTATCAGCCTCAACTAGGATTCTTACAGATGAGCTCCAGGTGGTTTGCAATTGGGTTCGAGGAGCCTGGCATCTGGCAGGGTGCAGTTACAGGAAAGAATGAACCTTCACGTCAACAAGAATCAATTTTAATGAATACGGCATGCCTGGTTTGACATCCATCTTGACATTCTTTCTCAGTTCATGACCCACAGTGGCATGACTATACGCTGTAGAAATACTGCTCTTATTCAAATGACCTACAACCATGTAGATAGAACTCTCAGAGTATCATTGTCACTGTGACGAGATCCCTCCCAGCCTGGAGACATGGCTGATTCTGTTTCGAAGGCAATCACTGTGGTCACACAAAACATCAATGTTTTTTTCATCATTGAAGACCTGTTATTTTGTGACGGAAAAAAATGTGTTTGCACGACTCCAAGTTTGATAAACAAGATTATTAAAAAAAAGACAGAAAATCTCATTTCGCTGATTTATTGAGCTGAATGAACTCCCACTGCCTGCAATGTAATGCACTTCATTATGATGCGAAAGACGAGTTTTTAATATTTAGTGAACACAGACATAGTCTGACACACAGGCTACACACACGCACCAGCTCTTTTAGATTGTCTTGTTGGCCTTTTACAGCTATAATTGCAAAATAACCACCCTGTCTGTGCACAGAGTGTCTGTTGTTGCTGGCCATGTGTTTTGGGTTGCTCTGTGATTTTGGCCCCTGCTTAACTGCAGCTGGCTTCAGACGGAACGTGTAGGTTGTGTACACAGTGGCTGTTTTTGGAGAGAAACAAATGGGATGGTGAGGTGAGCAAGGCAAGATTTCGCTAAAATTAAATGTGGGACTCTATCATTATGGGCTAGAGGGAAAGCAACAGCGGGGCAGCCATGGCTGTGCTGCATGTTTGTGGCAGTGAGACTGACCGGGCCTGAGGCTGTGGTTCGGTGTGATGCTGCATCATCTGGCCTGGCCTCACCTCAAAATGTGTTTTTGAGCAAACACAGCCTCCAAATGACTCCATTTGTCAAGGCTACATATATAAGTCTAGTGCACGCTGTTCTGAGAACCAGTGTTGTATTTCTGTCTCCAAGTAATTTCACAGACATACAAGAGGAAATTGCAGAGAATTGAACTCAGAGGGGCTTGAAACGGAGTGACCGAGTTAATAAGATATTTACCTTTTACTGAAAGCCCCCTGTTACTCCGCATGTTTTAATTTCCAATTCACAATAATTACGAGTTGGCTTGATTAATTACGTCTCAACAATATGCTGCCTGCACACATGCCTCGAGGGCTAATTAACGAAGAGGATCAGCGAGGACAATTACAGCTTCCTCGTCTCTCCCAGCATTAGTAGTCTTGGCTGGAAGAATATGTTAAGCACATATTTCGGGGCGTGCGCTCCATGTTTTTAAGATGCTGTGAATACACAGAACCTCCTCTATGCCATAATGCAGAGCTATTCATGCCTGCTACCCCTCCTTCTTTTCACCTTCCCCTGGCCCACATGAAGTCATATACATTTGCTTGCATGACGCTGTCAAAAGGGCACAGCCGTTTGTCCCATTTGCCCTCGTGCTCTCTGGACAGTGTGTTGTAAAACCGAAACACTATTTTAAAATAATAATGACAGGTAAGCTAATGAATAATATGTCATAGCTCAGGTTGAGTCATGACCACAGTTTAGTGATGTCTCCTCTTGGGATCTCATTAAGAAGAACAGGCCCTGACGGACCGGGCCATGAAATCAGCACGGGCATGGACACCAAGTGGGTAAAGTGTCTCATACACAGCCATCTAGAGAAGAAATACACCATCAAGCCACTCGTCTGACTTGTAACTCTGACACCTACATGAATAACCCACTTGAAGCATGATTCTAGATAATAAGGGTTTGGTGTGAAAGGACAGTCATCACTCATCCGTTCTTGCTGATTAGATCTCAGCTCCTTCTCGTGTGAGTGTAGCACATCAGTGAAGAGTGTCATACCTGCTGTTGGAGCGCTGTTCCTCTGGAGTGGCCGCCGGACCCTCGCATCCCGTCACGAATCCCCCCCCTCCTCCTCCTCCCCTCTCTCTCTCCTTCCTCCTGGACACTTCCTTCAGCTTGGGATGCGATAAAGTGACATTTCAGAAGTGACCCAAAAGCCTACTCCTGAAACCCATGATTGGTCGTTTGCACCTGTGGACAGTTTGATTGCGGCTGTTATTGAGCGTGTAAACTGCCTCGCACCGGAGCGTTTTACCGGCGTTTCAACAGGACTGAGTTACGCGAGCGTTAAGGCGCACACACACGCGCTCTCCTCCCTCATCCCTCCCTCTCTCTCCACCTCTATCCCTCTCGTATCTCACTGGGAAACAGCGGCGGCTCTGTGATTAATGTTGCTAGCTGTAGGCCCGGTACAGGTACAGGTGAGCGGCACGGATGGATGTAATCGCGAACGGCGCGCGCGCAGCGATGCTTTACGGTTTCACGGCGCGCGCACTGCACGCGCGGTCAGGGGGGAACGGTCGCTCTGCCCTCAGCGTTCAGGCTGATCGTCATGACGACGTGTCTGCGATCTTCTGCACGCGGTGATGGCGCTGTGGAGGAAACCCGGTCCCCGCTACACTACACTACAGCGCAGAATGCGATTTACACCCACACCAGGTACCGGCGCTCCCCCTCAGCCTGCGCTCCATCACTGAGCGCCGGCACCCCGCCGGAAAAGCGTCCAGAGTCGCCAGCACTCGCAGCACACGGCTTCCGCCTGACCCTCCATTCAGTAAGAATGAGAACAATAAGAATAAACAGATCGTGTCCAGCAGCTCTCGGGTCTGTCTCAGCACATGGGGTTATTATTGTCCATTGCCGTTATCCGCGCAACATTCTGCAGGCCCCGCCCCACGGCGCTTCTGATTGGTCCATGACCATGGAGGCGTCCTGGAGAACACACACACATCTGGCACGCTTTGGGGACGAATGAACCTCAATCGACCTTGGCTGCGAAACCGACACTTGACCAACGATGACCGAAAATCGATAACAACAGAAAAGCTTGTTTACTGGAACATCCTTTAACACGCAGATAAAACGAGAGCTGAACAAATTTAAAGCACTGGGAGCAAACAGGGTGATTATATACTCAGAACATCATACCCAGAACATTATATCCGGAACATTATGCCAGGAATATTAAACCCAGAACATAATACCTAGAACATTATACCCAGAATATTAAACCTGGAACATAATACCCGGAACATTAAACCCAGAATATTAAACCCAGAATATTTAACCCGGAACATTAAACCCATAATATTAAACCTTGAACATTACACCCATAATATTAAACCCGGAACATAATACCCAGAACATTAAACCTGAAACATTAAACCCGAATATAATACCCAGAACATTATACCCAGAATCTTAAACCTGGAACGTTATACCCGGACCATTAAACCCGGAATATTAAATCCGGAACATTAAACCCATATCATTAAACCCGGAATATTAAATCCGGAACATTAAACCTGGAACATTAAACCCAGAACATTAAACCCGAAACATTAAACCCGAATATAATACCCAGAACATTATACCCAGAATATTAAACCTGGAACATTATACCCGGAACATTAAACCCAGATCACTAAACCCGGAATATTAAATCTGGAACATTAAACCCCGAACATTAAACCCATATCATTAAACCCAGAATATTAAATCTGGAACATTAAACCTAGAACATTAAACCCAGAACATAATACCTAGAACATTATACCCAGAATATTAAACCCGGAACATAATACCCAGAACATTAAACCCGGAACATTAAACCCAAATATAATACCCAGAACATTATACCCAGAATATTAAACCTGGAACATTATACCCGGAACATTAAACCCAGATCATTAAACCCGGAATATTAAATCCAGAACATTAAATCTGGAACATTAAACCCAGAACATTAAACCCAGAACATAATACCTGGAACATTATACCCAGAATATTAAACCCGGAACATAATACCCAGAACATCTCATCTCATTATCTCTAGCCGCTTTATCCTTCTACAGGGTCGCAGGCAAGCTGGAGCCTATCCCAGCTGACTACGGGCGAAAGGCAGGGTACACCCTGGACAAGTCACCAGGTCATCACAGGGTTGACACATAGACACAGACAACCATTCACACTCACATTCACACCTACGGTCAATTTAGAGTCACCAGTTAACCTAACCTGCATGTCTTTGGACTGTGGGGGAAACCGGAGCACCCGGAGGAAACCCACGCGGACACGGGGAGAACATGCAAACTCCACACAGAAGGGCCCTCGCCGGCCCCGGGGCTCGAACCCAGGACCTTCTTGCTGTGAGGCGACACCGCTAACCACTACACCACCGTGCCGCCTACCCAGAACATAATACCCATAATATTAAATCCATAATATTATATCCATAATATTAAACCCATAACATTTAACCCATAATATTAAACCTGGAACATTATACCTGGAACATTAAACCCAGAATATAATACCTAGAACATTATACCCAGAACATAATACCTGGGACATTATACCCGGAACATTAAGCCTGGAATATTATATCCGGAACACTAAACCTGGAACATTATACCCGGAACATTATACCTGGAACCTTAAACCCGGAACATTAAACCCAAAACATTAAACCTGGAATAATATACCCAGAATATTAAACCCGGAACATTATACCTAGAACATTAAACCCAGAATATTAAAGCTGGGCAGCACGGTGGTGCAGTGGTCAGCACTGTCGTCTCACAGCAAGAAGGTGCCAGGTTTGAACCTCACGGCTGATGAGGGGCCTTTCTGTGTGGAGTTTGCATGTTCTCCCTGTGTCCGCGTGGGTTTCCTCCGGGTGCTCTGGTTTCTCCCACAGTCCAAAGACATGCAGGTTAGGTTAACTGGTGACTCTAAATTGACCGTAGGTGTGAATGTGAGTGTGAATGGTTGTCTGTGTCTATGTGTCAGCCCTGTGATGACCTGGCGACTTGTCCAGGGTGTACCCCGCCTTTCGCCCGTAGTCAGCTGGGATAGGCTCCAGCTTGCCTGCAACCCTGTAGAAGAGGATAAAGCAGCTAGAGATAATGAGATGAGATGAGATATTGTACCCAGAATATTACACCCAACATATTATTCCTGAAATATTAAACCTCGAATATTATGCCAGAATATTATACCCAGATTATTATTATACTTGGTTTAACAAGTGGCATTTAACCAGTGAAATGACAAAATTATGCTTCTTGGTCACATAGGACTGGAACTGAGACCCTGCCATAGACCACTCAGGTTTGTCATAATTGATCTAAATGTAATATAACATAAGACAAATATCTTACACCCAATTCCACATGTCAGAATACAAACCAAATGAAGAAAGACTGTAAAATAAACAAACTGAATTTAAATGATACTACGAATGACCCTTTCTCTTTTTAAAGAGGTAAGGATGATGGAGAAGGTGCTGCCATCTTGTGCTAAAGTATCGAACTACACTATATGTACACACCTGACCCTCGCAGCCATGTGAGTTTTCCTCGAACTTTTGCCACAAAGTTACAAATGTCTATAAATGTCTAGAAAGTCTTTTTATGCTGTAGGTTTAAGATTTTATTTCCCTGGAACTAAGAGGTCCAAACCTGTTCCAGCATGACAATGCCCCTGCGCACAAAGCGAGTGCTCCGAAAACCTAGTTTGCCAAGGGTGCAGTGGAACTCGAGTGTCCTGCACAGAGCCCTGAACTCAACAGCACTGAACACTTTTGGGATGAACTGGGATGATAGCTGTACCCCACGCCTCCTTGCCCAACATCAGTGCCTGATCTCACTAATGCTCTTGTAGATGAATAAACACAATTCCCCACAACCACACTCCAAAATCTAGTGGAAAGCCTTCCCAGAACAGTGGAGTTATTATATCAGCAAAGAGGAAACAGCTGAATATTAATGCCCATGGGAATGGAATGGGATTTTCATTAATCAGATGTCCACATACTTTAGGTGATATACAGTGGTGCTTGAAAGTTTGTGAACCCTTTAGAATTTTCTATATTTCTGTATAAATATAACCTAAAACATCATCAGATTTTCACACAAGTCCTAAAAGTAGATAAAAGAGAACCCAGTTAAACAAATGAGACAAAAATATTATACTTGGTCATTTATTTATTGAGGAAAATGATCCAATATTACATATCTGTGAGTGGCAAAAGTGTGTGAACCTCTAGGATTAGCAGTTAAGGCCCGGTCACACAGCGCTTTACGGCTTTATCACGGCCAAAACCCGTCAAAAAGTGCTCTCCCGTGAAGCAGACGATGTTGTTCGTGTTGATGTCGAAGTTAAGACGTGTTACAGTCAATATACAGACGTGACAGGACGCAGGGGAAAATCGGAACGGCGTCGGACGCGGCAAAAAGTTTTGGACTGCTCAAAACTTTAGACCGCGGACAACCACGGCCGGCACACGTGGTAAAGACGTGCAACACACGTGAAAAACACGTGATAATCAGTGTCCCGGCCGTTATTAAAACTTGGGGAGACGTGGTAAGACGCGAAAGGTTGGCGGTCTATCACGGGCAGAGCACGGTCATCGGACGGGTGTTACGCGTTGGTATCACGGGATATAGCGTGTGTTTAGCGGCTTATCACTGAGAAATGGATTTTTCCGCGTACATAGCACTGTCTAAGCCCGTTAAACGACGTCTCAAACAAGTTCTAAATTCGATTGATCACTGTCTAATCACTTCTGCATCACTTCTGATTTGCGGCATGTATAAATACCGTAATTTTCTGAGACCTCGGCACTTGCAGTCTAGATGTCAAGGGGTGAACATGAACCCTCAACGCTGTGATGTCCTCATCTTAATGCTCCAGCACCAACAGAACCAACTGATACAGGCTCAACATATCCTTGCTGAGAGAAGAAGAAGAAGGAGGAGGAGGAGGAGGGTGGTACGGAACATCTGGGTGCGTGGCTGGACTTGGTTAGCTGTGCTTAGGCAGTGCTGCAGCAGTGAAACAGCCGCCGACGGCCATACCCCGTACAAAGCACGGCAAAGCCAAAATTGACCAAAAATTAGCACTTACGACCATGTCCACCGGATTTTTGTATCTTTTTGTACGTGATATAGACGTGGAGTGCTGTGTGACCGCCCCTTTAATTTGAAGGTGAAATTAGAGTCAGGTGTTTTCAATCAATGGGATGACAATCAGGTGTGAGTGGGCACCCTGTTTTATTTAAAGAACAGGGATCTATCAAAGTCTGATCTTCAAAACACGTTTGTGGAAGTGTATCATGGCACGAACAAAGGAGATTTCTGAGGACCTCAGAAAAAGTGTTGTTGATGCTCATCAGGCTGGTGATGAGCTGTTTCCTCTTTGCTGATATAATAACTCCACTGTTCTGGGAAGGCTTTCCACTAGATTTTGGAGTGTGGCTGTGGGGAATTGTTGGTCGACACTCTGCCCCAGGAGTGGTCGACCAACAAAGATCACTCCAAGAGCAAGGCGTGTAATAGTCAGCGAGATCACAAAGGACCCCAGGGTAACTTCTAAGCAACTGAAGGCCTCTCTCATATTGGCTAATGCTAATGTTCATGAGTCCACCATCAGGAGAACACTGAACAACAATGGTGTGCATGGCAAGGCTGCAAAGAGAAAGCCACTGCTCTCCAAAAAGAACATTGCTGCTCATCTGCAGTTTGCTAAAGATCATGCAGACAAGCCAGAAGGCTATTGGAAAAATGTTTTGTGGACGGATGAGACCAAAATAGAACTTTTTGGTTTAAATGAGAAGTGTTCTGTTTGGAGAAAGGAAAACACTGCATTCCAGCATAAGAACCTTATCCCATCTGTGAAACATGGTGGTGGTAGTATCATGGATTGGACCTGTTTTGCTGCATCTGGGCCAGAACAGCTTGCCATCATTGATGGAACAATGAATTCTGAATTATACCAGCGAATTCGAAAGGAAAATGTCAAGACACCTGTCCATGAACTGAATCTCAAGAGAAGGTGGATCATGCAGCAAGACAACGACCCTAAGCACACAAGTCGTTCTACCAAAGAATGGTTAAAGAAGAATAAAGTTAATGTTTTGGAATGGCCAAGGCAAAGCCCTGACCTTAATCCAATCAAAATGTTGTGGAATGACCTGAAGCGAGCAGTTCATGTGAGGAAACCCACCAACATCCCAGAGTTGAAGCTGTTCTGTACGGAGGAATGGGCTAAAGTTCCTCCAAGCCGGTGTGCAGGACTGATCAACAGTTACCGGAAACGTTTAGTTGCAGTTATTGCTGCACAAGGGGGTCACACCAGATACTGAAAGCAAAGGTTCACATACTTTTGCCACTCACAGATATGTAATATTGGATCATTTTCCTCAGTAAATAAATGACCAAGTATAATATTTTTGTCTCATTTGTTTAACTGGGTTCTCTTTATCTAAAAAATCTGATGTTGTTTTAGGTCATATTTATGCAGAAATCTAGAAAATTCTAAAGGGTTCACAAACTTTCAAGCACCACTGTAGGATATCTACAACTAGAAACAAAATATATTATGCATATATCCTGGTCAGTGTGACTGAGGGTCCAGAGTCTAACCTGAGAACGCTGGATGAGACACAGGAATGTACCATGGATAGGACACCAATTGATTGCAGAGCATCATGCACAGACATTCACACCTAAAGCAATTTATCATAGTCAATCCACCTACTAGCACGTTTTTGGGAGGTAGAAGGAAACCAGAGAACACAGGGCAAACCCACACAAACACTTGGAGAACATGCTCAGAAACACCACACAAACAGTAACCCGAATGTAAATATGATTTATTGAAAATAACTTTTCACAGATGCAAATCAAATCCATAAATGTAGACAATTTAAAATCACTGTCACAATTTCTTACTTTTTCCATCTTTTGGCTTAACTGTCTTCTCTGAAGTGCAGTAATACACACACTATGGAGCAGGTAACTGAACCATCCAGGGAGGAAACATAACCACGACTGTGCTGGAGCAGGTGGTGAGGGTTAATGGGCTCCTGTGATTTTCTTTAAAGATAAAATAAAACATCTCACCAGAATGTGTGTTACAGTGTATCTTCCTCAAGATCAGGCTTGGTGCATGTAAATCTTTTAACACTGCCTTTTTTATGGAAACTTCTTTAATGAGTTACGTCTGATAGAATAATTAAGGGATCATTCAGTGGTTTCACTGTAATAATTTCAGGTATCTGTTTCTCTCTAATGAGGCTCATTCTGCTAATGAGGTTCATTTTTCAACTGCTGTTCTGTGATCATGAGGTAGTGTCATGTTTTTGAAAATACGCTTTAATGAGTTTGATATTAAAGGTCTTCTAAATTTGAAGGCTAGGTGTTAGATGTGCAATTTTGTGTGTATATATATATGTGAGAGAGAGAGAGAGAGAGAGAGAGAGAGGATATTACACAGTTGCGAGAAGATATGAAGTTTATCTTCAAGTGGTGAATGTGTCTATCATGAGTGAGCAAAGCGAACAAGTGAACATTTTTCAACATGAGAAGATAAACTTCATATTTTCTCACCACTGTGGAATGTTCTTTATATTATATGGACACATTCACAAAAAATACGCAAGTTAATCAGAAGAATTTTAATTTTGAACCGGTTCACTATTTTGACAACACCCGTCTAGTCAGTGGGAAAATACTGGGAGTGACGTCACTGGAGTGAAATATCGGGAATTATTATACATACAGGCCACTTTTTCGATGGAATAAAAACATGTTCTATTCCCTTCTTGCAGGTTCCATTCATTTGGTTTGATAGCATGCAATATTGTTAGCATAACGCTTGTCCTACGTGTATTATGTCACTCTATCCAATGGAGAATGAGTGTTGAATATGGTTTACGATATTGCCTGGTTGTCAAGACAACATGACATCACACGCTGGAGATGTAAAACTTCCACATTAGCGAGTGACTGTGACAATTTGTAAACAAACATGGCCACCAGGTTTGCTTCATTAAATATGGAAGACTTTGAGAGATTTCTGAAAAAGAAAGATGCGTTGAGCACTCAAAAGGAATATATAATAATAATAATAATAGCTGGCATTTTTTTGTGGTATATCAGATATATTCCATTCAGCAAGCATGATACTGAACTCATCTTTGACTTGACACCAGCCAATATTATTTAAATATGTCACTCAGATCCGTGATGTATTTCATATGAAAAATATGAGTTTTTCAACACAAGAAGATAAAGTTCATACAGTTAGGTCCATAAATATTTGGACAGAGACAACATTTTTCTAATTTTGGTTCTGTACATTACCACAATGAATTTTGAACAAAACAATTCAGATGCAGTTGAAGTTCAGACTTTCAGCTTTAATTCAGTGGGTTGAACAAAATGATTGCATAAAAATGTGAGGAACTAAAGCATTTTTTAAACACAATCCCTTCATTTCAGGGGCTCAAAAGTAATTGGACAAATTAAATAATTGTAAATAAAATGTTCATTTCTAATACTTGGTTGAAAACCCTTTGTTGGCAATGACTGCCTGAAGTCTTGAACTCATGGACATCACCAGACGCTGTGTTTCCTCCTTTTTAATGCTCTGCCAGGCCTTTACTGCAGCGGTTTTCAGTTGCTGTCTGTTTGTGGGCCTTTCTGTCTGAAGTTTAGTCTTCAACAAGTGAAATGCATGCTCAATTGGGTTGAGATCAGGTGACTGACTTGGCCATTCAAGAATATTCCACTTCTTTGCTTTAATAAACTCCTGGGTTGCTTTGGCTTTATGTTTTGGGTCATTGTCCATCTGTATTATGAAATGCCGACCAATCAGTTTGGCGGCATTTGAGCACACAGTATGTCTCTGAATACCTCAGAATTCATCCGGCTGCTTCTGTCCTGTGTCACATCGATAAACACTAGTGACCCAGTGCCACTGGCAGCCATGCATGCCCAAGCCATCACACTGCCTCCGCCGTGTTTTACAGATGATGTGGTATGCTTTGGATCATGAGCTGTACCACGCCTTTGCCATACTTTTTTTCTTTCCATCATTCTGGTAGAGGTTGATCTTGGTTTCATCTGTCCAAAGAATGTTCTTCCAGAACTGTGCTGGCTTTTTTTAGATGTTTTTTAGCAAAGTCCAATCTAGCCTTTTTATTCTTGAGGCTTATGAGTGGCTTGCACCGTGCAGTGAACCCTCTGTATTTACTTTCATGCAGTCTTCTCTTTATGGTAGATTTGGATATTGATACGCCTACTTCCTGGAGAGTGTTGCTCACTTGGTTTGCTGTTGTGAAGGGGTTTCTCTTCATCATGGAAATTATTCTGCAATCATCCACCACTGTTGTCTTCTGTGGGCGTCCAGGTCTTTTTGCATTGATGAGTTCACCAGTGCTTTCTTTCTTTCTCAGGATGTACCAAACTGTAGATTTTGCCACTCCTAATATTGTAGCAATTTCTTGGATGTTTTTTTTTCTGTTTTTGCAGCTTAAGGATGGCTTGTTTCACCTGCATGGAGAGCTCCTTTGACCGCATGTTTTCTTCACAGCAAAATCTTCCAAATGCAAGCACCACACCTCAAATCAACTCCAGGCCTTTTATCTGCTTAATTGAGAATGACATAACAAAGGAATTGCCCACACCTGCCCATGAAATAGCCTTTAAGTCAATTGTCCAATTACTTTTGGTCCCTTTAAAAACAGGGTGGCACATGTTAAGGAGCTGAAACTCCTAAACCCTTCATCCAATTTTAATGTGGATACCCTCAAATGAAAGCTGAAAGTCTGGACTTTATGTCCATGTCCATTATATAACTACAACCTGAATGTTTCAGTAAACAGGTAAAAAAACAAAATTTGTGTCAGTGTCCAAATATATATGGACCTAACTGTATCTTCAAGCCGTGTGATTTTATTTATATTATATATATGTGTGTGTGTGTGCGCTGCATTTGAAATATATATTCACCACTCAAACAAACTTCCTATCTTCGAGCAACCGTGTATTATCCTCTAGATCTACCTGCTTTACTAAATATCCAAGATATTTTCACTTGCTAAGACATCATTCTTAAAAGTCTATTTGTTAGTTGGCTTTTGGAGTCAGCAGGTACAGCTTCTCCAGAAGTGAATCTATCCCCCATGCTTTGAATTTTTCTTCAAAGGCATCTTTACTCTGTACCAGCTCAATGTCACAAGCATCACCTGGGAAATGCGCGCATCACACATACAAAGAGAGAAAGAGAAGGGAGACTTTTACTTTAAAAATTGCAATCTGTGTTCGAAGCAGCACATCATTGAGGTAAACTTACCATATAAACCTTTCACAACTTCTTCAGGCACAAAAAATGGTGGCCCTGTTGTGTGGAATAACTATATGAGTAAACAGAAATAAGAATACACATTCTCACCAAACTCTTACGCTGTTTTGGACATTTGCGTAAGTCAATTATACTGTTACCTTTGTACAATTCAGGGTTGTATTCCAGTGTATCCAGTAAATATCTGCAGTCTTTGTCCATCAAGGACATGATGAGAGTAGCATACCTTCAGGACACAAAGAAAGAATATTACAGTCATCAAGCAATACTTGTACATTTTCTAGCACAACAATTATCCTCATTCTTATATTATTCTCCAATATTCCTATATTTTAAATATTTATACCACAGCATTGTGGAATTTATCAGTCAGATTGGTCAGACTGGGGTGGTACGGTGGTGTAGTGGTTAGCACTGTCGCCTCACAGCAAGAAGGTTCTGGGTTTGAGCCCAGTGGCCGACGGGGGCCTTTCTGTGTGGAGTTTGCATGTTCTCCCCGTGTCTACGTGGGTTTCCTCCGGGTGCTCTGGTTTTCCCCACAGTCCAAAGATATGCAGGTTAGGTTAATTGGTGGCTCTAAATTGACCATAAGTGTGAATTGTTGTTTGTCTCTATGTGTCAGCTCTGCAGTGATCTGGTGACTTGTCCAGGGTGTACCCCACCTCTCACCCATAGTCAGTTGGGATAGGCTCCAGTTTGCCCCCGACCCTGCATAGGATAAGCGGTTATGGATAATGGATGGATGGATTGGTCAGACAGTGCTGATTAATTTTCTGTAACAGTACAGCTCTGTGAGTCGTGCCAACTGCAAGGCAAATCACAGGTTTATATTAATGTGCTCACTCTAATACACTAATGTTCCTGTAGTAATAACTTACACTGGAACCTGTATGGCAGACACGCCACATGATCACAATTTAAAAATGTGTAAAATCTTTGAGATGGTGAAGTTTTCTGCGTGGAGATAGAGTAGTTATGAACCATTTTGAGGAAGAATTTCCACTGTCAGTGCTTTATAATAATCAGAGATAAAGCTGTTCCTTTAAGTTTTCTGACAAGGGAAAGACTTCAGGACAGAGTGAATTGCATTTTCTGGTTTCTTGTTAACATAAGTTGCATTTTTATGTCTTTTTAACTTCAAAACGGGGGGGGGGGGGACAAAGAGAGGCAGGTGAAGGAAAAGATGTTATACCACAAGTGGATGTTCTAATCTATAACATTAACATAACTACAAATGAAAGAAAATAATATTTTATTATTTAATTAATGCAAATTTAAACTGATGGCAAATTGCCATGGTAGAGTAAGAGGAATAAAACACTTTTGCACATGATGTTATTGGAAATTATTTCACGGCTCATTTGAATACTCGATTCTGATTGGTCAATTACAGCGTTCAGTGCTCTGTTATTTCTTTATAACAGACTGTTGTCATGTATAGGGGCAGCCATGGCCTAAAGGTTAGAAACACAGCCTTGGGACCAAAAGGTCGCTGGTTTGATTCCAGGAAAACCCATGGCTGTAGTGCCCTTGAGCAAGGCACCTAACCCCCAACTGCTTCTCAGGCAATGCGTTTGTACTCGTTGTATGTCGCTCTGGATAAGAGCGTCTGCTAAATGTGTCATGACCCGGCTCGTTGGCCAAGACAAAAGACGGGGGAGACATGCAAACGTTTAAAAATAATTTATTTAACCCAAAATAATACAAATATCTACACATATATATATATATAAAAAGTCAGTGATATCAGTATGTTTGTGATATCAGTATGTTTGTTGTTGGATGATTGTGAAGTGTTGAATGCAGGATGTTGTAAGGTGCAAAACTAAAAAACAAAAACAAGGCCAAAGCCAACACAAACAAAAGATGTGGTGCCGGGAAGACAAGGAGAGAGAGACTCCACGGGAACCCGCAGCAGCCATTTTATGGCGTACTCTCTCCTCAGGTACACCCAATCACCAGGCACCCAATCAAGCAGGTGCACCCCATTACTCAGAACACCTGTCAATCCGACCTGCAAAAAACAGGGAGACAGAGAGGAACAGGAAACAGCACACAGCCAGGCCCTAGCATAGGAGGCCGTCACACCCCCCTCCTTAAAAACAGGGTTCCACCCCGGACCAGAAACACCCCTCAACACAGTTCAACTAAACAGTTAAACTTGATGGCTTTAATTATGCTTAAAAACATAATATTGTTAACATAAGTTAACAGTGTTATCGTCTAAGCACAAAACTGACCTGACACTTACTGACGCCACCATCCACCATGTTTGAGTACCCTTGCCACCACACCCCAACCTCAGCAACCTGGTACCAATGGGAAGCAATTTAAGAGGGAGAAGAGAAGGGACAAGGACACAAGCAACATGACAGACAAAATGACAGTGAATCAGACAGTTAACAAGGAGCTCTGGACAATGTGTCCGCCACCACATTTTCAGAACCCTTGATGTACCGTATGTCTAACCAGTATGACTGCAGCATTAGCGACCAACGCATCAGTCTCTGATTAGGACATTGTATTGAATTGAGAAATGTTAAAGGATTATGGTCCGTATAAACCACTACAGGCACAACCCCAGAACCCACATAAACCTCAAAATGCTTCAGCGCCCACAACAGGGCCAATGCTTCCTTTTCAATGGTGGCATAATTCAGCTGGTAAGAATTAAATTTCTTTGAAAATAAGCTCACTGGTTTCTCCACACCCAAATCATCAGCTTGCAGGAGGACACCACCCGCCCCAACGTGGCTGGCATCCACCTGCAAGGAGAATGGTCGGTCAAACCGCAGTGCTGCTAGAACAGGAGCTCCACACAACAATGTCTTTATAGTATCAAAAGCCTGCTGGCAAACAGAAGACCAAACAAAACTAACTTTGCCCTTTAACAAGTCCGTCAGTGGAGCAACTACCTCAGAAAGATTCCTGCAGAAACATTTGTAGTAGCCCACTTGCCTCAGAAAACGCATAAGTTCTTTTTTTGTTACAGGCACTGGATACTATGCAATGGCTTTAACTTTTTCCTCAACTGGACGAACGATACCCTGCCCGACCACCCGACCTAGATACGTCACCGTCACCCTAGCAAACTCACACTTTGCGAGGTTGACGGTGAGACGCGCCTCAGCCAAGCAACAGAACAGAACCCGGATACGTTCTAGATGAGAAGGCCAAGTATCAGAAACCACCACCACATCATTCAAGTACACTGTACAACCTTCTAGGTCTCCCAGTACGTTGGTCATAAGCTGCTGGAATGTTGCCGGTGCATTACACAACCCAAACGACATAACGTTATAGGAATATAACCCAGCTGGTGTAATAAACGATGAAATTTTCCGTGCTCGCGGGGTCAGTGAGACTTGCCAATACCCCTTCAGTAGATCAAACTTACTCAAGTACTTCGCAAAACCCACCTGATCGACACAATCCTCCATGCGAGGCAACAGGAAAGCATCAGGTTTTGCTAACGCGTTTACCTTGCGGTAATCGGTACAAAACCTCAGTGTGTTATCAGATTTAGGAACCGTAAGACAAGGCGAAGCCCAACTGGATAAAGATGGCACCGTAATCCCATGTTCCAACATGTACTTTATTTCATCATCCAAATACTTGCGCTTGTCAGGACTAACACGGTAAAACTGCTGTCTGACCGGTGTGGCATCACCAACATCGATGTCATGCTCAATAACGTGTGTTTGCGTAGGGACGTCACTGAACAAACAGGCGAACTCTCCAATTAATTCAGCCAAATCAGTCTGTTCAGATGCTGACAAGTGGGCCAACAAAACATCCAGCTTATGCAACGTTTCTGAATTTTTCAAACGACCTTGTAATACAGCGGAATCAGGACAAGGCAACCCATCCTCCAATTCAGACGCCACAACCTGCGGGGCAGGGACAACAGACACTCTCGCCACAGGACATGCCGGAGAAACATCTTCTGGAGAAGACTTCACTTCAGAAAGACCAGACACACGACAGTAATAAGGCTTCAACAAATTTACATGACAAAGCTGAGTTGCCTTTCTGTGATCAGAGGTAGCCATGATATAATTTAGCTCAGACACTCTTTTCAAGACTTTGTGCGGGTCAGTGTACTTAGCCTGGAAGGGCGAGCTGACAATAGGCAATAAGGCCAATACCTGGTCTCCCACACTAAACACACGGCGCTCAAACAATGTTTTCATTTTACCCTGTGCAGATGACAGATTTTTCTTTGCCAGTTCCCCAGCCACATACAGTCTATGCCTGAATCCATTAACATAATCAGTAAGGTTTTTTGGTGGTTCTGTTTCTTTCCATTGTTCATACAACAAAGACAGAGGCCCACGCACAGTATGTCCAAAAACTAAATCATTGGGTGAAAAATCAGTACTTTCCTGAGATACCTCTCTCGCAGATAACATTAACCACGGCAAACCATCTTCCCAGTCTCCCCCCATCTGAACACAATAAGCACGCAACAGCGATTTCAGCGTCTGATGGAAACGCTCAAGTGCCCCCTGACTCTGTGCATGATAGGCTGAAGCCCTGTTGTGCTTAACGTGTAGTTGTTTCAACACCTGACTGAAAAGATGGGAAGAAAAATTTGACCCTTGGTCAGATTGAATGATTTTTGGAATACCAAAAATAGATATAAACTGTGAAAGCGCACGCACTACAGATCTAGCAGTTATTGTGCGCAACGGGTATGCTGCCGGATACCGGGTAGACAAACACATTACCGTAAGGAGGTACTCGGAGCCATACTTCGAATGAGGTAATGGGCCCACACAGTCAATTATCAGATACTCGAAAGGCTGGCTAATAACTGGAATCGGAAACAAAGGAGCAGGTGTGATGTTCTGGTTGGGCTTGCCCGTCAACTGGCATGTATGGCACGTTTTAATATATAAAGCAATATCTCTCTTCAAACGTGGCCAGAAAAAATGACGCAAAACCCTCTCATAAGACTTCTTAACGCCCCAATGTCCCGACTGATCATGTGCCAACTTTAACACAGACTCCCAAAATTTTCCAGGCAAAAAAATCTGGTACACAGAGTCACCGATGAAACCATCACCATGAGGTACCCACTTCCTCACCAACAAATCACGCACAAAATAACCACGCGAGCTGTTTTCCTCCTCCTCAGGAGAGAGCACCTGGTCAAACAAACAACTCAGTGAAGAGTCAGCCTTCTGTTCCGACGCCAGATCCTCTCGAGTGACTTCAAAGGACAAGTCAGACAGTGAAACCGCACACACCTCTGCATTTAATATTCCCTTGTTTAGTGTTGACTTGTGACATAGCGCGTGTTACAGAACAAGCTGTAAACACTTCAGGAAACCTCACTTCACTCTCATCAGGCGGGGTACAGCAGACACAACGGGAGGGGGTGGCACATCAGGCCACACGCCCTCCAGCCACCTCATTCCCCAAAATCAGTGATGCCCTCAATGGGCAGTGCTGGGCGCAGCCCTATGGCCAGTTTTCTGGTGAAGAGCTCAGAATACAACATCACATTATGAAGAGGGACCTGCAAAACACTCATGCCCATGCCTAACACAAGGACAGAGCACCCAGTGTCACTTTCCTCAAAGAATGGTAACACCGAAGCCTCAATAAAAGAATCAAAAGCAGCAGTGTCACGGAGTATCCTAACAGGAACTTTTTCTCCATTCCCTACTAACGAAACCAAACCCTCAGAGACAAAGGGTAAAAAAGACTGAAGCTTCGATTTTCAACACAGCAAGACACGCACTCTTGGGCTGAACAACAGGCCCATTCAACTTAATCTTTGCCTTCAGTGCATAACAATCAGATCTCCAATGCCTTTTCTTATGGCAAAAGTTACAAATCTTGTCTGAAAACCTGAGATGATGCTCTCTGGTATCCGACTTACCAATCGGGCTAGAGACATGGACATCACCTGAATCAGGACTGCCACTAAACACAGAGTTGCGAGAGCGAAAATCTCCAAAACTCCGCCTGTGTGTCAAAACATAGTCATCTGCCAAAACAGCAGCCTCAGCAGCGCTAGTTACTTTCTGATTATTTATGTGAGTGGCAATACAATTCGGAACAGAATTCTTAAATTGCTCCAAAACCATTAACTCAGACAGTTTCTCAAAAGTATCCACCTGTAGTGCAGTACACCAGCGGGTAAAATGAGCAGTGAGATCCCATGCAAACTCTAAATGCATCTGCTTCTCACCTTTACGTCAGGAACGAAAACGTTGGCGATAAGCCTCGGGAACCAGCTCATATACTTTTAACACTGCCGACTTCACCACTGAATACTTTTGACTGTCAGCAACCGATAAAGAGGAGTAGGCCTCTTGCGCTTTCCCCCTTAACGCACACTGTAACATCAGTGCACGGGCCGACTCTGGCCACTTACGTGTGTCTGCAACGCGCTCAAACAAAGAAAAAAACGTCTCAGGCTCCTTCTTGCTAAATTTAGGCAACAATCTCAAATTGCCCAAAATATCAAAACAATCAGCAGGCACCGGACCGGGCAACAGGCCTTCCAGGTCATCAGAACCATCAACACCCAATTTGCCACTACGTATTAGATCCAGCTTGCACTGCTGCAGAGACAACCTCGCTTGTTCAGTCTGTTGGCGCATCTTCTCGAACTCCAACTGCTTCCCAAGCTCAGCTTCATACTTAACCTTATCATGCTGTAACTGCAACATCATAAGTTCTTTTTGTTACTTGAATGTTAAATTACTGGGTGTCAAAACTGGCTGAGACAACCCAGCAGTAACAACCGAACCAACTAGTTGTTCCTGGCTCAGCACAAGAACTTTCATCGCCTGCAGATTAGCCTTAAGGATGGCTTTTACATTGTCTTTAAGGCGTTTATCCGAGATCTCAATATTGTAGTGCTCTGCTATTTTCAGCAGCTGCTCTTTCCTAAGTGTGTTCAGTAGGTTCTCTGATGGAGACTTAATAAATTCGGCAATTTCGGCCATCTTAACCAAATGAGAATAATAATAATAAGAATAATAAGAATAATAACTCAAGCTCTCTCAAATCAAGTGTAGACAACACTAGTGAGCGCACCTCCCCTCTAACTGTAACTACAGACCATACTTAACTATCAAATCAACTCAACCTAGTCTTCATGCAATTCCATATGGTGGGTATTTACGCACTAGATACCGACAGTGCAAAAAGGGGACAATATTACAATCTCCCTTTGCAGCTATGGCTGTGCCCCCGAGCAATGCTCCAACCACGTTTACTGCAACACTACCAAAAAAAACAAACCAGACGAACCCAAAAGGATTACGCCGCTTTGCCTATCAGGGGATCGCACTCACAAAACACAAAAAAGTCTACACAAAAATTAACACTACTACCCAGCACCACTATAATTAAGTTAACACACCAAGAACCGAGCAACTTACCGCATCTCCCCTGGCGCACCGCAAAACCTAACCACTCAAGGCTGCTACTCACTAAACAGCGATGAAGTCAGTTCATTCACACATTACCATGCCATTCACAAATTTCGACTTATTACAACACGGGTTACAAGCTCCCAATTTGTTAGACAGGCTAGAATGGACGAGCCCCCAATTTGTCATGACCCGGCTCGTTGGCCAAGACAAAAGACGGGGGAGACGCACAAACGTTTAAAAATAACAATTTATTTAACCCAAAATAACAAATATCTACTTATATATATAAAAGTCAGTGATATCAGTATGTTTGTTGTTGGATGATTGTGAAGTGTTGAATGCAGGATGTTGTAAGGTGCAAAACTAAAAAACAAAAACAAGGCCAAAGCCAACACAAACAAAAGATGTGGTGCCGGGAAGACAAGGAGAGAGAGACTCCACGGGAACCCGCAGCAGCCATTTTATGGCGTACTCTCTCCTCAGGTACACCCAATCACCAGGCACCCAATCAAGCAGGTGCACCCCATTACTCAGAACACCTGTCAATCAGACCTGCAAAAAACAGGGAGACAGAGAGGAACAGGAAACAGCACACAGCCTTTCTGTGTTTTCTCTCCCTCTTCCCCCCCAAATCTGTCCCTCTGAGGATTGAGATGCTGACCTCTTCTGCTCCTCGGACCTGCTTGATCCATCCTGGTGCCCTGTGTCTGGTTGGAGTCTCATCGCATCGCTCCTGTGGAGGACGGCCCCACGAGGACAGTTGAAAGTTACACCTGGAGGATGCTCTGGACTCTTACAGTTATGCTTTTATGGCTGAGGACTACAGCTGTCTTGCTAACTTTAGGACTGCAGTTGTCATGAACAGTTTTGCACTCAAGTTTCCATCAGTGAAGAGTTACAACATCAACGAAACTGTCCTCATGTTAAAACTGTTAATGTTATAGTCATGCTGTCTGTTGTTGCCCAAATGAGGATGGGTTCCCTTTTCAGTCTGGTTCCTCTCGAGGTTTCTTCCTCATGTCGTCTGAGGGAGTTTTTCCTTGCCACCGTCGCCACAGGCTTGCTCATTGGGGATAGATTAGGGATAAAATTAGCTCATGTTTTAAGTCGTTCAAATTCTGTAAAGCTGCTTTGCGACAATGTTTATTGTTAAAAGCACTACACAAATAAACTTGACTTGACACAGCCAGGCCCTAGCATAGGAGGCCGTCACAAATGCTTGTAATGTATGACAGACCACTGCTAAGGACCATGTCATTAGCAGATGCAATAAAATAATTTTTAAATCAATAAAATCTTTTTTTAAATCAATATTTTGCATCAACTTATTGATTTCTTTAGTACGCAGCCATGCAGTAAACAGGATAATACAGCAAGCCCATCATTACTGCGAAATAAACCCCTTCAGGGTGAATTAAGACCCATCTGCTTAGCATCAGGGTCCTGCACCACCCTGTTGGAGTTTATTTCGCCATAATCACCGGCTTGTTGTACATTATCCATTATGTAATCAACTTCATGGTGGCAACAGTCTCATATGTCATGCTGGGCTGCATCCTGAATTTCCCCTCATGGGGATCAATAAAGGAATATCTTATTTTATCAGACCACCCTGTTGTTACTTTCCCATAACAACATGGAGCATTGTGTTTTACTTAAAGGAGATATGTAGAACCTTTATTTTTAAATACATTTCTGAGTGGATAGTATCTACATCCTTGACTCTTGTATGCTGCATAATTGGGAATAAAAAAAATATATATATTTTTGAGAATTAAAATCGACCGCAAAGTTGGCATTCGAGCTGAGCCAGCCAGCTCTGAGTGCGTGATGTCACAGCGGGACCCGGTGCTATAGACCAAAGCCAGACTCGGCAGGCGAGAGTGGTTGCAATGGCCTCTTTGTTCAGATTTATTGGAGATTCTTCGGATTCCTCAGATAGTAGTACACATGACTGTGATAGTCCTGAAATCGGAGTGTGTGTACATGCTACTGCTATACACGTAGAACCGTATCAGTTCGAAACATCAGAAAGTGAATCCGATAGTAACACGTTGGCCACGGAGGCCCCCACCTTACGAAATAAAGCCAGAGAATAAAGTCTCATGTGACTCTCATTAAAACAAGACAGGCGTTATAACTTATCGCATGTACATGCATGCATTTTCACTGATAAAATGTAAAAGGCTAATTAAATAATCAGATGAACTGAGACAATCACATTCGGAAGCAAATTAAATAAATCTTATACGGGTAACTTCAACACACAATACAAGTTACATGTATTAATCTAAATGCAGATAAACGAGTGTTGTTGTTTTTATGATGTAACCAAATGAGTGTCAGAGCTTACCTGTCTGTGTTCTTGCTTCTTGAAGGCCAATTGTTTTGAAACAATTTGACTTTCAGTTCTTTGTTCATTTGATTCTTTCACGCAAGGGCAAGATATTGCTGCTGAGGCAAACATATCCAGCAGGGCGGGGGGGAAGCATATCCAGCAGAGAAATCTGACGACTGGTCCACTCATTCTCCATTTTCTCCATACGGAGTACTCCGCCATTACTGCTCGGCTCACACTCCAGGAGAACTGGTGCAACTGAATTTACTTTCCTTTTCTTGTAGTTTTCTTTTCCTTTAATTGTTGGTACTGCACCCTCTTTCAATACGGACTTATAGCCAACGCTCCTCAACAGATCAGAGGTTTCATACGAGTCCTCAGTAAAATGTGCAGAGCAGAGGAGAGACCACTTCATAGCCGCCCAATCCGTGAATTTCTCGCAAAACATGTCCAAATCTTTGCAGTTTGAACATTCTTGGGCCATGAATGCAACGTAAATCCACCTTCTGTCGTGTTGCTGCACCGACCAGCAACACATCTACGTGGCATGGCGATAAATTAGCTCAAAATGGAGGATTGGAGTTGCAGTCAGCTCTGTGTTTTAGTATAGCAGAAATGGTGATGAGACTGATAGACTTCCCGCTGTGACGTCACAGATGTCAAGGTCATTCACTCAGATTGCTACCTATATGAAATCACTTTAATCGTAAAAATTACTATAGTAGATTTATTGTTAATGCTTAAAACTATTCCTATGGCATTCTTGAGGTCTCAAGGCATTTATAAACAAAAAGTGAGGCCATGGCTCTGCGTATCTCCTTTAATGACTTCCTATAACAACCTGCAAAAGTTTTGAATGATGCATGCAAGTGCTGACAAATCTGATAACTTACTTTTGCCTATCACATGGGTTTATAGCCACCAGAGAACCCCTGTCCCAAATCCCTCCAAACTGACCCTCTGTTGCACTGCAAAAGCAAAGAGAGAGAGACTCAGAGTCCACATTATTTTTCTCAGACATGCTTCATAATCTAAAACAGGAAGGTACAACTCGTACCTGGAGAACTTGTATAAATCGCACTGATAGAGGGAGATCTTTGCATCAGAAGTCTGGGAACAGAGAAAGCACACCAGCTGAGTGAACACATCTCTGATGACCACAACAGATGTGAAGACAAATCACATCTATTGTATAGTCCTGAGGATAAATCTCAGGATTATGGCATTGGTTTTTTTAGCTTATCATTGATATCATCAATACCAAGTGAAACCTAAGCATTAAAAAAGAACAATAATATAGAGAAGCTGCTACCAACCAGTAATAATGCACTAATTAGCTGTTTAAGTAAAATGGTGCAGTAAAAACAGTGCAGTAACGAGTAGCAGAACTAAACATGAACATTCAAGTATTACACATTCATACAGCAACAAGAAGCGAGCCTTAGCATGTAAGTAAGGAGCCTCTCAGCGGCTCCTTACTTATAGCAATTCATTATTTTGGCTTTTTAGAATCTTAAGCAGGGTGACACAGTGGTGTAGTGGTTAGCGCTGTCGCCTCACAGCAAGAAGGTCCGGGTTCGAGCCCCGTGGCCGGCGAGGGCCTTTCTGTGTGGAGTTTGCATGTTCTCCCCGTGTCCGCGTGGGTTTCCTCCGGGTGCTCCGGTTTCCCCCACAGTCCAAAGACATGCAGGTTAGGTTAACTGGTGACTCTAAATTGACCGTAGGTGTGAATGTGAGTGTGAATGGTTGTCTGTGTCTATGTGTCAGCCCTGTGATGACCTGGCGACTTGTCCAGGGTGTACCCCGCCTTTCGCCCGTAGTCAGCTGGGATAGGCTCCAGCTTGCCTGCGACCCTGTAGAACAGGATAAAGCGGCTACAGATAATGAGATGAGAATCTTAAGCACTATACTGTAGACTAGTTTTGGACTTCTTAAACAATGCTTGAAAACAAAACTTCAGATGATGCTTTCTGTGCACTTTTTTAAAGTCAGCTGCACATCCAGTATAATTATCTGCTTGCATAAGGATAATCAGTGTAGGCAGACGGAGCAAGACAGTACAAGTGCTTCAGCTACACTGACATTCGCACTGCATTAATAATAAATGGCCACCATGTGTACTCGCTGCAAAGATATTTTTAATACACAGCACACAGCTCTGTGCAGCATCCTGGACTTGTTCTTGAGCCATATACTTTTTGTCATCATTAAAAAAAAAAAGTATTTATCAGTATTGTTTATTATCTTTCTGATCTGCCTTCTGGAAGTTCTCACAGATTTGAACATGTTTTTCATAATCTGCTATTCACTTGCACATTACAATGTTTTTTTGATTTGTAAAAGTTGCCAAACTGTGTCAGGAGGTTATATTGAGATCCTACCACAGCTCTGAAAGAGAAATGGGCAAGGTTTGACTGGATCGCACAAGGCCATCTTTTCTCTTTCAATTTTTCAAATATCTCAGCTGTTTATCTGGGAGAGTGTTACAGGATTGCTATCTGGCTAGAAGACAAACAGGAAGACATAACTTTCCCCAAGTAAGAATAGTTTTGTCTTATCAGATTTACAGTTATCAGATTTCTGAAAGGATCCAAACCAGTTCCTATAAATCAGTTTTGGGTTGATCCTGTGAACGGTGACTTCATCTTGGGTAATATTTAATAATTAATACTGCAGTTGTTTTTTTTTTTTTTGCCAAAACAAAGACCACTGATTATTTTTAATTGGAAATCTCCTTTCCAAATGAGCTGTTTTACTGATTTCTCACAAGTTCTAACAGTTGGTTGAATAAATGAGATGAATGAGAAACATGTAAAAGGATTGTAGTATACCTTGAACAGCTTTGCTTCAGGTATAGCCGACACTGGCTCTTCTTTGTACTCGAGGCTGTGTTCTTTGAAAAACTGCTTTATTGCTTCCTCAGAAATCTCAACCCCAACAATCACGTGACCCATGTCAGCCAACCTGAGACAGACAGAATACAATGCATGAATAACTCTGTGACACATAATAGTTTAATTGTCTGTCTTATAACAGGCACATTCTGTACCACCCTATTGTAATTATCAAGATATAAAAAAGTCAACCACTTACCATTTCATGTCTACGGCCTTACCACAGAGCGGGAAGAAAAACCGAACCTGCTGTCGTCCACACAAGACTTTGTCCAGATTATCTTTTAGCATTCTGTAGAAAAACAAAAGTAAACACTTGTAGATTGTACAGCTTATTCATGCCCAGACCTGGATATGAATAATCTGTACAATCAAAGACATGCAGATTAGGTAAAATACCCAGTGCATACAAGCCAGTGCATACTTAGTGCCGGTCCCAAGCCCGGATAGACTGGGGGGAGTTGCGTCAGGAAGGGCATCCGGTGTAAAACCTATGCCAAATCAAATATGCGGAACAGATCCACTGAGATGACCCTTAACGGGAGCAGCCAGAAGATGATGATGATGATTCATGCCCAGACCTGTCATGCATATACCCTCGACATATGTCTTTAAGTAGCCACAAATTTTCAGTGTGTGTGGAAGCTCTTATCATTCAAACACAGCATCCATTCATTATCCGTAACCATTTATCCTGTGCAAGATCGCGAGCAAGCTGGAGCCTATCCCAGCTGACTACGGGCGAAAGGCGGGGTACACCCTGGACAAGTCGCCAGGTCATCACAGGGCTGACACAGACACAGACAACCATTCACACTCACATTCACACCTACGGTCAATTTAGAGCCACCAATTAACCTAACCTGCATGTCTTTGGACTGTGGGGGAAACCGGAGCACCCGGAGGAAACCCACGCGGACACGGGGAGAACATGCAAACTCCACACAGAAAGGGCCCCTGTCGGCCACTGGGCTCAAACCCAGAACCTTGTTGCTGAGGTGACAGTGCTAACCACTACACCACAGTGCCAGTGATACTTTTCGTCATATAGTATATGTGGACACCTGACCATCGTACCCAAATGTGAGCTTTCACTAAACTGTTTCCACGAAGTTGGAAGCACATAATTGTAGGATGTCTCTGTATGCTGTATCTTTAAAAATTTCCCTTCAGTGGAACGAAGATATGTAAATATGTTCCTGCTCCTTTGCACAATGAGAAGCCTATGAAGACATACAGTGGTGCTTGAAAATTTGTGAACCCTTTAGAATTTTCTATATTTCTGCATAAATGTGACCTAAAACATCATCAGATTTTCACACAAGTCCTAAAAGTAGATAAAGAGAACCCAGTTAAACAAATGAGACAAAAATATTATACTTGGTCATTTATTTACTGAAGAAAATGATCCAATATTACATATCTGTGAGTGGCAAAAGTATGTGAACCTTTGCTTTCAGTATCTGGTGTGACCCCCTTGTGCAGCAATAACTGCAACTACACGTTTCCGGTAATTGTTGATCAGTCCTGCACACCGGCTTGGAGGAATTTTAGCCCATTCCTCCGTACAGAACAGCTTCAACTCTGGGATGTTGGTGGATTTCCTCACATGAACTGCTCACTTCAGGTCCTTCCACAACATTTTGATTGGATTAAGGTCAGGACTTTGACTTGGTCATTCCAAAACATTAACTTTATTCTTCTTTAACCATTCTTTGGTAGAACGACTTGTGTCCTTAGGGTCGTTGTCTTGCTGCATGACCCACCTTCTCTTGAGATTCAGTTCATGGACAGATGTCCTGACATTTTCCTTTAGAATTCGCTGGTATAATTCAGAATTCATTGTTCCATCAATGATGGCAAGCCGTCCTGGCCCAGATGCAGCAAAACAGACCCCAACCATGATACTACCACCACCATGTTTCACAAATGGGATAAGGTTCTTATGCTGAAATGCAGTGTTTTCCTTTCTCCAAAAAGAACGCTTCTCATTTAAACCAAAAAGTTTTATTTTGGTCTCATCCGTCCACAAAACATTTTTCCAATAGCCTTCTGGCTTGTCCACGTGATCTTTAGCAAACTGCAGACGAGCAGCAATGTTCTTTTTGGAGAGCAGTGGCTTTCTCCTTGCAACCCTGCCATGCACACCATTGTTGTTCAGTGTTCTCCTGATGGTGGACTCATGAACATTAACATTAGCCAATGTGAGAGGGGCCTTCAGTTGCTTAGAAGTTACCCTGGGGTCCTTTGTGACCTCGCCAACTATTACATGGCTTGCTCTTGGAGTGATCTTTGTTGGTCGACCACTCCTGGGGAGGGTAACAATGGTCTTGAATTTCCTCCATTTGTACACAATCTGTCTGACTGTGGATTGGTGGAGTCCAAACTCTTTAGAGATGGTTTTGTAACCTTTTCCAGCCTGATGAGCATCAACAATGCTTTTTCTGAGGTCCTCAGAAATCTCCTTTGTTTGTGCCATGATACACTTCCACAAACATGTGTTGTGAAGATCAGACTTTGATAGATCCCTGTTCTTTAAATAAAACAGGGTGCCCACTCACACCTGATTGTCATCCCATTGATTGAAAACACCTGACTCTAATTTCACCTTCAAATTAACTGCTAATCCTAGAGGTTCACATACTTTTGCCACTCACAGATATGTAATATTGGATCATTTTCCTCAATAAATAAATTACCAAGTGTAATATTTTTGTCTCATTTGTTTAACTGGGTTCTCTTTATCTACTTTTAGGACTTGTGTGAAAATCTGATGTTTTAGGTCATATTTATGCAGAAATATAGAAAATTCTAAAGGGTTCACAAACTTTCAAGCACCATTGTACTTTGAGTAGGTTGAAGTGGAAGAACTTGAGTGTCTTTTGTATAGCCCTGACCTCAAGCCCAACACATTTAGGATGAATTGCGACACTGACTGCAGAAGAGTGGAGGTTTTTATCACAGCAAAGAGGGACTAAATCTTTAATTGGATGTTCACAAAGCACGTGCCAGGGTCAGGGGTCGACAAACCTTTGGCCATATAGTGTAGGGGAGAGCGGGGAGATTTGGGACACCTTTTCTAGATTGTGTGATATTTTTTGCAGGTAGTGTCACATTCGTCTTGCATTAGAGAGTATTTACTACACCCTCTTATCACAACATTAGTTTCTCAGCTTGTCACATATACCGGCCTTCAGGCTTCACTTTTTCTGTCAGTCATTCTTTTTAATAGGGGGACATGAGATATTGAGGGGAGATATGGGACATTATGTTGGGAGACTTGGGACATAGTGGGGAGACATGGAACAAAAATAAAATACCTAGACCTACATGTTTAATTTTTATTTATGATCAAAATGTGTCACATATGAACTATATGAACCCACAATGCTGGTACAGCGATAGAAAAATGTCAATTTACCCAAAACCTGACTCGACAAAACAGATCCATTCTGAAGAAGGAATGAAAGAAGATTAATCCTTATCCAGGGACATGCCCATATTTTTAACAAACGTTTTTAAAAACAATTTTACATTTATAAACTACAAGAAAAAAACCTATAACATGATGAACTGTCCCAACTCTCCCCATCTGTCCATTTTGGGGGAAAAAAATCCTTAAAATGTTTTTTTTTTCCCCCTCAGAATTTAAGTTTAATAAATAATGGTAACTCGGGGCAGCGCAGTGGTGTAGTGGTTAGCGCTGTCGCCTCACAGCAAGAAGGACCTGGCGACTTGTCCAGGGTGTACCCCGCCTTTCGCCCGTAGTCAGCTGGGATAGGCTCCATCTTGCCTGCGACCCTGTAGAACAGGATAAAGCGACTAGAGATAATGAGATGAGATGAGATATATGGTAACTCTTGGCTACATACTTTAATTCCTAACAAATCCCGAATTCACCAGAATACACTACACCATAGAATGGAGGTGGAGACGAAGTAGAAAATACAAGTTTTGGTTGACAGAAATATTTAACTGCACAAACCTTACCGAACTGTCCAGCTTCATGGCTCCAAAGAAAGTAGGAGTCTCTAAGGAGCAACATCCAACTTTAGATGTCATCTAAAACCTGATTGGTTGAAATTAATTTGTGGGAATACAAACTGTCCCAAGTCTCCCCCATCCCAACTCTCTCCTACATAGGTCAACATTTCTTCCCATCAAATCGATACATTTCAGACAGTCCTATTCTGCTTCTCAATGGACCACTGAACCCTCCTGAGCCATTCACCCAACCAGGGACCAGGACAGCATCCCTGACTGCCCCCCATGATGGTGGTGCTGATAATATCAACACAGTGCACACACAAAGCCACTGATCATATACCAAACGATGAGATATAGTAAAAGTGCAACTTGCTGGTGAATATGAGGTTGGTGGAAGCCAATCCTTCCTTCCTGCCATCTATCTTCCCATTCACTCAGTGCCATCACTCTGTCTTTCTGAGCTGCCATTATTTTCAACCGGTCACTTCAGTTGTGTAAATGAAGACAACCTGTTAGTCAGTGTACAGGTAAACACTCAGCTGGAAAAAGAGAAGATTAGATAAAAGTTCAGAACAAAGTCTTACACATATCTTAAACAATCCATTACATGTTGGTATTTATGTTTAGTGTTTCATGGGTTAAAGTTCCTAAATAGTGAACTCTATATGAATAAGTGAAATGCATTTATTTTAGAAATAATACACCTACAACTCATGAATATCTATTATCTCTGGTCACATGCTCAATTATTACTCATGCCAACTATTAAATCAGATCCTTTTAACTGTCGCCATTATGAATTTATTTTCACAGTGTAGAAGAGTACACACAAGTTCAAAGCAAAACTACAACTTATTTTTATTGTAACACCACCACGTTACTCTCTTACCCTATTTTCGAGACTTGAACCGTCGGCTACACGCCATACAAAAGAACAGGAAGAGGCGGGATGAATGAGCGGATGCTTTGCAGCTACAGGACTAATTTTCTGTCTGTCAAACGTGACCCCGCCCACTCATCAGGAACAGTGTCAAAGCAAAGAAACGAGTGCTGAAATGACGTGACAGTGAAAAGACACAACGAACAATAAATATTACACGAACTGAATCTCAGAAACAAACGATTTTGTTTTTCTTTCTTTCTTTCTTTCTTTTCACAAGCCCTGGAAACAGCTTGGTTTTTAGTTTGTGTCTAGCGGCCCCTAGTGGCCTGTTGTGGTACAGCAGGTGCTAATGCAGCAACTATAATAATAATAATAATAATAATAATAATACAAACTATGAAACGACATTTCTTTTATACTAAATAAACATGTAGCTGAAGGTTTATGTTGCATCTGTTCAGGCAGTTGATCAGTTTTGGCAGCTTCCAGGACCCTGTGTCTGATTGGCTGTTGCTAAGATACGGGCTATCCGCCATCTTTGTAAACAGACAGGCTTGAATGGGAAGTTTGGTGCAGCTGCGAGATGTCAAAGTTGCAAAACGAAACGGTGACTATTGAATTTATACTCAAATTAGTAGTGCTTAGGCACTTTAAACTACAATGAGAATTGTGTAAAATATAGTTTCATTAAAAATATATGTTTCATTGCGTGAGAATGAATAGTATAGCATAGCATGTTATATTTAATGCACTGCATCTGTCTTTGTATTAGCAAACAGCTGAGAAAAATACAGACTGAATAAAAGGGGGTTGTATTTCTGTATCTCGTATTTCTGTTCTTCACAGGTGAGTGTGCCTGCTTCTGGAAAATGGAGCTGGAATGATGAAACACAAACCCTGGAGTTCACTTGGTAAACTGACCTTTACATTCTGATTTTGTCCCCTGATTAAAGAGTTAGACAATTACCTGTATTTTATGAACCTAGAGACTGACTATTGATTGTTTTTAACAGTTTTAACATCTCTCCTGGGATTAAAAGGAAGAGAAAAGCCTCAAAAACGCCTTCGTACCAAGAGCTTGTGAGGGAACATCTGATAAAGTAAATATTTTTTCCCCTCTCTATTAATGCTGAATCACTGTAGGAGTACATTAAGACAAAATTTCATCCATGCATGATTTTCTGATACGCTTTCTTTTGCCTAACACTATAACCTTTATTTGAACTCATATCAAGGGACGATTTAAAGGCAGGGTTGGCAATTTATTTTAGAAGCATTTTTGTTTTATTTCTTGAAATTCTCTTTACATCCCAACAGCAATGAATAAATCAAATGCTCTGACAATAAAAAGGAAAAAAAAAATCTGTCATCTGCGGCAGTTGCAGGGTTGCAAAAAGCCTGTTCATCCAATGAAATGATTGGATGGCCTACCTGTGAACACTCTGCCTGTGCACTCATTGCACATGACTAGAGTCTTCCACAAGGCTAGGCAGACATATTGCTAAAATTAGCAAGGTAGTTTGATTTGATTTGATTTATTTCTGGATCAACACATTAAAACAGTAATCCAAAGGATAACATGCAAAAGCAAAATACTTATTTCCATCATGGTCCTTGGTGTTACACAGAAACATATAGACAACAGACAGACAGACTCAGACTTTAAAAAACATACATTAAATAATTAGGAGGAGAGAAGGACATCACATAAAACAAAAATCAAATAAATAAATAAATAACACAAACTGCTGAAAATCTATTCAATTTAACAGTGAATGTCCACCTTATTCCATAATATCTGCTTTACCTGTCTTTTAAAGATCCCTCTAGATGTTAGAAGTTTAGTAACTGTAGGTAAATTATTCCATGCCATGATACCAGTGTAAAAGAAAATTTTTTTAACTGCATTATTTGCTCTAGGCACCATGCAGGAACGGATGCTGGCCTTAGTGTTATGATTGTGCTGTGTGTGAATCATGGTCACATTAGAATATAAATATTTGGGATCACAGTTGGCATCTGTGAGTGCTAACAATAGGCGGGTTTTTTGTTTACGTTCATTATGATAACGCTACGTGTTTTCTTACACATGAATAAGACACAAGGTATTTGGATATGACAGTGATGTGCTACACTCCTCTCCCCAGTGCTCTCTCTTTTGTGGACTCGTCCTCCACCAGTAGTCAGGCAGTGCGCATTCGTTTGCTTTGGAGGGAGTGCTGAAGGGAGGGAATGGGATTTTTCAGTTGTATACTTTCAATGGGGTGGCATGGTGGTGTAGTGGTTAGCACTGTTGCCTCACAGCAAGAAGGTTCTGTGTTCGAGCCCAGGGGCCAACGGGGGGCCTTTCTGTGTGGAGTTTGCATGTTCTCCTCATATCTGTGTGGGTTTCCTCTGGGTGCTCCGGTTTCCCCTACAGTTCAAAAACATGCAGTTAGGTTAACCGGCTACTCTAAATTATCCATAGGTGTGTGTGTGTGTGTGTGTGTGAATGGTTGAGAGGAGAAAACCTCTATAATAATCCAGTCGAAGGCAACAGGAAACCACTACTCTAATGTTCCCTAGAAACTCTGATGGACATCAGAGTGGCCACGTCACTGTAGTGACATGCAGAGAGAGATACTTTCAAAATCTAGCTTACTCTTGCTGGTTTCTCTGCCTACCCTAACTTTCTAATTCAAAATGACCAATTCAAACCAGGTGGCACAGTGGGTAGTGTTGCTGTCTCACAGCTCCAGTGTCCATGGTTTGATTCTCAACTATAGGGAGTTTCATCTGGGTTTCTTCCAGGTTCTCCTGTTTCCCCTCACCTCCCCCAAAACATGTGTATATGCCATCCAGGGAGTATTCCTGTCTTTCACATAGTGTTCCTGGGATAGTCTCCAGATCCACCACAGCCCTGAAAGCAGTTACTTAAGATGACTCAATGAAATTCTAACTGACATCTAATTACACCATTCACAAATATTTAATGCTATGCATTTGGATAGGTTTCTGCAAAAGAAAGTCTCAAAGGTATGGTCATATGATATTTACAAAACAATTGTGTGTTTAATGATAGTATTATTTCTGTGTTGTATCAAGAAATAATCAAACTGACATTGGATTTTTGAAGAATTTCTCAATGCAAGTCTTCGGCCAAAGGAGGGAGCTCTGGTCTGAGGAAGAGTGTGGGACTTGCTGAGCTGAACGCCTACAATGCTGCTGCAGAATGCTCACAGAGGGACTCGATCACCATTGAGGACATTAAACGTAACTGATACGATACGCACTCTTGTCCTTGCGTAGATAATGATCATTTTGATTTATGAAGTTCCTTATAACATGAAAGCTCTGTTATACTAAACACTGATGCAATACGGACAGCTTGCATCTATACAAAAAAGTGAGTTGCCAATCTATATATACATTTCACAGTTTCTATATATTACAGAAGTGGCAGTCTCGTTGATGCAGGAGAATGAAGCACTGCCTATTCCACTTTTCTTTTTGACTGTGATTAAGTGAGTCTACTTCTTGATAACTGGTCAACATGATTATGATAAGGGTCATATTTAAATAGCAGCTGCATTGATAGTGAAATTGTTTTGAGTGCAGGAGTAAGGAGCTGGACGAGTTTCTGACTGCTCTTTTGTTGTACCTGCACTGCTACTGGCAGAGGATGGCTCTGGTGGAGAAGTCCAAGCCCCTCATGGTGTGAATCTAAAGTTAGGGATTAAGTGTGTTTGAAAGGGATTACAAATAATCTCGGTATGGATTGTATGGTTTACTGTCACAGAGTGGATTGCTACGGCTGTTTAATATGTGAGAATGTGAAATGGGCAATGGCACGCACACACACACACACGCATGGTGTTTAAAAAAAATTGATATTATTTGAGATGTAAATATCCCAGGAACTACGTAGTCTAGACAAATGAAACTGAACAGGCTTAATGTTGAGCAATATAAGATTTATTCCTCAAGATCTGAATGAGAAATTCAAAGGTATGTGGATTCCATGAGCGATTTCACACATTTTCAATATGCGTGCTGCCTGAGACGCAGACACACAGACAGCCTTCCTCTTTGAACTTTTTGTGCCGTGTCCAAATCTGCATTGCAGTTGGTGCATTTTTAGAGAATTCTCTCATAAATGCACACTGCACGGTGTTGTTGGACTGTGTTTGAGTGTACTCTAACACACAAAACGCCTTTTCTTTTCCAGTGAATGGCATTTCTATAACTAAAAAAAAAATGAAAACAAAAAACATAAAAATGTTGACCTGTTTCCACACATGCTGTTAAAATTTGAGGTCAATTGAACGAAAATTGGCAAAGTTATTAGATTGTGAAATGATATCAAATTTTTTGAAACACCCTGTATATATGAGTTATTCCACTGTGATTCATCGTACATGAGCTGATAGCCAATGAGACATGTAGCGCTGAATTGGCTATAAGCCATGTACGATGAGAGTGAGTGGAAATAACTGTTTTATTCTATCCACATTCACTGCATTTTGAAAAACAGAGCATTTTTATTTTTTGTAAATTCAATAAATAAAAACGGTGGCACGGTGGTGTAGTGGTTAGCGCTGTCGCCTCACAGCAGGAAGGTCCGGGTTCGAGCCCCGTGGCCGGTGAGGGCCTTTCTGTGTGGAGTTTGCATGTTCTCCCTGTGTCCGCATGGGTTTCCTCCGGGTGCTCCGGTTTCCCCCACAGTCCAAAGACATGCAGGTTAGGTTAACTGGTGGCTCTAAATTGAGCGTAGGTGTGAATGTGAGTATGAATGGTTGTCTGCGTCTATGTGTCGGCCCTGTGATGACCTGGCGACTTGTCCAGGGTGAACCCCGCCTTTCGCCCGTAGTCAGCTGGGATAGGCTCCAGCTTGCCTGCAACCCTGTAGAACAGGATAAAGCGGCTACAGATAATGAGATGAGATGAATAAATAAAAACTTTGTACAAAACGTCCAACAAAATAATTTCTGCTTAGAGTGTAAACAAACAGGTGAAATGACAGTAACAATTTGTGAAAAATGCTATAAAAATATCCATCCATCCGTCCGTCCATTATCTGTAGCCGCTTATCCTGTGCAGGGTCGCGGGCAAGCTGGAGCCTATCCCATCTGAATATGGGTGAGAGGTGGGGTACACCCTGGACAAGTTGCCAGGTCATCGCAGGGCTTGCTATAAAAATAATTATTGAAAAATAAAAAAAGATATGTTCTTACCAGGGCAGCATGGTGGTGTAGTGGTTAGCGCTGTCGCCTCACAGCAAAAAGGTCCGGGTTCGAGCCCCGTGGCCGGCGAGGGCCTTTCTGTGTGGAGTTTGCATGTTCTCCCCGTGTCTGCGTGGGTTTCCTCCGGGTGCTCCGGTTTCCCTCACAGTCCAAAGACATGCAGGTTAGGTTAACTGGTGACTCTAAATTGACCGTAGGTGTGAATGTGAGTGTGAATGGTTGTCTGTGTCTATGTGTCAGCCCTGTGATGACCTGGCAACTTGTCCAGGGTGTACCCCGCCTTTCGCCCGTAGTCAGCTGGGATAGGCTCCAGCTTGCCTGCGACCCTGTAGAACAGGATAAAGCGGTTAGAGATAATGAGATATTTTGTTGCTTTTTTTAATATTTTTTGGGATTTTGTTTTCGAGTAGAATTTTTATTTTGTCCTCGGTTGGTTCAGCAACACGCCGCCGTTTTGTTTTTCTCTACTCACGGTATATGAGCTAATAGCCTAGTAGTAGAGTAGCCAATCAGAGCGCACGGTTGCTCATATCTAGTGAATGCGGACAGAATGAATGAATGAATGAACACACACCACAGTGCTGTTGTATTATAACTAATTTAGAAAGTGTGTTGTTATTAAACAAAGAAAAAAATTAAAGAAAACTTTTATGGAAGGCGTTTCAGATGTCAGAGCTTTGTCATGGTCAGCAAGTTTTCAGGACAGATCTTTTCAGTTTCTCGTGACAAGCTGTTTGTTTTTTGTCTTATTAACTTCAAGATAGAAAAAAAGGCTGGTGGGTGAACAGCTACAACACAAATGATAACAGAAACTTGCAACTATATAGTAAAATATTAAAAAGGTCTGATGTCCCATGAAACCATTGCTGTGGTATAGTAAGAATTAAAAAAAAAAAAAACTCTGGGATGTGCTGTTGCTGGAAAAATAATCACCTTCAGGGTGGTAACAGTAATTCAGTGTTATGTCTGGCCTCATCACACTGGCCTCATTCTATCAGTAACATTAACTATGGAATAAAACAACGTAGGGCATGCTGTTATAGGAAAAATAACCAAGGACGGGGCTGTGTTCCTATAACAGCATGCCCTGCTGTGTTTTATTCCTTTGTTAATGTTATTGATGGAATTTTCCCCCAAATTCCTGTCTGTCTAATAAGTTTGGATATACACATTGATACATACACTATATGGCTAAACATTTGTAGACACCTGACCATTACACCCATATGTGGTTCTTCCCCAAACTGCTGCCACAAAGTTGGAAGCACAGTCTTGTATAGAATGTCTTTGTATGCTGCATCATTACAATTTCTCATCACTGCAACTAAGAACTGGAACTGTTCCAACACGACAATCTTCCAGATCATATGGGCTACTCAGGAGGACTGCAAGCTTACATATTTAGTATTTATCTGTGTTATTGATATACTGAACTTTACGCAATGGGTAGTGGTCTTGAATGTGGGCTTGGACAATATAGCAACAGTAAATTTTACACTATGTACACTCACATAAAGTGCCTTATTTCTCCTTCTGAATTCCATCAACCTTATAATCTTAGGTCAGGGAAATTTAGGGTAGTTGGAATGGTGGCTAGAACCAAGCGCTTTAATGGTTTTATTACCATCCGCCACCAAAAATGCTTGCTGGTTATGGCATAACTCGATACTAAGATATAAAGTAGATTAATAATCACTCGACTTGAATTTCCCTATTTATTGTATTTATAATATGTAATAATTCATTGTTATTGATGTGTATTTTTGCATGTCGGCTTGTTTGTGTCTTGCTGACATTCTTTGTAATTCAGTTACTGCTTGAAGGAAGAAGTAAACTAATTGATTGATTGATTGATTGATTGATTGATTGATTGATTGATGTGTCCAGTTTGTAGACACATAGCCATCACACCCCTATATGGTTCTTCTCCAAACTGTTTCCACAAAGTTTGAAGCACACAGTTGTGTAGGATGTCTTTGTGTGCTGTAGCATTATGATTTCCATTCCCTGGAAATAATAGACTCAAATCTGTTCTAGCATGACAGTGCCCCTGTGCACAAAGCAAGCTCCATGAAGACATAGTTTGCCAATTTTGGTGTAGAAGTACTCGAGTGTCCTGAACAGAGTCTTGACCTCAACCCCACTGTGTATCTTTGGGATGAATTGCCCCAGGCCTCCTCGCCCAAAATTAGTGCTTGACCTCAGTAATGCTCTTGTGGCTAAATAAACACAAATCCCCACAGCCACACTCTAAAATCTAGTGGAAAGCCTTCCCAGAAGAGGGCTATTTATTTATTTATTTTAAAATAACAGCAATTATGAGTGTCATAATCTGGTGTCTACAAGCTTTTAGTCATTGTATTTACAGGCATTGAAAGAGTAAGAACTACTACACTCATTACATGAAGTCTCAGCAACAGCAGTGCTTACACTAACATGACCGTCTGCACTAGTGATGGCTAATTGTAAATCTGGATTAGCATAATCTTCTTTCTTTTGGTTGTTTCAGGGAGCAGAGCGTGACAGAGCAGCAGATGACAGCAAAAGCAAGTGTTAAACTGGAGCTGGCCAAGAAGCACCTGGCTGTCTGTTACTCCAGTCTGGTGCTGGGACAAGGTCTCTCCCAACAGCACCACATGGCCTGTGGCAGGTCAGTGGCCAGTCGCCAACCATGAATAATTTGGCTTTTCATTGTCACTTAAAGATACACTCAGACACTGATTCACAGTAGATTACCTGATGCGACACTGCAGCTCGGTTTATAAATTGGTCAGATATGACGAATTGCAATAGAACTAGGTTTAATTTTTTTTTTTTTGTGAAAAGAAAACATGGACTTAAAAGACGTCATCAGTACCAGAGAATTTCTGATGCATGATGTGTAACTAATCTGCTGGATGTGTTATCTATGACAACTTGAATAGTGCAAAAATAAATATATGTCCTAATTAAACAAAAAAGAACAAAAAAAACAAACAATAAAGCAATAGAAACTGTAGTGTCATTCTGCTGTCCTCATGTGTGGTGCTTCATTATTAGGTTAGAGTTTTCTAAGAAGTTATGATTTATGTCCACAGGAGCAGGGTGTCGTCCACTTACAGAGACAGGCATTTGTATGAGGTTGGTGAAACAAAGAAGAAAGAAAAATATCTAAATCACTGATATGGTGAAGCTTTCTGTAAGGAGACATTTATTTACCTTTATATACAGTACTGTGCCAAAGTCTTAGGCACCCTTTTTTCATACAAACTTTGTTATAGATTTCTATTTTATGACTTCTACATTATCGAGTCAGTACAAAAACATTTTAGAGTCCAAACATTCATTTTCCAGCATAAAATTAAATGTTACAGAAAAAAAAGTTTGTATCTGAGCAGCATATGACACAAGAGAGCACTTTTCAGATTAAAAAAAGAAAACATAATGAAGGCTGCTGGGTTTTGGTGCAAAATGAAGAAGCGAGTGTGACAGTCAAAGTGTCCAGAAGAACTGTGGCTGGTTCTGGAAGATGCTCAGTAAAACCTACAGATCATTTCCGCATAAAACTGCGCTCACTGTACCTGACAATATTTTTTTAAGCAAAGGGTTGTCTCATACCGCATATTGACTGTTTAATTTATTATGGCTTACTGCTGTTTACATATAACATTTTTTTTTGGTGTGTGTGTGTGTGTGCACGCGCACGTGTTGAAACATTTCATTATTTTAAGCCATTTTTGGTCTCCAGCATTTCTTTATATGTGCCCAAGGTTTTTGCACAGTACTGTATGTCTCCAGTCTGAAGTTGCTCCTTTAAGTTTTTTTTTTAAGGTTTTCCACAAAGGAAGAGTCTTTAGGATGGATGGCTTTGTACTTTACAGTATCTCAGCAACAAACTGCATTTATTCTGTCTTATTAACTTCAAGAGAAAGTGAAAAAACAATTAAACTGGCTGAAACATAAATGATACCAGGGACCAGCTAGCTTCAAAACATTAAATGTAACAATAAATGGATAAAAATATGTTGTCACTTTGGGGTAACTTTCATACACTATTGCCCTGCTGTTGATTATTTTCCTATAATAGCACACTGTTGTGTTTTATTCCTCACCAGTCACACTTCATGACCATACACACGGCACCATTTTATGCTACTTTAAAATAAGTTATATAATTGTTTTACATTTTATCAATCATGATTCAATCCTCTCTTGTTCTCACCAATTTGCTTAAAACCTGATAGAATTAACTGAAGCTTGAAGGTAGATTTTACTAAACGCTCGTCTGCTTTACATGTATATGCCAGTGTCTGTACAGCTTCTTCTGCTATGTGGCATGGGTCACCTTTGGAAGGCGGGATCTGAAAGGCATTCAGACTCTGATTGGTTGCTTGTTGCGTCCTGACACATTCAATCCTGCCCTGAGGGCTCAAAGGAAAGAACCAGAGGAGGAAGAGGAGGAGAAAGACAGCACCCAGAAAGAGAGTCAGCCTGAGACCAGCCCAAGCATCAGGTCTGTGTCTCACCATGTACCTGAGTATTGTAACTACTGTACAGTATTATATTATGTGGTTAAATGAACTCTCTAGGGCACAGTTGGTGAGTAAAATGAGAACCATTTTACAAATTAAAATGCTTTGATCTGATCTCTGATACAGGAAGTCTTGGCATAGGCCAGGCCTAATCTCTATGTTGACCCAGTGCTCACCTGTTATGATGTCTATCCTGCCTTGCACACGAGAAAAAGCATCCAAGTTGCTCCAGAGATCCAGCCTCCACAAGCAGCAGCCAGATAAGCTCATAGACACAGATGTGCTGATGGAGGAGCTCAGCCAACAGTTGGAGTCGTACAGGTGACAAAAGAGAGTTACTGTAGCTGTAATACAACCCCAATTCAAAAAAATGGTGCGACACTGTGGAAAACATAAATAAAAACAGAATGCGAAGATTTGCAAATCATGGAAACCCTATATTTCATTGAAAATAGTACAAAGACAACATATCAAATGTGCTTTCTGCACATATTACAACTGCATGGCTCCACAGTAAAAGAGTCCAGGCGCTAAACTGGCCTGCCTGCAGTCTAGATCTGTCTCCCATTTAAAATATTTGGTGCATTATGAAGTGCAAAATACGACAAAGGAGACCCCGAACTGTTGAGCAACTGAAACTGTACATCAGGCAAGAATGGGACAACATTTCTCTTTTAAAACTACAGCAATTGGTCTCTTCAGTTCCCAAACATTTACAGAGTGTTGTTAAAAGTAGACGTGACGCAACACAGTGGTAAACATGCCCCTGTCCCAACTTTTCTGAAACGTTTTGCTGACATCAAATTCAAAATGAGCATATATTTTTCAAAAAACAATTAAATTTCTCAGTTTCAACATTTGATATGTTGTCTTTGTACCATTTTCAATGAAATATAGGGCTTCCATGATTTGCAAATTATCACATTCTGTTTTTATTGACAGTTTACACAGCATCCCAACTTTTTTGGAATTGGGGTTGTATTTGTAGCTGTACTTGTTATTTGTTTCTGTCTATTTTACCATCTCTGGTTCTCCTGTTGGGTTCTTAGCTTCGGGATACTGGGAAAACCTCTGAGCCATTTGAGACACACCACACTGATGCCCCATGGAGCCAAGAAGGAGGATGAAGAAGTGGATGATGAAGACCATGTTGATGATGACGATGATGAAAACAATAATCTGCTAACAGATAACAGGGTTAGGAAGACCACCTTTATGCACCAGAGATCTGCCACAATGACAGCAGGGAAGCGCAGCAGCTTGAGCCGGGCTCACACTGTGACCTTGAGAGCCACCACGGAAGCACCGTTGTCAGATACGGAATGAATTTTACTTTAATGTGTGTGCGCATGTGTATGTTGTAGAGCTGTAATGCAATGCTATTATCTGTATCTGGCTCAAATTACAGTATTCATACCTGCTTTTTATCTGCATTATAATATTTTTCTCTAAAAACATTGCAAAATTATTGACACCCATAAAATGTAAAATAAATGCAAAGAAATGGTCATCCTTCAAGAAAATATACATTAGACTAAGCAGTTGCAAATGCTATTTTTATCTACTTGGTATAAAATGAAGATGCACACGTAAAATCCTATCGTCTGTCTTACAACACATTTTTATACACAGTATATAGGGATGGCATGCTCTTGTTCCATCAATCACTACAACACTAACCAATCATAAGCTTCTGTGAGCTCGTGTATGTGGAAGAGGAGAGATAGCACTTTCTTCCAAATGTGTGACACTGCAGCATGAGCAGCATTTTGAGAAGATGTGTGTTGGATGGAGCATGTGAAGGAAGCCTCCATCCTCCCCTGTTGGGAGCAGACCTATGATAAGGGAAAGGTGGAATTTGGCAAACCAACTTTGGGAGAAAAAAGGGGGCAAAAAAAGTGAAAATTTACCAGCATGAGAATGCATGATATAACTTATAAAATCAACTATTGCATGTGAACTCTATCACAATAAACTATTTGGAAAAATTGCAGCAAATTACAAAGAAGACTTTTCTGAGATAAACCCAGAAAATGCAGTGCTTGAACTTTGCCAAACTTCTTCAGTTATACAGTGAAATTGTGTGCTGTGGTTAGATGAGACCAAAGGTTAACTTCATAGCCAAGCACAACGTCCTTACAGTAGATCACTGATGCTTTTTTTTAATGTAATGATTCAAGGGGCTGTGGTAAAGTTTCATTCCATGAAAAACCAGGATAATTTAAGTTCTGCCTTTGCCAGCTTTACAATATTAACTGTACCAGTGCAATACACACACGCCTATCTAAATCCTAAAACCTCAGACCATGTGGAAAAATATATTATGGTCTGATGAGACCAGAGTTTAACTTTTTGGCCATAATTCTAAAAGTTCTGTTTTCCACAAACACAAGACAGCTCATCACCCAAAGAACATTATACCCAGGGTGAAGCATGGTGGTGGCAGCATCACGCTATGGGTCTGCTTCTCTTTAGCTGGGACTCTGGTCAAAATCATGGACAGCGCCAAGTAGATGTCTATTTTGGCACCGAACCTGCAGACCTCCATTAGACAGCTGAAGATGAAGGAAAATTTTCCAGAAGAATAATGACCCAAAGCACAAATACTGTGGAATTGCCCAGTCAGAGTCCAGTTCTATGTATATTCTATCAAAAACCTGTGGAATGATTTGAAGAAGGTGGTGTACAGGAGACCCCCTTGCAATTTAATAGATGTGGAGCACTTCTGTAAGAAAGAATGGAATAAAATTGCCAAATCAAGATGTGCTAAATTGGTAGACACGGATCCAAAACACTGATTGATGAATTGCAAACAAAAGGTGGTTTAGCAAAGTATTAGTTATGGGGTGTGCACACTTATGCATCCAGATTATTTTAAGTTTATTTCTTCTTTAAAAAATTTGTTTTTCACATGAATGTTGTCAGTTGCTATATTACAATAAAAGTGGAAAAAAGATCTGACATGACTTCATTCGGTTTCCTTTTTTTTTTTTTTTACATCCTGCAATTTTAACAGGGCTGTGTACATTTCAGATAAGATAAGATAAGAAGCGGCATGGTGGTGCAACACTGTTGCCTCACAGCAAGAAGGTTCCAGGTTCAAACCTCATGGCTGATGGGGGCCTTTCTGAGTGGGTTTCCTCCGGGTTCTCCGGTTTCCTCCCACAGTTCAAAGACATGCAGATTAGTTAAAAATACCCAGCCACTGGGGTTGCACAAGCCAGTGAATACTTAGTGCTGGTCCCAAGCCCAGATAGATTGGGGGGAGTTGCATCAGGAAGGGCATCCAGTGTAAAACCTATGCTAAATCAAATGTGTGGAACAGATCTACTGTGGCGACCCCAATGGGAGTAGCTGAAAGAAGATAAGATACAACTTTATTCATACTGCAGGAAATTTTTGTGCCAGAGGTTGTTCAAAAATTATAACATAAGAATTAAAAAACAAACAACCCCCCCCCCCCCAAATAGTGGAATAAATGTAACAACAGTGCCTAATAGAATAATAAACATAAGATAAATTAGTAGTACAGAAGAAAAGTAACACTGCACATGATATTGACAGTCATAATGGCAATAATGCTGAAAAATAATTAATAAAAAGTAATTATTGCACAGGATACTGAGAAGTAATTTTGCAATAATACACTGCACTGTATATTTTGCAGTTCATGACAATTTTTAATATAATACCAGAGCTTTTTAAAAAAAATTCATTTGGCACACATAATTTATCATAATTGTTCAAATGACAGAAGATAAATACATCCATCCATCATCACAGCTTATCCTGTCCTACAGGGTTGCAGGCAAGCTGGAGCCTATCCCAGCTGACTATGGGTGAGAGGCGGGGTACACCCTGGACAAGTCGCCAGGTCATCACAGGGCTGACACATAGACACAGACAACCATTCACACTCACATTCACACCTACGGTCAATTTAGAGCCACCAGTTAACCTAACCTGCATGTCTTTGGACTGTGGGGGAAACCGGAGCACCCGGAGGAAACCCATGCTGACACGGGGAGAACATGCAAACTCCGTACAGAAAGGCCCTCACCGGCCGCTGGGCTTGAACCCAGGACCTTCTTGCTGTGAGGCGACAGCGCCAACCACTACACCACCGTGCCACCCAGAAGATAAATCACCTGTATAATAATGTTTGTTTTATCTGTAACCGCTTATCCTGTGCGGGGTCACGGGGAGCAAGCTGGAGCCTATCCCAGCTGACCATGGGTGAGAGGCAGGATACACCCTAGACAAGTCGCCAGCTCATCACACACAGACACAAACAACCATTCACACTCACGGTCAATTTAGAGCCACCAATTAACCTAACCTGCATATCTTTGGACGGTGGGAGGAAATCCATGCAGACACATGGAGAACATGCAAACTCCACACAGAAAGGCCCTCGTCAACCACAGGGCTCAAACCCAGGACCTTTTTGCTGTGAGGTGACAGTGCTAACCACTACATCACCAGAAGATAAATCATCTGTGTAATAATATCCATCCATCCATCCATCCATCCATTATCTGTAGCTGCTTATCCTGTGCTACAGGGTCACAGGCAAGCTGGAGCCTATCCCAGCTGACTACGGGCAAAAGGCGGGGTACACCCTGGACAAGTCGCCAGGTCATCACAGGGCTGACACATAGACACAGACAACCATTCACACTCACATTCACACCTACGGTCAATTTAGAGCCACCAGTTAACCTAACCTGCATGTCTTTGGACTGTGGTGGAAACCTGTGGAAACCCACGCGGACACATAGAGAACATGCAAACTCCGCACAGAAAGGCCCTCGTTGGCTGCTGGGCTCAAACCCAGGACCTTCTAACCACTACACCACCCCTGTATAATAATAAATCACAGAAATATAGAAGCTGGGTGGCATGGTGGTGTAGTAGTTAGCATGGTCGCCTCACAGCAAGAAAGGTCCGGGTTCTAACCCAGCGGCCGGCGAGACCCTTTCTGTGTGGAGTTTGCATGTTCTCCCCATGTCTGCGTGCGGGTGCTATGGTTTCCCCCACAGTCCAAAGACATGCACTTAGATTAACATGCGGCTGAAGCGCCCTTGAGCAAGGTACCCAACCCCTGACTGCTCCCCGGGCGCTCTGGTGTGGCTGCCCACTGTTCTGGGTGTGCGCGCATGTGTGTTCACTGCTTCAGATGGGTTAAATGCAGAGGATGAATTTCACTCTGCTTGAAGTGTGCATGTGACAAATAAAGGTTTCTTCTTCTTCCAGGCGGCACGGTGGTGTAGTGGTTAGCATGGTTGCCTCACAGCAAGAAGGTTCTGGGTTCGAACCCAGCGGTCAGCAAGGACTTTTCTGTTTGGAGTTTGCATGTTCTCCCCGTGTCTGCGTGGGTTTCCTCCGGGTGCTCCGGTTTCCCCCACAGTCCAAAGACATGCGGTTAGGTTAATATGGGATGGCCTTGGGCTGAGGTGCCCTCGAGCGAGGCACCTAACTCCCAACTGCTCCACGGGCGCTGTTAGTATGGCTGCTCATTGTGCACATGTGTGTGTTCACTGCTTCAGATGGGTTAAATGCAGAGAGGAAATTTCACAAGTGTGTGATGAATAAAGTTGTGCTTTCTTTCTTTCTTTCTTCTTCTGCTGTGCTGCTTATGTGTTATGACCTTATTCACATGTCATAACACATGGGTTCTGGGTTCGAACCCAGTGGCCGGCGAGGGCCTTTTTGTGTGGAGTTTGCATGTTCTCCCCGTGTCTGCGTGGGTTTCCTCCGGGTGCTCTGGTTTCCCCCGCAGTCCAAAGACATGTGGTTAGGTTGAAGTGGGATGATCTTGGGCTGAGGTGCCCTTGAGCAAGGTACCGAACCCCTGACTGCTCCCCGGGCGCTCTGGTGTGGCTGCCCACTGTTCTGGGTGTGCGTGCGCGTATGTTCACTGCTTCAGATGGGTTAAATGCAGAGGATGAATTTCACTCTGCTTGAAGTGTGCATGTGACAAATAAAGGTTTCTTCTTCTTCTGGGTGGCATGGTGGTGTAGTGGTTAGCACGGTCGCCTCACAGCAAGAAGGTTCTGGGTTCGAACCCAGCGGCCAGCAAGGACTTTTCTGTTTGGAGTTTGCATGTTCTCCCCGTGTCTGCATGGGTTTCCCCCACAGTCCAAAGACAGGTGGTTAGGTTGATGTGGGGCGGCCTTGAGCAAGGTACCGAACCCCTGACTGCTCCCCGGGCGCTCTGGTGTGGCTGCCTACTGCTCTGTGTGTGTGTGTGTGTGTGTGTGTGTGTGTTCACTGCTTCAGATGGGTTAAATGCAGAGGATGAATTTCACTCTGCTTGAAGTGTGCATGTGACAAATAAAGGTTTCTCTTATTCCCTGAGTTGTCCATTAGGGGGAGACAGTGCACACTGTACAGGTGGACAAATACCTATGAAGTCATTAAGGTGCAGAAAGAAAAAAAAATAAATAAAAAAAATGTGACTTGTATATAATTATATAACAACAACAACAACCATCCAGACCTTGTTACTGAGCTCGTAATTGCAAAGAAAAGATCAGCATCCCCAGTGAAAGGTTAGTGAGCTGTGTGAAAGGAGAAGAGAGCTGTACCCCACCCACTCTGGGTTGTATGTGGTCGGTAGAGCTGTCAATCACCAGGCCGGTTCTCCCTCAGCTGACCTGGATTTGCTGTTCTGCTTTCAGCGTTGCTGCAGGCAGGAGAGAGAGAGAGAGCTGAGGAGCACTGAGAGCAAAACAAACATTTTCGTGATTATTTCCGCACGCAGCACTTCACATTCTGGGCAAAGGAAAGGAAACAAAGTAGTCTGAAGAGGGGGAAAAAAAGCAACACGTATCCGGTGGGACTGGGCTCCTGAGAGAGAGAGAGAGAGAGAGAGAGAGAGAGTTTGTTACTTAGTAGAAGAGATTTGCTCGCTTTGCTGAAGGAAGCCTGGCGCTTGTCCGAGGAATTATGAGGAACCTTTGGATGATATCGACCTTCTGCTTGACGGTCTTTCTTTCCGGTGAAAAGGTGAGTTTACCTTTCAGTCAGTTAGTTAAACTTTTTCTTGTTAACTGCTGAAAAACTCTTCCGAGGCCATGTTGAGCTGCTCTCAGAAAAGGTGTGCTGCTCTTCTTTCTTCTAGACTGTTCTCCATGTCCATTGCTTCCACACCATATGAAAACTCCAACATGTTGCTCAGAACGCAAAGGAGCCCATGCTAGACTATAAAACACTTGGTGTAATCAGTGAAAACAAACCAGCATCTCATTTAACTTGACTTAGTTGCATGATGTTTTCACAGCTGTTTGATGAGTGGGTGAGCTTGATTTGTGGCTCTGTTTATTAAATGATCAGCCAGGAGTGATTGATTAATTTGTAACTAATAAACCTTCCCTAGGCTTGGCAGATTGCTTCAGTCTGAAATAACTCGCACTGTTAACCATCCATGCCATGGAAATGGACTGGATAATGACATTATATATTTATATGCAGTACTGGATGCATGCAAGGAAATGCTGTAGAGCAAAGAGGTCCTTCATTTCATTATTTTTGAAGGTATCTTTGTTGTAGGTCAGGTGGAATATTTTTTATTTTTTTTTTTAACCTAGGTTAGAATTTTTAACCCAGTTCATAATTTACTAGTATTCGTGAGATTTACTATATCTCAGGTTAGAATTAGGATTTGGGAAGACTTTGTGTTTTTAAGCTACTTGATTATGCAATAAGATTGGACTCATTAATAAATTCATATATATATATGAGTGATTCCACGCTTATGGGTACTGAAATGGGGACATGAACTTTATTTTTAAAAATTCACCTAAAACCATTTCTTTTTTTTTACCATCAGGTCACAAAACATGTAATCTTTAATGAATGATATGTTAAAAGATATAACTTTAATTTTCTGAGATGTAATAAAAACATATTTATATGCCAAAGTCAGAACGTAACAGAAGTGTTGTGGACATATATATTCTCAATTTTAACAATGTAGAATTACTTTTTGAAACATAGGAAGGTGATGTTTTAGCAAATATAATTAATAAACGTGTGTAGTAGAATAAACATACACATTCTTTCAATAAGATTAACATGGTATATAGCTAGATTGTAATTAATTTGTAACAGACGTGAGATGGACAATCGTAACAGAAGTAATGTAACAGACATCATTTTGGAACTCATAGGCTTGACTTTGGCATATAAATATGTTTTTATTACATCTCAGAAAATTAAAGTTATCTTTTAACATATCATTCATTAAAGATTACATGTTTTGTGACCTGATGGTAAAAAAAGAAATGGTTTTAGGTGAATAAGTTCATGTCCCCATTTCAGTACCCATAAGCGTGGAATCACATATATATGCTACCAGTTTAACTGTATTTGAGTCAACTTTATACTTTGAAAAGCTACCTACATACAGACCACCATAGTCCATTATCTATTTTGTTAATAATAGGATGTTAGAAACCTTTTTCCTTTCATCATTGTATACATAATCTGTTTTATATAGTTTATCAGCAACAATATTTTTACGGTTTTGTATTTGCGTAAAGGAAAATTGTCAATCGGGACTATCCGTCCTGTAATTTTCGCCTGTCAATCAGCTTTGTATGGATTTATGATGAACTCTATTAAACTAAACTAAAATGTATCATTCCTTCCATCAAAATAGTCACTGGTTTAGTTGTCAAGAACCAGAAGGTTCTGAGTTCAAATCCTGGTTAAGTATGAAAAAAGATGCAGTATATTTAAAAAAAAAAAGAAGCTAATTAGGTAGATAGGAATAGACAGACAGACAGACGAGGAAATACTAGGTAGGTGCAGGCAGAGAGGAAGTGGATAGACGAGAGACAAAAGAAGTAATGGAAAATCCCTTTTAAGGATCTTTATGATCTTGAGGGAAATTAGGGACTTGGTTAAAGATTTTAACCCAGGTCAAAAAAAAAAAAATCACCTAGGTTGAAATTTTTTTTGACCTGTAACGGCTACATGAAACACATACTATTAAGAGCAGTAATAAATGAGAATATTTTGTGATGACGGTTTACTTAAAAAAAAAAAAAAAAAGGGGTCTCTGGTACAATGAGTGCAGTTTTAATAAGGAAATAAGCTTTAGGTTTTACTGACCATCGTCCAGAACCAGCTACAGTACTTCTGGACACTTTGACTGTCTCACTTGCTTCTTATTTTTGCAGCAAAACCCACCAACCTTCATTATGGTGTGTGTGTGTGTGTTTTTTTTTTTTTTTCCCCCTCCTTCCCATGAAAAGTGTATGTCCAGTAATATGTGCCTGCCTTTCCTGACAAACACTTTTCTGTAGCATTTTAATTTTGTGCTGGGAAACTCATGCTTGGAATCTAAAATGTTTTTTGTACCAACTCGATAATGTTGACGACATCATCAAAAAAAAAAAAAAAATTCTACAGCAAAGTTTGTACTAAGATTTTTGCATAGTGTTTATAGAGGAAGGATGCATATTTCACATAGCTGAGAGTTACACTCTAAGCATAACTGTGATTGGGAAAACACAATTCAAACACTTTCACCTATAGCTAGACATGTACCAATTATGCAAATTTTCATGTCAGTTATATTGAAATTTTGTTTGAATCGGAAAGAATCTTGACAGACTTTAACATCATAATTTAAGGTGAATGTGCTCATGACATTTGTTAACATGAACTCGCTCATCATCCTGTCAGCGACGATCTTTAGAATTTTCCACAATGCCAGTATGATGTGTATTGAATAATGTAGTATATCTTATCATCAAACTGGTGAAAGACACAGAAAATATGTGTAGGGATGGAAGTTTGTGCCTGTGTATGAGAAATACCTTCTAGAAACTTGTTTGTAGCATCAGGATCATTTTAACAATGTGCTAGACAATGCAAGAAGCCTGCCAATCATAGAACAGCCTACATTCTCACGTGCACTATTTTAATAATCTTTGTCGTAACAAATGCAACAAAAACATAGTGAGCAAAGCTGTTTAAAGACCTCCATGAAGTGTCCAGACATGTTTTAGGTGAACTATTCTAGCATACTATTTTGGCACGGTGCCTTCACATGGCAAGGCATGCTCACGGTGTTCAAAAGTACAGGCTTAAAATATCTTTCAAATTGAAGCCATGTAAAAGAAGACTACAGTTTCACCATCTTAAGGTTGAATCATGTTGGCTAACTTGCAGATGCATTACTAGCTTGATAATGTTTAACATTAAGTCTGTGATAACTCAACTTGTAGTTACTTCACACTCCGGATGTTGAAAGAATGATTGCCATTTCTGTCGCTTTCTCTTTGCCTTGTTATTGCGTTTGGGCTCGATTTCTATCCTCTTGTATCTGAAGAGGCATTTTTGTCCTGAGCTGGGTTGATTATTTTATGCATTCAGACTGTTGATGTTGGCCTTCATACATATTGCTCATTCCCAGACATCTTTGCAAAAGAGCAATGTTTTGACAGCTTCGTGACCAAAATAAGCGTTAGAAAAGTAGCCAGCTGCGATGGCAAGTAGACCAGCTGCACCACAATAATTGTGCAGTTGAATTCTCCATGTTTTAGTCCCTGAAAGGCACAGCATATGCATTCTGGTTACATTAGAGACAAGCCTTGCACACTTGAAGGTTGTGCAAAATTCCACCTTTTAACTGATTGATACTAAATCAAGGGCGGCACGGTGGTGTAGTGGTTAGCGCTGTCGCCTCACAGCAAGAAGGTCCTGGGTTCGAGCCCCGGGGCCGGCGAGGGCCTTTCTGTGCGGAGTTTGCATGTTCTCCCCGTGTCCGCGTGGGTTTCCTCCGGGTGCTCCGGTTTCCCCCACAGTCCAAAGACATGCAGGTTAGGTTAACTGGTGACTCTAAATTGACCATAGGTGTGAATGTGAGTGTGAATGGTTGTCTGTGTCTATGTGTCGGCCCTGTGATGACCTGGCGACTTGTCCAGGGTGTACCCCGCCTTTCGCCCGTAGTCAGCTGGGATAGGCTCCAGCTTGCCTGCGACCCTGTAGAAGGATAAAGCGGCTAGAGATAATGAGATAATGAGATGAGATACTAAATCAAATGTAATTTAACTAGATAGAACCCGACGTCAATGGGGATGCCTCCGCCCGGTAGACTACACGCCTTATTAAGTTGTGATTTGGGGATGGACATTTGACCTCACAGTAATCTTGACCTGGTGAAATTACTTGTATTAGCCTTGGAGATATTGTGTTCACAAGGTTTTCGGACAGACATTTGACCTCACAGTGACCTTGACCTTAGACCTTTTGATCTCAAAATCTAATGAGTTTATCTTTGTCCCCAAATGCACAAATGGTGAAAGTTTGGTGAAATTCCGTTCATTTGCCTTGGAGATATTGTGTTCACAAGGTTTTCGGACAGACATTTGACCTCACAGTGACCTTAGACCTCTTGATCTCAAAATCTAATCAGTCCATGTTTGTCCCAAAGCGCACAAATGGTGAAAGTTTGGTGAAATTCCTTTCATTAGCCTTTGAGATATCGCGTTCACAAGGTTGCGGGACGGACGCACGGACAGACGGACAGCCCGAAAACATAATGCCTCCTGCACTTTACGGTGGCCTCCATGTCCACGATGGTAGAGCAGTGGTTAATTGCACAGTAATGCTCTCTTTTTTTGCTGCTGTTTTTGTTACAGCAATGCATTATATTTGAGGAAAAAAAAAACCCTCCTCTGATCTCACATCATGGATTGAGTTTCAAGTTAACAGCATGTGCACTTATCAGCTACAGTTTTTATACTTGAGGAATAAAACATGACCGGGAATGCAGTTGTAAGAAAAACAAGCAATAGTGGTGCTGAATGATGTTTTATTTCTCTTAAGCCTCAACAATTTGCTGAAGATTGCAATTGTTTGTGAACCAGACAGGCATTTTATATTTTGATCAGTTTGTAGACCATGGAACGTCTGTGAAACCAGCTAGAGATGATCATCACTCAAGCTACAATAGCTGTAAACAACCGTTCCGTCAGCTTTTTTTTCTTCCTCTCTTGAAATTAGTAAGACATAAAAATGCAGATTGTTGTCAGAGGACCCACAAAGCCCTCTTCTGACCAACCAGAATCAAGCATTTAAACAGCATTGTTGTGTAAATAGTAGTGCTGTCAAAAATGTCGCGTTATCAACGCGTTAACTTGACTCAATTTTAACGGCGATAATTTTTTTTTATCGCGAGATTAATGCTCTGTGACATGATGTAGGTTTTTAACTGCCAGGAACTTGGAACAGAGATTTTGCTTAGCAGCTAGACTGTAATGCCCCCCCCCCCCCCCAAAAAAAAAGAACCAGCGCGGGCAGGGCACGCTAGTAGATATGGAATTTATGGCTCTTTGATGGGATCCGCATCTTTGTGATCCGTTCTTTGAAAAGAGCCATTCAAAAGACTGGCTCATTTGGCTCTTTTTAAATATTTATTCAGTTTTAAGAAGACGGCGTCTAAAGAAGCCAGATCCCTCTGAACTGTAAACTCAATGCTATCCCAGAAATCCTTCCTGTAATATGCAAATTTGGCCGCCTCTGATTGGACAGCGTGACGCGTCAACAGGCAGAAAGTGTAAAAGTACAAAATGTGTTAAGTGAGCTGAAACAGTAAAGATCAGATTCAATGCAATATTTATCAACGAACAACTTAGTTAATATAATAGTGTACTTTATATTATAATCAAGCATGTCAAGCCTACCGTCACTGTGTAACCTGTCTCTCTGATTAGAGTTGTAGACTAACTCAAGCAGTAGATCACTTCACTCATGGTTCTCTTGCTAGCCCTGCCCTTCGGGACGAAGAGCCACGGTGCTTGGCTTAGGTTTCACTTTGCAGTGGCTGTGTCAAGACGTGTTATGCTTTGCAATAAAAAAAAATTGGTACAAAGCAAGCCCGTTCACTTTTTTTTATGCTAAGAGAATTGCAATGGTTTTTCATGTGACAAAAATGCGCGATTAAATTGCGATTAATCGCGAGTTAATTATGACAGTCGCGACATTAATCGCGATTAAATATTTTAATCGCTTGATAGCACTAGTAAATAGTCTTAAAGTATGGCAGCAAAAGTATTCTCACAATTGGCTGTTCAGTTTCTTGGGCACTTGTCTGTAGCTGCATCTTTAATTCCAGACACCGCTGAACTAACTGAAGGTTAAGAGTTTATTCTGCTTACTGTTTAGTGTCTAGATGTCGGTTTGGTACTGTCAGGACTGTCAGTGCCAGCATATCAATTCAACAAATCAGAGGCATAGTGGATGTCAGAATGAATATAGTGGTGAGCTTAACACGACCAGAAATCTGGGACACTACAGAAGAAGAGATGTAGGTAGATGGAATGCTTTCATGAACTGATGAAGTAGTATCATATGAGAGGGCATACTGCTGAACTGTAGGAGTACAGTTGTAGGCTGAGTGATGAAGATAATCACAGCCGGGCTGACATTCAGTACAACATGACCTCAAGTACAAAATTGCTTTTATGCAACAAGAAATTAATAGTAAAGTGTTCATATAAATACACAGGTGATTTATAGAAAAATCATGCGCGCTGATTGAGAGATTCAGACCATTTCTCGATAATCATCTCCAGTGACTCAGGAAAACGGTGGCCAATCGCTTTGTGACCGTAAGTGGGGAAGAATTAGAAATTATGCAAGAGAATGCTGTTCCTAAAAGCAATAAAGATGCTGCGAAGTTTGTTCTAAAACTGTTCAAAGGTAAGGTGACTATCCATTTCAGAACAAAGCATTTTGTGTGATTTGATGTAGATAAGTGACACAAGTCTGTGTGCATTACATTTGCATGTTGCTTTGAAATAAATGATTTTTTAAATTAATCATCAGTGTATTTATACTGAAACCGTTATCTGCCTCAGGCTCAGTGAATATCGGTGAATAATAACCTCGACTTTATCTGTTGTTATTCATTGATATTCACCTCCCCTTCGTCGAATAATTGTTAAATATTTCAAATACAATATAGTGAAATGTTCTGGGGGGGGTGCTGCTTGACAAGCAAAAATAAATCCTGAAGAAGCCACATTTGCTTTATTGTACGTCGGCTGGCTAGCTAGCTAGCTCACAACACTACGTTCTTGTTAAAGGGGTGTCTGTTAAAATTGATGTCTTGCTTCATCTAACAAGCTTTCATGTTTTAAAGTTAGATTTCTGAAAAGTATCGACTGCTGGGCTTTGCTAAGGATGTCTAAAACTTGTTAATGGTTTCACACTAGGAAGTGGAATCGAAAGGCCTCTGCATGCTCTTGCGACAAGGCTTTCGCAGCTAGCTTTTCGCAGACAGTTGTAATTTATCATTGAGCGGGGAGTAATAGGCGTGCACGATGTTATTCACTGCCACAACGCAAGGGGGCGCGAAGTCGCGAAATCGCTAGGAGTAGTTGGTGGGTGTGGTTAGTGGAGTGTTTATCCTCCGGTTACTTATAATGACTAGAACTGGAGTCGTATAGATGTACGTACTTCCTCGATCAACCGCTCTTCGTGCTGCTCCATCTTCGCTCGTGTTTTTAAAAATGGCGGTCGTGAAAACAAAACAAACCGGGAAAGTAGGGAAGCGGAAGTGCGTGTACAGCGGATGTAGAGTGGACCAATCGGAGCCCTCTTGTCTGCGACGCTGTCTGCGAGGCTTCTGCAGTGGTCACAATTTTTGGGAGGTGCGCGCAGAGCGTCTGCGAAGGTGGGGGGGGCTACGCAGATGCTGTCTGCGACGCCATCTGCGAGGACTGGGTTGTCAGCATAAATTGGCCTTTATGTGGTGAACACCGACGAGGAGTTATGCGCACAATGAAACGTCCCAGTGCTGTTATAGTAAAGCTCAGCACCTTTTGGAATGCTGTTCGACCAAATCAAACAAGAATACAATTTAGGATGTAGATGGACTAGCGGTTAAGACTAGCATAAAGAAAATAGTCCAGCAACTAGAGTTTATAACGTGAGCTTCTAAAGCCTTATGGATGTATGACATGAAGATGAACCTCCTACCAGAGGAAGAATGATGGAAAGAAACGATGAGCACATAACACCTTCTCTGTGAAACACCGTGACTTGGTTACATACAGCTGCCAATGGAACTGACTCGCATATCTTTAGTGATGACATGACTGCTGACAGCTGCAGGATGGATTCTGAGGGCTATGAAAGATTCATCCTGTTCCAACCAGATGTCTCAAAATTTATTGTATGGTGCTTCACCTTGCATTACCAAAGCAACAATGGGACTTTTTTTTCCCCCCCTCACTTTCAGAGGACTGAACCGAAAGCACAATGCTCTTGAAACAAACACAAACCCTGTAATGCCTGCTTTAGTGGAATGACAAAGCAAAAGAGAACATTGAGACACAAACTTCATATATCCTGTATATGTTTTACCTAATGCTGTCTTGATGTGTTCCATTACTTTGGTGCCTTTGGAATAAACCTGCATAAACGCTTTCCATATGGGATTTTGAGTCACATGGAAGTCTTGGGCATTATTCACCTTTACCTTTTTGTAAAGGGTGTCAATTCACAATGTCAAAAAAAAAAAAAAGCTCTGTCGCTTATGGACTATAATACCAGTGCTTTTTCACAATTTGTGGTATGTCCGTGTTGAGCATGGCAAAACACAGCTTTTATGCTCACAAGACAGGACAGTTGTTCAGCTCTATTCCAGATTTGTGTAATTCGACTGCAATACTGACATCACCCTGATGTGACACCATACATAATCATTCCAGCTGGAAAGAACAACATGCTTGTGCACAGAGATCAGGCACTTCATCATATCGCATCTACTCGTGCATCTCAAACAATTAGAATATCATAAAAGCTGATTTTTTTTTTTTCATAATTTAATAAAAAATGTTCATATATTCTATTCATGAAATGTAAAGTGAAATATTTCAAGCTTTAAAATTTTTTTTTTAATGTTGTTTATGGCTTATAGCTCGTGAAAATCAGAAATCCAGTATCTCAAATTATGAGGATATTTACTAAGATCAATTGAAAAAGGATTTCTGTATTGTAAATGTCAAGTCTTAAGTATGTTTTTCACTCAATACTTGGTTGGGGCTCCTTTACCATGAATTACTGCATCAGTGCGCCGTGGAATGGAGGTTCAAAGACATGCACCTAAGGCCAATTTATGCTGACAACCCAGTCCTCGCAGATAGCGTCGCAGACAGTGTCTGCGTAGCCCCCCCACCTTCGCAGACGCTCTGCGCGCACCTCCCAAAAATTGCGACCACCGCAGAAGTCTCACAGACAGCGCCGCAGACAAGAGGGCTCTGATTGGTCCACTCTACATCCACTGTACACGCACTTCCGCTTACCTACTTTCCCGGTTTGTTTTGTTTTCACGACCGCCATTTTTAAAAACACAAGCGAAGATGGAGCAGCATGAAGAGCGGTTGATTGAGGAAGTACGTACATCTATACGACTCCAGTTCTAGTCATTATAAAAAAAAAAGTTCTAGTCATTATAAGTAACCAGAGGATAAACACTCCACTAACCACACCCACCAACTACTCCTAGCGACTTCGCGCCCCCTTGCGTTGTGCCGGTGAATAACATCGCGCATGCCTATTATCCCCGCTCAACAATAAATTACAACTGTCTGCGAAAAGCTATCTGCGAAAGCCTTGTCGCACGAGCATGCAGAGGCCTTTAGGCTAACGTGGGACGGCCTTGGGCTGAAGTGCCTAAGAGTGGTGGTGCCCATGTACGCAGCAGCTTTGCTCTCCTGTGATGAACTAAATTTTGTTGTGCATTTTGTGCAGTGACAATAAAGGCATTCTGTTCTCTGATCAGCCTGTAGCACTGTTGAGGTGTTCTTGAAGCCCAGGTTGCTTTGATGGTGACCTTCAGCTCATCTGTATTTTTGGGTCGGGTGTTTCTCATCTTTCTTTTGACAGTACCCTATAGATGCTGTATGGGGTTCAGGTCAGACAAGTTGGCTGGCCACTCAAGCACAATATAATGGTCAGCAAACCATTTAGTAGTAGTTTTGGCACTGTGGGCAGGTGCTAAGTCCTGCTGGAAAAGGAAATCAGCATCTCCATAAAGCTTGTCAGCAGATGGAAGCATGAAGTGCTCTAAAATCTCCTGGTAGATGGCTGCATTGGCTTTGGACTTGATAAAACGCAGTAGATCAACACCAGCAGATGACATAGCACCCCAAATCATCAGAGACTGCAGAAACTTCACACTGCACTTCAAACACCTTGAATTCTTTGCCTCTTCACTCTTCCTCCAGATTCTAGAACCTTGATTGCAAAATTTACTTTCATCTGAAAAGAGGACTTTGGACCACTGAGCAACAGTCCGGTTCTTTCTCTCCTTAGCCCAGGTAAGATGCTCCTGACGTCTCTGGTTCAGGAGTGACTTGAATGGTCTTTCCTGAAGACGTCTGGGTGTGGTGGCTCTTGATGCAATGACACCAGCCTCAGTCCACTCTTTTTGTGAAGCTTTCCCAAGTTCTTGAATTGATTTTTTTTTTTTTTTCTTGACAACCCTCTCAAGGCTGCAGTCATCCCTGTGGCTTGTGCACCTTTTCCAGCCAGCCTTTTCAGCAATGAACTTCTGTGGCTTACCCTCCTTGTGGAGGGTATCGATGATCGTCTTCTGGACAACTGTCAAGTCCGCAGTCTTCCCCATGACTGTGGTTGTGTGTACTGAACTAGACCGAGAGATACATAGTATTTATATTGTTGTACTCAAACTTGAAATGAAATGCTCTGTTTTGAGGGTCTTTTATTTATTTATTTATTTATTTTTTTATTTTAACTTTTTTTGCGGCGGCACGGTGGTGTAGTGGTTAGCGTTGTCACCTCACAGCAAGAAGGTCCGGGTTTGAGCCCCGTGGCCGGCGAGGGCCTTTCTGTGTGGAGTTTGCATGTTCTCCCCGTGTCCGCGTGGGTTTCCTCCGGGTGCTCCGGTTTCCCCCACAGTCCAAAGACGTGGTTAGGTTAACTGGTGACTCTAAATTGACCGTAGGTGTGAATGTGAGTGTGAATGGTTGTCTGTGTCTGTGTCAGCCCTGTGATGACCTGGCAACTTGTCCAGGGTGTACCCCGCCTTTCGCCCGTAGTCAGCTGGGATAGGCTCCAGCTTGCCTGCGACCCTGTAGAAGGATAAAGCGGCTAGAGATATGAGGAACTTTTTTTGCACTGTAGGCCATGATTATCAAAATTAAGATAGAAAAATGCTTGAAACATGTATTTACTTGTCTAGAATGTATTAAATTTTCACTTTCTTAAATAACCTGATGAAAATATTGAACTTTTTAACAATGTTCTAATTAATATGCACTAGTAAATATTTGAGTAAAAGCTTCATGAGTTACTTCAGATAACTTTCCCATTGTGGGGTGTTTTTCTAAGTGATGCTGGAAGCTATTTTCAACTTCTCTCACATGGCTCATTTTTAAAGATTGTGTTTCACAACGAGGAATGTGGTTGTGATTGATCAAAAGATTAAATTAATGTTTGACACACGATTCATCAACAACATGATTAGTGTTTGGTGGGGCTCTTAGTGCAAAGGGGTAGCATTGCTGCCTCAAATCTCCAGGGTTTGATTCTGAGCTCAGGTTACTGTCTGAAGGTTCATATGTTCTCCACATCGCTGTGTGACTTTCCTATGGGTTCTCTGGTTTCCTCCCACCTTCCACAGTAAGTGGATTGGATATTGGACTGGTGTCCCATTCAGGGTGTATCCCTGCCTCATATCCAGTGTTCCTGGGAAGATGACTGCGTGAATGAATGGACTAATTATTAATTTCTGCCTTTTCCTCATTGGCTTGCACCAACTTGGAGAAATAACCTTCATGCTGTGTCATAGCTTAATGTTTACTATGATTACATTTTGACTTTTCTGGCTAACACACTCTTAAATGAAAGTTCACCACTCTTTTTCACAGTGAGTAGTACATGTTTCTATGGCACCTTTTACAACAGTGATTCATTGTTGTCTGTGGTGAAAGAATTTTATATGGTCTGTCAGGTAATACAATGAGGAGTAGATTTGGGGGGGGGGAAGGCACCAAAATAAAATGTGTTTACAACATGTTAAAAAAAAAAAAAAAAAATTAGGCATCTCATTAACATGGTGCTTCTGTGTTATCATTTAGCTTCGTGTGCTGGCCTTGTGTTTTTTAATGACTCGTTATTTTTCATGAGATCACGAATTATGGCAGCCAGCCATTCCAAAATTTGATACCTGGTTCAAGGAAAAGAGCTGTACTTTTGAAATGCTTTATTGCCTCATGCACTCTTATTGCATGGTGTTCTGTTTTGCAATGGAGGACTATTGGTTTGAATTACCGCCTGTAAAGCAGGCTCGACTCTTGTCTAGGTTTTGGTGAAGTGCCATAAGACTTGGCACCAGCCAGAGAGTAATTCCATGCTTCACTGGCACACTGGTTTGTTCTGCATCCTGCCATTGATTGGAGCCTCAGTCAGCATGCCCTGTAGCCGTGAAAGCTGCATCAATCTCAGTGAAAGCTGGCGTAGCGCATTGATTCTCTATGCTGGCACTGTGTTGACATTGCAATTAAAGCGGCCTGTCTGGAAACCAGGCAAATCTGTGTTGATCACAGTTGATGGCTTTGTTGAAACCACATTTTGCCTGCTGACAAAAAGGAAGCACTGAAGTAGTAGTAGGGCTGGGTGATCATAACGATAATTATAGTAATTTTTCTCGATAGAAATATCACATGTTCGATAAATGTCAAAATAATTAATTTCTGTGCTTCGATAAGGAGTGTGAAGTTGACGTCGCATCGTGTTGAAATTTTTAAACAACCTTTTATTTCCGTGCTATGTTGAGAGGATCCTGCTGCCTTTGTTGGTGTACTTTGTCGTGATTCTGAAAAATATCGCCATGGAAGGTCAGTGCAACTGCATCAGGAACTGCCATAGTAAGTCACACCATTGTTCATAGAGAAAGCAGGATAATGGTATACATTCCCTGACTTTCCTACATGATCCAGAAAACATGATCTGAACTTGCAGAACAGTATTGCACGAGACTGCTACACCCAGCAGATATAATGCAACTGATCAAGCCCAATGCCTGACTCAATAAAATGACAGCTGAATATTTTTGAGAATGTTGTATTTTGTTTGGATTAATAATTGTGCTGAAAGAGGTGTGCCATCTTAAGGCCAATTTATGCTGACAACCCAGTCGTCGCAGATGGCGTCTGCGAAGCCCCCCCCCCCCCCCTTCGTAGACGCTCTGCGCGCACCTCCCAAAAATTGTGACCACCGCAGACAGCTTCGCAGAGAGCGTCGCAGACGAGAGGGCTCTGATTGGTCCACTCTACATCCGCTGTACACGCACTTCCGCTTCCCTACTTTCCCGGTTTGGTTTGTTTTCACGACCGCCATTTTTAAAAACACGAGCGAAGATGGAGCAGCACGAAGAGCGGTTGATCGAGGAAGTGAGGAAGTACGTACATCTATACGACTCCAGTTCTAGTCATTATAAGTAACCGGAGGATAAACACTCCACTAACCACACCCACCAACTACTCCTAGCGATTTCACGACTTCGTGCCCCCTTGCGTTGTGGCGGTGAATAACATCACGCACGCCTATTACTCCCCGCTCAACGATAAATTACAACTGTCTGCGAAAAGCTATCAGCGAAAGCCTTGTCGCAAGAGCATGCAGAGGCCCTTACCCTTGCGACTATTGCTGCCTTTACATGCCATCAGAATTATGCTCACTGAGCTGCCAACTTGGAAGTTGCACATGAACGCTGCCTCAACTCGTAATTTCAAGTGGGCTCTTTGGGAATAATTGTGATACCAGAGTTCCTGAGTTGGGATGACTTTCAACATGGTGGAGAAGAGAACAGTTTCAGTTGTGGATGGCATGGTTTTTTGTGCATTATGGAATCAAAGTAGGATGCCCCCAAGAAACGGGTAGAATGGAATCTTGTTTGCTCTTTTTCATTTCGCTCGGACTACAAAGCACTTGAACATGACATACTGGCAGTCCTAACTTCACAGTTGGGAAGTAGGACCCTCTGACCAGCACCTGAAGCACCCAGCCACTGCGGAACTCTTCTTGAGCTTATCAGTGTTTTCTTCTTTAAACTCCGTGTATAAGGAAAGGTTTTGTCATTACATTGTTTTAATATTCTACGACCTCAGATTTGTGGAACGTTCCGCTGTTTGGCATGTATTTGTCATGTTCTGACCATAAAGAATAGTTTAAAACCAAAATTTACAGTCTGGTTTCTTCAATGTCCACACAGGAGCAAAATCAGGCTTTAAACTTGAAAAATAATGATTTGACATTTTTACTGTGGTAAATAGCAGTATCAATATGAACTGAAATAAATATATTAGTGCTGTCAAAAATGTCGCGTTATTAACGCTTTAACTTGACTCAATTTTAACGGCGATAATTTTTTTTTATTGCGAGATTAACGCTCTGTGACATGATGTAGGTTTTTCATAAGCTTTTGAAACTGCCAGGAACTTGGAACAGAGACTTTGCTTAGAAAACCAGCAGCTAGACTGTAATGCCACGCCCCGCACAGTCAGAGTCCTCTGCCCCCCCTCCCCCCAAAGAACCAGCGCGGGCAGGGCGCACTAGTCGAGATGGGATTTATGGCTCTTTGATGGGATCCGCATCTTTGTGATCCGTTCTTTGAAAAGAGCTGTTCAAAAGACTGGCTCATTTGGCTCTTTTTAAATATTTATTCAGTTTTAAGAAGACAGCATCTAAAGAAGCCAGATCCCTCTGAACTGTAAACTCGATGCTATCCCAGAAATCCTTCCTGTAATATGCAAATTTGGCCGCCTCTGATTGGACAGCGCGACGCATCAACAGGCAGAAAGTGTAAAAGTACAAAATGTGTTAAGTGAACTGAAACAGTAAAGATCAGATTCAATGCAATATTTATCAACGAACAACTTAGTTAATATAATAGTGTACTTTATATTATAATCAAGCATGTCAAGCCTACCGTCACTGTGTAACCTGTCTCTCTGATTAGTCTATCTCTCTGTAGACTAACTCAAACAGTAGATCATTTCACTCATGGTTTTCTTGCTAGCCCCGTGCCGGTGCTTGGCTTAGGTTTCACTTTGCAGTGGCTGTGTCAAGACGTGTTATGCTTTGTAATAAAAAAAAAAAACATTGGTACAAAGCAAGCCCATTAATTTTTTTATGCTGATAAGAGAATTACAATGGTTTTTTTATGTGACAAAAATGTGCGATTAAATTGCGATTAATCGCGAGTTAACTATGACTGTCGCGACATTAATCGCGATTAAATATTTTAATCGCGTGACAGCACTAAAATATATATAAAATATAGGCTGTCAAACGATTAAAATTTTTAATCTAATTAATAACAGGGTTGCTGTGAATTAATTTTGATTAATCCCATTCTTAAATATGACTGAAAAATTCACATTTTCTGTGTATTGTTAGAACAGAGAGATAAATGACAAGAAGCGGATATAACGTTTTCTTTTTTTAATAACAAAAGAGAAATTTAATTCTGAACAATTTTGGCGACTTATTGATTGCTCTTTTTCTTTGTAAATACAGGATAGGTGAATGGAACTTTTTTCTTTTTGCACAAACAGCTCCACTTTCACATGATTACATGTGGCCCTTTTACTTATTCATCTTTTAGCCAGTTGCTAAGACAAACTAACTGGTTAACATTTTCTGAATGTAAAGCTGACCGTTTCTTCTGAGCAATATGACCTGCAACTGAGGAGTCGTTCGCATGGAACCGTGGATGCGGGAGTCGCTAGATATTTGCGGGCAAGCAAGGCCAGCTTGTCATGGGCTCCTGAATGAGCAGCCCACCACTGCATGGGGCAGTCCTCCATACTTATGCTTGGCTCTGCTCTGTACCTGTGTATGTCTGTCAGGTTGCACCTCTTCATCTGAGCCCATCTGTAGATGATGAATTTTCTTCCTTGGTGGTCCAACTTGAAGTCTGCAGAGACCTTCTGGGTGATTGTTCATAAAGCATCCCTCCAAGTGAGGTCCACACCACCTCTTCTCTTTCACTCTTGGGTAGACTCTTCAAGTCTTTGAAACGTGGATCCAGCGCCGTTGCAAGCTTGAGCCATACATGTTAGTATTTTCTTGGCGGGAGGCTAGATCTTCCATGAATGTCTTAAATCTCACCACATATGCAGGATCTTCAGAGACTTTCATCACTTGATGCAGGTGGCAGAGAGCAGGCAGTACTACTGAGCAGGAGATATGGCCTCTCCTCCACCCAGAATCTGTTACATACCTGCAGTAGAATAACACACACACACTTTATTTGAATACCAGTTGGTATGCTGGCAAATCTGTTAAACATTATAATTTGAGCTTGATCAGTTAAATTTAATTTTTTAATATGCACATTATACATTCCTTACCTGCAGGGCTCTAGAAGAGTGCTCAGTCTCTGCAGTTTGTCCCATTCTGATGGTGTCAGCATAACCAGTTTGTGGCGTTGATGGCCAAGGGTTTCTTGTATTGCTGCTTGATTGCGGTTCAGGCGCTTGATCATTTCCAGTGTGGAGTTCCACCGCGTTGAAATATCTTGGATCAGTGGCTCCTGTTTCTGTCCCAGGGCTGCTTGCTGTGCTTGAAGCTCCATGGTGTTTGCCGCGCTGTGTCTGAAATGGCCGACAATTTTGCGACACTTGGCTAATACATTCGCAAATCCACTATCTGAGGTGGGGTTTACATTAGACCGTATCAGTGGATCATCAGATTAACGTTTTTAAAACGATTAGTGTGCACACAGCAACACCAATACACGATTCGCGTGCACACAGCAACACCAATACACGGATACGCTCGGCTCCGCAGGCATCCTGTGCTCCAAATCACTCCGCACTGAATAGCGAGTGCCCTCTGGAGGGTGCGCACTCCGGCCCTGCGCAGCTCACAGAGCGCGCGAGTATAGCGCACGAGCAGTGATTCAGGACTGAGCCGCTGTGTGTGTGATCTCAGCGCATATCACTTACCACTTGCAAGTGGAAGGATGGCAAGCCTAAAGACAATCATAACTACACAATGGGCAGTATTTGCATCAGTATTTGCAGTATTTTCATACTTTTATACTCTTTAATGAAAGGTGATACAAGGCGGAAGTCCGCGCCGTTTTTCAGCAGTCGCGTCACATGACCAACGCCAGCGAATCAGGAAGGTGGATGTCACAGTGACGTTGTCCAATGACGACGCCAGCTAGAGCTCAGCACAAGCGTATCCGCGTATTCTCAATGTTTACACAGCACCGGACCAGACACGATCTGGATTGAATACGTGGACCCTGGCGGATTCCCGTTTCCTGGCATTTCCAGGCGTTTTAATGTAAACGGACAGTGCATCCGCGAAGAAAACGAGACAGATACGGTCTAATGTAAACTTGGCCTGAGAGGCTCACGTTGATGCTTCTCTGTAGCATGTGAGCGATGCAGGGCATGTGCTCATATGGCAGTAGTTTAGCCGCAGCTCTGTCATATTGCGTGCACTGTCCGTTCCTATAGTTGAGATTTTTCCTTCAATTTTCCACTTGTGTGCCACTGTTTGAATCTGTTGAGCACACACCTCCTGCAAAGTGACACTCTTCTGTTTTCATTACGGTTAAAGCAAATGACTTAAGTTCCCAGTTTTTAGTAATGTGGTGCGCCGTCATACCCAGATAATTGTTGTTACTCACGGAGGTCCAGTGGTCTCCTGTCAAAGCAACATATTCCGCTGAAGCCAAATCCTCTTCCTTCATTTTCTTTTTAGCATCATATAGAGTTTGTTGAGTTTAGTAATCACTGTGCCTCTCGACGGTGGCTTGTAGAATGCGTCGAAAGTTGCCACTTTCAAAACTTCTGCGAGGTTTGTGTCCTCGACAATATTAATTGGTCTACAGTCCTTGGCTATCCATCTGGCAATTGTCGGTCAGCTTCTCAGATGTTGTCTTACTTAATGCCCTGCATTTGGTAAGGGTGGTCTGACGCATGCCAGACGGAACACCTGAAGTTGAAGCCCCAACAAATGAATGCTTGGCGTTAAGATGATGCTTGAGGTGCTGCGGTGAAAGGAAAAGTCCTTCCTGCAGTGTGAGCAAACCACAACATGTTTGTTTACTGTTCCATCTTTTGTTCTTTTTATACTCGAACTGTCCATCCAGAGGGCCAACGGGTTCTTTGGACTCCTCCATGTTGCTCGTGTCAGCCATGTTGTTTATGCGACAATGACTGAACGTGGCAGGGGTTGAATTGTGGTGTTACCGGCTGGCTGCAGTGCGCATGCGCAGACGCTTTCTTCATCTTCGGTAGCTATGAACGCGGCAGGGGTTGAATTGTGGGTAAAATTGGGTGGGAATGCATTAATACGTTAAAATAATTATCGCTGTTAATTCCTGAAATTAATCATCTCGTGTTAACGTGTTCATTTTGACAGCCCTTATATACACACACAGTATAGGGAGGTGTAGTGGTTAATACTGTCGCCTCACAGCAAGAAGGTCCTGGGTTCGAGCCCAGCGGCTGGTGAGGGCCTTTCTGTGAGTGCGTTTACATGCACATAGAGAAAATCGAATTTCTGCCATTGCTTGACTGAAATCGAAGTTATAAAAGCCATGGATACACCTTAGCTAGGCTGAAATTGAACCGAACTTGATTTCTCGTAATCGAGCTACACAACCTAGATTATGCGGGTTTTTTTTTTTTTTTTGGCCGAGCTACTTAGTGCATGTAAACCCTGTCGAGCTACGTAGTCGAGCTACTTACTTCAGCACTGCCCCTTCCGGAAGTGACGAGTGACGAGACCACAAGCGGGAAACATGACGGCCTCGGTCGGCATGACAACAGTAGTAGCGAGCAGCAGAAGAGGTCAGGAGGAACAAACGAAGAGAAAATGGTGAGCAGAAACGTGCACTTCTGGAGCAATGAGGAGACAGAGTTCATGCTCATTCAGCTTAAGGAGTTGAATATATTAAAATTCATGGACGGGAGAAAAACGAGCAATGGAGAACACGGAACTGATAACTTTGTTTATACTCTTGAATAGCTCTTCATGACGACAACCGGAAGTGTACCAACACGATGGGGCGTGTAGCGCCACCTGTGGCTCGGGTGCACACTGTACCTCACACAATAGCTCGATTTCCTTGTGTGCATGTAGGATTGGATTTCTCTGGCACCCCTGCTGGGACCCTTTGCTCGATTACCGACAGCAGCTCGATTTGGATGTGCATGTAAACGCACTGTGTGTGGAGTTTGCGTGTTCTGCGCAGGTTTCCTCCACAGTCCAAAGACGTGCAGGTTAGGTTAATTGGTAGCGCTAAATTGACGGTGAGTGTGAAATGGTTGTTTTTGTCTCTGTGTCAGCCCTGCGAGAGAGAGAGATAATAAATCAAACATTTTTGGCCGTATCACCCAGCCCTAAGTAGGAGGGGCTTTTTTTTTTTTAAAGGGATAATTTTTCAAACCAATACTAAAACTCAGTCTGAAAATATTCCCTGTAAACTGCATAGTTTTACAGATGTATGATTTATTAAAGTGTAACACTTCAATACTCTAAGTCAATCTAAGAATTGATTTTCCTGCTCAGGTCATCATGGATATGTTACAAAAGCACTAGCAAACTCTTCACTGTTTTGTCTTTTTATCCAAAATACTCCAAATTTTAATGACCTTGAAATGGAAAAAGCTGTTGTAATTGCAGTTTGTGTTTCATTTTGGTGCTGCTTTAGTAATGTGTGCTGCTAGCTATGAATATGCTTTTTTTTAAAAACTCATTTACCTTATAGTTTCATCCAGGGGCATAAACAAGAAGCAAATCAGTATAATTTTTACAGTGGTACAAAAAAGCAGATTAATGAAGTTTCAGTTTTGAGCCCATTGCATCTTTTTAATTGAATAATTTTTGCCTTGAATTTACATTTTGTTGCATCACTAACTAGCAACTCATTCAAGCTTCGACGTTATCTTTTGTGAGAAAAGTTTTGTTTGGGTTTGCAAAGTGGAGTTCAGCCCACTATGGGTCTGCTGCGTTTTATTGTATGTGGGGATTTGTCAGCAAGTGAGGTCACTCTGTTGCTTTCAAAATGGAGATTTATGCGAGGTCATGACTACCTTGCCATCTGAGGCAGGCTTCTAATAGCTGATCATGATGCCTTTTCCTCAGGCAGTGGCGTGAACTGTTAATTGTTTTGTCTGTCTTGCTCATTTCACTGGGTTGCAAATTGTCACGGTTGACTGAAACTCATTTCACAGCTCAGATTAACGAGAGTGATGGGAGTTTCTGCAAGAAGCATCACAATAGCAGATGAGCTTGATTTGTTTGTTTACAGTGAAACACAATTTCTCATTGTATCAGTTTTGTCAATTTTGTGATGGATGCCTATTTCCTGGATTTTTTTTTTTTTTGTGTGTGTGTGTTCTCTCGGGAATAGACTTCCTGTTTGGTGTGTATGTGTTTAACAGATGAAGAGGAAAAAGTGGGGTATGGAGCACTTGCATGTGACGTCACAGCCGATCCAGATTGTGACAGACGCCATCTTGTCGGTCAAACGCCATATTTCCGCCTTCTGGTTCTACTTCTACCTTTTCTTCTGGAAAAACCTACTATATACAATTCTACTACAACGGCTGCGGCTACAAGCTCTCCCTACCTGTGCACGTTTTTTTATGTTTTTTGTGTGTATTTTTGCGTGTTGTTCGTCTGTACCGGACTTCAATATCCACTACAACCGTATGGACTTACTGGACATTGGTTTCCAGCAGAAAATGACGGTTTGTAGCGATTTCCATCGCATGCACAACGTTCCGGACGAGAAAAAAAAAACATTCCGGACGAGACAGCGAGACCAGCGGGGTCTCCGTGGATTGTTATTGGAAGCAAAGCTAAGGAGGCGGCGCCGGGAGTGGAAGCAAAAGCGAGGCTGCAGAGCGGCCTGTTGACTAAGCTCAGAAAACAGCCACTCAAATCTCCACTGCTAAGCCTCTACCTCTCCAACGCCAGGTAAACAAGACGGACGATTTGGAATTACAGCTGGAATTACCTTATTCTATTCTATAATCGACTGGTCACTGCTATACTCAATACTTAAGTGACTTACCCATCCAGTGAGGATCATTTTCTTGTTTACAAGATGCCACATCTGAGTCGCTGACATCCTGAATTTCTGTAAAGAAAACTGTCCAGAGATTTATAAGCACGCAGTGCTTCACCACTGAACAGCGAGGGAAAGTTGATGAGGTAATTATACACGTCTGGGTATTCCGCTGGCAGTTCAGCATCCACTGACACGGTCGTGAAAACTCCGTCCGGAAAGCCATAAGGGTCACTAATCTGTAGATCGTTTATTTTAGACATGTATCTAGTTATCTGTTCATTAGAAAAATGAGCCGTGTAGTCCGTCGGTTGAAATTGATCCATTCTGTACACGAGTGCAGCAATATTCAGCTGTGCTGTTGACCGACAAGATGGCGGCTGTGTACTTTCCGGTCACGTGACTGCAAGATCTCTATTCACACTGACTTCTCACTCTTCAGAAGCTCTTGGCTTGTATGCAGTGTACTGCACTCCAAAGAAGAAATCCTAAAAATGAGAATTACAAGTAGTTTCTATTATGGCCTTTATGTTTGATTTGCAATTGTTTTTGTATGGAGTAGATTTGTTGTCTGGGGGGGGGGTCCCTTCCATTTTTGGCTTAGGTTGTGCATTTACTCATCTCCTCTCATTATCTGTAGCTGCTTTATCCTGTTCTACAGGGTCGTAGGCAAGCTGGAGCCTATCCCAGCTGACTACAGGCGAAAGGCGGGGTGCACCCTGGACAAGTCGCCAGGTCATCACAGGGCTGACACATAGACACAGACAACCATTCACACTCAAGGCCAATTTATGCTGACAACCCAGTCCTCGCAGACGGTGTCGCAGACAGTGTCTGCGTAGCCCCCCCACCTTCGCTCTGCGCGCACCTCCCAAAAATTGTGACCACCGCAGAAGCCTCGCAGACAGCACCGCAGACAAGAGGGCTCTGATTGGTCCACTCTACCCGCTGTACACGCACTTCCGCTTCCCTACTTTCCCGGTTTGTTTTGTTTTCACGACCGCCATTTTTAAAAACACGAGTGAAGATGGAGCAGCACGAAGAGCGGTTGATTGAGGAAGTGAGGAAGTACGTACATCTATACAACTCCAGTTCTAGTCATTATAAAAAAAAAAAAAATTCTAGTCATTATAAGTAACCGGAGGATAAACACTCCACTAACCACACCCACCAACTACTCCTAGCGACTTCGCGCCCCCTTGCGTTGTGCAGGTGAATAACATCGCGCACGCCTATTCCCCGGCTCAACAATAAATTACAACTGTCTGCGAAAAGCTATCTGCGAAAGCCTTGTCGCAAGAGCATGCAGAGGCCTTCACATTCACACCTACGGTCAATTTAGGCCCTGTCCACACGGCAACGGATTCAGGTGAATCTGATAAAATTGTTTATCGTTTCGGCCTGGCGTCCACACGGCACCGGCGTTTTGGGTGCCCCAAAACGAAATCTTTTGAGAACGGGTTCCAGAGTGAAAAAATCTGGCAACGGCGCCGTTGCGAAGTCGTCTGGATGAGTAGAACGGATTTGTTTACGATGACGTCACAACCACATGACTAGAACAAGCAGCACCCTCGCACGCATCATTCGTAACAACAGAAATTGAAATTGTTTACACATTAACCTGACTGACCTGCCAAACAGATAATTTACACCTGCTTTGATAAACAAAGTACAGCCTTCCACACAAAGCAACAGTTACCTGACTATAATGGAGGCAGAGGGGAAAAGGGTCAGAAGACCCTTCAACAGACTGTTTTGTATGAACCACTGCATTGCATTCACTTTTGTATACAGCTTTTCTTTTAAATAAACAAGTAACTGAACCATTTCTTGAATTTCTTTTATTTTTTATTGGATAAGACTGCTTTTCAAAATGTTCACACACAATATAAAAAGTTATATAAATTATATAAAAATGCTTTTCAAAATGTTCACACACAATAAGAAAATTAATTTATATAAAACTATGCACACTAATAAAACTAATTTGTACACACAGAAGGCACGATTTCCTCGTGTAGTCGCAGCCATCTTCTTGTTGTTGTACGTTTGTTCCTGTGAGTGCTTCACGCCGGGTAGAAGAAGGGGTTTATGCGTGTAACAGACGTTGCGTTGTGTTGTTCACCAGTCTTTTTATTCTGAAGAAATGAGACACAAATGCACTGCTGAGGACGGGCTGCAAACGTCCAGTGGCATTGGCGCTTACATTTCCAAAACGAACTGAAAGAGGCCAGCGCCTCGTTCCCATAACTACCTGCACTCTTAAAGGGCCAGCGCAGAATTTCCCCACCACTACACACAATGGCAAGTGGAAAAAAATAAACCCGTTACATGCGCATGCGTCCTACTTCTTCTATTGTTCTGGTGTCTCCGATGGGACCGTCTTACAGCGCACGTAGAGGTGTGGCATGTGTATTGCATTGTTTTCAGCAAGCGTTACGTTGCCATATGGACCTGATATTTTACTGATCCGTTGCCCATGTAGACACTATATATATATATATATATATATATATAATATATATATACCCGCTAAAAAAAAAAATCTCGTTGTCGTGTGGATGTAGCCTTCGAGTCACCAGTTAACCTAACCTGCATGTCTTTGGACTGTGGGGGAAACCGGAGCACCCGGAGGAAACCCACGCGGACACGGGGAGAATATGCAAACTCCACACAGAAAGGCCCTCGCCGGCCCCGGGGCTCGAACCCGGACCTTCTTGCTGTGAGGTGACAGCGCTAACCTCTACACCACTGTGCCGCCTGTGCATTTACTATGAAGGGGATATAAAAAGTTGCTTTATAATTATTTACACCACAGTGGGTGGGGTGTTGTGGTGTGTGTTTTTTTGTTTGTTTTTTAAAATAAATTGCAATGGGTCACAACAGCAGCTCTGGCTACAAGTCACAGGTTTATATGTATTAAAGTTCTCATTCTATCATTTCTATATCAACAATCTCAACAGGAACTTGTGTGGGTGTTTTATAAATATGTCAAGTGTGGAGCCTCCAGTATCAGCAGTACCACATTAAACTGTGTATGGGTTTTTTCCCCTTAGTTCATTCCTGTTATCACTTAATTTACATTGCACAAAGGTAACTTAATTGGTTTGGTATAAGAGTAAAACAGGAAAATAAATTTTTCGTCAATTACTTTCTTATGCCATTTCGTGTTCTATTCTTTCTTTCATAGGAAATCATATTTGTAGCAGATTTGACCAGGATTTCTTTATTTGTAGTCAGTAATGATGCATTCAAACAAAGTACATTTTGGCACTTTTGCAGACTGTCCTGCAATTAGAGGTTGGTTTGTTGGGCATGTAAGTGCTTCTGTTTTATTTAAAAAAAAACACTCCATCGCTAGATTTAAAAAAAAAAACCAAACACGTTCTCTACATCTCCTGCCCTATATACCAAGCTTCAAGGTATTATTTGTCACATTTTCTCAAGTTCTGCTGCAGGAAACCAACCCTAGTTCTTTACATTGACCTCAGCAGCCCATGGCATAAGCCCACTGGACCCTTGGTCCAGGTGAGCTAAATGTTAAAATTTCTCACATTTCTTAGTATCAAAAGGCACATATACATTACTTAATCAATGCCATATACCAACTTTCAAGACCATACCACTCATGGTTTTCAAGTTCTGCTCCGGAAACAAAACCTACCCCTAAGACTAACCTGAGGGACTAAATCTGAAATTGTTTCCATGGAAAATTAAAATTTCTCAGATTTCTTAGTATGAAAAGGCACATCTACATCACCTTGTTAACATGTATACCAAGTTTCAAGTCCGTATCATGAATAGTTTTGGATATATGCTCCAGAAATGAGCATTGTTCTTAGAAACTAAGTCCAAAAAAAAAATTTCCTCCTTGTTGTCTGAGGGAGTTTTTCCTTGTCACTGTCGCCCCAGGCGTGCTTGTTGGGGATAGATTAGGGATAAAATTAGCTCATATTTTAAGTCATTCAAATTCTGTAAAGCTGCTTTGCGACAATGTTTATTGTTAAACGTGCTATAAACTTGACTTTGTAAAAATTTTAAAAATGGCAAAAGGCACCATTTCAGATCTTGCTTGATTTTATGTATACAAAGTTTTTCATGAAGCTATCTTCAGTAGTTTTAAAGATATGGCCCAGAAACCAAAACGTGACCGGATGGACTGAACCGGTTTCTATATCCCCCACCAAACATCGTTTGGGCAGGGGGTTAAAAACCCAAATGTTTGACTTCCCTGCAATCCTGGTTGTGAGTTCAAACACCAGAGCCTTTAAATGAGTCCCTTATCTCTGAACTTTGAATAATTTGATTTGCTTTGAATAAATGTGTGTGCCAAATGAGCAGATGTAAATGTAATAAGCCTGCACGGGCTATCATGAACGCAGGTCATATCATCTTTGTAGAATAAACACCTGCATTTCATCCTGGTATTAATGAAGTTGGTGGTGTATGCTTGTAATTGTGCCACATTGAAAGTGTCAATGCATGGAGGGGGGGGGGGGAAAGTGAAAGCAGGTTAAATGAAACTTACAAATGCCCTGGAGCTCAAATGTAGAAGCAGCATAAGTGACCTGGCAGCCAGTCCGGAGTCTATTTAGTCGCATGGCTGAGCACAAACCTAGTGATCCTTTACTGGCATGTTGGGCTTCTCAGTAGTGTCATGTTTCCCGTAGGTGAAAAAGAAACGATGGCATGCATGGACTAGCTTTCCGGCTCCCAGATTGGTAGTGCTGTCACACAACAGGGGAGAAACCTACTGTGTCAGGAACACTATAGTACTGACTTTGATTAATAGAAAAATGAAATGATCATTTTGTTTGAACCCTTGATAAATAGAATGGGACAAAAAGTAAATATTTGCATACATTTGAATATTGTTACAGCTAGTGTAGTCCCTTTCCTTTATCTCCTGTTATAATTACCTTTATGGTGCTTACACACTGAAATCAGTTGTTCAGTCACCCATTTGACCAGGGTGTCTTGGCTCACTCGGTTTCTTCACGTCATCCTTGATGGCCTCCACAGGCCAGGCTCTCAGGACCGTGAAGGACCTCTTGCTCTTGTTTTGCCATCAGCCACGCACGTCCAGCCCGACCGATTCTCTCCCCGCAGTGCTATTATTACTCTGGCTAAAGCTGCTCCCATGAACACTGGCATTATTCTTTCTCCCATTTTTTTTTTTTTTTCCCCCCACAGATGGAAAGAATGATGAGGTGGTGTGGGGAAAGCAGAAATTTGTCTAGCTCCACTCTGCTGATGTTAATGTTGTATATAACAGAAACATCTGCAGGACGTATGTGCATTTGTTTTCTAGCGGCCATTCCCCCCCCAAAAAAAAAAAAAAAAAAAGCTGGAAGCAATTGCTACACAAAGTTTGCATACCACTGGCAAGTCGCAAAACTGTTCAAGCAGGGACGAAAGCAGCAGAAAGTTGCAGGAGTCCAAAACTAGTGTTGGTTATCATTCTGTTTAATCCTACTTAAAGAACTTTTTAAATGGTTTGCTGGTATGATTTTCCTTTTTATGAGGGTTGGTCAAACTTTTTTTAAGGATTATTATAAATGGGTGCCACAATTTTTTATTTTTTTTTTCTACACAATCTCAATTTTTAGTTCAAGTGTTTAATCACTTAAGCGTCTGGATTTCTCTGGAAAACATTGTTTCAGTTCTAATTTGTCACAATTTTAATGTTTTTCATTTGACAGGTATGACGAGATTGAGTGGAATAGCTGTTTTATTCTATCCACATTCACTGGATTTTGAGAAACGGAGCAAATTTGATAAATAAAAACTTTGTACAAAATGTCCGACAAAATAATTTCCATTTAGAATGTAAACAAACCAGAGAAAGGACCGCAGCAATTTGTGAGAAATGTTGCTATAATAATTCTTGAAAAAAAAAAAAAAGTTCTTGCCATCAAATTCTCTCTCTCTCTCTCTCTCTCTCTCTCTCTCTCTCTCATATATTCATATATATCTCATTTCATCTCATTATCTCTAGCCGCTTTATCCTGTCCTACAGGGTCGCAGGCAAGCTGGAGCCTATTCCAGCTGACTACGGGAGAAAGGCGGGGTACACCCTGGACAAGTCACCAGGTCATCACAGGGCTGACACATATGCCGCTTTTCCACTACCAATGCGGCTGAGTTGGGCTGAGCCGTGCCGTGCTGAGTTGGGCTGAGTCGAGCTGAGCGGGCTATTGGAGTTGCATTTCGATTACAACCGCGCTGAATCGTGCTGGCTGGAAGTGGGTGGACACATTGGGTGGAGTTAGCGAAAGTGGGTGGACGTCACGTGATGTCGTTAGGCGGAACAAACAGTGACATCAGTGACCTTTTAAGCAGTAGTCTCACGACCCGGAGAGTAAACAATAAACATGGAGGATATGGAGTCGTTAGTGTTGCCGGTCTTGGTGCTGTGGCTTGTTGTCACCGACAACGCGAACAGATACTGGCAAGAGCGTATAGATGAGGCGAGGCGCATAAGGCTTCAGAAATTCTCGTAATTCGTAATTATTATTCTTCCGGGTTTACGGTGTTTACAGATCCCAGCGTGCTCGCGGGGTGTGTGTGGGCATGTGAGGACACTCCTCCTCACCAATCAGTGCACAGGGGAGTGTCTCCTCACGCCCCTAGCCCCACTTGGCTCGGTTTGGCTCGCTTCAGCCCCACTCTAAAACCATGCGAGTTTTGGGGGCTGAGCAGGGCTGAAGCGAGCTGAGTCGTGCTGCTCTGAGGTAGTCGAAACGCAAGCCGTGTCGGGCTGAAGTGAGCTGAAAAAGGGTAGTGGAAAAGGGCCAATAGACACACACAACCATTCACACCTACGGTCAATTTAGAGTTACCAGTTAACCTAACCTGCATGTCTTTGGACTGTGGGGGAAACCGGAGCACCCGGAGGAAACCCACGCGGACACGGGGAGTACATGCAAACTCCGCACAGAAAGGCCCTCGCCGGCCACGGGGCTCGAACCTGGACCTTCTTGCTGTGAGGCGACAGCGCTAACCACTACACCACCACCGCCCATATATATAATATAAATTTCAAGTAGTTTATTTTCTTCCTCTGTTGGTTCAGCAACACAGGCTACATCCACACGACAACGGCAACGAGATTTTATTTTTTTAAATATCGCGTCCACATGGGCAACGGATCAGTAAAATATCAGGTTCATATGGCAACGCAACGCTTGCTGAAAATGATGCAATACACATGCCACACCTCTACGTGCGCTGTAAGACGGTCCCATCGGAGACACCAGAACAATAGAAGTAGACGCATGCGCATAAACCCTTTCTTCTGTAGCATTTAGCATTAGCCACATAAAGTTTTGATTATTAATCAGTAGCGTAAAATGAAAGACGCGGAAAGAGGAATGAACGGGGGTAGATGGAGAGAGAGAGGAATGAACGGGGGTAGATGGAAGCCGGTATGCCAACATTCTGATATCCTCCAGAATTCTTTAATGGTCCGGAATAAATTGAATGCTACACGTTGATGGATTACTTTGTTGTTCTATGCCCTTTTTGAGGAATGTATTGTTGGACTTAAACCAACATCTGAAGAGGTGAGATCGCTCTTTTTTTTTTTTTTTTCCTATGTTTGCTGGCGGGATTGTTTTTGGAAAGCGCATGGGCGGTGCGCGGTTTGGTACTGTTTCCGCAGTGTTTGGACTAAAGACTCTGCCCTAAGGGCTATTTTCTCTCTCTCTCTCTCTCTCTCTCTCTCTCTCTCTCTCTCTCTCTCTCTCTCACTTTGCACCATTACACAATAAATATTCAGTGAAAATATTTTGTAAGCGCTTTTCATGAACCAAGTTATAGGATTTGTTGACAACTCGCATCGAGTTCATTACACTTCTACCTGGCGTGAAGCACTGACAGTCATGTGGTTGTGACGTCATCGTAAACAAATCCGTTCTACTCATCCAGACGACTTCGCAACAGCGCCGTTGCCAGATTTTTTCACTCTGGAACCCGTTCTCAAAAGATTTCGTTTTGGGGCACCCAAAACGCCGGTGCCGTGTGGACACCAGGCCGAAACGATAAACAATTTTATCAGATTCACCTGAATCCGTTGCCGTGTGGACAGGGCCACACTCTGCCATTTTTGTTTTTCTCTTCTTACAGTATATGAGCTGATATCTTAGTAGTAGAGTAGCCAATCAGAGCGCATGACTGCTCATATCCAGTGAATATGTATAGAATAAAAACACTCATGTACAAACAGTAGAATTGTATAGAGCAGGGATATTCAGTGAAAATTTAAGTGTCCAGTTACATACAATTTCTTGCACATAGATGCGAGTAAACGACTAACAGGATTTTCTGAAGACCATACTCACCTTTATTGTGAACTAAACTATTAGGCCTAGTTATTAATTCATGGCTGTGACCAAGTTTTATTTCGTAAAAACTAGAGCCACAGACTCTGAACAAATGGGATCCATTTTGAACTTGAACTGGAGAATAAACTCCTACTTCTGTCCAGTCAACTTGAAACGTTCTGTTTTAGTCATATTGCCATGTCATCACTTCTCTTATTTAGAGAGGGTAAATAAAATGACCGTTCTAAGTGTCCGAGTGGCGCAAGAGAAGTGTCTGGAGCTGATGCCTCAACCATCTGCCCAAGACAGTAAAATTTCTGTGGTAGGTGTACGCGCTGTCCGATCAATCACAGCAACTCTAACCAATCACGGGCATCTGTGAGCTTGTGCAAGCATAAGAGCGCTTTTCTCTGGGTATGTTACACTGCCCTGTGATGCAGCAGTTTGAAAAGATGCTGTTGGCTGGCTTCATATGACTTTGAGAAAGTGTAGACCATCTTCTGCCACTTGACGACAGAGCGAGACTGTTGGATCAGATCTGGGACACTAAGGCCAAGTTTACATTAGACCGTATCCGTCTCGTTTTCTTCGCGGATGCACTGTCCGTTTACATTAAAAGGCCGGGAAACGGGAATCCGCCAGGGTCCACGTATTCAATCTAGATCGTGTCTGGTCCGGTGCTGTGTAAACATTGAGAATACGCGGATACGCTTGTGCTGAGCTCTAGCTGGCGTCGTCATTGGACAACGTCACTGTGACATCCACCTTCCTGATTCGCTGGCATTGGTCATGTGACGCGACTGCTGAAAAACGGCGTGGACTTCCGCCTTGTATCACCTTTCATTAAAGAGTATAAAAGTATGAAAATACTGCAAATACTGATGCAAATACTGCCCATTGTGTAGTTATGATTGTCTTTAGGCTTGCCATCCTTCCACTTGCAAGTGGTAAGTGATATGCGCTGGGATCACACACACAGCGGCTCAGTCCCGAATCACAGCTTGTGCACTTCACTCGCGCGCACTGTGAGCTGCGCAGGGCCGGAGTGCGCACCCTCCAGAGGGCACTCGCTGTTCAGGGCGGAGTGATTTGGAGCGCAGGATGCCTGCGGAGCTGAGCGTATCCGTGTATTGGTGTTGCTGTGTGCACACGAATCGTGTATTGGTGTTGCTGTGTGCACACTAATCGTTTTAAAAACGTTAATCTGATGATCCGCTGATACGGTCTAATGTAAACATGGCCTAAACATGTTCCTGTACAAGCTCCTCGCATTTGTTTTGCTTTCATCTCTGGCATGTTTTAACAGCAAATGGAAAGAGGATGATGTTTGTAGAAACGGTAATTAAAGTCAGGGAGGTGTGAAGGAAGGAGAGCCCTTTTACACATTGTTTTCTGCATTTCAGCACAGGTCAGAGATCTGCGCTCCTCACTGTGAGGGCTCTGTGCTATTTGGTGAGAAACAACAGGACAGACTGTGTGTTAATGTAGTCGTGATGCGAAAAGAATTCTGCCTTACAGAATGGTGACAAATGCCGAGACGTGTTTCCTGGCTGAGTTGTTTATTTGAAATACCATGTGGATGAGAGAAATGCATGGCTCAGACGTTTTGAGTTTTGCCACGCCACTCTAAACGTGTTAGAAGGGTGAAATGACTTAAACCTTGACTAATCTGAAATGATTACAGCATGCACTTAATTTGACTCTGACACCATTCTGTCTACATAACATCACATCTTTGCTGACTTTGACTTTGCTGTCATGGTCTTGCCATGGCATTAAGCCGATATCCCATAATTGTAAATGCCCCACTGATGATTTAAACGTGCAGGACTTTCGAACATCATATGTTGGCACAAATGTGTCATGTGGTTGGCGAACTTTCCCTCCGCATGTGTTAAATTGCTGCGGAAAACACCACGGTACATTTAGCACATCTGCACTCACTCATAATTATGAGCGCCCTTTATTATTTCTCAAACACTCCTTATTGAAATCTCCACTGTGCTCTGTGGAGCAGAAGACTGCACATTTAATGTAATTTCCATTCTTTCCAGGTTTATGATCTGGCCGAGTCGGCTTGGGCAACATGCACGCGTGCCAGTTGTTATACGTACTGTACTTAACAAGCTTAAGATGTATTTCATCCTTCAAATCTATGCTGATTAGAAATAGAATTGGAGTTCATATGAATAGAACGAGTATCCAGTCGTGTTTCGGGGAACGTGCTTAATTTATCATCCCGAAGAAATCCTGTAATCCTTATGGAGAGTAATTAAATATCCCTACGGCAGTAGTTTCTCAAAGTTCAATTTGAGAAGCATACAGTTAGCATCTGTAAATGTTTAGCGAAACGCTCAGTGGCATAAAGTCGAGCTCTTATCTAATTCCTCAAAAGAAAAAAGAAACCCAAACAATTTTCTCTTTAGTGGAATTTGGAGTACTGAAAGTCCGTCTCTCCAGCTGCTGTGAAGCATCGATTTCTAGAGCGCTGGTGGCAGGCACGCTGTCCAGCACATTTAAACTGTGACTGCCTAATCAAGCTGCGAGAGGGTACATTTTCAAATAAGAGGGTCAAGACAGCAAGGGGAATTGTTCAGAGAAGATTGGACAGAAGGGGAGATTTCATTGATCTTTAATAACTTTAGGCCAAACGGCATTGAAACTCCTCCTAGTGCAGTTTTTTTTAAACGTGCTCGGGCACATTAATGCGACAGCTCTGAGAGCAGGAGTTAATCTGAGCTAATGCACTGCGTTAACACTCCTCTCCGTGCAGTAAATTCCTGCAGGCCTCCGTTTTGCACTGTTTAAAAAAAAACATGGGGGATTTGAAGAGCATTAGTGGGACACAAATGTGTTTTTCTTTTATGCAGATGTAAATGAGTCTCCTTTCCAAAGCTGCTGTTTTGAGTACCGCATGTGGTCTGTCAACCAGAGCAGGAATTATTGGTCTCTGAAGAGGGTAGTGTCATTCACAGATATTTTTGTTTCTTCTTTTTTTTTTGCTCTCTGATGCAAATTTCACAGGATGTTCCAATCCCTTGGAGATATATATTTACACCTAGTAAATCACTGTATTTCATGAGAAGGCAAGCTAGGAGGTTTGAATACCGTAATACCATAAAGTTTTCTATAATTGTTTGTTTCAAAGCTTGAATATGGCCCAGTGTATCTGGAAAGCATGCAGAGTCAAGGCCAATTTATGCTGACAACCCAGTCCTCGCAGATAGCGTCGCAGACAGCGTCTGCGTAGCCCCCCCCCCCCCCCCCCCACCTTCGCAGACGCTCTGCGCGCACCTCCCAAAAATTGTGACCACCGCAGAAGCCTCGCAGACAAGAGGGCTCCGATTGGTCCACTCTACATCCGCTGTACACGTACTTCCGCTTCCCTACTTTCCCGGTTTGTTTTGTTTTCACGACCGCCATTTTTAAAAACACGAGCGAAGATGGAGCAGCACGAAGAGCGGTTGATCGAGGAAGTGAGGAAGTACGTACATCTATACGACTCCAGTTCTAGTCATTATAAGTAACCGGAGGATAAACACTCCACTAACCACACCCACCAACTACTCCTAGTGATTTCGCGACTTCGCGCCCCCTTGCGTTGTGGCGGTGAATAACATCGCGCACGCCTATTACTCCCCGCTCAACGATAAATTACAACTGTCTGCGAAAAGCTATCTGTGAAAGCCTTGTCGCAAGAGCATGCAGAGGCCTTCAGAATACATCGTGGATAAAAACAAAAATTGCAAATGTTTTTTCGCAATATTGATAAGGAATAAACATGACTGGGCATGCGTTGTTTACAGTCTGTTGGGGTAATCAATCAATGACGGGGTTGCGCGATGCCGTAACTACCACTGGTTGTGGGTGGTTTTTTTTTTTTAATCCAGTAATGGCATATCCTGAAGTGTTGTTTTTATTCCTCTTATACCACAATTTGTCAACGCTAGCATTAAAAAAAAAAATTAAACAGCAACACTAGCTGGGTTTCCATTAGCCTGCTTAATGTGCAATCTGAAATTGCGACCTAAAAGTAATGGAAACGCATGAATTGCTCACATGAGGTGGATCCCCCCCCCCCCCCCCCCCCCCCCCCCCCCCGATTATTTGACAAAGCAAAATTGAAAGGGAAACACCTTTTTCGCATCTGATTTAAAGACTACAACCGCTATTGCGGTGGATGCAATCAAAATCCCATGCTGAAATCAGGTCTCAGAGATTGGAAAGACCATCACAAGAGGGGAGAACCTAGCATTAATTGCATAACCTCACTCACTGGTAAAACAGACCATTCACAATTGTTTTTTGTCGACTTTTGATTCTATTTTGCACATGACTGCAATGGAAACCCGGCTACTATGTACTTTTGGTCGATTCACAGTTACATTTAACGTTGTCACTTTGTTATAACCACTATAATCAGTCGTTCCCTCACCAGCCAGTCATTTTCCATTTTGTCTCTCTCTCTTTGTTGATGAGACGGAAACTACAGCTTGAAACCACAAGACCCTCTGTTACTGAGAATCATTTCCAAAGATGCCCAATAAACATCTCCTCCCAGAAAACTTGTATACACCATATCAACAATTACTTTTTTTTTTTATTTAAACTTTTTTAGGTGGACTGTCCACCATGAATGTTAGCCTGGGCCCGCCCATCCTAAGCGTGACGCAACACAAAGGCCTGTTGCGAGCTTAGTCTGGCCAGGCAAGCTATCTACAGCTCTTCCAAGCTCCCGAAAAATCAGGAGCCAATCAACTTTGAGCATCTCCAACGGCCCTGGGTAGAGGCGTGTTCAAGGCAGTGACGTAGTGGAACTGCGACCGGAAGCCATAGATTGTTTACAGAATCTATGCCGGAAGCGCTTCATTCACTAGAAACATTACGAACATGGAGCAGTGGCAAGCCTTTGACACAGCGGTAGATGCTGTATTGAAAGCATTCAACGGGAAGTTCTCATTGAAAATGGAGCAAAGAGCAGCCCTGGAGGTATTTATCATCTTCCTGTTACTCAAGCAGTTTCCGTTACGTCACATACGTCAGAGGAAAGAGTGATGCGATTGGTTTAAGCTTCGTCACAGCCTTTTCTGGCTTCGACCAGTAGCAAACTGAGGCATTTCAGGGAGGCGGGTCAACCACGCGCTTTGGGAAACAGTTGGGCTTAATATCTTTGCCAGACCAAATGCTCGCAGAGCTTTGAAGTCGCGTTATCCAGACTAACATTTAGTAGAAATTTGATTTGCCTTGCAGCTGGAACTAGTGTTGCTGTTGCAGGAAATTAATCAACGTCTTTGAACCAATCTGAAGGTGAAGCATCAAGCCTTCAACGGATATGTAGTATAAATCACAATAATATGGCTGAGGTTTGGCTAACAAAGAACCAACAAGGGCCACTAGAAGTTCAGAGATTTTTGTCCAGCATTTACAAATGAATTTCATGAAGAAAAAATGTAAAATAATGAAGTGATTTAGTGCAGTGAGTTACTTTTCACAGCAAGTGGGGGGAGCATTCTAAGAGCACTGGTATCTGATGTTATTACAATATTGATATGTTGTCATATTGCATAACCTTAGTTTGTACAAACTGGTATTGAGTATTGTGCAGCATGTCTTGGCTATGCCAAAGAATCTTCACATTTAACAGTGAAGAGTTTCATAAAAGAAGAGATGCTGTTTAGTCCCGGTTGAAGCAGATCTTGAGAATTTCTGGGTTCTTGGGTCGTTTTTAAATTAGGTGTTGACTACAAGTCATTTTGTGGGTGGTTTTTTTTGGGGGGGGTTTGTGAACGTATTCAGGTCCTAATTAAAATGGACTAGCTGAAGGTAGATGCATAATCATATATTTGAAATTGCAGCAAGTTTTTGACTGCTTTCAGGTTCAGTATGATTTCTATGAGCGCTACAGTTCTTAAATTGCTATGTTCAAGCACTTGTGACTATATCTCGGCTCAGTGCTGCATTGCGGCTCTTTATTGCTTTTGTCTTTTACTCTTGGGTTCCCTGCAGTTCTCGGTGTCTTTACTGTAACGGTTATTCAGGTATTTCCACTGTGAAATGTGCTGCTTATTATTTTAAATGTGAAGGAGGGTGGTGTAAAAGGGAACTGCCTTCCACAAACCACACTCCAATTAAAACGTTGGGTGAAAAATGTGTGCGGTTGAGGGCTTAAGCGTTTCGGTTGTATTAAATAAATCTCGTTGCTAAGGAATTTGGATCATTCTTTTCCTTTTTTTTTTGGATCATGCATGTAGGAGTTGTTAGCTTGTAAATTAATAAGAGAGGTGAAGGGCATGATGGTACCACCTTATGGACATGAAGCAAAAGCCTTTTTTGATCAGTGTTGCTTCTAAACTGTAGCCAGTGTCTACCATTATTTAGTGTTGCGATAATGTTAAGCACAAGCCATATATTTAATGACTCCTAAATTTAATAAATAAATAAAAATCCTTCATGCCTGGATGAGTTTCCTAATGTGGAAAATAAGGCAAGTTCATGCTGTCCTAACTGGTTCATTTAATTGATTTGTATGAACTCTGGCTCTTATTCTCAATCATGAACTGCATTATAATAAATACAGGCACACGGTAAGCTCATTTGAGACTGAACCCCCCCACACACACACACTTGTGCCAAACGCGCGTCATTCCATGACTGTAGCCTGACTCGCATCAAATGCCTATATTTGTTTGCTGAACAAAAGAACATAATTAATCATGGCAGTCCATTTGTTTTATCATGGAAGACTAGGATTTCAGTGCTTCCCCGGACAAGTCTGAATGATTGTGTATGAATCCTGCATACGGTTAGCCAGCCTTCTAAGGGTCAGGAAGGACTTAAATGACAGTTTCTGGGATAGTGGAAAGGAAAGTTGTAACCCGTGTGTGTGTGTGTGTGAGAACTGTGTACATTTGTTCATAATTACAGCAGGGAGGAAACGGAGCAGGGTGAAAACACCATGAGCAGTGTGTTTGACATTTTGAAAATTGTTTTTAACAGAAACATTTAATGAATGTTGGCCAAAGTGGGCTGTTTTTACCCTTCAGTATAAAGCTGGTCCCCTTGGTGTGGGTGCTTTTTGTCCTGATCCACAGTTTCAGGGGCCTGTTGGGAAGAGGCGTATTCTCTGACATGCATTTTCATGATGAAATATTTACAGCACAGGCAAGCTCTGGGTACATGACCTATTTTTGTTTGCTGGAATTATTTACATAACATAAAAAATGAACAAGGTATGGCCGCATGCTTTGAATGCACTCTACAGGCGATTGAGATGGCCAGAGTGACCACCTCGGTGGGACTGCTCTGTCCTCCTGTGTATACGTCCTGATTTGGCTGGTGAACCCCAGGAAATCTGACTAATCTCCAACTTGTGCCATAATGCCCCTGCTCACTTCCCAAACTGCTAATCCCCAGTGTTTGTGCCTCTGTGTGAAAGGGTTACAGGCCGACAGGATTCTTGCCGTGTCTGGTGCGGTGTTGCAACAGTTCATTTTTCTATGTCACCAGTCGTTTCACATTTCTAAAAGTACAACTGGTCTTTATGCTCATGGTGAAAATCCTCCATTTTGAGCTCTAACCGCAGACTATTCTAAGCTTGGATGCCATGAAGACTGAGATATAATTCCTTCCGTTTCTGGAACAGCTATTGCAGGCTAACGCTGTTTCATTGGTGTTAGCCTGGGTGCTTTTGGTGCACAAACGGAAAGTCTTTTAGTAGTGCTGCAGATTGTGGATAAGCCCCACATAATGAGATCACAAATCACCACCTGGTGCTTTTGCCTGCGGCCTGCATACCTCCTTTATGCTATTATTTTGTGATTCTCCTACCTGCCCTGGAAACAAGTGTGTTCCTCCGCTTAGACACCCATCCACTATGTTTTATTTCTCCAGTCCTGGAGGTTAATGGCTACTCTCCTGCCTCTTAAACTAGTTATGTGAAAACTCCTCCATTATTGTTGTTTTATCCTCTTATTGTTTACACTTTGTCATCTCATCATCTCCCCCCGCCCCAGCCATCACTTTTTTGCCTTCCTGTGCCAATGACCAACCCCCACCAAATACCACAGCCTTCTGACCCCTGAGAGGCCAAATCCTCTTAATGGAAGACACACGTTTAGTTCCATCACTGTGAGGATTGCATAGTGACTATAGATATGGAACAATTTCCCCTAAACTGTTAGATTAAAAAAAAAGAGGCCGAATTACTCCAAATTTGGTACAATCATGATCATCTGGAACACATGGCATATGTTGGTACCAAGTCTTTAAACAAACAAACAAAAAACCTAAGCATCTTGCTCATTTCTGTGGTTCTCACACTACCCTGGGGGGTCCAGGGCATGTTTTAAGAAACAGCCCAAAGCAGATCTAGGCTTTTTTTTTTTTTTTTTTAATTTTCTGAAAAGGCCATTGTGGCATTGTTGTCTGTTGGCCTTTACCCCCTTGCCTGGTTGGGACTCTTTCATGGCCTGCCCCCTCCAACCACTGAGAGGTTAATGAGCTGACACTTAAGATGAGTTTCCTGTCCTAGAAGGGGGGAAAAAGGCCTGGTACTGGACAAAGCATGCCACAGGCACTTGGGCAACATCAGAAATCTGGATTAAATTAAACTTTGAACTGGCAGCTAATTTATACATGAGTGTCCCACGAGTTAGGAATCTGGGGGTGGGTGCTTTGGAGCATAAAGCCATGACCTAATGCTGTCTGAGACCTCACTTATCTACATCTGGGCAGGCTGGGGGAAGTATTGCCTGTTTAGAGTGAATAATGTGAAGGTCTTTTTGTGAGGACCTTGGCCACACTTTGGCTAAGATTATCTCCTGATGTACGTTGTTGACGCACTGTTAAGGTGTGCTTGAGGCTATTAGATCGGAGTCTGTAGTAAACTGTTTACTAACACCACAGTTCCAGCTGACGTGTTTTGATTCGGACAACCTTTCTTTCATAATTATAACTCTTTGAGTTCACTTGTTTGGCAAGCACTCGGTTATTGTCTAAGAAATGAACCGATTGTAATCTTTTAACCACTTTGGTTGTAAAGCATAAATCCTCCCTTTTTATTTCCCAGTGCCCTGGGCCTTGTGTAGCTTTGCAGTCAAGATACATAACCAGCTGCATTGCCTGCTGGTCCATGTGCTGTTCGGGTGATTACATATGCTGTAAGGATGAGTTTCCTGCTGATTTCTTCCTCATGTGCCACCTGTGTTTAGAGAGCACTGGAGGAAATTCCAGACACGCTGCGGTATGAAAGGGTTCATTCATCCTCGTGGGCAGTGTGAGTAAAGCTGGGGGTTCCTGAAGCACTTTGGGGAATGTGTCGATTGTTAGGATACGTGTGCTCCCATTTGCTTTTCTTGTGCAGCCTGATGGATCAATTTCCTAGAAGTAATAGAGGCTTTTTTGAACGTTTATAACCAATTTCATAGTCCGTGAGTATCGTTAGCCCTTGTTTGGATGACATTACATTGCAAAGTTGTAAAACATTCTCCTACACTTTTTCAACTTAAATATTGTGCTTTGCGCCACATGGTAATTGGTGTAATGCTCCTGTAAAAAGCTACAGTTCTCCAGAAGATTGGCAGGAAATTTCAGCCGATTCGGTTCTTCATCCAAGAAAGATCTGGAATGTACGCTCGAGATGAGCCTTTCGACAGGGAATGTTGTATGAACACTAACAGTACGCTGCAGTGAAAGCACCTGAGTTGTACCAGATACCAGCACGCAGGACTGTCCAACTGTGTTTGGGATCGGCTGTCTGGTTGAGTTACACTTTCTCAGTTTCTGAGCTCTGGACATGACAGGCATTTGCAACACAACCTCGCTAACGGTTTTGTAATGTGTGCACCTCCGTTCACTGGTCTCCTGAGAAAGGGCATGCTCCCCTCAGCTTATATTTCTAGTCCAGGCGGGTACTGTGTTGGTGTAAGCCTGAAAGGTATGTAGTAAACCTAGAACACTGCAGCGTACGCCAGTGTGGCCAGATGTGGGTGTTGTAGAACCTTGCTTTCAGAGTCGGTGAATCCAAAATGGCTGCCTGATTAATCCTTTGTTATACTATATTTTAGAGGAGGTTGTTATCATGTGGAAAATAAATTGGCCTTGGCTGAAGTTAATTAACAAGATCAAGCTGAAATTGTACTACAGGTCATTAATTTTTACACTGTTAAAGATTATTTGCCCATGACTCGTAACGTTGACGCTTAATTTTTACAGCCATGGAAAAGCCGTGTCTGTACAGGGTTATTACTTTTATACGGCTACATAGACTTATCCAACCCTGAAGTCCTATCAAGTAATATAAAGTCTTCCAGCAATAGTTTTGTCACAAGAAGCTAGGCTTCTTATGTGACGTTTATCCAAGGTAACAAGACGTTACGCGTTCCCGTGTGTGTTATGAACTGACGACACGAGGGAAAAACTTGCCCCCTGCCCCTGTGTACATACAGTTTTGTATCTGGAGACTACAAACTCTGAAATAAGGCACCCAGTCAGTTTCTCTTGTTCTGCCTGTTTCAGAAAACATGCGCTTTAACAAGCTGTTCAGATTTGGCTCCACTTTCTATGTCACAAGTGCAGGGATGTGATTTTTCCGCGAATTCGCAGAATTCCGCTTTTTTCATCTCAAAACTTGAAAAAAAATTTTTTTTCCGTCATTGAGATGAAACGAGCAGTGTTGCCAGATACTGCTGACGTTTTCCAGCCCAAAATATGTTCAAAACCCGCCGAAATGCACTTAAAACCGCCCAATTAGGCGGGAACCGCCCAATCTGTTACAGAGCGATGGGCCAATCATGTACCTCGTTTCAAACGAGGTACGTGATTGGCCCATCGCTCTGTAACAACCAATGAACGCGCTTGTTAGATAGCTGTACGTAAGCTCGCTTCTAACAAAGAGTTGAAAGATGGCAGCCTCCGTGATCGAGCGTAAAGATGCAAATCGAGTTAAAGAAATCGACAGAATAGTGAAAAACAAGTTCCGCTGGGAATGGTTGGAGAAGGAGGTTGCTACGGACGTTGGACATAAGACTGAGACATTTGTTCAGCGATTTTCGTTCTTTGGGGGGAGGGCAGAGGTCTCTGGCTGTCAGGTTTGGGGCGGCTGGGACCTCCCCTGCCCGAGCTACGAGCGTGCAAAGTCGGGCTGGAGCCCGGGATAGAAACGAAACCTAAGCGGAGCGCCGCGGCTCGCCTCGGGGCGAATTACGTCCCGAGGCACGGGGCTAGCGCGCCCTGCCCGCGCTGGTTCTTTGGGGGGAGGGCAGAGGACTCTGGCTGTCAAGTTTGGGCATGCTGGGACCTCCCCTGCCCGAGCTACGAGCGTGCAAAGTTGGGCTGGAGCCCGGGATAGAAACGAAACCTAAGTGAGTGAACACAGTAGTTTTGAATATCCTTAAGTGAGTGAACACTGGGGTTCTGAATATCCTTAAGTGAATGAACACTGTGGAGTTATGATTATCCTTTGGTGAGTGAACACTATAGAGTTATGTATATGAAGTTGACATTGCTAGAGTAGAAACTGCAGAAAAAAAGTGACTGATATGCTGGAACTGGACATGGATGCTAGTATCTTTTTTCTTTGAGAGTTCCTGAAGACTTGTGGATAAATTCTTATGTTGCATCATGTTTGTTTGAAAAGGCACATTTAGGTATGTTCAACTTCTACAGTAATTGAAAGTATAAATTTTGCTTTTCCTTATACAATTTTAATGCAGATGATTTAATTTAGAATGACATTTTTAGGTTTCATGTTTTGGCTTTTTGTCAGTTAAGAATCATTGAATTTACTGTAGGGGCTCAGAGTTGCATGTTGACCATTAAATTGGCTTGAATTTGTTAATCATGACAAGTTTTTTTTTTCTTGTGTGTTTGCTTGCCATTTTAGTAAAATTTTTAAGTCAGAAAACCCCAGAACCCAGGAGCTTCGGGGGGGCTTCGCCCCCCCTTGTCCCCCCACCAGGGCGCTGCCCTGGACCAGCTGGGGGCCTGCAGACCCCCGGCTAAAATTTTCAGATAATTTCACCAGCCCCAAATCACATCCCTGCAAGTGGAGCTCGTTAGAATAATCCCACCCCCGTAATCTAAGCCTCTCCACTCATGGCTTGAGAACTGCCTTTGCGAATTAATATTTGTTAGGAAAGCGCTACCTGATTGGCTGGCAGAAGATGGGGGTGGAGTGAGCAGTGGCTTATCATTTAAAGGAACAGGTGCTCAAATCATTTTGAACAGGGTGTGAAGAGAGCTGTAGTGGTGTGTTTTTTTTTTTTTTTTAAATCCTTGTAGTATTTTGACCAAAGCAGGTCACAAACATTTCATTAAAACCTCAGGGAACTGTGTATACTTGCAGAAATGGGGTACATCACCTTTAAATAATTTGTTCCATACACTTTACTGTGCATTTATAAGTCTTGTCAAGTTGGTACCAGGATACCAAAATAATCCCACATAATTGTGTCCACTTTTTCTAGTTGTGTGCGAGTTGTTTGTCATCCCAGATCCTTGAAAGCATGCGGTGCGTTTTGCATTAATTATGTAAGGAATACAACATGAGTAAGAATGCTGTCACTGGAAAATGTGGTGGTGTGACTCCACCTTGAAGTTGATTATTTTCCTATAATGGCACCCTGAGGTGTTCCTTTCCTCTTACAGCCCAACAATTTGACAATCCTAACTAATATATATAAAAAAAAACCCGGTTCCAAAAAAGTTGGGACAAAGTACAAATTGTAAATAAAAACAGAATGCAATAATTTACAAATCTCAAAAACTGATATTGTATTCACAATAGAACATAGACAACATATCAAATGTCGAAAGTGAGACATTTTGAAATTTCATGCCAAATATTGGCTCATTTGAAATTTCATGACAGCAACACATCTCAAAAAAGTTGGGACAGGGGCAATAAGAGGCTGGAAAAGTTAAAGGTACAAAAAAGGCACAGCTGGAGGACCAAATTGCAACTCATTAGGTCAAAGACACCATCAATGCTGAAAGGTATACCCAGGTTCTAGAGCAACATGTGCTCCCATCCAGGTGACGTCTCTTTCTTTCAGGGAAGACCTTGCATTTTCCAACATGACAATGCCAAACCACATACTGCATCAATTACAGCATCATGGCTGCGTAGAAGAAGGGTCCGGGTACTGAACTGGCCAGCCTGCAGTCCAGATCTTTCACCCATAGAAAACATTTGGCGCATCATAAAACGGAAGATACGACAAAAAAGACCTAAGACAGTTGAGCAACTAGAATCCTACATTAGACAAGAATGGGTTAACATTCCTATCCCTAAACTTGAGCAACTTGTCTCCTCAGTCCCCAGACGTTTACAGACTGTTGTAAAGAGAAAAGGGAATGTCTCAGTGGTAAACATGACCTTGTCCCAACTTTTTTGAGATGTGTTGTTGTCATGAAGTTTAAAATCACCTAATTTTTCTCTTTAAATGATACATTTTCTCAGTTTAAACATTTGATTGTTCTATTCTGAATAAAATATGGATTTTGAAACTTCCACATCATTGCATTCCGTTTTTATTTACAATTTGTACTTTGTCCCAACTTTTTTGGAATCGGGGTTGTATATTTTTTTTTATTAATTAAAAATTGTGTTTTCATTAACAGTTATGAAACTATGAACCAATTGTTCTGTCTCTTGAAGTGAGAGGGGAAAAAATGCAGCTTGATGTTGAGAATCTGTGAACTTGGTTGTGTTTTCTTTCCTGTGTCTGGAGAATCCTTCCAAAAATGCTGAGTAAACCAAAAGCTTCACTGTATCAAGTAGTGATATATAGTAGAGTAATGGTTTTTCTCAGGCACTTTTTGCTCAATTCTCAGTAGGTTAGGGGGAATTGCTCCCCCTTTTAGCTCTTGTGTCCAGGCGTAGGAAAGGTTCCAGGTATTGACAGTATAATAGAGCTTTATATAATCATACTTTTGGCATGGTTATTTTAAGGTATAGCTACAGCCCATGTGCTGGACACATCAGTTTTTCAAAACATGCTTCAAACCTACAGGTATTATGTCTCCAACCACTACTCCTTTCATTTATATTTCCATGTAGTTTAACATGTCTGATTTAGATGATTGTTTTCATTATGAATACATTACATTTTATATAGTTCAGGATACATGGAAGCGGTTTTCCTGTTTAAACCCATTCAAAATAACTTTTTTTGGGGGGGGCATTGTTGCATTGAACTTGTCTCCATCTTTGACTTGAGTGAGCTCTTTAGAATCTGAGGCTCCTGAAAGCATTTTTATGAAACCATATCCATGCATTTCTCCAAACTTACCACCGACTTTTGCATCCGTTCCTTCTGCTTTAACTGGAGTGGACAGACCTGCTGCGCTGCGCCAAATCTTGAAGTATTTTTATTCAAATCTTGACTAGGAGGGTGAAGGCCCATTTCCCAGCGTATAATGTTTCGCAGCACACAAAGAATTCTTGGCTTTTCTGTGTGTATCAAAAGCTGTTTAACTGGGTCGAGAAATCACAGGGTGGCCATAATCCACTATGGAGCCACAGGGAGCCATGGAGATATGAGAGCAAAGCCCCATCACAGCAGTCCTTTGGGTTCCATTAAAAATATCCTTGAAAGCGATGTGCGCGAAGTTGTCCCTGTCAGTAGCTTTAGTCAGGGTTGTGAATGTGTGCTTATGAGGTATGCAGATTTTAAAGTTTGGGTTAATTAGACATTGTTATGCACTAATGCATCAGCATTTCAGGATTCTTAATCAGTCAGATTTAAGTAACACTTACCTATAGGATAAGTGATTTTTGTAGAATTTGGATAGGAGTAGGATTTCATGACGTGTTCATCTGTGATTATTGCATGGAGATGATCAAACTGCCAATTAAAAAAAAATACGCAACTGTTTCACAACACAGGCTTCATTAGTGCTTACAAACAGCTGGCCATGTTCTGTTTAAGTTTGCTAACCAGATAAGCTCAAGATTGTTTTTACTACAGTTTCTCTGCTCAACTTTCCCTATTAAAATTCCCTTGTTTAAAAAAGCAAAATTCTGAAGTTCCTTTTAAGCATGAGAATTATATATATATATAATCAGTTTTAAGTTGTTTTCTGGATTTGGAGCCATTTGCTCAGAGAGTTCAGCATTTCTGGTGAAGTGTGAAAGCTGTTTTTGGGGCCTGGAGCCCTGTAATTAGTTTGCGTTTGTGGTATGAGTGCTTGCACTGGGGGGGAAGCATGTCTCTCAAGGCCAATTTATGCTGACAACGCAGTCCTCGCAGACGGTGTCGCAGATAGCGTCTGTGTAGCCCCCCCCACCTTCGCAGACGCTCTGCGCGCACCTCCCAAAAATTGTGACCACCGCAGAAGCCTCGCAGACAGCGTCGCAGACAAGAGGGCTCTGATTGGTCCACTCTACATCCGCTGTACACACACTTCCGCTTCCCTACTTTCCCGGTTTGTTTTGTTTTCACGACCGCCATTTTTAAAAACACGAGCGAAGATGGAGCAGCACGAAGAGCGGTTGATCGAGGAAGTGAGGAAGTACGTACATCTATACGACTCCAGTTCTAGTCATTATAAGTAACCGGAGGATAAACACTCCACTAACCACACTCACCGACGACTCCTAGCGATTTTGCGACTTCGCGCCCCCTTGCGTTGTAGCGGCGAATAACATCACACACGCCTATTACTCCCCGCTCAACGATAAATTACAACTGTCTGCGAAAAGCTATCTGCGAAAGCCTTGTCGCAAGAGCATGCAGAGGCCTTTACTGGCCTTTATAAAAACGGCTCCTCGTTTTCAGGTGGTATTGTCAATGACTATGCCATGCATCCAACAAAACAAAATGCCAAAAAAAACAACCCCCCCCCCCCCCCCCCCCACACACACACACACACACACACACAGTACTTTATGACTTGAGAGTTGGTAACAAAGAATAACTTAAAAAAAAAAAAATGGATTAACATGGTGCCTAATATTTTGCAAACCTGCATGCACAAAAGGTGTATGGAATCTTGCAAATGATTCCCAATTCAGAAAGAAAACTTCTCTGTGAAAGCAAACCTGCAAATACGAGCTCATCCTACAAGTGAGCCCAGACTCAGGCCTTGGAGCACTTCTGAGTATTATTTAAATGGTGTGTGTGTCGTCATCAAAACATACTGACTGGATTTGATGCAAGTCTGAAAGCTATTCGACAGACAGGTTGCTTTTTCTGGATGCAGTTTTGTGAAGACTTTTTGTCTTTAGGTTTTCTCTATTAAAAAAAAAAAAACGGTGGCTCAGTGGGTATGAAGTGCCTATCATCTGTCTAGAGCCAAGTATCTGTGGCGGTATGGAAAGGAGACAGTTATTCTCGCTAGTTAAACAGTCTCGTGAGAATGTTGTGAATTTAAATGAAATTCAGTGTGTGTGATGGTGCGTGCTGGCAATAGCAGATTTAAAGTGATCTATCCTCAGGGTTGGATGGAGTACTCTGACTAATTGCTGTGTATCTGTCTAAATCTATTCAGTAATGCTGTATATTCTATAACGATACATAAGGGAATTTATTTAGAAAATGCAATAAAGACAGATATTGGGAAACAGTGGTAAAGGTCTCATTATCTGTAGCCGCTTTATCCTGTTCTACAGGGTCGCAGGCAAGCTGGAGCCTATCCCAGCTGACTGCGGGCGAAAGGCGGGGTACACCCTGGACAAGTCGCCAGGTCATCACAGGGCTGACACATAGACACAGTAGGGCTGGGCGATTTTACGATTACGATGTTATTCACGATATAAAATCTCTACGATCAGAAATTAGACACGTACGATATGCCTACGATAAGCCTACGCCTTCAATAAAATTACTTCATCCGAAGTTTTGACAGACACGCGAATAGCCAATCATAACTAAACAGTACCGCACGTAACCAATCAGTTGGAAGAGAGCCACGTCAAGTTAGGTTGCGTGCACACACACACACACACACACACACACACACACACACACACACACACACACACACACGTGTAGCAGCAACGCACAGCATGGCTGTGGTGAAGTTTGCAGGAGCGCGGCATTTCTCCAACAAAGCGTGAAACAAAGCGATTATAAAAATGAGCGAGAAGCCGACTGACCGGAGTTCTGAACAGGAAAGTCAGAGCACTGCCCTGGAGGACATCGTTGAAAAGAAGGGCCAGAGATCTTCGGTTGTGTGGAGGTATTTTGGATATTTAAAATCGGACATACAACAAAGTGTTACACAAAACCTTAAACACACTGACGTACAGGATTGCACTTTTTTTCTCCTTGCAGCATAAGGTTTACACATCAATATGTCTTTTATGTTTATTTGAAAGCTGCTAGAATTTGCACAAATGATTAACAATGGTATATAGTTTTTATTTTTCAGTTTCAGTTTATTCATTTGAACAAAAAGAACAAAAGAATGTGCATCCAGTTTGTTTTGGTTCTGTGAAACTTGAAGGCTTGTTAAGCTATTTTTATTAATTAGGAAGGAACTACTAATTTGTAATGTTCATATTTTGAGCAGAAAATTAAAGAAAATACAAAAATGGTGATTTGATTTATATCGTGATAAATATCGTTATCGAAAATTTTGAAAAAATATATCGTGATATAATTTTTTTCTCATATCGCCCAGCCCTAAGACACAGACAACCATTAGTGGTAAAGGTGATGCAGAATTTTTTAGACTTTGTATAATATTTCAGAAAGTAGTGAGGTCACAAAAGATAGAGAATAAAAACTAAAATGTGAAAACCAACACCAAGTGCAACAGAGATGAAGGAAATGCCAATACAGTAATGATTCTGACCAAAATAAGACAATTACAATTTACACCCATTCAATTTGGTGTGTGTGTGTATGAGTGAGTGAGAGGTAGCTATTTTACTTTAAACACTTTGGAATGGTAAAGAGAGTAATTACTCTTTATATAAATATACAGGGATCAACGTGTGAAATATAAGGGAGACCAAACTACTCGAGCTGTTTAAACAAACTTTCTTTTCTAACTTTCTATTACCATGAGTAGTTTTAGGTAGATCTAACCTAGTTCATACATCCATTATCCATAACCGCTTATCCTGTGCAGAGTTGCGGGCAAGCTGGAGCCTATCCCAGCTGACTGTGGGCGAGAGGCGGGGTACACCCTGGACAAGTCACCAGATCATCGCAGGGCTGACACATGGAGACAACCATTCACATTCACACCTACAGTCAATTTAGAGCCACCAGTTAACCTAACCTGCATATCTTTTGGACTGTGGGGGAAACCGGAGCACTACACCACCGCAGCCTAGTTCAAGTCAGAATAAAAGTTTTATCAAATGGATGCAACCTTAAAAAATACACAGATGATAAATGCCAGAGAGAATTACACTGCATAAGACATTCCATGCATGAAGTAATAACTACTTATACCTACTCAAGTATGCATGTTTTTAACATTGTCAGAGAAGTGTGGAATCCATTCTACGGAGCGCAGATGTTTGTCAAAAACCTACGGAGTTCTGACTCCAAAACCAATGGAGCACAAAGGGATGTCAGAGCAACATGATGATATATTCATTGCTTTGTTTTAAAGAATGTTGATTCCAAAAACCTTTCACCACTTACTAGGGACGTAATCAGGACTGTCATGACCCAAGACCAGAGTGTATCAAGATCCAGACAAGACCAGGACTTTGAGGGATTGAGACCAAGTCACGACCAGGGCTAGACCAGTGGGTGTGAATGGGGGGGACGGGTCACAGCCATTAACAGTAACGAAAATTTAAACTTAACAATGAGTCACGTTATTGGTTGCATTTGAACCAGGAATTTTTACATCCAATCACAATAATGACAAATCAGACGATGCACAGGCAATTTAGTGAAATCCCTACAGTTGTGGTCTTGAAATACGAGGGCAAGTCAAAAAGTTCAGACAAATTGGGGGGGGGAACCCTTTTATTTATGAAAATAAAGCTATTTCTCTACATATCCTCCATTTAAGTCTAAACACTTCTGTAAGCAGTGTTTCCATTGGAGAATTCCTTCTTTGTAGAATTCTGGGGGATGTCTTTCACAACTTTTTTTTTTTTTTAATTATAACCTCTGTCTTAAAACTTTTTGACTTACCCTCATAAAATACCAAGTCTCCATGTCCGAGACCAAGACAAGACCGAGTAATAATGTGGTCGATTCTGTGATGACACCAAGACCTTCAAACAGGGTCTCGAGTACTACAACACAAACACTTACTGCTGCTGCCTAGTATGGGTATAGTGAATTTAAAATGGCTAATAAGCAGCTATTGGTGGCTTATTTTCAAAAGAAATTTGCCATGTTCATTATTCATGGTTAAAATTCTATGCTGAACTGTCCTGTCATTGCCCCCTTGGCCTGAATGCACATTAAAGTTCAAAATGTATCATATCTAAGTTCTGTGGATGAAAAATGGTCATTGAACATTACAAACCTCTCAAAGCATAGATCATTTTGAATTGCATTCATTGTATTGTCTCTGAAGCATTTGATAAGCCAGCCCTGAAACCCACTAATGGCCCTTTTCCACTACCCTTTTTCAGCTCACTTCAGCTCGCTTCAGCTCACTTCAGCCTGACACGGCTCGCGTTTTGACTACCAAAAAACAGCACGACTCGGCTCGCTTCAGCCCTGCTTAGCCCCTAAAACTCGCACCGTTTTGGAGTGGGGCTGAAGCGAGCCAAACCGAGCCGAGTGAGGCTGGGGGCGTGAGCAGACACTCCCCTGTGCACTGATTGGTGAGGAGGAGTGTCCTCACATGCCCACACACGCCCCGCGAGCACGCTGGGATCTGTAAACACCGTAAACCCGGAAGGAGAAGAATTACGAGAATTATGAAGCCTTATGCGCCTCGCCTCATCTATACGCTCTTGCCAGTATCTGTTGGCGTTGTCGGTGACAACAAGCCACAGCACCAAGACCAGCAACACTAACGACTCCATGTCCTCCATGTTTATTGTTTACTATCCGGGTCGTGAGACTACCGCTTAAAAGCTCACTGATGTCACTGTTTGCGCCGCTTAACGACATCACGTGACGTCCACCCACTTTCGCTAACTCCACCCAATGTGTCCACCCACTTCCAGCCAGCACGGTTCAGCGCGGTTGTAGTCGAAATGCAACTCCAACAGCCCCACTCAGCTCGACTCAGCCCAACTCAGCACGGCACGGCTCAGCCCGACTCAGCCGCGTTTGTAGTGGAAAAGCGGCATAAGTAACCCACAAAATGAGTTTCATGGTGTTACTGTTTTTACTAGTAGGTCAATCTTAAAGGATATATGCAGAACCTTTTTATTTTTAAATACATTTGAGTGGATAGTATCACCATCCTTGACTCTTTTATGCTGCATAAATGGGAATAAAAAATATATATTTTTGAGTTAAAATCGACCGCAAAGTTGGCATTCGAGCTGCCCCGCTGAGCCAGCCAGCCCTGAGTGTGTGACGTCACAGCAGGAACCGGTTTTAAGGCCGAGGCCTTTGACAGCTATAGACCAAACTCATACAAAAATTTATGGTGAAGGCAAGAAATACCGTTACCGACTTGCTCAACTACAGGGATGAGAATTTTCCACTGATCGGCGGATTTCCGACTTTTTCAGACCAAAATGATCGTTTTTGAGATTGATGTAAATCTGTTGAGAAATTTTCGGGGGGTATGGTTAACGATCTGTGGTCACCTTAAAACGTCTTGATTCTTGGTGGGCTCCGGGTTAACACACTCGAGTCTTTCGACATGTCGTAATTAACATTCACTTTTGCGACAATGTTCGACTTATTTGCAGTAGAATTTTCAGGAAATCCCATCGCGTGCAGTGTATAAACACATGTACGCATGCTCTCCATGCGTGGCTTGCAATCGCCGTTCACTGACCCGTACACACTGTTTGTTTGACGATACGCATTGGTAACATCGGAAAGACGCATGTATTCCGGCGGGATATTTTAGCATATCGACAATGGCAAAAGTCCTAGGTAAGAAAGAAGAGGATCGAGCGAGGGAGATTGATAAAGGTGCAGGAATAAAGAACTGTTTTTCGATGGGCTTGGTTAGAAAGAACACTGAATGTCGAGATCGACAAGCAGACTGTCACAACGAAGCTCGGTGATCACATACGGAAAATGGACATCCCAGGAAAAGTACTTTGCTCGTTGTGTTCTGACCTGATAAACTCCGCTAGTAGAGGGGCAAGGACTATCGAACTTCACATACACCAAAAAACACAAAGGTAGGTCGAAAATTATTTTGCCTGTTCAATGACTCATTATCGCACGAATCAATGCCATGGTGTGTGTATGGATCTCAAATACATGTCATATACAAGTGTGTATCTTTTATAAATGAGGTTAGCTTATCTAATGTAGCATGTTGGGGAGAATCATAGTATCATATATCTATATTTCTGATAAAATTTTAGGTATGATACCATGTATAACTCTACTATTTATTGCTTGTTTCATAGGGGGACGGGGGGGAATTGCTGGCATGTGCCGCACGGGAGCGTCTGCCCAAATTTTTTAGGCTGAGATGAACTTAGTTTTTGATTTTAAAAAAAATTTCCAATATGTAATGCCAATTGTACATGCCTGCTCTTTAATTCAAAATCACCATCTTGATCTTCAAATTGACCACATGGTATCTGTATTACATTACACAACATCCTGTCGAGATAAAACCTAGTTAGTACACACAACAGTTGAAAGGGAAGTGATGAGTGATGTTGAATGTTGCCTGCTTAATATGCAAGACCTCCTGCTGCCATGATAACATCAGAAGAAAGCTTTAAGAGAATTATATGATAGAACTTTTTTCTGGTTTGTACTTCATTGTAAAGGATTAGAGTATTCAAAGACATGAAAAGCAAAAATGCAGAAATATAATACTGTAGAGGGCGGCACGGTGGTGTAGTGGTTAGCGCTGTCGCCTCACAGCAAGAAGGTCCTGGGTTCGAGCCCCGGGGCCGGCGAGGGCCTTTCTGTGTGGAGTTTGCATGTTCTCCCCGTGTCCGCGTGGGTTTCCTCCGGGTGCTCCGGTTTCCCCCACAGTCCAAAGACATGCAGGTTAGGTTAACTGGTGACTCTAAATTGAGCGTAGGTGTGAATGTGGGTGTGAATGGTTGTCTGTGTCTATGTGTCAGCCCTGTGATGACCTGGCGACTTGTCCAGGGTGTACCCCGCCTTTCGCCCGTAGTCAGCTGGGATAGGCTCCAGCTTGCCTGCGACCCTGTAGAAGGATAAAGCGGCTAGAGATAATGAGATGAGATGAGATAATACTGTAGAGCTCGTTTATATTAAAAGGTGCATTGATTTTTTTTTTTTCTGAAATCATCAAATGCAAATTGATTAAAAACAAGTCTCTTGTACCATATTAATAATTTTCACCTGGTAGTCCACCAAGAAGGGGAATTTATTTCTAAATACGTTGCAACTTTTTGCTGATAAAATTAATGGTTTTGGGGTAAAACAAAAAAAAAAATAGCCAAAAATCATTAGCTCCCGCCCCCTGGGCCCTGCTGGGTGCCTGCGGCCCCCCAAAACCCCGGCTTTTTTCAGACTTTTTAAAATATTTTTCATTCTCATCCCTGCAACTAAGACTGTGGTTTGACTCTTCATTAAAACAGGATAGACGTTGTAACTTATGCAACATGTACAGGCATGCATTTTCACTGATAAAACATAAAAGGCTAATTAAATAATCAGATGAACTGAGACAATCACATTCTGAAGCAAATTAAATAACCTTATACCGCTAACTTAAACACACAATACAAGTTACATGTATTAATCTAAATGCAGGTAAACATGTTTTGTATCCAAATGGGAGTCGCAGCTTACCTTTCTGTGTTCTTGCTTCTTGAAGGCCGATCTTGTGGCCGATTTTGTTTTTGAAACAATGACTTTCGGTTGTCTGTTCAGTTCTTTGTTCATTTGCTGCTTCTATGTAAGGGCGAGATGGCGGCAATATCCAGTGGAGAAATCCGATGGCTGGTCCACTCCTTCTCCATTTTCCTCATATTGAGTACTCCTGCCATTTATTGCTCGGCTCAGGCAATTAATAAACCCGGGATGGGATGTCACCGGTTTTAGCGACAACCGCAGGGAGGTCACTGCCTGAGCAATATGTCGTGTTGCGTTCCGTCCCGGGTTTTACCAACAACCCTCGGCTCACGCTCCAGGAGAACTGATGCAACTTAACTTGCTTTCCTTTAAAAAAAAAAAACCTTTCCTTTTCTTGTTTTCCTTTAATTGTTGGTACTGCACCCTCTTTCAATACAGGCTTATAGACAGTGCTCCTCAACAGATCAGAGGTTTCGTACGAGTCTTCAGTAAAATGTGCAGCGCAGAGGAGCACCCAATGTGCCCGTGAACTTCTCGCTAAAGGCGTCCAAATCTTTGCAGTTTGAACATTCTTGGGCCATGAATGCAATGTAAATCCACCTTCTACGTTCAAAACGGCTCAAAATGGAGGATCGGAGTTGCAGTCAGCTCTGTGTTTTAGTATAGCGTAAATGGTGATGAGACCGATAGACTTCCCGCTGTGACATTACAGACGTCGAGGTCATTCACTCGGGCCACTACCTCTATGAATCATTTTAATCATAAAAATTACTATATTAGATTTATTGTTAATGCTTAAAACTATTCCTGTGCCATTCTTGAGGTCTCAAGGCATTTATAAATGAAAGTGAGGCCATGGTTCTGCGTATCTGCTTTAAGAACGGATACTGTTTATAGATTTGAATAGGTACCGTAGTAGGAAATGCAGGTCTGGGTTAGACAGGATAGACTGTGAACTGGACTGATACTGTGTATCCAGATGTTTGTGTCTTTGTATGTCCGATTCTGGGGTTCATTACTATTATTGATTGATCTGCTGGGATAGATTGAATAGTCTAGGACTTATTGTGCATTTGGGGTATGTTGCCGTTTGAACGGGAAACCATGAAATTGAAAGGCTTCCTCTGAGGAAGCAATACTGAAAAGAGGAAGTCATAGCGGCAGTATGTGTTTGATCGTGTGCTGACAGTTTTGGTTAAAGAAGTAGCCCTTTTTTTCCGTTGCTGCCGCAAAGTGAATTTGTTTGATTGGATTTTTCCAATGGATTTGATTTGGACTTTAAGATGCACTTTCAATATCCTTGTTGAGGCTCTTCATGTGAAGTTTAAGTGGGAATCTTTCTTCTAAGAAGACCATGGAGGATTGAGGTTCTCAGTTTCACTCTGTCATGTGAGACTTCAGTTATGACAAGCTGTTTTAAAATGGTTCAAAACCTAAAATGCGCTGCTGTTATTACAGTAACTATCTACTTTGAACCGTGCTAAATAAGTGACTTTACCCTTTAATAGGTAATATTACCATTCCTTCAAAAATTCTTGGCCACTTGTACTTGGTTACATTTGGAGATTTTCAACTCTTAACTCTTTTACCCCTTAATGACGACCCCGTGTATATCCCATAATGACGACATATGACGCCTTGTCTAAAACATCTTTAGACATTTTTTCTTGTAAATATGTTCGAAGGGTGAACAGTATATACATATACAAGGGTGGCTGTAGCAACTGCTTTAAGGGGTAAAGAGTTAAACTAAGCCCATGTTTACATTAGACCGTATCAGCGGATCATCAGATTAACGTTTTTAAAACGATTAGCGTGCACACAGCAACACCAATACACGATTTGCGTGCACACAGCAACACCAATACACGGATACGCTCGGCTCCGCAGGCATCCTGCGCTCCAAATCACTCCGCCCTGAACAGCGAGTGCCCTCTGGAGGGTGCGCACTCCGGCCCTGCGCAGCTCACAGAGCGCGCGAGTGAAGTGAACAAGCTGTGATTCGGGACTGAGCCGCTGTGTGTGTGATCCCAGCGCATATCACTTACCACTTGCAAGTGGAAGGATGGCAAGCCTAAAGACAATCATAACTACACAATGGGCAGTATTTGCATCAGTATTTGCAGTATTTTCATACTTTTATACTCTTTAATGAAAGGTGATACAAGGCGGAAGTCCGCGCCGTTTTTCAGCAGTCGCGTCACATGACCAACGCCAGCGAATTAGGAAGGTGGATGTCACAGTGACGTTGTCCAATGAGACGCCAGCTAGAGCTCAGCACAGCGTATCCGCGTATTCTGAATGTTTACACAGCACCGGAGCTGACACGATCTGGATTGAATACGTGGACGCTGGCAGATTCCCGTTTCCAGGCGGTTTAATGTAAACGGACAGTGCATCCGCGAAGAAAACGAGACAGATACGGTCTAATGTAAACATAGCCTTAGTTCCCCCTTTTGCTGTTTATAGTAACCCCCACTCTTCTGGGAAGACTTTCTACTAGATTTTGGAGCATGGTTGTGAGACCAGGCACTGATGTTGATGACTGTCTGGGGTTCATCCCAAAGGTGTTCAGTAAGGTTGAGGTCAGGGTTCTGTGCAGGACACTTATTCTACCACTTCAGTCTTTGGACAGCCATGTCTTCATGGACTTCTCTTTGTGCACAGGGGCACTGTCCTGCTCGAGAGCAATTCCAGCATTATGGACGTGACACTTGAACTCAAAATGGCAACAAATGACCCAGTGCATGTTTTATTGTCTCCCAGTATTTAAACAGGTGTTGCATATTTTAAGGCTGTACCATACTGGAGAAGTGATAGAACAAGAACAATTCCCATAGTACATCTAGGGCATGCCAGAAAATGCCAATAAAAGATGCGTTATGGATGTGACAGAAAAAGTATCACTTTTCTTGGGTGACTGTACATTTTTATCAAACTCTGTGAAATTGTAAACCTAATGTCGAAATGGAGATATCCATTTGATAAAGGGGTCCAAGGTGAATATTAAAAAATCTTTGTTTAAAATATTTTGTATTTTATGCAGAGTTTCGGAAGGAAAAGTCAGCGTTATGGATGTGACGAAATTCTGTTATGGATGTGACGCGTCTGAAATAGACATGGCGTATGTTTAGAAAATCAGCAATTTAACCACCATAACCCTTTGAAAAACTCTCTATCAGCTAAAACTATCAAAGTTCTTAAATAATATTTAGGATGGCTATTGTTTTGCTGTTTTGTGGATTTTAGCATACATTTCTGTGGCTTGTGGCAATAATATAGAATTGTACATGATCAAAGTTATTCGTGTCATTAGCTAAAGTAGTGAAGGCGAAGGGAACAATTCTTGTGACAAATTGGTTCAACTTATTCACATCTGTAAAATACAGGCCTAGGTGATATCTCTGGGAGTGGTTTTGATGTATTACATGTTGCTTTATTTTTGCATGGTGAGGTTGACATTTACATGGAATTGCCCTCGACGGGGGCGTCGTGGCTCAGGTGGTTAAGGCGCCATACCATGAATGCGGGCGACCCGGGTTCGATTCCGGCCCGAGGTCATTTCCCGATCCCTTCCCGTCTCTCTCTCTCCCGCTCATTTCCTGTCTCTACACTGTCCTATCCAATAAAGGTGCAAAAAGCCCAAAAAAATATCTTTAAAAAAAAAAAAGGAATTGCCCTCGAACAGGTTTTGGGTCCAGGGATGAGAAGTTATAATGTTACAGCATCCAAAGAAGTCCTCTACAGCTCTGTGCTTCTAACATTGTGGCAACAATTTGGGGAAGAAACACATGACTACGATGTTCCATTGTCCACAAACCTTTGCCCATATAGTATATGTAGGAAATGTATCAACATTTTTAGGGTTTTTTTCCCCCCCTCCTTTCTGTACTTGGGCTGTGGTTCTGGCATGGTCTGCTGGTTAGAAGTCTTCCTCTTGCTGTCAAGTCATGAACATGCATGTGTTTGTAGATGAAGCAGGTTCCCATAACTCATCACGCAAAGTTCAGCATCGCTCAAGCCGTAGTGCATGGTAACAATTTACATGTGTTTTGATATATTATCTGCTAGATCGATGTACGTTCTAGGCCTCCCTGCTCATAGTGCTTTCCCAAACTCTTTGAACCATACGAGGGCCACAGAGGCCTTGCATGAAGTCCTACCAAGCGGGATCAGAGGCTTTCACTCCACTTATACCTTCAGACTTCACCTCACTCTACGGTATTCCTTAGAACTGGATATGTCCATTGATTCCAAGATTTTCAGATGAGAGAGGAGAACTCGCTAATCACTTTTTGAAGACTGGCTGAGGCATTTAAGTAATTGCTTTGATCTGTCTAAACCAGCTGCTTACCTTTCTATAAGGCAGAGGAAAGGTTTCACGTGCCTGACTGAGCATGCACCCGTGCAGATGAACAAACTTCTGATTCACAGATTAGTCTCGTCTTGGTCCATGAATGATATAATTCCACAAAAATTTTACCCCACCCACATGCTGGACCATATCCAGGCCTCTCTGGTTTGGTCTTTGATTTGTATTTGATTCCTCCAGGAGCGCCCACTCTCCCCTCGCCTCTCTCCAAGACTATTAATTAATTCCTGATTATGATCCCCAGCAGGGCCATAAAATCTCAGACTTGGAAGAATGGAGAAATCCTACCATCCGTTATTCTTTTTCTTCTCAGGCTTTACTGCTGGAACCAGTTTCCTGAACTCAATGTTTTCCATAAGCATCTTCCATTTCTTGAGAACCACTTTTTTTTTTCTATATTGCTCAATTATGGCCTGTTTGTGCACCACATAGTTGACCAGTAAATCACAGGTTAAGCATTAGATGCTGTGTAAAATGGATCTTGCCAGGTGCATTTGTGGTGCCTCTCTAGAGGTACTCCTATCCATTACACAGTATCCCTCTTCCTTTTCCCATCTGCACAGCGCAGTGACAGGAAACCTATGGTCAGCTGTTTTCCTCTTCACAGATGATAAAGCTGACCTAATAATTTTGCTGCTGACTTATGGAACAGAAGAGGTGACTGAGGAAGCAGTATTGCTTACAGTATAGATCTCTTCCTCTCTGGCTTTATAGATAAGTTTCAATACAAGCTCAATGAAGAGGCAACCGTCTCCCCAGAAATCTCTTCAAAACCTCACTTGGTTAAAAATTGTATGCTGACTGGACAAAATGGAGGCCAGTGGAATAAGAGAAACTGAAGATGCGTCTCCTGAAACATTTCCAGGAAGTTAAATTTGCTTTTTCCATCATATAAAGAATGTATTTAAAGGCTCTCTGGCCAAAACGTAACCATAATACATGGCTTGTCGAGTAAGCCAGTTTTGTCATTAAACTTTACCAAGAATGTCCTGCTTTCACAGAATGATGCAGTTCTTACATGGCAGATGGCCATCCACAGACCTTTTCTTGTAGCCTTTTGACGCACACACTATTTAACTAGTATTTAAAAAAAAAAATCTCTGAAAGATGGGATCACATGAACTTTTTTCAGTCGAGCAACTACTTTTTGCGCCGGCAAGCTCATTGCAGTGTTGCTGCTGAGAAGTGCATAGTGTCCCACACATGGCATGCTTCAAGATTCTGATCTTGTGACCAGAAAAGCATATAAAGGATATCACATGCTCATGCTGTCAGACTTTTGAGACCTCCTAATTGTGCATCACAGGGGTGAAAGTCAGTTTTGAAGCACTATAACCACTTTTGGGGTGGATATTTGTATTGGTGCAGTTTACTTTTGTTTCCTTGACTAGTAGCCTTGCTGGTTAATGCAGAAGGAGGTAAGAGATGTATGCTGTGTTCACACTTGGTGTATTCAGACCAGGATAGTTCACTTGCTTTGGTCCGAACCAAATGTTTTTTTTTTTCATTTTGGTGCGGTTCGCTTTCACACTGTACATTTTAGTAAGCGGACCAAAATCTGTCAACAAAGCCACGCGCCCTGAGGTCGTTCAGCTATTGGTCAGAGACGACACGCGCACAAAGCGTTAAGTTCAAAAGTAGTCATGGAGGCTTTCCGTGCTGTTATTCTTTTTAATGTCATCAAAGCTATATGTTTTTTCCAGTTTTTACTGTTTTCACAATTGTGCGATTACTATGCTGCTGTACAAGTAATTTATCAACAATGACTTCAAAGGGCAAGGCGGCTACGGAGGATAGCGCTGATGAGCGCACATCATGTTGTGACAGTTCTGGCTCTTCACGCAAGACGGAGGAGGTATGTGTCGGGATATTCGCCTTATCCATCGTAATAGATGAATTTCTTTTTTGCGTCGCTAGTACCGCCACTTTTTGAAAGAATGTCCCTGATTTTAATGTAGGTCTGACGGAGTTTCTTCACTTTTAGCCGACATTGTTCTGGGGAGCGCGTGAACCCCTTCTCCTTCATTTTCTCACTGAATACAGCAAACACGTCGGCATTTTTGTGTGTTCTCTCCAAAAGCTCAGATATGTGGACATCTGCCCATATATCCACAAGGGTACGCGTTTCTTCCTCGGCCCACGTTTGCCCCCTACTCATTTTTTGTACTCTGTAGTCTAGCCTACCACTGGTCTGAACGACTGTTGTAAGGTTCCCTTGACAACCGAAACAGTGTTTGCACTTTGCAGTGTAGTGTCAAGACTCTGTTTCCCATAATGCTCGACAAACGACGGAAGCTCCCGAGGTACAAAAAAGCAAAACTGTCAGATTAGGTCCGGTCTGCTTTCACACCTCCAAAAGGTCCACACCAGAGTTCCTTTGGTCCGGACCGAGTCCGACCTTGCAGCTCGGTCTCGGTCCACTTGTTTGGTCCGGACCAGAGTTCGGTGGTTTGTATTCAGACCAACCCAAAAGGTCCGGACCAAGGGAAATTTGGTTCGTTTAGTCGTTTGGTCCGGACCAAACAACGTAGGTGTGAATACGCCCTTATACTGGTACGAAAGTGGTATAACTGTATCGATACAAAGTATACCGGTACAGTTTAGTGCATCTGTCCACACTAGCGAGAAATGTTTGTGGTTTTCTTTCACGGTAGTTGAAATGCGCGTGTGCGACATGTTTCCGTGGTTACCGAGTAACTTCCTTCCGAGAATATGGCGGATGAAACAACGTGTGTGTGCTTTTTGTTGTCAATGTACAGTCTGTATTTCTGGTGGTCATTTATTCAGTCGAATCGTATAAAACGCGCGAGGCAGTTGAGAAAGAAACAAATGAATCTCTGTTCAATATTTTATTCAGCGAAGACATTGATTGATTGAGGTGTGTGACTTTGCGCATGCGCATTATATTTGTATCGATACAGAGCCGCTTCATCTGTCCACACTACAGCGAAGCGCTACAGTACCGATACTGTACCGGTACGAAACCCATACATTTGTGGGTTTCGTACCGATACGGTTATACCGCTACAGTACCGGTATAGTTGCTAGTGTGGACAGGTGTTGCGGTACGAAAGTAGTTTCGTATTGGTACAAAATCCCTAGTGTGGACAGGGTAGTAATGTATTATGCATTTGCATTGTAATATCCAAAGACTGATGGATGTGTTGAGAATTCTGCCAGAATCTCCTTTTAAGGTGAGTTTGGGTGGGAATAATACAAGCTTAGGTTTTCATCTCCCCTCCTTCTCGTCCCATCTGCTCCCTGTTTGAGTCATAACATGGCTTACAGCGAACTACACGCTACACTGAGGGGACCCTTTCTAGTCTTTCAAAGGTTGCTAGGCATGAACGTGCAGTTTGACAGGCTTTTAGTGAAGTAACCTGCAGGCAACAGAAGTAATCTCTCTCTCTCTCTCGGTCTCGCTGTGTCGTTCCCTCATCTCCCCTCCTGTCTCCCTCCTCCCCCCCCCCCCCCCCCCACCTTCTTCCCCCCACCATTTCCTGTCACATTGTTGTATCTCCTTTCTCCATAATCCATCCTTTGCTTGTGTGTGTGTGGAAAGAGGTAAGCCTCCAGCTGGCTCACTGCTTGTTGCACACAGATGTAAATATCTATTATGGCTGCTTTTTTTTTTTTTTTTTTTATAAGGGGCCACAAAGTCATAGGTCTCTTACAGAGGACTTGTCAGACTTTGTCTCTTTCTGGTGCTTGTTAGACTGTCCACCAGGCTTTCACACTGGATGTTGAAATGAAGTCACCCATAAGAAATCACCACTGATGTTCTCAAGGACCGCTTGGTCATCTACCGATGATTTTGTTGGATGAGTGGGTGGGCATTGAGGTTTTAGGCCCTGTCCACACGGCAACGGATTCAGGTGACTCCGATACAATTGCTTATCGTTTAGGCCTGGCGTCCACACAGCACCGGCGTTTTGGGTGCCCAAAACGCAATCTTTTTGAGAACGGGTTCCAGAGTGGAAAGATCTGGCAACGTTGCTGTTGTGAAGTCGTCTGGATGAGTAGAACGGATTTGTTTACGATGACGTCACAACCACATGACTGTGTGCTTCACGCCGGGTAGAAGTGTAACGAATATCACCAGGAAAAAGCCTTACAGAGCACTAGTGAGAGTGAAACACGAGCTTGGATATTATTATTATTATTATTATTATTATTATGTTCAGTGTTAGTTCACAGTAGTAATGCAAGAAGCAGAATAGTGACAGTAATAGTGAAGCAAAAACATGCAATTGTACAAACACTGCAGCTCTACAGCAAAATATTCATTTATGAAATGGTCTGATTCTTAACACCAGTAGTGCCAATGATCTTCTCATTGCGATGCGAGTTGTCAACAAATCTTATAACTTGGTTCATGAAACGCGCTTACAAAATATTTTCACTGTGAATATTTATTGTGTAATGGTGCAATCCCGCCAGCAAAAATAGGGAAAAAAAAGGAGCGATCTCACCTCTTCAGATGTTGATTTAAGTCTGACAATACATTCCTCAAAAAGGGCGTAGAGGAGCAAATTAATCCAATTTATTCCGGACCATTAAAGACGCCGCCTTCCGCGTAGAGTCATGCGTCAGCCTCACCGCCATATTGGAGAGGTCAAAGCGGAGAATAAAGATTAGCTGCGTTTAACTGTACCAACAGGTTTACCGTCCAAACGAGATCACATGGGATTACCTTTCACAGGTGAGAAACAAATTAATCCATCAACGTGTAGCATTCAATTTATTCCGGACCATTAAAGACGCCGCCTTCCGCGTAGAATCATGTCATCCTCGCCGCCATTTTGGAGAGGTCAAAGCGGAGAATAAAGATTAGCTGCGTTTAACTGTACCAACAGGTTTGCCGTCCAAACGAGATCACATGGGATTACCTTTCACAGGTGAGACTGGAAAAATACTTTTCATTGTATTTGGTCATTATAATGTAATTTTACGAACAGATTTTCCTGACTTTGTGGCTAATATGAAGTCTCGCGCATAATAGTTTATGCGCATGCGTCCATACTACTTCTATTGTTCTGGTGTCTCCGAAGGGACCATCTTACAGCGCCCCTAGAGGTGTGGCATGTGTATTGCATCGTTTTCAGCAAGCGTTGCGTTGCCATATGGACCTGATATTTTACTGATTGTTGCCCATTTGGACGCGATATATTTTTAAATAACATCTCGTTGCCGTTGTCATGTGGATGTAGCCTTAGGCCCTGTCCACATGGCAACGGATTCAGGTGACTCCGATACAATTGCTTATCGTTTAGGCCTGGCGTCCACACGGCGCCGGCGTTTTGGGTGCCCAAAACGCAATCTTTTTGAGAACGGGTTCCAGAGTGGAAAGATCTGGCAACGTTGCCGTTGTGAAGTCGTCTGGATGAGTAAAACGGATTTGTTTACGATGACGTCACAACCACATGACTGAATGCTTCACGCCGGGTAGAAGTGTAACGAATATCACCAGGAAAAAGCCTTACAGAGCACTAGTGAGAGTGAAACACGAGCTTGGATATTATTATTATTATTATTATTATTATTATGTTCAGTGTTAGTTCACAGTAGTAATGCAAGAAGCAGAATAGTGACAGTAATAGTGAAGCAAAAACATGCAATTGTACAAACACTGCAGCTCTACAGCAAAATATTCATTTATAAAATGGTCTGATTCTTAACACCAGTAGTGCCAATGATCTCATTGCGATGCGAGTTGTCAAGAAATCCTATAACTTGGTTCATGAAACGCGCTTACAAAATATTTTCACTGTGAATATTTATTGTGTAATGCCTGGTGCAAAGTGAGAGAGAGAGAGAATAGCCCTTAGGGCAGAGTCAATCCCGCCAGCAAAAATAAGGGGAAAAAAGGAGCGATCTCACCTCTTCAGATGATGGTTTAAGTCCTACAGTACATTCCTCAAAAAAGGGCGTAGAAAAGCAAATTAATCCATCAACGTGTATCATTCAATTTATTCCGGACAATTAAAGACGCCGCCTTCCGCGTACGTCATCCTCGTCGCCATTTTGGAAAGGTCAAAGCGGAGAATAAAGATTAGCTGCGTTTAACTGTACCAACAGGTTTACCGTCCAAAGGAGATCACATGGGATTACCTTTCACAGGTGAGAAACAGCAAATTAATCCATCAACGTGTAGTATTCAATTTATTCCGGACCATTAAAGACGCCGCCTTCCGCGTACGTCATCCTCGCCGCCATATTGGAAAGGTCAAAGCGGAGAATAAAGATTAGCTGCGTTTAACTGTACCAACAGGTTTACTGTCCAAACGAGATCACATGGGATTACCTTTCACAGGTGAGACTGGAAAAATACTTTTCATTGTATTTGGTCATTATAATGTAATTTTACGAACAGATTTTCCTGACTTTGTGGCTAATATGAAGTCTCGCGCATAATAGTTTATGCGCATGCGTCCTTACTTCTATTCCCATACGAAAAAGAACAGTAAAGAACTTATAGGAGTTTACCACTGTCTTAGTAGTAAATCCTTATAAATATAAGGATAAATCCTTATAAGGATTTATAAATAAATATATATGCCATGTATGATTTACTCCTGAAAGTGGCCCATTTTGCATTTTCCTCATACAAATTTTTTATGAAAATCTAGTATGTATGAAGTGAACATTGTGCATGGTTTTTACAGATAATGTGTATGATGAATTACACCGTCTTTGTATGCTTCATGTAATGTTTGTAGTTTTAAATTATATTTTACAGTTTAAAATGTATATGCCTTTTATATGTAAATCCACATATGTTTGTGTTGGATTTACATATAAAAGGCATGTACATTTTAAACTGTAAAATATAATTTAAAACTACAAACATTACATGAAGCATACAAAGACGGTGTAATTCATCATACACATTATCTGTAAAAACCATGCACAATGTTCACTTCATACATACTAGATTTTCATAAAAAATTTGTATGAGGAAAATGCAAAATGGGCCACTTTCAGGAGTAAATCATACATGGCATATATATTTATTTATATTTATAAGGATTTACTACTAAGACAGTGGTAAACTCTTATAAGTTCTTTACTGTTCTTTTTCGTATGGGTTGTTCTGGTGTGTCCGAAGGGACCGTCTTACAGCGCCCCTAGAGGTGTGGCATGTGTATTGCATCGTTTTCAGCAAGCGTTGCGTTGCCATATGGACCTGATTTCTACTGATCGTTGCCCATTTGGAGGCGATATTTTTTTTTTAAATAACATCACGTTGCCGTTGTCGTGTGGATGTGGCCTTAGTCAGGCTGTTTTGGGAGTTTGTGTGTGAGGTAGATGCGCGTGTGATGGGGGATGGGAGAGTAGTTTCTGCAAAAGGGCACAGTGCTGTAGATCAAAGGGAAGCAGCAGATAGGTTTATAAGACAGCGCTTTGTTGCATGATAGGTTGTCAGCTTCAGTACGTTCCATTTCAAAGTGAATGGGCCCAAGCAGCCGGCTTTGTGGTCAGACCTGCACTGTACGTGTGAACCCTATTCTACAGGTTTCAGATCAGTGGTGCAGAAGTTCTTTGAAGTCATGTCAATGGTCTTTCCCTCAACAAGGCTTGGGAGGGTGTGTATTTTCAAGAATTCCTTCTTGCCCTTTTGCCTATTGTGAATAGCTCCTAGTGCTTTGCAAACGAGCACATTTAAACGACAAAGACAAGGCTGCTCAAGAACCTTTGTATCAACAAGGCACATGCTACAGTGCTTGTGTGGGTTTGTGTGAATCACTAGGGCTTTGTTGAGTTGGATGGAATTCCTTATGTGCCTCTTTGCTTTCATTCACATGTATATTATTGATTTGCTAAATTGCTTGAAGGAATGCAGTGCCAGGATGAAGTTAAGATGAAGCTGCTTTGAACATTTTTTTTTTTTTTTTAAACTTTGATCATTCTAAGCCTGAGTGGTGATGTCACTGCTTTTTGAACGAATCCCTTATTGTTCTGTTTATTTCATCCCTGCCTTTTTGTTTGAGTTCTTTGCTTGAATTCAAATGCACATGCTCATTTAAAGTGTGTTAAGTCGTCTTATTTCTCAGTTTATGGACTTTCTGATATTAAATGAGATCATTTCATGAACAAGCGAACACGCAAACTTTGTCCATCCTGCGCACACAACCTCGGGGATGGCTGTATTTTTGTGCCCTAAGCCCCATCAGTATGGAGAGGCTGACTGAATGATCAGACTGGGTAAGGTTGGCAGTGAACTGAGGTTGTCATGGTGTTTGAGAAGCTATCCCACAACACACAAAGAGACACCACTGATTTTTCTTTCAGCACCCCTGCATATAAACAAGACATGGCCAACTCCCATAAAGCACACATGCGTATATGTACATCAAAAGCACGTCCACTTTTCATGAAGCTGTCTTTTGCTGTGTTCACACTTATACCGGTACGAAAGTGGTATAACTGTATCGATACAAAGTATACCGGTACAGTTTAGTGCATCTGTCCACACTAGCGAGAAATGTTTGCGGTTTTCTTTCACGGTAGTTGAAATGCGCGTGCACGAAATGTTTCTGTGGTTACTGAGTAACTTCCTTCCGAGAATATATGGCGGATGAAACAACGTGTGTGTGCTTTTTGTTGTCAGTGTACAGTCTGTATTTCTGGTGGTCATTTATTCAGTCGAATCGTATAAAATGCGCAAAGAAGTTGAGAAAGAAACAAACAAATCTTCGTTCTTCACTATTTTATTCAGCGAAGACATCGATTGAGGTGTGTGACTTTGCGCATGCGCATTATATTTGTATCGATACAGAGCCGCTTCATCTGTCCACACTACAGCGAAGCGCTATAGTACCGATACTGTACCGGTACGAAACCCATATATTTGTGGGTTTCATACCGATACAGTTATACCGCTACAGTACCGGTATGGACCCTTTTCACGTGACGTCACGACAAACGCGGCCGCCATTTTGGACATGTACTACCAGTAGTTTACCACAGCCAACATTGAGGAACGGCAGCAAAGAAAGTGTTTATTTTCAGCAAGACTTCCATCATGCCACTATATTGTTGTGCACCTGGATGTAGTAACCATCAACAAACAAGGCAAGGGTTATCATTTTATCGGATCCCGGTAGATGCTGACCGACGGAGATGATGTATAGCGGCATACCAAAGTAGTGACCACTTTGTTGGAGGTAAGACGAATAAAATTAGCCAGAAAAGGCATTACATTGCTGTTAACATTCCATTCTAGTTTACTGTAATTATGATCTGGCAGCTATTTACACCGGATCCAGTGTAAATAGCTGCCGGAGCCAACGTCCGAGGTTCCGGAGCGCGCTAGCTCGCGGCCGGCCGGGGCGCGCTCTGGCAAGCTCGGATGTTGGCTCCGGCAGCTATTTACACTGGATCCGGTGTAAATAGCTGCCAGATCATAATTACAGTAAACTAGTAAATACGGTTTTCTGCATCTCGCTCCTTTTTCTTTTGTTTGTCGCCTTCCTCGCATTCAAACCGATTCGAGCCGAAGTCCACTACATGTCCAAAATGGCAGTCGCGTTTACGAAGGTCACGTGACTGAAAAGGGTCTATAGTTGCTAGTGTGGACAAGTGTTGTGGTACGAAAGTAGTTTCGTATCAGTACAAAATCCCTAGTGTGGACAGGGTATTTGGAGTCATGTGAACGGTGTATTTAGAAGCTATTGGGTCCAGTATGGCCCTTTTCCACTACCCTTTTTCAGCTCGCTTCAGCTCACTTCAGCCCGACACGGCTCGCGTTTCGACTACCAAAAAACAGCACGACTCGGCTCGCTTCAGCCCTGCTTAGCCCCTAAAATTCGCACCGTTTTGGAGTGGGGCTGAAGCGAGCCAAACCGTGCCGAGTGAGGCTGGGGGCGTGAGCAGACACTCCCCTGTGCACTGATTGGTGAGGAGGAGTGTCCTCACATGCCCACACACGCCCCGCGAGCACGCTGGGATCTGTAAACACCGTAAACCCGGAAGAATAATAATTACGAATTACGAGAATTTCTGAAGCCTTATGCGCCTCGCCTCATCTATACGCTCTTGCCAGTATGGCCGAATCCCATTTCACCCCTTGGACCAACCCCTTGGCCCTTCCCCTCCATTTTGCGCGTTCACGTGAAGGGGTAGGGGTATCCCAATCCCAGTTAACGCGGAGGGGTAGGGGAAGGGGTAGGGCTTCTGTACCCCTCCAAACGGAGATTTTCCTGGAGCTGACTCCGAACGAAGGGGTTTGAGTGATTTCCCACAATGCCATGCAGATTTCAGCGAGATTTCATGCGGATTTCAGAAAGATGGCGGTTCCCGTGGCGAAAGATTGTCATAAATGTATTTTCTCCATTATTTACGTGTTTTAAGTTGTTATCCAGAGGAAACACGCCGCTTGATTCGCTTTCGAGCTGAGAATGAGCAGCGATTTCTGAAATCGAAGCTGCTGCTAAAAAGCTTTGGGAGTGAGTATTGTTTTCGGTTGCTTACTGCGTACGTTTTGTTCTGTTATTCTCGCTTTTATTGTTTACATGAGTGTTCTGACACCTCATTCTATCGGATGTGGTGCACGAAGCGGCAAAGATATCCCATTCAGTGGTGTTAGTTAACAAATCACACCCTGCCAGCAGAGATTTCTGTTCTGGCTCTGACTGTAGCGGCTGGTCGCAGCCAATGACGCATTTGGTCGCGTTTTGCTAACGTAAACGCTGACGGAGGTACGCGATGACGTATGCGATCGTTGAAGGGCTATCCCAATACGTAAGGGTTGAATTTCAAGCCCTATCCCTTGTAGCTCAGTTTCAAGGGGAAGGCGGAGGGGAAGGCGGAGGGGTAGGGGTAGAAATTAGAATTGGGATTGGGCCTATCTGTCCGCGTTGTCGGTGACAACAAGCCACAGCACCAAGACCAGCAACACTAACGACTCCATGTCCTCCATGTTTATTGTTTACTATTCGGGTCGTGAGACTACCGCTTAAAAGCTCACTGATGTCGCTGTTTGCGCCGCTTAACGACATCACGTGACGTCCACCCACTTTCGCTAACTCCACCCAATGTGTCCACCCACTTCCAGCCAGCACAGTTCAGCGCGGTTGTAGTCGAAATGCAACTCCAACAGCCCCGCTCAGCTCGACTCAGCACAGCTCAGCCGCGTTTGTAGTGGAAAAGCGGCAGTAGTGTTATGCAGGTTTATTGCCTTGTATTGTCAAAGCTGCAGCCAGTTTGTGAAGTCTCAATAGGACACTTGCAGCATTGGAAGATGAACAAGTCATTCCTCCCAGGGTGGTTGCCAGGGTATAAGGAGTGGGTGGGGTGGGGTGGGGTTGTGACTCCTATAATTTGAGCATGAACATGTGGCGCTGCCTCTGCCATAAACCAGTGACGCGTCACACCAGGAAGCCTCTCCAGCACAGGTGCAGTCTGCACTGCAGCATGTAGTGGAGAGAACAAAGCCTCTTATCAGCAAGCAGACTTTCACAGATAAGCAGAGGCTTGGAGCAGTATGTGCTGTGACTGAAATAGCACTTTTTTTCAAGCTCCAGTAGCAATTAGGGAATGGACACAATGTCAGTTTGAATGTCAAATCATACTGTAGGTTTTACATATCAAATTACTTTGAGGCACCTTTCAGAGCAAGAGTATAAGACTAAAATATTTGTAAAAGTTCAGCTGTGTAAAATTCTTTTTGTACAGATAACCTGCTAACATGACCGAAGGGCGACTGCAACCAACTTTTTTTTTTTTAAGTGGTTTACCATTCATGATTACAGCTACAAATCTGACCATTCCAAGTGGTTTATTGTGGCATTTTTCACTTTTGACTAGTGCCAGAGACACAAGAATTTGACACGGGGAGAATCAACATGTCTGTCTTTAACCATTTAGGCTACGTTTACACTAGACCGTATCTGTCTCGTTTTCTTCGCGGATGCACTGTCCGTTTACATTAACCCCCCTGGAAAAGCGGGGAAACGGGAATCCGCCAGCGTCCACGTATTCAATCTAGATCGTATCAGCTCCGGTGCTGTGTAAACATTCAGAATACGCGAATACGCTGTGCTGAGCTCTAGCTGGCGTCTCATTGGACAACGTCACTGTGACATCCACCTTCCTGATTCGCTGGCGTTGGTCATGTGACGCGACTGCTGAAAAACGGCGCGGACTTCCGCCTTGTATCACCTTTCATTAAAGAGTATAAAAGTATGAAAATACTGCAAATACTGATGCAAATACTGCCCACTGTGTAGTTATGATTGTCTTTAGGCTTGCCATCCTTCCACTTGCAAGTAATAAGTGATATGCGCTGGGATCACACACACAGCGGCTCAGTCCCGAATCGTGGCTTGTTCACTTCACTCGCGCACTCTGTGAGCTGCGCAGGGCCGGAGTGCGCACCCTCCAGAGGGCACTCGCTGTTCAGGGTGGAGTGATTTGGAGCGCAGGATGCCTGCGGAGCCGAGCGTATCCGCGTATTGGTGTTGCTGTGTGCACGGCTAACGGTTTTAGTGTAAACGCGAATCATTTTAAGAACGTTAATCTGATGATCCGCTGATTCGACGTAATGTAAACGTAGCCTTAGTGTCCTGTCCCATTTCCCCCCCTGCACACGCACAATGCAATCATTTGTTCAAGACTATGAAAGTCTGTAAAAACACTCACTAGTCTCTGGTCTGTAACTTTTTTTTGTTTTGTTTAATTAGCAGTTTGTTCTAATACCAAGCTCAAGTTGTCATTTTCGTTGTTGCAGTTTCGTAATTGCCCATTAGTACCATCCTTATTTCAACAAGCTGGCTGGTTATTCTAAATAGAGAGCAAGAGTAAAACTCGCTATTGCCACGATTCATGTTGATGTTCAGGGCTGCATTCCGATTAGTCTAGCTAACACAACAGGATCTGCTGAGTATGTCTTGTAATTGTCACATTGCTTAAGCCAAATCCTCTGGTCCCGTTCTGAGACTACATCTAAATTTCACATCGCATCTGCTCAAACAATCCGAGCTAAGGAAACAACCAGACCGTTTGAAATCCTCAAGCATCTGTTTAGGGAACGCTCCAGCAACTTTAATCCTCAAGCTGTGAGACAGGGTGTTGTGTTTCTGCACAAATATTCAATAAACTCTTGGTCCTTGTATGCACTGTGTTCTTCCGTATAGATATTGGTGACCGCTGTGAAGTCTCCATCCTCCACAGATGATCTGTACCTCGAGGAAACAGGGTCTGGAGGATACCCCGAAGATGACGATGACTTCAGTTCTGGATCAGGCTCTGGTAAGACCTTACCATTCAAGAGAGTGACGCATTCTTCGCTTTCAACAGCTGTTTTCCTAGAATCCGTTATAAGACTTAGCTTTTGGCTCTCTGAATCGTTGTGCTTTTGTATGATTTGGTGCTCCTTTCAGGTACTGGTGAGCAAGAGGAGGTGATGGTTACAGGACAGACACTGTACATAGCACCCAAAGCAAAACCTACGCAGGACAGCACCAAAGAATTCACACCCAGAGTGGAGACTTTCACAGCCAGCCACACAAGAGAACTGCCAAGACAGCCTGTCAGGACAGAGGTTGGTTAAAGCTGGAACCAACCAGCTTTTTGGTTAGAAGGCTACTTTTTAGGTTTTAACTTCTAGATTGGCAGCTTTACGATGTACCATTTTTACATTTGAGATGTGTCTGATACTGTTTACTTCTATTAATTAACCCTATAAATACATAGTCATTTATATATTGAAGTGTGTTTGAGTATTGACTTTTTATAGTATGTAACTTGGGTCTTTCCAGTGAACAGATTTCATAAGACAAACGTAAACAGGGCTAACAATTAAGGAAGATCACAAGTTTTGTTGATGTACACTCATCGGCCACTTTAATAGGAACTTGTTGTTGATTGTAAGATTCCTGTTCTTGGCTGCAGGAGTGGAACCCAATGTGGTCTTCTGCTGTTGCATGCTGAGATGCTTTTCTGCTCACCACGGTTGTAAAAAGTGATTGAGTTGTTATATCCTTCCTGGCAGCTCGAACCAATCTGGCCGTTTTCCTCCGACCTCTCATCAAAGAGGCGTTTCCACCCACAGAACTGTCGCTCACCTTTTTTTCTGTTTCTTGTTTTTCGCCCCATTCTGTGTAAACTCTAGAGACTGTTGTGTGTGAAAACCCCAGGAGATCAGCAGTTTCTGAAATACTCAAACCAGTCCATCCGGCTCAAACCAACACCCATGCCACAGTGAAAAGTCACACTTTGAGATCACAATTTTTCCCGTTCTGATGTTTGAAGTGAGCATTAACTGAAGCTCTTGATTTGTATCTGCATGATTTGATGCATTGTGCTGCTGTCAAGGGATCGGCTGATTAGAGAACCGCATCAAACAGCAGGTGCATATGTGTTCCTAATAAAGTGGCTAGTGAGTGTATCGTTGTATGCATATTTTCAGTAAAGTAAAATGTGTAACAGTGACTTGTCAACACCTGAAACAGTGAAAACCCTAGATGTTTACAGATTTCCATTTCACTTTGTGTATGAATTTTCTCCATTCACCATGTCTATAACCTGAAGTACAGTAAACTCCAAATGTTTATATTTTAACTGATATTGTGATACAGTAGGACTATATCACAATGCACAGTCTGAAATATCACAGGCTGAAATACACAGTACCAGTCAAGTTTGTACACCCCTACGCATTCGTAGGTTTTTCTGTATTGTGACGATTTTCTACATTGTAGAACAATATGAAGACGTCAAAACAATGTAATGACATTTGGACCATATATGGAATTGTGGTAAACAAATAAATGTTAATGTTTTTTGCATTTTTGCTTCTTCAAAGTAGCCACTGTTTACTTTGATGATGCTTTGCATACTATTGGCATTATCTTAACCAGCTTCACGAGGGGGCGGCACGGTGGTGTAGTGGTTAGCGCTGTCGCCTCACAGCAAGAAGGTCCGGGTTCGAGCCCCGTGGCCGGCGAGGGCCTTTCTGTGTGGAGTTTGCATGTTCTCCCCGTGTCCGCGTGGGTTTCCTCCGGGTGCTCCGGTTTCCCCCACAGTCCAAAGACGTGCAGGTTAGGTTAACTGGTGACTCTAAATTGACCGTAGGTGTGAATGTGAGTGTGAATGGTTGTCTGTGTCTATGTGTCAGCCCTGTGATGACCTGGCGACTTGTCCAGGGTGTACCCCGCCTTTCGCCCGTAGTCAGCTGGGATAGGCTCCAGCTTGCCTGCGACCCTGTAGAAGGATAAAGCGGCTAGAGATGATGAGATGAGATGAGCTTCACGAGGTAGTCACCTGGAAATGCTTTGCAATTAACAAGTGTACTTCAAATTTAATTAGTGCAATTTCTTGCCGCCTTAATGCATTTGAGATCAAATAGTAAATCGTTACTGTCCGTTCAAAACCTGCTATGTGACAATTTAGGTCAAATTGGGTTCTCTATGCTGATTGGTCAATTTTGACCTCGTGCTTCCATTTATGCTAATTAGAAAATGGAAGGACCAGTGGATAATCCAGAAGAGACTAGGTTCAATCCCTTTCATGTGATGGGTCCAAATAAACTGTGTGCAATATCAACTATGTGCACCTAGTGGCACACACAGCAGATTCTGCACACAATACTCTTATGCCGCTTTTCCACTACAAACGCGGCTGAGTCGGGCTGAGCCGTGCTGTGCTGAGTCGAGCTGAGTGGGGCTGTTGGGGTTGCATTTCAACTACAACCGCGCTGAACCGCACTGGCTGGAAGTGGGTGGACACATTGGGTGGAGTTAGCGAAAGTGGGTGGATGTCACGTGATGATGTTAGGCGGCGCAAACAGTGACATCAGTGATCTTTTAAGCGGTAGTCTCACGACCTGGATAGTAAACAATAAACATGGAGGACATGGAGTCGTTAGTGTTGCTGGTCTTGGTGCTGTGGCTTGTTGTCACCGACAACGCCAACAGATACTGGCAAGAGCATATAGATGAGGCGACGCGCATAAGGCTTCAGAAATTCTCGTAATTCTTCCGGGTTTACGGTGTTTACAGATCCCAGCGTGCTCGCGGGACGTGTGTGGGCATGTGAGGACACTCCTCCTCACCAATCAGTGCACAGGGGAGTGTCTCCTCACGCCCCTAGCCCCACTCGGCTCGGTTTGGCTCGCTTCAGCCCCACTCCAAAACCGTGTGAGTTTTGGGTGCTAAGCAGGGCTGAAGTGAGCTGAGTCGTGCTGCTCTGAGATGGTCGAAACGCGAGCTGTGTCGGGCTGAAGTGAGCTGAAAAAGGGTAGTGGAAAAGAGCCATTATACCCCTTTTCCACCAAATCAGTTCCAGGGCTGGTTCGGGGCCGGTGCTGGTTCACAACTCATTCAACTTGCGAGCCAGCTGAGAACCAGTTTGCTTTTCCATAGCTCGCGGAGCCACGTCATTACGTCGCTGTATACGTCATTACGTCGCTGTATGCGTCAGTTACAGCGCTACGTTTGCATAAACCTTGGCGCAAATATCAAAGCAAAAACAACACGGAAGAAGCAGCAGCAACAACAATAATAATAATAATGGATGACTTTGCGTTTGTACAGCTGCTGCTTCTCATCGCTTAAAAATGGCGACCTTTCGCGGTCTTGTTATTGTTGTTGGTTTTAACACCTCCGCCCCCCCCGCTGACGTAAGCGGTTCTTTCCTCTGGCCCAGCAGAGAGTTGGTGCTAGCCTGGAACCGGTTTTTCTGGCCCCAGAGCCAGTTCTTTGTCAGTGGAAACAGAAAACCCGGTTCCAAACTAAGCACTGGCCCCGAACCAGCCCTGGAACTGCTTTGTTGGAAAAGGGGCATTAGTCACTCAGATTGCACATGGGAGGTTTTGCATGTCTAAAACCTTATATGTGCAAATATCTGACGTTCTCAAGGATTTTTTTTTTTTGCAGTTTACGCTAATATAATGCTGCAATTAGCTATTTTGATGGATATTTCACTGACCAAGCTAATAATAGAACAAGTAAACTTTTACTGGCTTCTCAGCTTGTTATTTCAGAGTTTTATTCAGTTTTTTACGTCTCCTGTAAAAAAAAAAAAAAAAGGAAAAATGTCACTTAGCAGGTTTTGACCTGACAGCGACGAAATAAAAGTACAGTAAATGGCCCTATTCCACAACTGGTAGTAATCCATATTATGTCAAGAACCGCTCAGCTAAGTGAAGAGAAATGACATCCATTACTTTTAAGACATGAAGTGACCTTTTAATGAATAAAAATAAAGAAAAACCGTTGAATTTAGAAAGTGTCAACTTTTTTCATGGTACTATACTCATTGTCCACTTTATTAGGAACACCTGTACATGCATGTAGTTATCAAATCACCCAGTCATGTGGTAGCAGTGAAATGCAAAGGGGGGAATTGATGCAAATACAGATGAACAGCTTCAGTTAATGAAGGAAAAGTGTGATCTGTGGCTTAGATGTTGATACCAGAAGGATTAGCTAACTACATGAACGTGTAGGTGTTCCTAATAAAGTAGACACTGACTGTATATAGAGATCTTGCATGTGATGTCACAGCCGATCCAGACTGTGACAGACGCCATCTTGTAGGTCAAACGCCATATTCTGCCTTCTACTTCTGGTTCTACTTCTGCTTTTACTTCTACCTTTTCTTCTGGAAAACCCTACTATATACAATTCTACTACAACAGCTGCGGCTACAAGCTCTCCCTACCTGTGCACGTTTTTTATGTTTTGTGTGTGTATTTTTGCGTGTTGTTCGTCTGTACCGGACTTCAATATCCACTACAACCGTATGGACTTACTGGACATTGGTTTCCAGCAGAAAATGACAGTTTGTAGCGATTTCCATCGCATGCACAACATTCCGGACGAGAAAAAAAAAAACATTCCGGATGAGACCAGATTGCGAGACCAGCGGGGTCTCCGTGGATTGTTATTGGAAGCAAAGCGAAGGAGGCGGCGCCGGGAGCCGAAGCAAAAGCGAGGCTGCAGAGCCGGCCTGTTGACTAAGCTCAGAAAACAGCTATTCAAATCTCCACTGCCAAGCCTCTACCTCTCCAACGCCAGATTCATGTAAACAACACGGACGATTTGGAATTACCTTATTCTATTCTATAATCGGCTGGTCAGTGCTATACTCAATACTTAAGTGACTTACCCATCCAGTGAGGATCATTTTCTTGTTTACAAGATGCCACATCTGAGTTGCTGACAAATCCTGAATTTCTGTAGAGAGAACTGTCCAGAGATTTATAGGCACGCAGTGCTTCACCACTGAACAGCGAGGGAAAGTTGATGAGGTAATCATACACGTCCGGGTATTCCGCTGGCAGTTCAAAATCCGGTCGTGAAAACTCCGTCCGGAAAGCCATAAGGGTCACAAATCTGTAGATTGTTTATTTTAGACATATATCTAGTTATCTGTTCATTAGAAAAATGAGCCGTGTAGTCCGTCGGTTGAAATTGATCCATTCTGTACACGAGTGCAGCAGTATTCAGCGGTGTTTTTGACCGACACGATGGTGGTTGTGTACTTTCCGGTCACGTGACTGCAAGATCTCCATAGACACAGACTGCAAAGTAAAGCGTGAATGATCATATTTTACTGTAGTGTTTCGCGGTAAAACCTGTGCCTGTGCCATGCACAACACGTGACTGAAATGGACTCCATATGCGTCTCAATCTTGCTCAAGCTTTGTGCCACATGAAGCCCATATAAAATGTCACATTAACATGGGAGTGCATTGGCAGCAGTGTGCGTAGGTGCTTCTGCTGCACATCACACCTTTTTAGAGGTAGTAATTTATTGCCGAATAATACCCTGGAATTGCAATCAAATGGAGGAGGGGGAAAAAAAAACCATTAGCCTGCTGGGCTGAATTAAACCAACCAGCGGGCTGCATGTGAATTATTCATTAGAAAAATCATTAGAAGAAAAATGTATGCAGTGAAGCTTTATTGAACTATTTATAAATGTCTATTGTATTAGAATGTGAATGCTGTAAGCCTTCTTTATGATTTATTCTTCATTTATAATTGTACTGCTTGGACAAATATTAGATAATTATGTAACCAGTGATTATGATATATACAGTGCTGAGCGTAAATGAGTACACCCCCTTTGAAAAGTAACATTTTAAACAATACCTCAATGAACACAATTTCCAAAATGTTGACGAGACAAAGTTTAATATAACATCTGTAACGTGAAAGTAAGGTTAATAATATAACTTGGATTACACATTTTTCAGTTTTACTCAAATTAGGGTGGTGCAAAAATGAGTACACCCCACAACAAAAACTACTACATCTAGTACTTTGTATGGCCTCCATGATTTTTAATGACAGCACCAAGTCTTCTAGGCATGGAATGAACAAGTTGGCGACATTTTGCAACATCAATCTTTTTCCATTCTTCAACAATAACCTCTTTTAGTGACTGGATGCTGGATGGAGAGTGATGCTCAACTTGTCTCTTCAGAATCCTGGACGTCTCTGTGAGATGGTTGCAGTTCCATCTTTTCTTAAATGTTTGTACCACTTTTGCTACAGTATTCTGACTGATAAGTAAAGCTTTGCTGATCTTGTAGCCTTCACCTTTGTGGTGTAAAGAAATTATTTTCTTTGGGGAATTCTGAAGAGACAAGTTGAGCATCACTCTCCATCCAGCATCCAGTCACTAAAAGAGGTCATTGTTGAAGAATGAAAAAAGATTGATGTTGCAAAATGTCACCAACTTGTTCATTCCATGCCTAGAAGACTTGGTGCTGTTATTAAAAATCATGGAGGCCATACAAAGTACTAGATGTAGTAGTTTTTGTTGTGGGGTGTACTCATTTTTGCACCACCCTAATTTGAGTAAAACTGAAAAATGTGTAATCTAAGTTATTTTATTAACCTTACTTTCACGTTATAAGTTACAGATGTTATATTAAACTTTGTCTTGTCAACATTTTGGAAATTGTGTTCATTGAGATATTGTTTAAAATGTTACTTTTCAACGGGGGTGTACTCCATTTACGCTCAGCACTGTAAGTACACTTCTGTGTCATAGCGTAAACTAGCTGTTGTGATGGCTTGATTTGTGATTGTTGCCATTGTGTTACTTTAGATGCTTTTGGACCCGATGTTTTTCCATAGCTCCTAGACCTGTTGGAGCCCCCCCCCCCCCCCTTTTTTTTTTGTGTGTGTCTGCAGTGCAGGAACAATTATAGTTCTTAGAATGCTGTTTCGAGGCACCTTTTTTAGCTCCTACTTCAGGGTAGGTACTCTCCTAGCACAGGAGGAACCATGACTGACATAAGTGTCCATTGATTGGTCAAACATGAGCCAATGCAACATTGGCAACTGCCAGTTTTTAAAAATCAATGTAAAACTTTAGCCATGGAAACAACAGCTTTTAACATTAGCGTTAATTTATGGAAAAGGTATACAGATGGATGGACTGGCAGTGAAGTCCAAGCTTTCTGGTGCACTTATGCAATAAAGGAAATGCAACCTGATCTTGACGCATCTAAGCAAAATATAAAAATCTTCACAAGCCTTTCCTGCTAATTGTCATCATGCTAGCAAGAACATGAGTCCCTTCATGTGTCACTTCAGCATTCTTACTGGTACTGCAAATGCAAACGGAAAAAAAAAAGCGCTTGAAGGTATGTAGTTCTTGGGGGAGATCCCTGGTGGGTATCCACTCAATAAGTCCCGAGAACTGTTTTGGTCCAAAAGTGCCTATTTTTATTCCATTTTCTCTTTTCAGCCCCCAGTTCCTGTCACAGACAACGTGCGCAGAAATCCAGATGGCGGTACCACCAGCTCTCCTCGTTCCCCCATACAGCCCCACGAAGTGCACTCAGAAAACCTCTTCCAGAGGACAGAGGTTCTGGCAGGTATGTATGGGGCCATTTTGGTTGTGAGCCTCTTTATTTTGGGCTTGCGTGTTTAAATGTTGGCGTATGCTTTTTTTTTTCTTTCTTTTTTTTTTTTTTTAAAGTAAGACATTTTATAGAGTATGATGGTGCCTACTTTATCTTGAGTGACTAATGCTGGTGACTGAAAATCAATGGCAAAGAAAGCAAATCCTCGTTTTGCGCTTTTTAGGTAATGTTCGTACAAGTCGTCTTTCTGCTACCTGCAATCCTACACCAAAAAGGTTTACACGTCATGACCTTCGTGTTGTAAGGTTCTATCTGGGTGAAGAGCTGTTTTTAAGATAAGTTTTTACATTCCGACTAGCCAAAGCCTGTGGTCCTGAAATCTACATTTGCAGTTCTACAAGGCCTACGCGTTAAGCTTGTCTCACATTTACATTATCAAAATTAGAAGACAGAATGTCTTTTTTTTAACATTAGCAAAATACTAAGACAACCTATTATGATATACGGTTTGTTTTTATAAAGTTCTATCTACCTTTGTTTAATTAAAAACAAAAAAAAACCCCAACTCTAATGCTGATAAACTCGGCAGCGAAAGAGATTTTGAGCTTGTTGAGACCACGTTGATTTATATACGTTTTGCTTTTCTGAATATACTCTCTAAAATCTGAGAGAAGATTTTTTTTAAGATCTTAAGTTGTTTTGAAACAATATATTTTACCTTGAAATTTAATCATGAAACAATTATATTAAAATACTTAAAATATATAATAAGTTTGCTAGCTGGTAATAGCTACATTTATGTGGTTACATACATACATACCTTCAATGCTAATCTTACAGGATATTAGTTGCAATATTAGCTTTCCAGCTGTGCTGAAGATATTTTAATGTGCCAGCATGTTTTATACATTTTGTTGAATCAGTAAGTGCAGTAAAACGGTCACCTGTTGTATACACTTATTTTTATTGATGGATGGATTTACTTTATTAATCCCAAGCTGGGAAATTACGTTACAGCAGCAAGTTATCAGACACGTGAAAAGAAAAGCACACTGTACAACATGAGAAAAAAAAATCCAAGAACAAGCTGACTATACAGATAATGTTGTATGTACGTGTGTGATAAAAATATACGTGTGTGTGTGTGTGTAACGTGCATTAATAGTGCTAAAAACAAGAATTGTGATAAATGAAGATTAAAAACTGTGCAGAAGTGGCCGTATTGAACGGAAGATAAATAAAACCAAAAACTAATGGTGGAAAGTGACTAATGACAGAAAACAAATAAGCGCTGACAGTATAAAAGTTACAGGAGGACCGGGGCTATTACTCTTATGGAGCATATGTAGGACATCTATAGCTAAATGTTACTTTAAGTGTAAATAGAACATGGTGCATTCTTCCTGGATGAGGTTTGTGTCTAATCTGTTTTCGACCCTACCTAGATCCTAACAACTCGGGCTGTTCAAGCTCTTCTATAATGCTTCCTATTCCTCCCCACCCCAGAACCCAGAATAGAAAAAGCTTTGTAGCATTGAAGAATTTTGTGAAGTTTACGTCCAGAGGGGAAATATTAAAAGCGAGTTAAATCTGCTCTGTCTGGGTGATGTGTTGCACCAGAGAGGTTTTGCTGTGTGGGTGGACAGCCAGCTTCCTACATCCCTGCCACCTTTCTTTTGTTCTTTCCCCTCAAAAGCAGCTCAAAAGCTCTTTTTATTTAATTAGGCAATTAAGTGAGGCTTAACTGAGGAAAAGCATAGCCTGCTTTCTTTTATGAACTTTTGAATTTAGAAAGCCAGTGCACTGACGTACAACCTGTAGGCAGATGAATGTCACTGACATGAATGGTGGTGAGGATACACACAGAGCTGCCTTTAACCTCTCATTTATTTCTCATCTTGCAGCTGTCATTGCAGGCGGAGTTATTGGCTTTCTCTTTGCCATCTTCCTCATCCTCCTTTTGGTGTACCGCATGAGGAAGAAGGATGAAGGCAGCTATGATCTTGGGGAGAGGAAACCCTCTGGAGCAGTGTATCAAAAGGCTCCTACCAAGGAGTTTTATGCATAGACTCCCTTTCCGCACGTGTCTCGTAAGCTACACTTCATCAATGACAGCAATGATGGTCTCATATCACTGATGAAGACAAACACATTCAAGTAAAGATCAAAACTATGACATCAACTGAAGAACATAAGTAACATGAGAGCTTTTGCGTAGAGTATTGTAATTCAGACCTTTTTTTTTTTTAAATAAAAAAAAACAAGCAGTTATGGTAAATCGCAGTGTATTTAAACTTTTATTGTGTTTTAATTGAAAAGACGAAAAAAACCCACACAATCTGTAAAGTTGAGGAATTTTCATCTGTCTTCTGTCAAAGGAGCTGTTTTTAGTCGCTGACTACTTTTTAACTGTAGCAGTATGTATTTGTAAAGAAAAAATTTAAGTGGAAACAATTTGAATAGAATTGTTCTGTATCAGTCCTGCTTTCTTTTTCAGCATTATTTTGTCCTAGCATGTCTAATGTTGATGTTAAAGGTGTATTTCATTAACTTATCTTTATCTCTGGCATTTAAAAATGCCTTTCTTTTACTTTTTATGGAGCTCTTTTGTCTCTGGATTAACATTTTATCCTTCAGTGCAAATGTTCTCCCTGGTTTCCCCCCTCAAAATCACCCCCTTGGCACTCATGTCCACCTGGTCAATTTTGAATGGAGGGTTTGGGGTTTTTTTGTTTTGTTTTTGTTTTTTCCCTTCCCTCCTCCTCTTCCTTCCCCTCCCTCTTTTCTTGTCTTTTTTTGGTGTAGCTTTAGCTTCATATGTAACATCACTTGTTGTTTGGTCAGTAATTGGACATAAAGGTGATGGGCGACAGGACAGGTGTAGAGCAAAATCTACCCACAGCAAGCTTTATTATTTAATGTAATTTGTTCCCATTTGGTACGTGTAGGTGCTTGTCAGAGTTTGAGGATGTTTTTAAAACAAAACAAAATACATTTTTCCTCCTCACGCCACTGCTCGGTGGTTGGCCGCTAAGTTCAGTTTGGTTTATGATGCGTCCCACTTGTAATGCCTGGATCCACTATGAATTTGCCTTGGAACCCATTCCAGTGGGAACCGATTGTTTTTGGCATTGACATGAGTTTATATTCGTGATTAGAAGGAATTGACGTACTGGTATTACAGAAAATCCTATTTAAACCTGATTGGTGCATTTATGCATAAGCTGACGGTCTTTGGCTTTTGCTTAGGCTGAATGGTTGACTCTGCTGCCCCTGATTTGTTTGTTCCTCTCTCGGGTGTGATGGCTTTTGAGCTTGGCTTGGCTGTCCTCCAGACTCATGGGTGGCTTTTTGCCAGTGTTTTGATGCTTATGATAAAGGCATGCATTTTGTCTCTAGAGTGATCCATGCCAAACAGTTTTGATCTAATCGGAGCCTTTTTGTGTTAGAAGCTATACTTAGAAGTGGAGAACTGCTCCTGTTAATGGTCTGTTGCTCATCTAAAATGATAATGAATCCAGGAAGTTACTGCAGTGGGCTTTTTTTTTCCCCCTTCCTCCCCCCCGGAAGTATGTATGAATTCAGCAGGTTATGAAGTTGTACTAAGAAGGAGAGCAGAATGAAGAGGCCCCTGTTTCCAAAAACACATCACACAGTGCATACTGAACTCCACACATTCATGGATTTAGCGTCCTCTTGCCAACCTCATGTAGTTACAACCCCTCTGACACGATCCACCTTAGCTGGACATGAACACAGTTAGTACAAAAAAAGAAAGAAAGGATTCTTGCATTGTGGTATCATATTCCCTTGGCTACCTTTTTGAGTTTTCACATTTTATTGTGACTTTTTTTCATATTTTTTTTTTATCCTTTAGACTTTTTAAAGATGAGTCCAAATGTTTATTCACATATAAAAACTATATAGAATAAAATATATAAATGTATATTCACGAAATGTTTTAAACCTTCAAAGTGCCTATCATTTGGAAATGTGCTTGTGTGTATTGGCCGAAGGGAGTGTGTATACATCAGAATGGCCAGAGCAACTGGTAGCGTGTAAGCACAGCTGACTGTAATGGTAACCTTTTTTAGTCTTACAAAATGCAGACAGTATTGTAAGTTGAAACAACACTACTGAATAAACATTGTGGCCTAATGTTGATCGTTTCTTGACTGTTTATTGATGTGTTTCCTCAGTCAGAGGAAATTATCCAGTGGCCTGGGAAAACCCTTCATGTGGTCATGGCTAACATTTTTGTACTATATATAGTTCTGAAAACTATAGACTTTTCTGAACTGAAAATAAAGTAAAGTAATTAGGATTTTAACATTCTGGTTTTCTCCAAAAGTGAAAAGGGAGAAAATTGCATTTAAAGATCCTGTTCTGACTGTGGTGCAGGAGCATCACTGACATTTTGACAGCCGGTATCTGATTACAAACTGTGAAATGACCTGTTTTTCCATTTCAATATGGCAGGTAGATATCCAACAACATGATAAGCATGACCTTCATTGTGTGAGGAAATCGCACAATTTATCTCACAAAATTTTAGACATCAGTAGGCAGACTGGTTCTACCATGAGTTTTGTTAAACTGACTGTACCCAATGGTCTTCTCAGGAAGTCTAGGCAAGATTACAAGTCAGTGAAACCTTTCCAAATCATTTTGGTGAAATATATTTAAAGTATGATGAACAGAAAATTCTATGCTTTTTGTTTCACATGGTTGAGTCATGGTGACTTCTGAAATTGGGTTTTCCCAGTCAAAAATATGAAATAGACTGGGTGTGGGTGGAGCAACGTCGAGCTATGGATGAATCTTTTATAATGGAAGAGGACAACAATAATCACTGAGACATGCTAAACAGGTTTTCATACTTGCATCTCCATCCATCCGGCAGCACGGTGGTGTAGTGGTTAGCACTGTCGCCTCACAGCAAGAAGGTCCTGGGTTCGAGCCCCGGGGCCAGCGAGGGCCTTTCTGTGTGGAGTTTGCATGTTCTCCCCGTGTCCGCGTGGGTTTCCTCCGGGTGCTCCGGTTTCCCCCACAGTCCAAAGACATGCAGGTTAGGTTAACTGGTGACTCTAAATTGACCGTAGGTGTGAATGTGAGTGTGAATGGTTGTCTATGTGTCAGCCCTGTGATGACCTGGTGACTTGTCCAGGGTGTACCCCGCCTTTCGCCCATAGTCCGCTGGGATAGACTCCAGCTTGCCTGCGACCCTGTAGAACAGGATAAAGTGGCTAGAGATGATATGAGATCTCCATCCATTTTGGTATATCGCTACAGTGACATGGCTGCTCTGACAGCTTCAGCCATTAGAGTTTCTAGGGAACATTTACAGTAGTGGTTTCCCGTTACCTTCTACTGGATTATTAGGTTTTCTCCTCTCAACCACACCCACACACACACTATGGACAATTTAGAGCCACCAATTGGCCTAACCTCCATGTCTTTGGACTGGGAGAAACCGGAGCACCTGGAGGAAACCCACAGACACGGGGAGAACATGCAAACTCCATACAGAAAGGCCCCCATCGAATGCTGGGCTTGAACCCAGAACCTTCTTGCTGTGAGGCTACAGTGCTAACCACTACACCACCGTGCTGCTGTACCAGCTCTAGGTTATCCTCGATCATGAAGTTAAATGGGTTAACACTAAACATTTTGTAGTCTGGGTTAAGTGAATATTGACTGAGAACTTGTTATTCCCTTGGCCAAAAGTTTGTGTATACCTGACCATCACACCTGTATTGCCCCAAAGTTAGAAGTACACTTTTATTTAGAATGTCTTTGAATACTGGAACATTACAATTTACCTTCACTGGAATTAAGAGTTGCAAACCTATTACAGCATGACAATGCTCTGGTGCACAAAGCAAAGTTTATGAAGACATGGTTTGCCAAGGATGATGTGGAAGAACTCAACCCGGATGGACTGGAACACTGACTGCACCCCAGACCTCCTCATCTAACATCAGTGCCTGACCTCATTAGTGCGCTTATGGCTGATTGAGCACAAATCCCCACAGCCATGCTCCAAAATCAAGTGGAAAGTCTTCCTACAAGAGGGGAGGTTATTTTAGCAATAAAGTGGGGAATACGTTTGAAATGGGATGTTCAACCAGGACAACATAGTGTAATTGCACTGAAGTTTATTACAGTTAATCTCATATAGTGTGATGTTTATATAATATTTGAAAACCAACCAAGCGATTTAAGGTGCATAGACGCTTATTGTTAAATATCAAATAGTGAAATTTTGCCTTGGATGGTTTTGCCTTAGCAAGAAATCAATTGTGGTTAAGGGGAAATTGCTGTTAATAGGTTTGTACATTAACGTTTCCACTATAATTGTGGTTTTGTTTTTTTTTTGATTGCTTGTGTGTGTGTGAGATTATATATAAATAATTTTTCCCAGTTTTTGGTCAAGGAGGCCAGACTTTAATCATGGCAAATGTACAGACATGCTCCTATCTGCAGCATCTGCCCCAGTCTGTTCCAAATACCACCATGAGCTGACCACAGCGAGTATCTACTATATGCACATCCATCCATTCACACTGTCATGCACACGTCATGTCCTACCATTTGTGTGCTCGTGTGTCAAAGTGTGATGGGACTGGGGTAGAGGTCTGTCTCAAAATGTGCTTTTAATTTATAGCCCTCTCAATAGGGCGGATGAAGAGGAAGGGCATGGATGGCTGCGTATGGGAGACAAAAAGGAACTGGGTCTCCTTCCAGGTGACAGGGCTAATTCAGTAATGAGGCCAGCGGTTGTTGCTAAACCAGGCAACATTTTCAAACATGTAGTGTCCAAAGTAAATATACTGTCAGGTTTCATAAGAAAGCACTGTCTGGAAGGTAGAGGCAGGATCAGCAGCCACTCATTTGTTTATACTGAACCATATATTGTATATACACACATGAGCGGATAGTATCTCCATCCTTGACTCTTGTATGCTGCATAAATGGGAATAAAAAATATATATTTTTGAGAATTAAAATCGACTGCAAAGTTGGCATTCGAGCTGCCCCGCTGAGCCAGCCAGCCCCGAGTGCGTGACATCACAGCAGGAACCGGTTTTAAGGCTGAGGCCTTTGACAGCTATAGACCAAAGTCATATAAATAAACATTTATGGTGAAAGTAAGAAGCCGTTAACGACTTGCTCAACTAAGACTGATTTGACTTCATTGATTGTGGGTTGACTCTCATTAAAACAGGATAGGTGTTATAACTTATGCAACATACATGTACATGCATGCATTTTCACTGATAAAACATAAAAGGCTAATTAAATAATCGGATGAACTGAGACAATCACATTCTGAAGCAAATTAAATAATCTTATACCGCTAACTTCTCATCTCATCATCTCTAGCCGCTTTATCCTGTTCTACAGGGTCGCAGGCAAGCTGGAGCCTATCCCAGCTGACTACGGGCGAAAGGCGGGGTACACCCTGGACAAGTCGCCAGGTCATCACAGGGCTGACACATAGACACAGACAACCATTCACACCTACGGTCAATTTAGAGCCACCAGTTAACCTAACCTGCACGTCTTTGGACTGTGGGGGAAACCGGAGCACCCGGAGGAAACCCACACGTACACGGGGAGAACATGCAAACTCCGCACAGAAAGGCCCTCGCTGGCCACAGGGCTCGAACCCGGACCTTCTTGGTGTGAGGCGACAGCGCTAACCACTACACCACCGTGCCGCCCTACCGGTAACTTAAATACACAATACAAGTTATATGTATTAATCTAAATGCAGGTAAACAGCGTGTTGTTTTGTATCCAAATGAAAGTTGGAGTTTACCCATCTGTGTTCTCGCTTCCTGAAGGCCAATCTTGTGGCCGATTGTTTCGAAACAATCTGACTTTCACTTGTTTGTTCAGTTCTCCGTTCATTCGCTTCTTCCACGTAAGGGCAAGACGGCAGCGATATCCAGCAGAGAAATCAGATGGCTGGTCCACTCATTCTCCATTTTCTCCATACTGAGTACTCCGCCATTATTGTTTGGCTCAGGTAATTACTAAAACCCAGGAGGGGACGTCACCGGTTTTAGCAACAACCACGGGGAGGTCACTGCCCAAGCGATAATATGTCACATCCAGATCTGTAGTGTGCATACACACAATATTATTGCGTTCTTGTGGACAACTCACCGGCCACTTTAATAGGGACACCTGTTCATTCAGGCAGTTAGACCAAGTGAGGTTTTGGTGAGTCTGTGCTTACTGTGGCACATCTGAGATGCTTTTCTGCTCACCACGGTTGTAAAGGATTTTCTCATGAACAAGGCATGTCTGTCCACAGAACCGCTGTTCAGTGGTGGTGTTTTTAAAAGTCTTTTTTAAAAAGGTAACTAGCACTTTCTGAAATACTACTCATACCAGCTTGAATGCCACCAACAAAAATACCACGGTCAAAGTCACTGAGATCACTTCTTTTTTTTTTTTTACTCCATTCTGATGTTTATTGTGAACATTAACTGAAGCTCTTGACCTATATCTGCATGGGTTTATGAATTGTGCTGCTTCCACATGATTGGCTGACTGGATAATTGCATGATTGAGCAGTGTTGTGCTGAAAATGGCACTGAATAGCATGGCACCGTTCTTGTCCTTAAAATGACAAACTATGTTATTGTTGTAACATTGACAACAACAATAATACCAGTTTGAAATATAGTGTATGCTTCTTTTGGAAGCACAATTGTTTTAAAGTTAAAAGATTTTTTTTTTTACAGGATGCAAAACAACCAGCTGCTTCCCTAGATTACCATTAAAAATATGACACACATTTTACTGTGCTTTTGAGTTAATCTTCACAATTAGTAACACATACTTCAGAAGGTGGCTACTTTTGATTCATCTCATATGTGTGCTGTCACAGTTTATAACAGAGCTGCTTTGTGACTTACTTGGATGGTTTTTTAATATGCTGTTCTTTGATGCGAGTCATTATTTATAGAGCGTAGCCCTAGGACAATGTATGCTACTGCTCCAGAAGAGGCACTGACACATGGCCTGACTTCAAAGACACATAAAATTGCTTGATTTTCTCTCTACAAAAATTTATGACATGCATATAAAGCAATTGTTTTATATGATTTAAATGACAAGATTTCAACAGTTGGAAATCGAAGGTAATGAAGGAGGGGTGGCTTGTATAAATCCTAGACATCACCAAGACAACACCTAGATTAGGTGTACACTAAACAACATAGAACACTTATAGAGGATGGATAGATGGAAGTCTGGAAGGGGAAATCAGACAGGTCTATATTTAACACAGACTGGGTTTACCACTTCCTGTCAAATTCACCATTTACCAAGCTTAACTGCCATGTTATATCTACCAGCTCCATGTTATTTACTATAGCTTGATGTTTTTATGCAGGGAAGCAGCTTAAACCAACATGACTGAACAAGGATGTCTGCCATCTTTGTTAAGTATAGTACAATGATTTGAAATGACTAAATCTGCTCCTCTTCAAACTATCTCACCGTTTACACAAGTTTGCATTGGATCAGCTTAACGGTAAGAATTTGCATTGGAAATTTTCAATGGAAGACATTTTTCAAGCACTCTGACTTTATGTGCAGCTTTTTCTCTATTTGGATTTCTTGTATTTTTTTAAATCATTGCATAGCACCAGTCCTTCATGTAATGGATTGCTACTCCTCTTCTTCTTTCCATAGCCAGCAAGGGCCGTAGGGGCACCACTGATGATGACAATCCATCATTGGTGTGTCTAGGGCATTTAGGCTACATCCACACGACAACGGCAACGAGATGTTATTTAAAAATATATCGCGTCCAAATGGGCAACGATCAGTAAAATATCAGGTACATATGGCAACGCAACACTTGCTGAAAACGATGCAATACACATGCCACACCTCTAGGGGCGCTGTAAGACGGTCCCTTCGGAGACACCAGAACAATAGAAGAAGTAAGGACGCATGCGCATAAACTATTATGCGCGAGACTTCATATTAGCCACAAAGTCAAGAAAATCTGTTTGTAAAATTACATTATAATGACCAAATACAATGAAAAGTATTTTTCCAGTCTCACCTGTGAAAGGTAATCCCATGTGATCTCGTTTGGACGGCAAACCTGTTGGTACAGTTAAACGCAGCTAATCTTTATTCTCCGCTTTGACCTATCCAATATGGCGGCGAGGATGACGTATGATTCTACGCGGAAGGCGGCGTCTTTAATGGTCCGGAATAAATTGAATGCTACACGTTGATGGATTAATTTGTTGTTTCTCACCTGTGAAAGGTAATCCCATGTGATCTCGTTTGGACGGTAAACCTGTTGGTACAGTTAAACGCAGCACATGAATCTTTATTCTCCGCTTTGACCTATCCAATATGGCGGCGAGGATGACGTATGATTCTACACGGAAGGCGGCGTCTTTAATGGTCCGGAATAAATTGAATGCTACACGTTGATGGATTAATTTGCTCTTCTACGCCCTTTTTGAGGAATGTACTTTAGGACTTAAACCAACATCTGAAGAGGTGAGATCGCTCCTTTTTTTCCCTATTTTTGCTGGCGGGATTGACTCTGCCCTAAGGGCAGAGTCTCTCTCTCTCTCTCTCTCTCTCTCTCTCTCACTTTGCACCATTACACAATAAATATTCACAGTGAAAATATTTTGTAAGCGCATTTCATGAACCAAGTTATAGGATTTGTTGACAACTCGCATCGAGTTCGTTACACTTCTACCCGGCGTGAAGCACTCACAGTCATGTGGTTGTGACGTCATCGTAAACAAATCCGTTCTACTCATCCAGACGACTTCACAACGGCAACGTTGCCAGATCTTTCCACTCTGGAACCCGTTCTCAAAAAGATTGCGTTTTGGGCACCCAAAATGCCGGTGCCGTGTGGACGCCAGGCCTAAATGATAAGCAATTGTATCGGAGTCACCTGAATCCATTGCCGTGTGGACAGGGCCAAAGACAACCAACCATTCACATTCACACTGATGGGCAATTTAGAGTAGTTAGTTGACCTAATCCGCATGTCTTTGGACTGTAAGAGGAAACTGGATCGCCTGGAGGAAACCCACACAGGCACAGGGAGAACATGCAAACTAGAAGTTGTAGCACTGAACATTTTTTTTTTTTCAGTGAGACTAGGAGGCTGTCCACACGGCAACGGATTCAGGTAAATCTGATAAAATTGTTTATCATTTCGGCCTGGCGTCCACACGGCACCGGCGTTTTGGGTGCCCCAAAACGAGAACGGGTTCCAGAGTGGAAAAATCTGGCAATGGCGCCATTGCGAAGTCGTCTGGATGAGTAGAACGGATTTGTTTACGATGACGTCACAACCACATGACTAGAACAAGCAGCACTCTCGCTGTTTTGTATGAACCACTGCATTGCATTCACTTTTGTATACAGCTTTTCTTTTAAATAAACAAGTAACTGAACCATTTCTTGAATTTCTTTTTTATTGGATAAAACTGCTTTTCAAAATGTTCACACACAATATAAAAAGTTATATAAATTATATAGAAATGCTTTTCAAAATGTTCACATACAATAAGAAAATTAAGTTATATAAAACTATGCACAATAATAAAACTAATTTGTACACACAGAAGGCACGATTTCCTCGCGTAGTCGCAGCCATCTTCTTCTTGTTGTTGTGTGCTTGTTCCTGTGAGTGCTTCACGCCGGGTAGAAGAAGGGGTTTATGCGCATGCGTCCTACTTCTTCTATTGTTCTGGTGTCTCCGATGGGACCGTCTTACAGCGCACGTAGAGGTGTGGCATGTGTATTGCATTGTTTTCAGCAAGCGTTGCATTGCCATATGTACCTGATATTTTACTGATCCGTTGCCCATGTGGACGCGATATATTTTTTAATAAAATCTCGTTGCCGTTGTCGTGTGGATGTAGCCTAGGTTGCTGACGTCCATGTGACTTTTCTGTACGAGTCTGAAAGGGTAATTGCCAACTCTCCACTTTCCACCGTGAATGTGTGGGAAGTATAGCCTGCTTATTTCAGGATATTTTTGAATTACATCAACTTCCTGTCTACAATGCAAGCCTACTGCGACATATTTTCATAAATTATCCACCTGTAGAAGCTGTACAGAGAGTCAGTAGTTAACAGTGAACAACAAGGTGAAGGCGTCTGCGCTGAAGGAAATAACAGCTGCTAAAAATTCTCCCCAGAGACTCTGCATACTCATTGCATTTAATGGGCTAATCAATTCAGCAGATTCATGTTCTCAGTGTACCCTTAGGGAGGCTCTCGGATCAAAAAGCTGGTACACACTATACTTTCTTTGGTAGCACTGTTAGCACTCTTAATTGCACACATCTTCTCTGGACTTGCGATAATTCCAAAGTGTTCACATGAGCATTGATGAAAGTTTTGACAGGTGATTAGAAATAACATGCTCCTTGCACAAACTGGCTTGATGCCAGAGTAATTGGTCCCAGTGGGTAAGGGGTGCAGGTCTATTTGCAGTCTTAGTTTCTCTCCCATGGAAGACAGAGACATGCTTGAAAGCTGATGCAGAAAAGGAACATTATAATTACACATGAATCATGCACTGCCATTTTGTCAGTGAGATGCTGTATATTATGTTTCACTGAATGTGCTCTGAGACGATGATTAATATCAAAGTCTTTCGAAGGTAACCTGTTGGGGTTCTGTTGAAGTTGAGGCTCTCTCTTAAATCAACAGAGTTCCTTTGACTCTGAAAATGTTACACATGAGAGAACGTCTGTGAATCTTGACACAGATACACAGTATGGCCAAAAGTTTGTGTACACCTGACGATCATATCCATATGTGCTTGTTGAACATCCCATTCCAGGTTTAGTTCCTTTTGCCCTTGTAATAATCTCCACTCTTCTGGGAATGCTTTCCACTATATTTTGGTTGTTGGTCTTCCAGTTCATCATTAAGGTGTTCAGTGGGGTTGAGGTCAGGGCTCTGTTCGGAACCTTCAAGTTCTTCCACACCAAACTTGCCAAACCATGTCTTCATGGAGCTTGCATTGTGCACAGAGGCATTGTTATTCTGGAACAGGTTTGGGCCTCTTAGTTCCAGGGAAGGGAAACTGTAATGCTACAGCGTACAAAGACATTCTAGACCATTCTTTGATTCCAATTTTTGGGGTAACAGTTTTGAGAAGAATTTTGGGCGTGATTGTCAGATTTACACAAACATTTGGCCATCCATCCATAATCTGTAGCCACTTATCCTGTACAGGGCTGCAGGCAAGCTGGAGCCTATCCCAGCTGACTATGGGCAAGAGGCGGGGTACACCCTGGACAAGTCGCCAGGTCATTGCAGGCTGACACATAGACACAGACAACCATTCACACTCTCATTCACACCTATGGTCAATTTAGAGCCACCAATTAGCCTAACCTGCATGTCTTTGGACTGTGGGGGAAACCGGAGCACCCGGAGGAAACCCGTGCAGACATGGGGAGAACATGCAAACTCCACACAGAAAGGCTCCCATCAGCCACGGGGCTCGAACCCAGAACCCTCTTGCTGTGAGGTGACAGTGCTAACCACTACACCACCGTGCCGCCCACATTTGGCCATATAGTGTACAAAATAATTGCTGGGAACTGGAAGTAGAAGATAATGTTTGTGTAGCCGAATGGTACTCAGTGCTTTTGAGAGGCTTTTATTTATGGTATTTCATCTATCAGAGAGTGGCACCAGTGATCCATCCATCCCTTTTTTATACAGTTTAACAATTGCAGGTCGCAGGTAAGCTGAAGCCAATCCCAGCTGACTATGGGCGAGAGGTGGGGTACATCCTATAGCAGGGGTGTCAAACCTGATCCATAAAGGGCCGTGTGGCTGCAGGTTTTCATTCCAGCCATGCAGCAGCACCCTGATTTGGCTTATTCAATCAACTGACACACTCACCCTTTAATCAAGGGTGGGTGTGGCTGCAAGTATTTGACTGTGTGAAGACAGTTCAGTTGATTGAATGAGCCAAGTCAGGTGTGCTGCTGCATGGCTGGAATGAAAACCTGCAGCCACAAGGCCCTTTATGGATCAGGTTTGACACCCCTGTCCTATAGAGATCTTGCAGTCACGTGACCGGAAAGTACACAGCCGCCATATTGTCAGTAAAAAACACCGCTGAATACTGCTGCACTTGTGTACAAAATGGATCAATTTCAACCGACGGACTACACGGCTCATTTTTCTAATGAACAGATAATTAGATACATGTCTAAAATAAACAACCTACAGATTAGTGACCCTTATGGCTTACCGGACGTAGTTTTCATGACCATGTCAGTGGATATGGAACTGCCAGAGGTGGAATACCCAGACGTGTATAATTACCTCATTAACTTTCCCTCGCTGTTCAGTGGTGAAGCACTGCGTGCTTATAAATCTCTGGGCAGTTATCTTTACAGAAATTCAGGATTTGTCAGCCGCCCTCAGATGTGGCATCTTGTAAACAAGAAAATAACAATCCTCATTGGACGGGTAAGTCACTTAAGTATTACTAGTACTGATACTAGATACATCAGTAGTGTCTAGTATAGCACTGACCAGCCGATTTTAGAATAGAATAGAATAAGGTAATTCCAGCTGTAATTCCAAATTGTCCGTCTTGTTTACCATGGATCTGGCGTTAGAGAGGTAGAGGCTTGGCAGTGGAGATTTGAGTGGCTGTTTTCTGAGCTTAGTCAACAGGCCGGCTCTGCCTGCAGCCTCGCTTTTGCTTCCTCTCCCGACGCCGCCTCCTTCGCCTGCCAGACCCGATAACAATCCACGGAGACCCCGCTGGTCTCGCTATCTCGTCCAGAATGTTGTGCATGCGATGGAAATCGCTACAAACCATCATTTTCTGCTGGAAACCAATGTCCAGTAAGTCCATACGGTTGTAGTGGATATTGAAGTCCAGTACAGACGAACAACACGCAAAAATACACACAAAAAACATAAAAAACGTGCACAGGTAGGGAGAGCTTGTAGCCGCAGCCGTTGTAGTAGAATTGTATATAGTAGGGTTTTCCAGAAGAAAAGGTAGAAGTAGAAGCAGAAGTAGAACCAGAAGTAGAAGTAGAAGGCGGAAATATGGCGTTTGACCGACAAGATGGCATCTGTTACAATCTGGATAGGCTGTGACGTCACATGCAAGATCTCTATAGACCCTTTTCAGTCACATGACCTTCGTAAACGTGACCGCCATTTTGGACATGTAGTGGACTTCGGCTCGAATCAGTTTGAATGCGAGGAAGGCGACAAACGAAAAACATAAAAGAAAAAGGAGCGAGATGCAGAAAACACCTTCACTATCCAGCGACGTAGGGCATTTACAGGGCGAGCAGAGGGAGAGGTATTTGCAAATTGCATTATGATCCGGCAGCTATTTACACCGGATCCAGTATAAATAGCTGCCGGAGCCAACGTCCGAGGTTCCGGAGCGCGCTCCGGCTTGCTCTCCCTCAAATTAAGCAGCGCGCGCCGGCTTGCTCCCGGAGTGTTCCGGCCGAGGTTGCCCTCAAATTAAGCAGCGCGCACCGGCTTGCTCCAGGAGTGCTCCGGCCGAGGTTCCAGAGCGCGCTTCGGCTTGCTCCAGGAGTGCTCCAGCCGAGGTTACGGAGCGCGCTCCGGCTTGCTCCGGAGCAAGCCGGAGCACGCTGCTTAATTTGAGGGGAACCTCGGCCAGAGCACTCCGGGAGCAAGCCGGCGCGCGCTGCTTAATTTGAGGGCAACCTCGGCCAGAACACTCCGGGAGCAAGCCGGCGCGCGCTGCTTAATTTGAGGGAGAGCAAGCCGGAGCGCGCTCCGGAACCTCGGACGTTGGCTCCGGCAGCTATTTATACTGGATCCGGTGTAAATAGCTGCCGGATCATAATTACAGTAAACTAGTAAATACAGTAAAGGAAAAACTTGAGACTGAAAGGTTTTAACAGTCATCCAAATGACTGAACGTAAACATTGCTACAGTAACATACCAGCTACTTGTTGACATTAGCTAGTCAACAATAGCTACTACAGAAGAACAAAGAGGTTACAATGGGTTATTTTAACCTATTTGGTTACACACTCGCCGCCACAGAATGTTAACAGCAATGTAATGCCTTTTCTGGCTAATTTTATTCGTCTTACCTCCAACAAAGTGGTCACTACACAAGCGTTGGTATGCCGAGGGCTGCCAATCTTTCCTGTTAATGGCCGCTATCCATCTTCTCCGTCGGGATCCGATAAAATGATAAACCTTGCCTTGTTTGTTGATGGTTACTACATCCAGGTGCACAACAATATAGTGGCATGATGGAAGTCTTGCTGAAAATAAAAACTTTCTTTGCTGCCGTTCCTCAGTGTTGGCTGTGGTAAACTACTGGCAGTACACGTCCAAAATGGCGGCCGTGTTTGTCGTGACGTCACGTGAAAAGGGTCCATACAGGTTACTAGTCTATCTCAGGGCTAACACAGAGAGACAGATAGCCATTTGCACTCAAAAGCACACCTATGGGCAATTTAGAATAGTCAGTTGACCTAATGCGCATGTCTTTGGACTGTCGGAGGAAACCCACACAGGCACAAGAAGAACATGCAAACTCCTCACAGAAAGGCTCCAGTTGGCCAACAGGTTCGAACCCAGAACCTGCTTGCTGTGAGATGACAGTGCTAACCACTGTACCACTGTACCATGACCGTTTCATTTTGCAGAAAACAAAGAATTATCACAATATCATGCTAATCCATGCATATTATGAAAAGTCATGTATGCTTTCATATTTGCTCTGTTTAAATGAGACTAGGTGGAATGGGATGTCTTCCAATCTCTGATGCAGAATTAAAAAGCTCTTATTGCTGTGTGAGTATCTTACTGCATGTTCCAAACTTCAAGGCTTAAATTGCTTTGAGGAAAAGATTAATAATACTCCTCTCTCTGAAAACAATCTCAATTTATAGAAATGACAAGTGTCTCACTTTGCCACTAAATCATTTTTGATTTTGATTAAAAGCACATTAGTAATGAATGCCAATATGTCAACTTAGTTACACTTGATAAGTTTGAAAATGCATTTCATTTGACCTTAAAGTTCCAGTGGAATTCATGGCCATATCTTTGCCATGACATGATATTAAGGCTTCATTTTAATCCAGGATTTCTCCTGTGGCCTCTCTGGAAATTAAAATTTGTAGTGATTAAGATCCTTGGAACCCACCATGTGTACTGAGTCATTTTAATTAAATTGCAAACCTTGTGAGTGAAAATTATATGAAATACTATGTGATGTGATTTGGGCCTCAGTTGAACTTGAGATATGAGTCATGCTAGAACTTCAAAGTCTAGAGTTGTACTGTTTGTGGGAAACAATGCAGTATACCACTTTGGTATCATCATTCAGTGATACTATTGCACTTAATACAGAGATTTTATGAGTATATTTATGCTGTCATATAGTATATATAATAACAACAATATAGTGTCTTTAAGCAAAGCAGATTTATACTATATTTTCATTCATTTTCAGTAAATATTATTCAGGCGCGGTTTTAAGGGGTGGCAAAAGGTGGCACTTGCCACTGTAAAAATATGTCTTGCCACCCCAGTTGCCCCCCTATTTTAAAAATAATTATTTATTAAAACACATTTTTGAAATTCAATTATTTATCTACAGAGATACTAAATCCCCATCTCATCTCTACCTACCGTTATTTACGTTATTTCACACCCCACCCCACTCCCGGAATTTTGAAATGGTTTCACCTAAAGAGAGACGTTCTTCTGTTATGATTCTTCTGAATGCTCGACTTCTGATGAGGCAACGTGCTGAAGCAAAGAGTTTGGTCAAATTGTTTTCACCTTATAGAACACAGTCTTGTCCTTTCTATGTTAAATGCATTTTGGTACTCAATTATTCTTTTAGCCCAGCTATCTTTATTATCAATATTTTTTATATTGGTCGGTCAGCAACTAGACTATCACGCTAGTCTTGCTCCGCTAGCATAGAAGCTTTAGTTAGCTATCTGTCCCATGATAGTAGCTATACCTGTAAGTTATGTTTTACTTTCTGTGTATGCTAGGCAACGAAATGAAAGCTAATAGTTTTGTAAAGTGATAGGCTTTAGAAAGTAAACAACTTGTGTGTTGTGTGTTAGCATTACTAGCAGGTCAGCCTAGCTCGCGTTTTCGCCTGTGTGCTATTCAGTTTAGTGATATACTTAATTTGTTTATTTTTATGGAAATCGAGGATGAACGCATCTGTATAAGTTTGAAGTCTTCAGTAAAGCTCCACAATCTAAACCGTTCGCTATCTGTCTATTTTTTGATACATCGCTAGGGCAGAATAGTTCCATTCATTGCTTGGGAATATACTTTCAGAAAAGATGGTTTAGATGGTTGAATCCGTTTTCCTTGATGGTACAATAGCTCAATACATATTTGACAAGATGACTTGATTGTGAGTCTTTCTTGAGCATAAGTAAAAATGATTTCTACTATTTGCATAAACTGCTGCATTGACAACCTATGCCCCCCTCCTGGAACCTATGCCCCTCCTTTGCCACCCTAAGGAAAAACCTCTGGAGCCGCCACTGGTGTTATTTCCTGGTCAGGGCTGTGATGGATCCGGATCATATCCCAGGAACTCTGGGTGCAAGGCTGGAAATGGAAATACACCCTGGATGAGACACAAGTCTATCACAGGGCATTGCACACACACATGCATCCCTAGGGGCAATTTATGGCCCTTTTCCACTACCCTTTTTCAGCTCACTTCAGCTCGCTTCAGCTCACTTCAGCCCGACACGGCTCGCATTTCGACTACCAAAAACCAGCACGACTCAGCTCGTTTCAGCCCTGCTTAGCCCCTAAAACTCGCACGGTTTTGGAGTGGGGCTGAAGCGAGCCAAACCGTGCCGACTGAGGTTGGGGGCGTGAGCAGACACTCCCCTGTGCACTGATTGGTGAGGAGGCGTGTCCTCACATGCCCACACACGCCCCGCGAGCGCGCTGGGATCTGTAAACACCGCAAACCCGGAAGAAGGAGAATTTCGAATTACGAGAATTTCTGAAGCCTTATGCGCCTCGCCTCATCTATACGCTCTTGCCAGTATCTGTCCGCGTTGTCAACAAGCCACAGCACCAAGACCAGCAACACTAACGACTCCATGTCCTCCATGTTTATTGTTTACTATCCGGGTCGTGAGACTACCGCTTAAAAGCTCACTGAATCAGTGACATACAGAGCATCGTGGACGAGTTCGCGGAGCGCAAGACTCGTCGTATGCCCTTCAAATAATGCGCGCAGTAGGCTATTGATGTTTTATTATGAGCCATGTACAGTATGTCGCCTAATGTTTTTTTGTTTCTGAGTTACATGTTCGTTTGAAGGACTTAATGTACAAAATAACATAGTTGCACCCCGGAGTGTTGAAATTGGTAAACACAGTGCATTCAGTGAGGTTCGCACCGCCCTCCTTTTATTTCTGACTCTTCCTGTCACCACTCTGAGCGCTCATTCGTATGCCCTTCAAATAATGTGCGCAGTATAGGCTATTGATGTTTTATTATGAGCCATGTACAGTATCCTAATGTTTTTTGTTTCTGAGTTACATGTTCGTTTGAAGGACTTGATGTACTAAATAACATAGTTGCACCCGGTAGTGTTGAAATTGGTAAACACCGCAGTTGCGGACATTGTGTAGCCTAAAATGATGTTATGATAAGCTTTAATAAAGGGCCCGGTCATTTGCCCCGCCCCCGGCCCGGCTCTGACTTGTTCCGCCACTGTCACTGATGTCACTGTTTGCGCTGCTTAACGGCATCACATGACGTCCACCCACTTTCGCTAACTCCACCCAATGTGTCCACCCACTTCCAGCCAGCACGGTTCAGCGCGGTTGTAGTCGAAATGCAACTCCAACAGCCCCGCTCAGCTCGACTCAGCTCGACTCGGCACGGCACGGCTCAGCCGCGTTTGTAGTGGAAAAGCGGCATTAGAGTCATCAGTTCACATTCTAAGATGTTTTAGAAGGAGGGAGGAAACTTGAGAACCCAGAGGAAACCCACACAGACACAGGGAGAACATTCAAAATTTCACACAGAGCTCAGGATCAAAGCAGTGATTTTAGAGCTGTGAGGCAGTAACACTACCCAATGCACCACTGCTCCATCTGTTTTATACTATACAGTGAAAAGTGTTTGAAGACAGAGGAGAATGAAACATACACATTAGCAGCAGGCTTAGCATTCAAAGGGACACATGACTTGCTATCCTTTATCTCTGACATTTCTGGGTTCAATTAATCACCAAGCCAAACAACTCCGACAAACACAAGCCCTAATTTCACAGCAACCCACAGCTGATTTTGTCCTCCCCATTACAAGTTTACAGAGCTTCTGTGTTCCAATCAGCTGTAAAAATTCCTTGTGTTTATTTGATTGCTGCATCTTGTTATTAGGATGTTGAAAGGTAGGTGTGTGTGTGTGTGTGTGTGTGTGTGTAACTGTTATTTTGTCCCTGTTGTGAGAGAAAGCAGTTGTCCTGAAAGTTAATCAAAGGAGGCTCAAGCTACGTTCAGGACTCAGTTGTTTTTGTAGCAATTAGGACTTGAGGCAGTTAGATCTGTGCAGTGGGATTCTTCAATCAGGCATTTCGATAGTGGTGGCCATATCACAGATTTTATTAGCAGTAAATAAATATTCATGTCCTTAAGCAGCAGTCTAAAGATTAAACCTCGAAAGAGTAGATGCTAGAACAATGTCGGCTGACGTTTTGTGTGTGTGTGTGTTGCTTGCACAGCTGATAAAGGACATCCTGTTTCTTCAGAAATGGGAACTTTATGAAATACACTGCGTTTTGAACTATTTCAATCTATCCTTTATCACAGATTCTATCTATCTATCTATCTATCTATCTATCTATCTATCTATCTATCTATCTATCTATCTATCTATCTATCTATCTATCTATCTATCTATCAGCATGGTGGTGTAGTGGTTTTTCACTGGGATTTTCACTCATAATCTAGACAGGTGGCACAGTGGTGTAATGGTTAGCACTGTCGCCTCACAGCAAGAGGGTTCTGGGTTCAAGCCCAGTGGCCGGTGAGGGCCATTCTGTGTGGAGTTTGCATGTTCTCCCCATGTCTGCGTGGGTTTCCTCCGGGTGCTCCGGTTTCCCCCACAGTCCAAAGACATGCAGGTTAGGTTAACTGGTGACTCTAAATTGACCGTAGGTGTGAGTGTGAATGGTTGTGTGTCTCTATGTGTCAGCCCTGCGATGACCTGGCGACTTGTTCAGGGTGTACCCCGCCTTTCGCCCGTAGTCAGCTGGGATAGGCTCCAGCTTGCCTGTGACCCTACGCAGAATAAGTGGTTACGGATAATGGATGGACATAATCTAGACTCATAATTATAAACTCATAAACTAGAGTTTGCCCAAAATGTTGTAACAAACATTGAGTGAGCCACAGTTCTGTGGGTGGAAACACCTTGTTGATAAGAGAGGTCAGAAGACAATGGACAGACTGGTTCAAGCTGCCAGGAAGGATATAGTAACTCATATAATCATGCCACAGCGGTGTAGTGGTTAGCACTGTCGCCTCACAGCAAGAAGGTTCTGGGTTTGAGCCAAGTGGCCGACGAGGGCTTTTCTGTGTGGAGTTTGCATGTTCTGTGTTTGCGTGGGTTTCCTCCAGGTGCTCCGGTTTCAACCGTGGTGAACAGAAAAGCATCTCAGCATGCACAAAACCTCGAACCTTAAGGTGGATGGGCTCCAACAGCAGAAGACCACATCAGGTTCTACTCCTGTCAGCCAAGAACAGGAATCTGAGGCTATCATGGGTCTTTGGGTCAGCACATTGTGCTAGAACTAGTTTTCAGGAACTGTAGTCTACTGGAGGGATGATATTCCCACAGTTGGTGTTTTGATGATGGTGGTGGGTGTATGGTCTAAACTAAAGTATTGTCAGCCCAAAATGTCCCATAAATGTTCAACTTGGTTGAGATCTGATGGTCAAAGCATATGATTTACATTATTTTCATAATCATCAAACCATTCAGTGAACCCTGGAAGAGATAGATAAAGATGATCAGTCAGAAAAACATTGTTATTTTGTTATTCTGTAAGAAGACAATGACAAGTAGGAATGATAAGGCTGAAGCCAGAGCAAGAGTGTCTGCCTGCACTCCTTACTAAGAGCACAAAGACACTAAAGTAAGACAGTGAACATTCAGGAGTCTGCTGCTGTTGTACAGTGCCTGAGCAGCAGAGAGGGAAAATGGAAGGGGAAAAAACATTATCCACTCCGGAGCTCTTGCATGTGTATACCTCTCAGGTTCACCTGTCATCACCAGGCTGAGCTGGGCTGGGAGGGGAGGAACCTTTGAGGTCTCCAAGTGAGGTTTTACTGAATGCTGTTTGAAGTGATTGCACAACACTAATGCTCGCTTCAAAGGCAAAGCATCTCCAGTGATGCATTATGGGACATGCATTGAATATTTAACCAAGCATGCTGGTACCATCATATTATTTGGGGATTTAATATGTGGGCTGCAGGAGGTCACAAGAATGGGAAGCCATCAAAAAATGGCATCTTGCATACACTCTCTCTCTCTCTCTCACACACACACAGAGTGGTTTGGAAAAGTGGCCCAAGGCTGCAGCACTGGGTGCTGACGTCAGCCAGTGTAGCAGCACTTTGTTATCTCAACAAAGTGGGTCTGGGGGCAATTTTTAGAGACTATTCACATTATAGCCCTCCTCACATCTCTTTTTTATCCATATTAATCTCCATATCACTTTCCTGCTGGTAATTAATGGCTGTCATTCATGAAAATATTTTAAAGATCTGCATAATTGCACAGAAAAGTGATGCTTATACTTTTCTGCTGATTTCCTGGACACATTACTGCATAAATGTATGTGTTCATATGTTCGTATGTACATGAAAAGACCTCATCTCATCTCATTATCTCTAGCCGCTTTATCCTTCTACAGGGTCGCAGGCAAGCTGGAGCCTATCCCAGCTGACTACGGGCGAAAGGCGGGGTACACCCTGGACAAGTCGCCAGGTCATCACAGGGCTGACACATAGACACAGACAACCATTCACACTCACATTCACACCTACGGTCAATTTAGAGTCACCAGTTAACCTAACCTGCATGTCTTTGGACTGTGGGGGAAACCGGAGCACCCGGAGGAAACCCACGCGGACACGGGGAGAACATGCAAACTCCGCACAGAAAGGCCCTCGCCGGCCACGGGGCTCGAACCCGGACCTTCTTGCTGTGAAAAGACCTTGTAGGAAAATTCATTTCGTTAATGACTTTTTTTTGAGTACATATTTGAAATGAATTTATCTCCTTCAGGATGTGTGATAACCTGTACTCAATGCAGTAGTCAGTGTTCTTCTTGGTCACATTGTACTGATGGTCATCTGGAGGTGAAGAGAAAGCTGGTATGGTGGCATGCACAGATTTAACATAGGACGGTTGTGAAGGGGTGGTGGTGGGGGTTTAACAGAGGACAGCACCATGGTTGATGGCAGTTCTGTGGTTGTAGCTGTTCCTCTAGGTGACAGAATTGGGCTGGATTAAAGACCAGTCAAAGATTAATGTGTTGATGGAAAATAAGACTTGCTGGCTGATTCTCCTTCCTCACCTCTTATCACCACATGTTCTACCTCACTTCTGTTTTCGTTCTGTTTTCTTGTGAAAACATTAATGAGAACATTGTTATTTAACTCAATTGAACTCAATGGTTGTAGTGAGTAAACATTTATGCTCACCGGCTGCTTTAATAGCAACTTGTTCTTGATTCTAAGATCCCTGTTCTTGGCTGCAGGAGTGGAACCCAATGTGGTCTTCTGCTGTTGCATGCTGAGATGCTTTTCTGCTCACCACGGTTGTCAAGAGTGATTATATGAGTTATCCTTTCTGGCAGCTTGAACCAATCTGGCCATTTTCCTCTGACCTCTCTTATCAACGAGACGTTTCCACCCACAGAACTGTCGCTCACTCGATGTCTTTTGTTTTTTGTACCTTTCTGTGTAAATTCTAGAGACTGTTGTGTGTGAAACCCCCAGGAGATCAGCAGTTTCTGAAATACTCAAACCACAGTGAAAGTCACAGAGATAACAATTTTTCCTGTTCTGATGTTTGAAGTGAACATTAACTGAAGCGCTTGATTTGTATCTGCATGATTTGATGCATTGTGCTGCTATCAAGGGATCGGCTGATTAGAGAAATGCATCAAACAGCATGTGTATGGATGTATCTAATAAAGTGGCCAGTGAGTGTATATATCTACAGTAGTTACCCTTACAGTTAACTTGTACAGGTATTTTTATCTTTTTTCCAGTTATAACTGCAGGTGTTTCTTCAACACTGGTGATTTTATAGGAATTCAGGTACATTTCCCATTAAATACTTGACATTATCAATATTATTTACATTTACATTGACAGTTGGGAGACATCCATCCATACATTATCCATAACCGATTATCCTGTGCAGGGTCGCGGCAAGCTGGAGCCTATCCCAGCTGACTATGGGTGAGAGGCGGGGTACATCCTGGATCATCACAGGACTGACACACAGAGACAAACCACCATTCACACTCACATTCACACCTACGGTCAATTTAGAGTCACCAGTTAACCTAACCTGCATGTCTTTGGACTGTGGGGGAAACTGGAGCACCCAGAGGAAACCCACACGGACACGGGGCGAACATGCAAACTCTACACGGAAAGGCCCTTGTCGGCTGCTGGGCTCGAACCCAGAACCTTCTTGCTGTGAGGCGACAGTGCTAACCACTACACCACCACGCTGCCCCCATTTGGGAGACATTCTTATCCAAATGTCAAAAGATGCAAAGCATGTAGCCAATCAGTAAATATTCATAACCTGAAATACTCAAGACTATTGACAGTTTGCTCAAGTGCTACACAGATCTGGACCGAGTTTCCCAAGAACATTGCAGCACAAAGATCACAATGGTAGAGCGAGCAGCACGGTGAACACTCTCTCTCCTAGTTAAAACTACCTTAACTTTAGGATGTTTTTGGGAAACTCAGTCCTGGTCTGAAACATAGAGGATAATTTCCAAACTAAGTAAATGCATAAACAATAACTACAAAAAAGTTCAGAAAACTGAGAAGTAATCCAAAGACAATGACACCAGGCTTTTAGCTGTGTTTACCAGATGGGCTATAAACACAAGTTGGAACTAACAAAGCCCAATTACTTATGTCAGCTTTTTAAGCATGTAGAGAGTATTTAAGAAAAAAACATTTTCCAAGGAAGCATTTTCTTTCACTTAATACTTCTGTGTTTTATTTACAACACTTCAAAATTAATCATGACCACATTTCTTTCTAATCATATTGTGATCTTTTAGCATCTTGCAGAAAATTCTGACCAAATCTGAACTTTAACATAATGTAAGTAACATGATGTACACTTTGTACTTATCACGGCAGTTTGGAATGCGACAGCTATTAGTTTGTATCATTAGCGTTATCACGCTAACTAACATTTGAGAGATTAGGAAGCTGTTGTTAGATAGCCTTACCTAATGTTTTCCCATGTTCCTTGTTTCCTTGGTAAAGGGGCACTAATATATCATCAGGAACTACAACCAGTGTATAATTTGAGGCAGATGGTTTCCTTTTATGAATCTTTCTTGTAGTTTTTACTTTCATACTTTAAGTAACTTTGAGAGTGTATACTTTTCTACTTTGAACGAAATGGTGAAACTGTACTTCAACATTGTTTGTAACTGCATTTTGCTTGAGTATGGAATATGAGTACTTGGACCACGTCTGGCTATAAGGGTCTCATCTCATCTCATTATCTCTAGCCACTTTATCCTGTTCTACAGGGTCGCAGGCAAGCTGGAGCCTATCCCAGCTGACTACGGGCGAAAGGCAGGGTACACCCTGGACAAATCGCCAGATCATCACAGGGCTGACACATAGACACAGACAACCATTCACACTCAAGATTCAAGATTCAATAGTTTATTGCCATGTCAACACAGTTGATAGGAATTTGTTTTGGCACATCCCCAACATCAAATACATATGAAAAAAAAAACAGAACACATACCTAAGGGCAGACAGCCATGGGTAAAACAGACAAAGACAGTGAACAGTAGTGGGGTACCCAGTAGTCATTGGACAGCAATAATGGCTAAAAATAAGTTGCATTTAAAGTTGCATGATAAAGTGCATCGAGTGTTCCAATGGTAAAGTGCATACCATGCATATAGAGTGCTACATATCATGGCAGTCAGAGAAGGTTCAGATGTCTGATGACCAGTGGATATGTGCTATCCCTAAACCGTGATGTTGAGGTTCTCAAACTTCTATATCTCCTTCCTGATGGGAGGAGATTAAAAAGATGGTGTGCTGGGTGGGAGGGGTCAACTATGATTTTTCTTGCCTTTCTAATTAACCGCAATGAAAAGAGGGAGGAAAGCGAGGGGAGGTTGGCGCCTATGATTTTGGATGCTCTGCGTACAACCCTTTCCAGCCTTGTCTTGTTCCATGAGGTGGTGTTACCAAACCAGACAAGGATGGAGAATGTGAGAACACTTTCAACTGTAGCTCTGTAAAAATGAATCATGGCTGTCTGACTGACTTTAAACTTCCTGAGCTGCCGCAGGAAGTGAAGTCGCTGATGGGCTTTGCTGATCTTGATGTTGGTGTTAAGGTCCCATGATAAGGATTCATGAATAGTAGTCCCAAGGAACTGGAAGTGAGTGACCCTCTCCACCTCCACCCCCTTGATAGAGAGAGTGGAGAGGGGGCCAGAGGTTTTCCTAAAGTCAACGACCAGTTCCTTGGTCTTAGAGATGTTAAGAATCAGGTTGTTCCTATCACACCAACCCACCAGCTCGTCCACTTCCCTGCGGTAGTCAGATTCATCCTTGTTTGTGATGAGGCCAACAACTGATGTATCGTCTGCAAACTTGTACAACAAAACTGAATTGGAGTGAGACTGACAGAAATGTGTGTATAGGGAGTACAACAGAGGAGATAAGACACAACCTTGTGGTGCTCCGATGTTTAGGAGCATGGGCTGTGAAAAGTAGTCACCAATTCTAACAACCTGCTTTCTATCACACAGAAAATTAAAAATCCATCTACAAAGTGATGTACTGACACCCAGCTCTTGCAGAGTGTTAATCAACTTTACAGGTACAATGGTGTTGAATACAGAGCTAAAATCAACAAAGAGAACACGGGCATATGTACATTTCGATTCCAGATGTTGGAGGATGGAGTGCAAACAGAGGGATACTGCATCATCCACGCTTCTATTTGTTCTGTAGGCAAATTGCTGGGGGTCTAAGGTAATGCTGGACAGGTGCTTACAAACCAGGCGCTCAAAGATTTTCATAATGACAGATGTTAGGGCAACAGGCCTATAGTCATTAAGACAAGTGATTTTATGTTTCTTTGGGACTGGGATAATCACAGCAGATTTGAAACAGGCAGGCACAATAGCAAGTTGGAGAGACCAGTTGAAAATACAAGTGAAGACAGGGGTGAGTTGGTCAGCACAGTGTCTAAGTGTAGCAGACGCCACACCATCAGGCCCAGATGCCTTCCTGGTGTTTTGCTGGCGCAACAAAATTCTGACGTCATGTTCAAAAACAGTGGGTGGAGGGCCACCTTGTTCTTTGTAACAGGGGGCAGGCAGCTGAACACTCACATTCACACCTACGGTCAATTTAGAGTCACCAGTTAACCTAACCTGCATGTCTTTGGACTGTGGGGGAAAACGGAGCACCCGGAGGAAACCCACGTGGAGAACATGCAAACTCCGCACAGAAAGGCCCTCGCCGGCCACGGGGCTCGAACGCGGACCTTCTTGCTGTGAGGTGACAGCGCTAACCACTACACCACCGTGCCACCCGCGGTTATAAGGGTCTCAATGGTAATTTAAAGGTCCAAGGTATTCTTAGAAACGGGTAAATTTAGATGATTTTTATGTAGAAATAATGGCACCTGCTGTGAAATTTGGGATATGGATGATGGGGAGAAGTGAAGTATGTATTAAGTTCAGCAGGGCTAGGAAAGGTCATGTGGTCTGATCATTAGGCTCAGTGATTTAGTGATTTTGGCAGAACAAAAGGGGACCAAAAACTGACCCCTGGAGGACCCCATTCATTACTGAGCAGCTTGAAGGTACTATATACAGTTGTAGTGAACTTATATTTATGAGTTTATACCACCTTAGCTGATGTATGGCCATGCAGATGCTTGAAATAAAAACAATCATTTCAAAAATCGAAAAACTTTCTCGTTCGGTTTTAGAAAGTTTGAAGATTTGAAGTGCTCTCATAGAGAACCATTACAACTTATTGACAGAATTCATTTTTCATGAAGTGCTGAATTATTTACATGCAGAATGCTGTTTCAGACGAGCCAGTAATACAACTTTCAGTGTGATCTCATGTGGGGAAAAAGCTAGCACAAAGTCTTTTCAGATGAAATAAAGTCCAAATCCAATGGTTTTCACTGTCTCTAAGACACCGTTCTCCAGAGATTCAGAGGTTTAAATCTTGCAATGCAGACTTATGTCTTGTGAAAATGCAGACAGTTCCTCTGTAAATGATTTATTGGGTGATATTTTTAGGTCAGGCCATTTTCAGATATGTATTCAACAGGAAAGAGTTCAAGACATTCATACTTACAGATATAATACCTGAAATATATCATATTTTTTAGAAAAAAAATCTCATTGGGTCTACATTAAAAGGATAGATTCACTGTCTCCATATGTATTTCTCTCTCATAATGTATCATTAGAAAAAAAATCCACTTCCCCCCACATCATTTTGTATGTGCATTAACACCTTCTGAATTTTAGTGAAGAGCTTATTCAAATAATGTTACATTTTGAAATGACTCATTTGAATTACAAAATGCCATTTCTCCTCTCAATTTCAAAAGTAGCTCCTACTCTAGTGTGCAGCATATTTTCTTCCAAAAGACAGAAATCTAAGTTCAAATCATACAGTTATGACTCAAAACCATGAAAAGAATTCCCTTATAGTACACAATGATATTTATTTGGTCCATGTATTTCACAGCAAGCAATTGTGCGTGGTTTGATTAGGCCTCAGTCTCAACTCATCCCTAAGAGATAGTGATGAAATGTTTTTTGTACTTTCATATCCCTCAATCCCTCTGAACAATGGGATCTGTTGTTCTAAGTGGAAAATTCTCAGAGCCAGTAAAGCCTGCTAGTCTAATAATTCATCAGAAATAAGAAAATTAAATGCAACAATGCATTCTTCTTCATTGTGTTCCTATGAATATTCTTCTTTCCACTCACATTTTTTCTCCAGTCAGTGAAAATAAAATTGTGGTCAAGAAGGACATTTAGCCAACCAGATTGAAATTAATTACTCAGTAGTTTAATTAAACAGGAATATAAAAGGAAATTGTCATAGCTACCAGTCTAGATTGTTTTAGCTCTATGTAGTGGGCATGTTGGGGTCACTGCCTACTAGCTGGAGATGATGTACAGCAAACCAAAATATCCACTAAACCATAATGTTCAGACACCAGGTCAACGATATTACCTAGCCATGTTAGGGTATCCATCCATCCATCCATCCATCCATCCATTATCTGTAGCCGCTTATCCTGTTCTACAGGGTCACAGATGTTAGGGTATGTCACCTAAAAAAAAAATAAAGCCATCAAAGTTCTGCTATGGCAGAAGGAAAAGAGCTGAATTTGGTCATGGTTTTACTTTTGATGATATTTTCATGGAGTTATTTTACTAAAAAAAAAAAAGCATATGGTTTGTATCAGCCCAAAAAAGGCCAACCAAAATATGTGCACCATGTTCAGGTTAGCAACACAGACCTTTTTGGTCTAAAGTGGTTCTGTAATGCTGCCATAAATATACACTATATGGCCAAAAGTATGTGGACACCCGATCATCAACTCTTGCCACAAAATTGAAAGCATACAATTCAAAAGAGGGGCGGCACGGTGGTGTAGTGGTTAGCGCTGTTGCCTCACAGCAAGAAGGTCCGGGTTCGAGCCCCGTGGCCGGCGAGGGCCTTTCTGTGCAGAGTTTGCATGTTCTCCCCATGTCCACGTGGGTTTCCTCCAGGTGCTCCGGTTTCCCCCACAGTCCAAAGACATGCAGGTTAGGTTAACTGGTGGCTCTAAATTGACCGTAGGTGTGAATGTGAGTGTGAATGGTTGTCTGTGTCTATGTGTCAGCCCTGTGATGACCTGGTGACTTGTCCAGGGTGTACCCCGCCTTTCGCCCGTAGTCAGCTGGGATAGGCTCCAGCTTGCCTGCGACCCTGTAGAACAGGATAAAGCGGCTAGAGATAATGAGATGAGACAATTCAAAAGAAATGAAGTCTTTGTATGCTGTAGCATTAAATTCAATATTAAATTAAAATTCCTTCACTGGAACTAAGAGGCCCAAATCTGATCCAGCATGACAATGCTCCTGTGCACAAAGCGCACTCCATGAAGACATGGTTTGAGAAGTTTGGAGAGAAAGAACTCAAGTGTCCTGCACAGAGCCCTGACCTCAACCCCACTGAACACCTTTAGGATGAACTGGAACACTGACTGCACCCCAGACCTCCTTGACTGATATCAGTGTCTGAACCTACTAATGTTCTTGTGGCTGAATGATCACAAATCCAATACAATGGATTTGTGATCATTTAAATGTTATTATTCAAGACAATAGTCTTGAATAATAACATTTAATTGAAATAAATTAATTTAAAACCACTCCCATGTGGGTTTGTTCCAGGTTCTCTAGTTTCCTTCCAAAAACATATTGCTAGGTAAAATAGGTGATGAGGAATTGCAGCTCGATGTGTGTATGTCAGCATGGTGCCCTGTGATGGCCTGGTGTCCCATCCATTGCCTCCAGAGTGCGAATTACCCCACCATAATTGGGGGGTACCATCATGGTCCACTATCATATCAATCCCCCCCATCCCGTCTCGTCTATGGAAGTCAGTGTTAGTAACTCAACACAATAACTCTGGACAATAATTTTTAATGTCATTAAGAAGCATGACAAACCATACAGTACTACCACAGAAGAAAAACAGCAGTACAACCTGATAACCTTCTTTGTCAGAACAAACTGGGGATCAACACTACAAATGAGTCACATACAGAACAGTCCTGCTGAATGTCTTGCTCTCTTTCGTCCTGCTGTGCCTCTCCTGTCTGCTGGGAACCCATTTTCTTTATTCACATGAACAGTGTATAAAACCTAACTGCACCTACACTTGTACTGTAATTGTCTGTAGATCTTAGTGCTAATATTTACTACTTACTCTTTTAGCACCAAAAAAACGCCTGATGTCTGGCCCTTTTCTTTTCCTCGTGTTTGGCCTACTGTCTCTGTGAATAAAATCAAACAGGGTACTCAGATGAAACTATGAATATCTTAAAAATAATACAAAAGGAATGTAAGTAAAAACAATAGAAAACAAATTCAAATACTAGCATATGCACTAGGCTATTTTGCTTAGGCTAGCCTACTACCTGGCTCTTTTTATGTTGCCCCCAGAGGTTCTGATTGTAATTGTACATAGGCTTAGCTCGGCCTACATCAGAACTTCTTGTGCCTAATCACACACACAGGATGGGCCTACAGTATGTGCCAAATGAATTTCAGAAGGGCACAATTTATTCATGATAAAATGAGAATGGAAACATATGGAGTTCTTCTCCTTTGAAATGAGAATCGTTTCTATACCACACTGTAATAAGCTTGATTTAAATAGAGACTAAGGCCCTGTCCACACGGCAATGGATTCAGGTGAATCTGATAAAATTGTTTATTGTTTCAGCCTGGCGTCCACACGGCACCAGCGTTTTGGGTGCCCCAAAACGATATTTTTTGAGAACGGGTTCCAGAGTGGAAAAATCTGGCAACGGCGCCGTTGCGAAGTCGTCTGGATGAGTAGAACGGATTTGTTTACGATGACGTCACAACCACATGACTAGAACAAGCAGCACTCTCACTGTTTTGTATGAACCACTGCATTGCATTCACTTTTGTATACAGCTTTTCTTTTAAATAAACAAGTAACTGAACCATTTCTTGAATTTCTTTTTTTTATTGGATAAGACTGCTTTTCAAAATGTTCACACACAATATAAAAAGTTATATAAATTATATGAGTGATTCCACGCTTATGGGTACTGAAATGGGGACATGAACTTATTCATCTAAAACCATTTCTTTTTTTACCATCAGGTCACAAAACATGTAATCTTTAATGAATGATATGTTAAAAGATAACTTTAATTTTCTGAGATGTAATAAAAACATATTTATATGCCAAAGTCAAGCCTATGAGTTCCAAAATGATGTCTGTTACATTACTTCTGTTACGATTGTCCATCTCGCGTCTGTTACAAATTAATTACAATCTAGCTATATACCATGTTAATCTTATTGAAAGAATGTGTATGTTTATTCTACTACACATGTTTATTAATTATATTTGCTAAAACATCACCTTCCTATGTTTCAAAAAGTAATTCTACATTGTTAAAATTGAGAATATATATGTCTACAACACTTCTGTTACGTTCTGACTTTGGCATATAAATATGTTTTTATTACATCTCAGAAAATTAAAGTTATCTTTTAACATATCATTCATTAAAGATTACATGTTTTGTGACCTGATGGTAAAAAAAAGAAATGGTTTTAGGTGAATTTTTAAAAATAAGTTAATGTCCCCATTTCAGTACCCATAAGCGTGGAATCACTCATATAAAAATGCTTTTCAAAATGTTCACACACAATAAGAAAATTAAGTTATATAAAACTATGCACACTAATAAAACTAATTTGTACACACAGAAGGCACGATTTCCTCGCATAGTCGCAGCCATCTTCTTCTTGTTGTGTGTTTGTTCCTGTGAGTGCTTCACGCGGGGTAGAAGAAGGGGTTTATGCACATGCGTCCTACTACTTCTATTGTTCTGGTGTCTCCGATGGGACCGTCTTACAGCGCACGTAGAGGTGTGGCATGTGTATTGCATCGTTTTCAGCAAGCGTTGCTTTGCCATATGTACCTGATATTTTACTGATCCGTTGCCCATGTGGACGCGATATTTTTTTAAATAAAATCTCATTGCCGTTGTCGTGTGGATGTAGCCTTAGCTTATCTTGCTAACTAACGTTGCTAACTAACGTTAATGTCCGTCCACTGTAGCCTACTGGCCTCAGTGGGTAAGTAATTCAACGTATAAAGACGTGACATGAGCTGAAAGAAGAACAAATCACTTTAATAAATGAAAGTTGTAAAATAACACATTTTCAACAGGCTAAAAGTTGGTTAGCAACTATCATTACCAATGCATGTCTTCTGCTGCAAACCATAGACTGTATAAATTGCTGAAAACACATGGACTGTATCTGATGACTCAACTGAATATGGTGTGGACTAGAAGCCCTTGCTTCTAGCGCGTTCTAGCGCTGCGGTGACTAAAAATGTGCAGTCCACAATAGGGGTGTTTTGTCTGAAATCGATTTACATTCAAATGTTCCTACGATAAGAATGCCGAATGGGAGTTGGTTTGAATTATATATTCCTTTTCACAATATCAGAAAAAATATCGGACCCCCCCAAAAACTTATATTTTTGTCTCTTTGGGGGGTACTGGGTTTTCATTGGGGGGTATAGTACCCCCCGTAATTCGAACTATGATTGCCTCACAGCCAGAGTTCCTGAGACAGACTCGGGATTCACCATGACCCTGATCAGGATAAAGTGCTTATGGAAGATGAATGAAAATAAAACCACACTGTCTGCTCGCTTTCTGTCTCTCTTTCTGTCTCTAAGACTCTCTATTGCGATTCAGATGAATTTAGCACTACAGCCTTATGAGGAAAATAAATATGTTAGAGTACAGTTTAACCAGCTTTCTCGATGGTGGGTTGACCATAATGGCAGCTCAAAGATGTCCCAAATGCCTCGCTGTGATCTTTACTTTGCTTTGATTGAAATGTAAATCTTAACACCAAAATTAAATTGCATTGAACTTTCTAGAGGGGTAATTTTCACTGCATTTAGTGTTTTATGATAACGATGTTAATAGCTGTGCAGAAATGAGAACATGAGTTTAATAAGCACTTGAGTTTCAAACAATGTTACTGCGAGATGAATGTGTAGTGGCTGTGATGGAGTGTAATTATAGCAAGGTGATAGACAATATGAAGCAGTAAAGTCACAACAGAGAGGCAATACATTTTGAAGGCATCTTTGTCCAAACTTCAATCCCACTGACAGAGATATTATCACAGCACGTAGTTTTTTGTTTCATATGCTGTTGTTTCCACCAGGTTTGTGCATCTTAGTGTGAAATCAAAAAGACATTATCTAAGGTTTGGACTGATATTTTTTTGTGTACATCAGTTCAAAAATGATTAAAGTCATCGTGTTCTATGGCCAACAGGTTCCTGCCATCCCATGGGACTTTGCTTTGCTTTAATGGTATTGATTTTTTCTTGGTTTTGAGTATCACTGTATACTGCAATTGATTTAAAATGACTGCAACTGAAATCAACTTTCCCACTGAAATCATTATTACATACTATGTTTATAGGGGCGGCACGGTGGTGTAGTGGTTAGCACTGTCGCCTCACAGCAAGAAGGTTCTGGGTTGGAACCCAGCGGCCGATGGGGGCCTTTCTGTGCGGAGTTTGCATGTTCTCCCAGTGTCTGCGTGGGTTTCCTCCGGGTGCTCCGGTTTCCCCCACAGTCCAAAGACATACAGGTTAGGTTAACTGGTGACTCTAAATTGACCGTAGGTGTGAATGTGAGTGTGATTGTCTCTGTGTCAGCCCTGCGATGACCTGGTGACTTGTCCAGGGTGTACCCTGCCTCTTGCCCATAGTCAGTTGGGATAGGCTCCAGCTTGCCCGCGACCCTGCACAGGATAAGCGGCTACAGATAATGGATGTTTATGGGTTACATATTATGTTTATGTTCATGAGTTAGAAAATGAATTACATTGCATGGATCTAAATTGTCATATGCCAGCTAAATAATTATAGACAATGCCACTCAAAGGTTTCTGAAACATATTAAATAGTAGTGTTTATGTATGTTTATGTATTTAATTCACAAGGACAAATATTCCATTCTACTCTGTATTCATGTATATAGAGGGGGTCCAAAAGTCTGACGGCACTAGTGAAAATGTTTCTATTTTCCATTTTTTAACAATTTTCAAAGCAAATTATATGACTGACAACATCTCATCTCATTATCTCTAGCCACTTTATCCTGTTCTACAGGGTCGCAGGCAAGCTGGAGCCTATCCCAGCTGACTACGGGCGAAAGACAGGGTACACCCTGGACAAGTCGCCAGGTCATCACAGGGCTGACACATAGACACAGACAACCATTCACACTCACAGTCAATTTAGAGTCACCAGTTAACCTAACCTGCATGTCTTTGGACTGTGGGGGAAACCGGAGCACCCGGAGGAAACCCACGCGGACACGGGGAGAACATGCAAACTCCACACAGAAAGGCCCTCACCGGCCATGGGGCTTGAACCCGGACCTTCTTGCTGTGAGGCGACAGCGCTAACCACTACACCGTGCCGCCTGACTGACAACATCTTGAGAGAAAAGTAGAATCTTTGAAATATTTGTATGAATTTCAGAATTTATTAACATCTGGAACATCACCTTTTTTGCTTTACGAACTGGCATGGACTCTAAATGTTTGTGCGAAACCTTATGGTCCATTTTGAATGAAAATCCTTTGATGTGTCATCTGAACACGTGCTTCAACAGAAGAGATTACAAAATCTGACCTTTTGTATGAAACAATTAACATGGACAATATCACAAATTTGCTTACATTTACATAGGGACTAAGGAATAGTGCAGCAACCTGAATATTAAACATTCAAGAAATTGAACATTTACTTTCTTTGTTTAAATATAAAAAAAATCCAAAACCTTCTGATTATTTCCAATTTTAAATGATAAATAAATAAAATTCCAGATTTTCAATGTGGTCTCAGACCTTTGGAACTCGCTGTATGTAGTATAGTATATTATCATATTTTAAATGCCCCATGAATAACTATGTTCGTTTTGTCAGTGAGGATCCTACATGAAGAGTGATTGTGAAACTGTAAAATTGGGGAGAACTCGAAGAACCTTGGCTGGAGTTCTTAATGGGTTCTGCTTTGTGATTATATACTGAATATAATGTGATTATATTCCTCTGTCTGCTTCACGCAGTCAAGTAGACAGAGGAAGTCCATGTGCACATGCACAGGTTTACCTTCTTCTTCTTCTTTTGGGTTTTACAGCAGCTGGCATCCACAGTGTTGCATTACTGCCATCTACAGGTTTACCTTGACCATGCACTGACAGTTACATCATTCTGTCGCTAAATGAACAGCTAGTCACACCGAGGTGCTCATAGACCACTGATATTTATTAGTTTGGTCCTGCGTTTCCTTTCCTTCGCAACATAGCATCTTTTCTTCTTGCTTTCCGTTACTGTAGTCGGTCTTTCACATTTCATTCGCACACTCACGTCCTCCATTTTTCTCTCCTGTTTCAAATTTGTATCCCACAATGCTTTGCGCAAACAGGGAAAGCCCACCACGTGATGCATGACACAGTATCTTGAATTGGGTCATGGTGAAGCAGGAAAAAATAGTGGAGAATTTAAGGCCACGTGACCCTAAATTCATTAATTGTTGCATTTAAAAAAACAAATGAGATTGGAGGTCTGTGATTTGAATTCAGTAGCTTTCGGTCCACTAAACAAAAATAATTGGGTGTCGGAAAATTCTTTTTATGACCTGCACTTGAAAAATCTGAAAGGCAGTCTACCTTAAAAAAAAGAAGAAGAAATTTTATGTCAGCAATTTACTATTTAAAGTATAGACTTAAAATTTACATTTTATACAATTCTGCTAGAATATTTTTCACACAAGGTTAAATACACCACAGTCTGTACTATTTTTTGTCTGAAACTGAACTTTAAAAAAATAAAACCCATTAATTTATTCATCTTCAATAATGATTTTATGCTGGTCAAGGACACAGTATAGATAATTCCAGGAACACTGCGTGCAAGGCAACATGGGACACACTTCACACACACACAGGGAGAACATGAAATACTCCACACGGACAGGAACACAAGCTCAGGATCAAACCCAGGAGCAGTGAGGCAGTAACAGTCCTCACTGCACCACTGTGCCTCCCATTTAGTAAATCCATTTAAGAAGGATTTGTATTTATTGACAAAAGGTATGAACCACTGAACTTAAGTAAATGCATTTAAAAGTGATTTTGCTTAATGCACCAGCCCGGAAGTGTTGCATAATCTCTGCTTTGATAAGATGTTAATATTCTGGAGTGCTGCTTTGATGTGATTATACAGCACTCAACAAGGTGTTAGATTAGAAACTCTACCAAGCATAAGCTGTCAAACTGTTTATTTTAAGCTGTGTGTTACCTCAACACTACATTTATCTTGTGGAAACTCACCTTCAAAGAGTAACACGACTATTTCATTGTTTGTATGAATGGAAATGAAGGACCATGGACCAAAGGAAAACTTCCCATGGTTATTTCAGACTATTTCTCACTTTTTTCTTGTACTCTGTCAGCCTATAAAAATATCTACATCCAGTACCAGTGAAAAGTTTGGACACACCTTCTAAGTCAATGGGTTTTCTTTATTTTCATTAATTAAAATAGACTTCAATCTGGCGACTTGTCCAGGGTGTACCCCGCCTTTCGCCCGTAGTCAGCTGGGATAGGCTCCAGCTTGCCCGTGACCCTGTAGAAGGATAAAGCGGCTAGAGATAATGAGATGAGATGAGAAAATAGACTTCATGTCTTCAAGTAATGATGGATGCTGTTTCTCTTTACTTAGTTGAATGGTTCTTGACATAATATGGATCAGTACAGTTGTGGAACAGGGCTATTTACTGTATTTTTATTATTTACTGTTTACTGTTTACTGTTTGATCTCAAATGTATTAAGAAGGCCAGAAATTGCACTAATTAACTTTTGACGAGGCACAGCTGTTAATTGAAAAGCATTCCAGGTGACTACCTGTTAAGATAATGCCAATAGTATACAAAGCATCATCAAGGTACAGTGGTGCTTGAAAGTTTGTGAACCCTTTAGAATTTTCTATATTTCTGCATAAATATGACCTAAAACATCATCAGATTTTCACACAAGTCCTAAAAGTAGATAAAGAGAACCCAGTTAAACAAATGAGACAAAAAATATTATACTTGGTCATTTATTTATTGAGGAAAATGATCCAATATTACATATCTGTGAGTGGCAAAAGTATGTGAACCTCTAGGATTAGCAGTTCATTTGAAGGTGAAATTCGAGTCAGGTGTTTTCAATCAATGGGATGACAATCAGGTGTGAGTGGGCACCCTGTTTTATTTAAAGAACAGGGATCTATCAAAGTCTGATCTTCACAACACGTTTGTGGAAGTGTATCATGGCACGAACAAAGGAGATTTCTGAGGACCTCAGAAAAAGCGTTGTTGATGCTCATCAGGCTGGAAAAGGTTACAAAACCATCTCTAAAGAGTTTGGACTCCACCAATCCACAGTCAGACAGATTGTGTACAAATGGAGGAAATTCAAGACCATTGCTACCCTCCCCAGGAGTGGTCGACTAACAAAGATCACTCCAAGTGCAAGGCAAGTAATAGGTGGCAAGGTCACAAAGGACCCCAGGGTAACTTCTAAGCAACCGAAGGCCTCTCTCACATTGGCTAATGTTAATGCTCTTGAGTCCACCATGAGGAGAACACTGAACAACAACAGTGTGCATGGCAGGGTTGCAAGGAGAAAGCCACTGCTCTCCAAAAAGAACATTGCTGCTCATCTGCAGTTTGCTGAAGATCACGTGGACAAGCCAAAAGGCTAGTGGAAAAATGTTTTGTGGATGGATGAGACCAAAATCGAACTTTTTGGTTTAAATGAGAAGCGTTATGTTTGGAGAAAGGAAAACACTGCATTCCAGCATAAGAACCTGAACCCATCTGTGAAACATGGTGGTGGTAGTATCATGGTTTGGGCCTGTTTTGCTGCATCTGGGCCAGGATGGCTTGCCATCATTGATGGAACAATGAATTCTGAATTATACCAGCGAATTCTAAAGGAAAATGTCAGGACATCTGTCCATGAACTGAATCTCAAGAGAAGATGAGTCATGCAGCAAGACAACAACCTTAAGCACACAAGTTGTTCTACCAAAGAATGGTTAAAGAAGAATAAAGTTAATGTTTTGGAATGGCCAAGTCAAAGTCCTGACCTTAATCCAATCGAAATGTTGTGGAAGGACCTGAAGCGAGCAGTTCATGTGAGGAAACCCACCAACATCCCAGACTTGAAGCTGTTCTGTACGGAGGAACGGGCTAAAATTCCTCCAAGCCGGTGTGCAGGACTGATGAACAGTTACTGGAAATGTTTAGTTGCAGTTATTGCTGCACAAGGGGGTCACACCAGATACTGAAAGCAAAGGTTCACATACTTTTGCCACTCACAGATATGTAATATTGGATCATTTTCCTCAATAAATAAATTACCAAGTATAATATTTTTGTCTCATTTGTTTAACTGGGTTCTCTTTATCTACTTTTAGGACTTGTGTGAAAATCTAATGATGTTTTAGGTCATATTTATGTAGAAATATAGAAAATTCTAAAGGGTTCACAAACTTTCAAGCACCACTGTAAATGGTGGCTACGCCGAAGAATCTAAACTATCAAACATATTTTATTTTTAACACTTTTTGATTTACTACATAATTCTATATATTCTCCATATGTTATTTCATAGTTTTGGTGTCTTCAGTATTGTTCTACAATGTAGAAAATAGTCACGATACATATGAAAAACATATGAATGAGTCGGGGTGTACAAACTTTTGACTGGTACGGTACACTCTAAAGTAGACTTGAACATTACACGTATCTTATTGTATTAAACAAAACATACATTAGCTGAAACACATTATTACACACAGCTCACTGCTGCTCTTCCTAACATCTCTATGCACAGAATTATAATTCCCCTTTCTACCTCTGCCTCTCTCCAGAGCTACCTCCACTGTCACTCTCACTTCCTCTCTTTCGCTTTTATTCGCAATACCACTGCAGGTAATGAACATTTGTTCACCAGCAAGGCACTTTTTAATGGACACACAACTCGATCACCCCTTTCTGCAGTGGATTGAGAGTGCATGTGTGTGAGTGTCAAGCCATGTCAACGACAAAAAACACGAGACACTAGATGATGAATGATAAATGAATTCGCTTCCTCTCTTCACAATCTGATCTGAATAGAGGACCGGTTTGCTGCCTTTGCAATGGAGAATTAGTTGAACTCTCTGAGGTTAATATAAATTGTAATGGAATTCAGTGCTGTCATCTCGGTGTGTGTGTGTGAGAGAGAGAGATAGACAAACAGCACAATACGTAATGCATACACTGAGTGCAGAATTATTAGGCAAGTGAGTATTTTGACCACAACATCCTTTTAATGCATGTTGTCCCACTCCAAGCTGTTTAGGCTTGAAAGCCTACTACCAATTAAGTATATCAGGTGCTGTGCATCTGTGTAATGAGAGGGGGTGTGGTCTAATGACATCAACACCCTATATCAGGTGTGCATAATTATTAGGCAACCTCTTTTCCTCTGGCAAAATGGGTCAGAAGAGAGATCTGACAGACTTTGAAAAGTCTAAAATTGTGAGATGTCTTGCAGACAGATGCAGCACTCTTGAAATTGCGAAGATGTTGAAATGTGATCACCGAACAATCAAGCGTTTCATTGCAAATAGTCAACAGGGTCGAAAGAAGCGTGTGGGAAAAAAAGGCGCAAAATAACTGCACATGATATGCGGAAAATGAAGCGTGAAGCTAACAAGCAGGCATTAGCATCCAGTTCTGCCATATTTCAGAGTTGCAACATTCCTGGAGTGTCAAAGAGTACAAGGTGTGCAATACTGAGGGACATGGCCAAGGTAAGGAAGGCTGAAAAACGACCACCACTGAGTAAGGCACACAAGATAAAACATCAAGACTGGGCCAAGAAATATCTTAAGACTGATTTTTCTAAGGTGCTGTGGTCTGATGAGATGAGAATGACTCTTGATGGGCCAGATGGATGGGCCTGTGGCTGGATCAGTAATGGGCACAGAGCTCCACTCTGACTCAGACGCCAGCAAGGTGGAGGTGGAGTACTGCTATGGGCTGGTATCATCAAAGACGAGCTTGTTGGACCTTTTCGAGTTGAGGATGGACTCAAACTCAACTCCCAGACCTACTGCCAGTTCCTGGAAGAAACCTTCTTCAAGCAGTGGTATAGGAAAAAGTCAGCATCTTTCAAGAAGAACATGATTTTCATGCAGGATAACGCTCCATCTCATGCGTCCAAATACTCCACTGCGTGGCTAGCCAGTAAAGGTCTGAAAGGTGAAAAAAATAATGACATGGCCCCCTTGTTCACCTGACCTAAACCCCATAGAGAACCTGTGGTCCATTATAAAACGTGAGGTCTACAAAGAGGGAAAACAGTACACCTCTCTGAACAGCGTCTGGGAGGCCGTGGTTGCTGCTGCACACAATGTTGGTCGTGAACAGATAAAGAAATTGACAGAATCTATGGATGGAAGGCTTTTGAGTGTCCTCATGAAGAAGGGTGGCTATATTGGTCACTGATTTGTTTTTGTTTTGTGTTTGAATGTCAGATATGTTTATTTGCAAATATGGAGTTGTCATATCAGTGTACCTGGTGAAAATAAATAAGTGAAATGGCTACATATTTGGTTTTTATTAAGTTGACTAATAATTCTGCACAGTGAAAGTTACCTGAACACATACATATTCTCCTAAAATGGCCCAAACTAAAAACACCCCACTCTAACTTCCATACATATTCAGCTTTGATATTTATGAGTCTTTTTGGTTGATTGAGAACATAGTTGTTGTTCAATAATAAAACTAATCCTCAAAAATACAACTTGCCTAATAATTCTGCACTCAGTGTATAGTCGTCTAATTCTGTTTTCTGCAATTCAGTTACAGAGCTGAGTGAAGCAACTGATTAGCAGTGTACCAAAATTTCCAGTCTGATTTCCAGCTGTGACTGTGCTGTTCAATTATCGATCCAGAAGGTTCCTGTATGGGTTCCAATAAATCAGCGGCCTTCATGCAGTCTGACAAATGTCAAATGGCCCGTGGAAACGATTTTTGTTTAATAGCATGCTTGACATTTCACATATTCTTTCCAGATAAGATATCTATAAATCTGGAAGTTGTATTTTGTGTTCTCTCACTGAAATACATAAAACCCCAATTCCAAAAAAGTTGGGATGCTGTGTAAACTGTAAATAAAACCAGAATGTGATAATTTGCAAATCATGGAAGCCTTATATTTCATTGAAAATAGTACAAAGACAACATATCAAATGTTGAAACTGAGAAATTTTATTGTTTTTGGAAAAATATATGCTCATTTTGAATTTGATGTCAGCAACATATTTCAGAAAAGTTCGGACAGGGGCATGTTTACCACTGTGTTGCATCATGTCTACTTTTAACAACACACTGTAAACGTTTGGGAACTGAGGAGACCAGTTCCTATAGTTTTGAAAGAGAAATGCTGTCCCATTCTTACTTGATACACAGTTTCAGTTGCTCAACATTTTGGGGTCTCCTTTGTTGTATTTTGTGCTTCATAATGCACCAAATATTTTAAATATAAGACAGGTCTGGACTGCAGGCAGGCCAGTTTAGCACCCGGACTCTTTTACTACGGAGCCATGCAGTTTTAATGTGTGCAGAAAGCGGTTTGGCTTTGTCTTGCTGAAAGAAGGAAGGCCTTCCCTGAAAAAGATTTTGTCTGGATGGTAACATATTGCTCTGAAACATGTGTGTGTGTGTGTGTGTGTGTGTTAATGATGCCTTTGCAGATGTACAAACTACCCATGTCATGTGCACTAATGCACCCTCATACCATCACAGATGCTGGCATTTGAACTGTGCACTGATAACAAGCTGGATGGACCCTCTCCTCTTTAGCCTGGAGGACGTGGTGTCCATGATTTCTAAAATGAATTTCTACTTTTGATTCATCAGACCTAGGGACAATTTTCGACTTCGCCTCAGTCCATCGTAAAACCATTTGCCAAAGCAAATATAAAATTATGTAACTTACTTCTAGATATTTTTATTAGTTGAAATAATTCTACTGGCAGATAATTTTCCAAATGTTAATCATTTATTTCTAGAAAGAAGTAAAATTATCAGCCAACAGAATAAGAAACCTAAGTGTAATCTTCCCTCCATCTGTCCATTATCTATACCGCTTATCCGTCAGGGTCGTGGGGGAAACTGGAGCCAAACCCAGCTGACTTTGGGTGAGAGGTGGGATACATCCTGGACAGGTCACCAATCTATCGCAGAAAGGCTCCAGCAGTCGACTGTGAGGTTTGGACTCAGAACCTTCTTGCTGTGAGGCGACAGTGTTAACCACTGCACCCCTGTGTAATCATATAATAGGAAATACTAAATAAATTTCACTGTATGCAAGAATATATTTCACTTGTTAAAATGCCATTTTTTGTTGTGTGTAACCACATGAAACTGACATCAACAAGCTGTCTATATTATATACATTATATGGCCAAAAGTATGTGGAAACCTGACCATCACATTCATATGTCCTTGTTGAACATCCTATTCCAGATTTTGTCCCCATTCCAAAGGTGTTCAGTGGGGTTGAGGTCAGGGCTCTGTGCAAGACACTTGAGTTCTTCTACGCCAGCTTTCTCAAGCCATGACTTAATGGAGCTTGCGTTGTGCACAGGGGCACTGTTATGCGAGAACAGGTTTGGGACTCTTAGTTCTAGTGAAGGGAAATTGTAATGCTACAGCATACAAAGATATTCTAGACAACTGTGTGGTTCCAGTAGTTTGGGATTGATGTGATGGTTAGGTATCCAAATACTTTTGGCTATATACATGGTATTTCATCTATCTTTTTGCACAAATGTTTTTTATGGGTTTTTAATCTGGGCTGACAAAAATGTGTGCTGAAAAAAGTCCCTCTCTCTCTCTCTCTCTTCGTCACGCTCTTACACTCACATGCTTATACCATTTGCCAAGTCACAAATGTAACTGAAACCATGTGGCGCATGGTTAAACGTCTGTTTTTGTCTTTTCCAGAGAGAGGAGGAGTATGGTGTAATAGAAACCATTATCCAACAATACAGTTCAGTAAGATCTACCATAATGACACACTGGCACTGTCTCTCATGTCTGTGTTCATGGACCACAAGCCCAGACACTCTCTCTCTCTCTCTCTTTCTCTCTCATATATATCTATATATTTCTATCCACATTCACTGGATATGAGCAGTCGTGCGCTCTGATTGACTACTCTACTACTAGGCTATCAGCTCATATACCGTGAGCAGAGAAAAACAAAATTGAGGAGTGCATCAAGTCAGATTTATCACTTTATCAAGTATTTAAAAGAAACAGAAATAGCTAAAAGAATATAGTTTCCCCCCCAAAAGCTCCTGTTCCACACTCCAGCCCAGTTGTTGGCAGTAATGCACCTTTAAGTTGGTTTGCCAACCACCAAAAACCCTAAAGAAGAAGAAGAAGAAGAAAATGGCGGCGCGTTACTGAACCAACTGAGGACAAAATAAAAAACTCTACTCAAAAACAAAACCCCAAAAATACAAAAAAACAAACAAAAGAAAACAACAAAATATGGAATGAAAGTATTTCATGGTAAGAACGTATTTTTTTTATTTTTGAAGAATTATTATTGTTGCATTTTTCACAAATTGCTACTGTCATTTCGCCAGTTTGTTTGCATTCTAAGCGGAATTGATTTTGTCAGACATTTTATACAAAGTTTTTATTTATTGAATTTGCAAAAAAGAAAAATTTAAATTCTCTATTTCTCAAAATCCAGTGGATGTGGATAGAATAAAACAGTTATTCCACTCAATCTCATTGTACATGGCTTATAGCCAACTTGATGCTACGCGCCTTGTCGGTTATCAGCTCATGAACAACTCGATTTCGTGGAATAACTGTTAAATATAAAATTCCCAAAAATTAGTTCTTCTTCTTCTTCTTCTTCTTCTTCTTCTTCTTATTTAAAATCTCTTAATGACTCACCTGAGCTCGGCTTATTTATTGCTGTGTTCTTTACATTACAACCATGACTGCCTTCAGTAAATAAAAACACATGAAAAATAACAAGCATGATTTATATATTGGTGAAGTAATTAAAAAAAAACAGAACAAAATAACTTAGCAGAGCCTGGTGTTTGCTACATACAACACTAGTGTAACCTTATTCTTGTGCCTATCTCATGCTTTTCATATTACTGTCATACACAAACATGCAGTGTTCTGCAACCCCGATTCCAAAAAAGTTGGGACAAAGTACAAATTGTAAATAAAAACGGAATGCAATAATTTACAAATCTCAAAAACTGATATTGTATTCACAGTAGAATGTAGACAACATATCAAATGTCGAAAGTGAGACATTTTGAAATTTCATGCCAAGTATTGGCTCATTTGAAATTTCATGACAGCAACACATCTCAAAAAAGTTGGGACAGGGGCGATAAGAGGCTGGAAAAGTTAAAGGTACAAAAAAGGAACAGCTGGAGGACCAAATTGCAACTCATTAGGTCAATTGGCAATAGGTCATTAACATGACTGGGTATAAAAAGAGCATCTTGGAGTGGCAGCGGCTCTCAGAAGTAAAGATGGGAAGAGGATCACCAATCCCCCTAATTCTGCGCCGACAAATAGTGGAGCAATATCAGAAAGGAGTTCGACAGTGTAAAATTGCAAAGACTTTGAACATATCATCATCTACAGTGCATAATATCATCAAAAGATTCAGAGAATCTGGAAGAATCTCTGTGCGTAAGGGTCAAGGCCGGAAAACCATACTGGGTGCCCGTGATCTTCGGGCCCTTAGACGGCACTGCATCACATACAGGCATGCTTCTATATTGGAAATCACAAAATGGGCTCAGGAATATTTCCAGAGAACATTATCTGTGAACACAATTCACCGTGCCATCCGCTGTTACCAGCTAAAACTCTATAGTTCAAAGAAGAAGCCGTATCTAAACATGATCCAGAAGCGCAGACGTCTTCTCTGGGCCAAGGCTCATTTAAAATGGACTGTGG